>NC_084473.1:98116366-98743866 GCF_027409185.1 Cynocephalus volans | reverse complement strand
GTGGTGATGGTGGTGGTGATGGGGGTGGTGATGGGGGTGGTGGTGATGGTGGTGATGGTGGTGATTGTGGTGGTGGTGGTGGTGATGGGGGTGATGGGGGTGATGGTGGTGATGGTGATGGTGGTGCTGCTGGTGCTGCTGGTGGTGGTGATGATGGTGATGGTGGTGGTGATGGGGGTGATGGTGGTGGTGGTGATGGTGATGGTGGTGATGATGGTGATGGTGGTGGTGGTGATGATGGTGATGGTGGTGGTGGTGGTGGTGATGGTGATGGTGGTGATGGTGGTGGTGGTGGTGGTGGTGATGGTGGTGGTGGTGATGATGTTGGTGGTGATGCTGATGGTGGTGGTTGTGGTGGTGATGGCAATAATGGTGGTGATGGTCATGGTGGTGACATTACAGCAGTAATGATATTGGTGATTACATTAAAATTGCAAAAGATAAATTAAAAACTTTAATTTATACATTAGAGACTTGAGAAGTTTACTGTACCTATCTTCTTTGAGTCAATTTCTATCTATCAGATGTTGATTAATCTGATCACAAAAACGTTGATCTTTGATCAAAACTTGAAGGCCAGGGGGGCTGGCCGGTTTTCTAAGTTGGTTAGAGCACGGTATTAATATCACCAAGTTTCAGAGTTCAATCACTGTACTGGCAAGTCACCAAAAAAAACCTTTCCTGGATTCTGCAGAGTACTTAAAAAAGACTTGGAAGCACTTTTAAAAGGAAGTAGAAGAAATAGAGTTAAAGCCACCATGTAAGGGATGCATCTCTCTCCATGGGTAAGTTTTTATTCTTCATTATTACTTTTACATAGTCATTGTCACTGACAGCATTTCAGAAAATCAATAGTCCTTGAAGCTGCTGTATCATATGATTCCAAGGATACAGAGTTTCAGTTCATGGGGACTGTTGTGGAGCTATGTGACAACACTTGTTACCAAGCTCAGAAATGTCTGGTGCAGAGAAAGTCACACTGGCAGTGCTAATTACCATATACATAGAGAACTGCCCACACCCTGTGTGGTTATGTTTAATGGATGGTGGGGTGGACCTATGGCAGCTCTCTAACATTTCTCTTCTTTCTAGGCTCAGGGTAGGATTGAATGTCCCCAGCTGCTCTGAAGTGAGGTGTGGTCATACGACTCTCTCCGGCCATGGAAATGTGAGCAGAAGTCGCAGGTGTAACTGCTGGGCAGAAGCTCTCAGACCCAGGGCAAGACTCCCTGTGTTCCCTTCCCCCTGCTACAGAGGGTGTAGGAGCAGGTGGGGAGGGCAGCCTCCATCACCCTTTGTGTCTGTGACTAGAAAAACCCCCTTCCAACCCACAGTGGCCATGCAGTGAGAGCAACAAGTAATCCGTTCTTGTTTTAACCACTGAGATTTCGGTGGTCATCTTCTACCGCAGCCTAACTACCCTATCCTAACAGACACAGATGGCAAAGAGCCAAAACAAGGGAGTTTAAAGTCACCATGGTCACATCAGAAAGAAAGAGTCCACAGTTCTCCCAAAATAAACCAAACCCTCAAAGCTCTCTGTTATCAAACCACTAATTCTGAGACATTTAATTCTTCTCCAGCGAAGGTTGATTCTGGAAAAAAGGTGCATAGGAAAAATGTATGCTGTGTCCTGCAAGCAACTGAAAGTCACTCTGGCCCACACAAACTTCATGTTAATTCAGAGGTCTCTTTTGGCTGAGTTCTATTTCAAAAAATAAACCTCCTTCCTACCATTATCCAGGCAGAGAGGCACAGACCTCCTTATCATTTTCAGAACTGTTCATTTGAAGACTGCTATGCTCAAAGTACAAGCCCCCATAAGGAACTCAACTTTTAAGAAAACCAAATCTCACAGAAGTCAATATATTTCCCACATTCAGATGAGGGCAGCAAATGTGAAAAGCCCATCTGTGCCCACCCTCCCCTCCGCCCCTCAAACTCTACCACCACCCAGGGCTGAAGCTGGGCGTGAAAACTCTAACACATGCAAAGTACAGAGGCTCTTTGAAAATCTGGCCCAGTGTGTCTTATGTGTGAGCTGCAGTCTCACAGAGTCTTGCCAAAAGCAACAAAGAGGAAAGAAAAGGAAAGGTTTGCTTTTCTCTGAACTTGGGAATGAAACATAAAACTCCTCTTTTCTACAAGGCCGAATGCCTCCAATTTTCCACACTCAGGAAGGTCTTTTCCTAGCCATTACCTTCATAACATCCTGGTGGCTTTTCAGTGGCCATTTCTTTCTTCCCAAATGACTCGCATGACAGCAGTGGCCCACAGAGTGGCTGGTTGCCTCCTGCCAGGTCAGGCCCATGCAGGGTCCGCAGGGTCGTTGTGGTGAAACGGAACAGACAGCACAAGGGTGCTTTAAACACTACAAGTATTCTGTTCGCTGCATTGTTTCCACCTTTCCTAGCTTCCACCACATCTGCTGTGTCTACTCGATCTAAATTGTGCCCTTCTTAGTTTTCTTAGATCCTTACCCAGGTAAGAACAGAGGGAATTCACACTTACTAAAAATGCTCCAAGTACTAAATCCCCACAAAACCTTCTGAGTTGGATGTTAGTAAGTCCAAGAATGCAGAGAGGTGCAGAGAATGAAGAGGTCTACCCACAGAAGCGGTGGAAAGCTGAGAGCCCCCATCAGATCCCTGCCTGTCTGTCCACAGACATGACATACACACAGTGCCACCTCCCATCAAAGCAGTCTCCCTGCGACTAGCCAAGACTGCTCCAGAAAGAATGAGTGTTGAGGGACCACCTGTTTAGTTGCCAAGAAGAATGTACTAAACTGCCCAGCTTCCACAGGTTAGGCAGAGCTCTCAACCTAGGGCTTCTCAGATGTGACCAAAGCCCACCTTACAAGAAGGATCTGAACACACAAGTGAGGAAGAAAAGACGACCCGTGCCAGTTAGGAAGGGAGGGCAAGACTGAGCAACTTGGAAAAGAAATTCAGGAGCGAGTCCAAAGAGAAAGTTAATGAAAACTGTATGAAAAATTAGCTGTCCAACAACAAATATTGGTTCGAAATTTCCAGTAGTTTGGAATTTCCAATAGATTCTATAGAAATCTCTGTAGGAAGAACACATCGTACATTTCCAGAAAAGCAAAGAGAGAGGGAGACACAGGGTGTCACAGATAAAGGATAATTGCCAGATGCTTACGGAAGATTGGAAGGGAAACTGGACGGTGGGGCAGAGAAGAAATTGCGGCAATGTCACTGGGAGGAAGGAAAGGAGAGAGTAAAAGCAACGAAGAAAAAGTGTGGAGATGGAAGGTTAATTTTAAACATTCAAATCCAAGGAGCAAAAAGAAACCGAAAACTGAGAAGTCTGAAATAGTCAAAATTATTTCTGCAAAAAGTAAATAAATACAGTCTCCTTAGAAAACAAGTCGAAATAAGTATCAGAAGCACCAGAACAATCATGAAGGGCCAAATCAAATGACTCATGTTAAGAATGTTGATACATACTTTAGCTACCCAAAAGGGCATAACCAAAAAAAAAGAGAAATGAAAGCCTTTTATTATTCAAAATGTAGGCAGATTTCAAGAAAATATTTGTGTTGTAAACCTCCAGATTTTTATTGAAGTTTTTTTCTCCATTTATTTTCCTACTTTATATACCCCAAAAGTTACACATTCATCTCAAATAATTACAAAAGATGCTTGCAATCCATTTTGTGAAATCTTTGTAAATGGCATCACAATAAATTCCTCATTTCTGGGGTTATGTCCATATTCCTTTAGAGCATTCTTTGATTTTGATTTATCTATTTGAACAATGCAATTTATTTTTTTTTAATTTAGCCCTACTTAATGCATTTACTGAGTTAACTGGTTCACCAACTTAACTGGAATTGACAGCTGAATGTATCACTCATTTCAACCCAAATGAGTCATCCATTTAAGCACACAGACACATAATGTGCTTTCCTCAATATCAATTGATTTGCACTGCTTTCTTGCAGCAGATTATTGGCAATATGGCTTTTCTTAAGATTTGGATGTACAATATGAACATTCACTATTGCACACACCAACTCATAAACTCCCAAAGTTGGAGAAATAATTCAGTAGTCCATGTCCTTTCTTATGGGAATTATATCTTTAAAAGAACATTTCCTGATCTCCTTTAGTCATTCTTTTCATCAGCAAAACCTTCCCCACTGATAATATAATGAAAACAGGAAATTTAAGACCTTGCATAGTACTCTTAGAACAAATAGTAAAAAAGGAAATATTTTTATATTTATAATAATAATGTTTTCCAGCCCCAAACATAAAAATACTGCTTACTGAAACTGTCCTGGGTCATTTTTGTAATGCCATGGTCATATTTTCTAAACAGCATTTGTAGAAGAATTAGAAGAATCATCTACAGTTCTGGTCTCCGGGCTTTCACTAGAAAGAAACAAAGTGGCAGAACATTTGTTTTTTTTTTTTCATCCAGACAGACTGTTTCATATTTACTTAGCAAAACTGCTATGGAATCCACATAAATAATTAACTTAAAAAGTAACTATAAAAGTTTATGAGACATAAGAAAATATTCTCTGGGCAGACCCCAAACTAGAAATCTGAGTTGAAGGATCTCAATTCCCACCTATGCAAATGCACAACCTCTCTGAGGTGGAGTTCCATTCCCCAGTTCTGAGTAATAATATCCAACAAAAAAATTATTTTTTCTCCTCTTGCACATTACTTTTATTTACTTATTTTATTTTTTAATTGAAACTTAATTAATTATACATATTTGTGGGGTACAGAGTTGGTTATCAATACCTGTGTACAACATGTGATGGTCAAATCAGGATAATTAGCTTATTCATCATTACAATACATATTCATTGTTTCATAATCATTCTTTGTGTTCATTAACCAATGTCTCGCTGACCCCTGTCCCTCTCCCCCTCCCACTTTCCTACTTCTAGTAACCCCATTTCTATTCTCTCCTTCTCAAACTTCAACATATTATTGTGATCAACAAAAAAAAAATGATAAACTAATGGTGTTTCCAAATCAAAACTTCATATATTAAGTGCAGCAGGGAATACCAGAGCCCAAGCAAAGGGACTTGAAAGAGCCTGAATAAGGTGCATGACAAAAGAGTGTGTCTGAGATCTTTTTCTGTTTGTTTCTGTATAACCTTCCATTTCATGGGCTGTCTTACCATCTCCCACTGCACAGCAACCTTGAGTCACTGTGAAAATAATAATACTTTTGACTTATAAAGCAGTTTTTTCTAAAAGTGACAGTTGACACACTTTATTTCGTTTCTTCTCCCCAAGTCCTTATGATACTGAAGTCAAATGGCATTAACCCTGTGTATATGCATGTGAATAAACAGATATAGTGCTGCCTGAAGGGGTGTAGTTAAACCTAAACCAGCTAACATTATCGACGGCATACCATTCCACTTTATTGCGGTTGCTTCATCAACAATATGCTCAAAGAGTTTCCTACAAGAACATTCCTAGGTAGAAAGCCGAAGTGTTGTTTACCAAACCACGGATGAGCTGCACATGTGTTTACCACTGGGAGGGAAGAACTTCGCTGGGGTGGCCTCTGGGGAAGCAAAGGGGACCAGGACCTAGAGCTCTCACAGGACAGGCCATTTCAGATTTCTTCCAGTAGGAAAAAATGGCATCAAAAGTTGGCAGTCTTTTATTTCCCTTCCTTCCAAAGATGTCAACACAGCATCATTAGCCAAATTCACTCTGAGCTTCGTCTTCCAAGGGTTGCTGAGTATTCAGGTCGAGTCAACGCATCTTTCCACCGGGTAAACAGTGCAGGTGGCAGGGCAGTAACTGAATTGCTCAAGGAAACATTCAGTGCAGGAGGTAATTCTGGTGTTGACAGTGCTTTGGTGCATTAGAGCTATGGTCCTTTAAAAAAAATGTATATGTTATCTCTTTATTCTGTTTTCTTCCTCATTTAAATTTGGTCTGGAATACTTCCATCCTTAATCATATATTTTTTTTGTGTGTGTGTTTCAACTGGTCATGAAAAGTTCTGTCAAGCAATAGAAATAAGAATTGATAGTAAATAAATAGACAATAAATGAATCCCGATGTGCTCGGGTTTCCAAGGGTCTTCGGTATACATCATAATGTAAGTCAGAATTCATATAAAGTCCATGACTACAGACAACTCAGCTCTATGGGGCCCTTTCAAACCATCCTGAAAAATAGTCTCCCTGGGGGTATGAACTCTTGTTACATTAAAAGAGTTTTGATAGATCTGCACTATGAATAGCTATCTCAGGAAAGACAGAAGGAAGGAGAGGTGGGGGTGGGAGGCTGGCTCCGAGGTTGGAATCTGGTTTGTAGTATGCATGTGGAGTTAGTCCACACACACACACCTACCATGCAGACATCACCGATCATGAGAGCTCCCGGAAAAAAAAAAAAAAAAAAAAGAACTAGGAGAATCTTTCCAATCAATACCTCTCGTGTTAAGAATTATTGTACAATAGATCATATCAGCTTTGGAAGTTGGGTCTGTAGGACACCATAACAACTAACTGTAAGGTGAAAAACTTAGAAAGCCTTCTAGAAGTTGGACCTACATCATGTTAAATATATGGAAATGTAGAAATAAATATGTCATAGCCCGAGACCAGCAGTGCCCACCAGAACAATATTCTACTTGGTAAAGGTGGGTCCCTCCTTGCTGACCACGTCACCAAAGCCTGTGGAGGCATTCGCTCTCCCAGTGGAATAACTTGAAATTCCCTGGCCACCTTTGCCATTCTTCATGTGCCCCTTCTGAGGAATTTTCTCTGACCTCTGGGGTTGAAATATCAAGCTGAACCGTTTGGAATTTATCATAAGCCTGGTGTCTGTGCTCAGCAGTAGAGCCTCTGAATTCAAAACAGGACTGTTGGCTGGCTCAGAACCCCAGCTCCAGATTCCTTAGGCTCAGAACTGATGGGAAAACAGATCTTCAGCATTCTTCTGATTCAGAAATCATTCAAACTGACAACAGATAAGACATTGACAAGGAGATATGAAATCCTTAATTTACATAGCTGTCTCTTTTTTCTCCTGCACAGTAAAGAACAGAGCATCCTTAACCTTGATTTTCTCACTTCTCTCAGTTTAAAGCACGGCCCATAACATTAATTAAAGTGTGTGTGAGCTTGAGGGTAGAAGTTATATGTCATATGCTGTACCACATGGCATTCTAGCTGAGCTGTACAATTTTTTTTTCTTTTGTCTATTTTTTTTTTCTTTTGTCTTTTTGTGACCGGTAAGGGGATCGCAACCCCTGGCGTGGTGTCGCCCACACCTCGCTCAGCCAGTGAACGCACCGGCCATCCCTATATAGGATCCGAACCCGCGGCGGGAGCGCTGCTGCACTGCCAAGCGCTGCACCCTCCCGAGTGCGCCACGGGGTCGGCCCAGAGCTGTACAATTTTTAGGTGTGCTTTTTTCCCCAACTTGATATGTATGCAGCCCTAAACCTATTCAGTATAATCTTGCCTAAACTCCACCCAGGACCTCCACAATAGCAACCTAAAAATGAATGCAGTTCCATAGAACAAATGCTGAGGGCATTGGTGGCTTAAGGACTTTGGTAGATGGAGGTCCATTTCTGACTCAGAACTACAGAATGCCGAAGCTGGAAAAGACATCTGAGGTTATCAGTGCAACCTTTCATTTTAGAGATGAGGTCTACAGAAGGTAGGTGGCTTACCTACTCCAAGGTTAAACAACTAGTAGAGGGTAACTTAAGGTATTTCTTATGATTCCATGTTTTTCTACTACACCAGAATCATCAGTCTCTTTGAGATACTGATGTAAGTCAGGCCTTTTCAGAAAGAAAAAAAAATCATACGCATATACACATACAAACGTTTGTATATAAATTCAGGGGGCTCAGAGAGCCGCTGAATCTCATCTCTGGATGTTTAACAGGTCCGTGATCCCCAGGTGAAAAATTCTCGCACCTGAATAAGCAGATTTTTGAAGTCTAAAGTGCTATTTTTAATCCCGTTCAAAACTTATCACCTCTAGAATGTAAATTAGATTTAATGATGTAGTCTATAAAATTCAAGGGAAAAGCAATTCCAACAACGCAAATAGATGATTTAATCCCTAATCAATATTTCCACATTTTCAACATGTGTCAAGGAAAAAAAAAATGTGCAAAAGAAATTTAAACCTACATGTATTTTACTACCGATTTCACATATGGACGTGGAAGATCTTTTCTCCTAATATGGAGATGGCTCAGCAGTATTTAAATGATTCCTTATTCCAAGTCATATAAATACGCACCAGATGTATCTTTTGTAAATGTTATGTTTTTCAACTTCTCAGCATTTGCAAGTAGTTGAAAGCTATGTCAAGCATGCTTTAATGGGGCATAAAAGTGTATTGTATTCAAAGAGATGGCACAGCTCTGTAATAGGTGAACATACAAATGTTGGCAATGGATACATTTTCATTTTATTGATTTACACTGCATAATAGAATGCCCTGTGTTGTTCTTTACATTCAAGTTCTGTATCAATTGAAATATAACTAGATATAAAAAATCATGCTTACATTAATGGATTCTCTAGATGACAGAAAATTCAAAACACAGAATTTTATGACTAGAAGGCAACCTAAAGATCAACTAAATCCCACACCCTGATTTAACAGATGAGAAAACTGAAACCAAAGGGTTCAAAGGGTTACGTGAGGCAAGCAAGTCACTAAACTAGTTGTGGCACAGGATGCATGAATGTATGTCCATAAATATAAGGAACTTTACTGAGCTCCTTATATTATCTCCTCTTCGACTACGTAAACAAAAAATAGAAGAAGCAGTGAAACATATATCATTTATTGATTTCCTGGGACTTAATGGGAAGAAGCAGAATGTGATATAAATTTTGCAAACTGTCAAATTATCTTATGGGAAGTAAGTATGGGAAGTAAAGTGCCAATTGCTAGCATTAAAGATTGTCAAAGAATATCATAATGCCCTTCCTTCCATGTAAAATTCTAATAGACTCCAGATTAGCTTTTTTATGTCTAGCAAATTCCCCTCTGAACATTTTTCTTTGGGGTTAAATATATCAAAGATGTTTTAGGAAATATTTTCAAGTCACATGTAATTGATAGTTCACCTTGAAAACAGTGTCTTTTTTCTATTTTTAAAATAAAAGTTAACATGATTGATAGCTTATTGTAAAACTTTTTTAATTTTTCTATTTTTTTGCTATGGAGAAAGCAAAACCCTATCTCCTGCTCTGTTACGTGACCTTGTAACATCTCTCAGCAGAGCGCAGCACTTAAGCGTATTCATTATTGTATGCTGAGTTTACCCTGACTCATTTTTCCCCACCTTAGTTTTTTTTCATCTTTTCTTTTCTTTTCTTTTTTTTTTTTTGGTGGCTTGTTGGTACAAGGATCGAACCCTGGACCTTGGTATTATCAGCACCACGGTGTAACCAACTGAGCAATCGGCCAGCCCCCACCATGTATTTTCATAAACTGCCTCAAATTCTTTCTTGGCATGGGGCAGAACATTAATTAATTAGGTGAAATCAAGCTGGTCAGTTAACTCAGTTGGTTAGAACATGGTGTTATAACACCAAGGTCAAAAGGGTTTGGATCCCCGTACCTACCATCTGCCAAATAATAATAATAATAATAATTAGGTGAAGTCCTTTCCTGAGAGCCAGGTAACCTTTTCACTTTGACCTTTACAAATAACATTTTGCCCTTTGGGGGCAAATGATAGCAAAAAAGATTCATTTACAGTGAAATCATTATTGAAGTTCTATGTCACTGCTGCTGTGAGTGGAGTGCCTGTGTTTCTCAAAGTCCCATAGCTGACCATATTTCCTCTTAGGCCCCAGATGAAACCATGCACTTTTCTTCTAGCCAGGAACCAGTATTTGCACCCTCTGCGACCTGATCAGTGTCCAGAGGAGCTGTCACCAGAATCCCAGCACTCTCTTAGAGGGGCAAGACCCTGCTCAGAGTCCAGCCTCATTGACTGATGCCATATGACCAATAAGGACGTATGGACAGTGGCCCTGCCTGTGTGTAGTATGGGGTCCACACAGTCCCTGCTGAGGTGTACGTGATCAGAATGCAGTGCTGAGGGTGTCCCTCACAGCCCGGCAGCAGGGACAAGCTCCTAAGTCAATAGTCAACATCATGGTTTGGGATGAGGCTTCCCATCAATAGGTTAATTTCTTCCCCAGAAGAAACACATACACAAAGAAAAAGACATGTTCCTTTATATATATTTAGTGCAAGGGAGTTTCTAGACACACACAAATGCACTTTCTGAGACCCTTATCATAACTTGCAACGCTTCATTGTAAAGGGAACATCCAAACCAAGTTGCAGTCATCACGGCAGGTGAATATGTTAAGCCTTATTCTGTTTCCATTGTCATGAAGGGCTGCAAGATGTGGCAAAGACCATAGTAATGATGTGGAAACAGGCCATAGGAGCCTTCACCACTCTCATTCTGAGATGAGATGGGGTGAGAGGAGGGTGCAGGGCTGCATTCACCAAATGTCACAAAACTGCTTTGCAAGCTAGCACAGAGTGGTCCTCCAGGGGCTATGTCTGGGGAATTCGCAGAAGGGTAGAAAGTCACAGTTATCACTCAGGGTGGGGAAAGCAGTAAAGCATTGCTGTTAAAAGCTCATTGTCTTCAAGAAACAAAACATGCCACCATCATGTGACCTTGGGCAGATGACTTAGCCCTGCATGCCTCAGCTGGTTCATGTGTCAGACCTAGATACAAACTATACTTTGGAGGTCTTCTAGAGGCTTATATAGGACAATACACATAAGGAGCATGTTTCAACACCTGGTATGTGGTAAGTTCTTAGTAAAATTCTATAATTATTATTATTGTTGTTATTATTATTGTTGTCATTGTCATTATGAAAATTAATCTTTGAGTCATTATGCTTGGAAACAAGAGAAGATTTGCTTAGAAGAACTCAGCTTTTCTCATCTCCCCATACGCAGACACTGACCACATACTGCTGAATTCTGGTGGACAATCCTGCCTCCATCTGATTCAGAGGACTTCAAAGTGGAAGACAGAGACGGGAACGTCCAGGGCCCAGGCTATAACCCACCTGCCTCCTGTCCAGCGTGCAGTCCAGCTACCTGCATTCATGGGCATGACCACCTTGCTCCCTTGACCAAGTCCGGCGTGGCAAGGACACTTCTGAAAGGAGCGGATGAACATCTCATAGGTTGATATTCCCCGTGGCTCCCCTCCCAGTTTATCATGAGGACAACTGAATCACTTAGGTTTCAGTTCCTGGAGGATAAGAAGGGAAAATCCCATCAAGCTTAAAGTGAGGATAAAGAGGTTTCTGTTGGGGTTGAGAGGCCATACTAAATCTCCCTCTCCTCGAGCAGGTTAGCTTCTCATCGCACAATGTGTTCTCCGTAAAGAACACACCCACACTAAAATGGACAGCCAACAACTGGTTGACAAAGAGGCTGTGTGTTTGAAACATCACCTACCCCACCACCACCCCAGTCCTGGTCTTCTCGAAGTTTCTCCAATGCCTTGGATCCCACTTCAATTCCTTCTCATCCCCACTGCACAGAACTATAACATCTTTAAAGCATAAGGCTTGGCAGAGGAAATTTAAAAATAGAAAACGAATATATACTCAATGCTCAATGCACCTATTCCTTAGGAAAATGTATACAACGCTTTTTTTCTCTCTCTCCACAAGAACCTATTTGGCTACTACCCAGTGCCATTGAACTTACTAAGACCACAAGCTAAAATCAGCTCTTTGGCACAGCTGGTCTTGCTTGACCCCTCAGGCCCAGAATGCAGAGCGAATGTGTGGCCAGGGGCCTGTGTCGAGTTTTCTGTGAGGGTGAGGAACTTTCTTTGCTCATGCTGCAGCTGCACCACTCCCATACATGGTGTTGGAGCTGGGCCTGGGGGGCTGGTCATGTTTAATAAAGGAAGGAGCTCTGCGTGGCCTGGGGAAGGAAAAAAGATAGAGACCTGGTCACGCCCATGCTCTTTGAAGGGATTTTTGTGTTGCTGCAACTTATTTCTTCTTGTCCACTGGTTTTACTGCAAGGGCACCTCACCTCATGGGGGCTAAGAGCCTCCGGAATGAGAACTTTGCTTCTGGCTGACTCATGTATTCAAGGGTTGCTAACGTATCCAATTCACCAAAGTCAGCATTAGAAAACAGCACTATTCTCAAGACGCTTTATATATTTGTAATAAAGTACATTTCTTTTAAATTGCACCACAACTGTTTTTGACAGCCTGGCTGTTTCCTTTCTTTAAGGACTCTGAGTCTTGGGCTAAGGGCAGTTAATAGTAGTCAGTCCTGATTGGCCAACATCTGTTTCTTTATAGGAGTCTTACTTGCCAAGTGGCTGGACAGCAGTGCTCACTTGGTATTCATGGGAAGTACTTGCCAAACAATAATGACAATAATTGCCTCTGATTCTTATGTTTACAACACTGCCAAAGTATCATTAGGGCCTTATTTATAGATAATAATGCTTATTAATCACAAGTATTTGAATTTTGGAATGTATTAGATTAATATTCTTTTGTACCTCAGTTCTGTACTAATGCTGTGAAAGACATTTACTGAATGCAACGCACTGGGAATGCTTATTTTGAGCTGCAAAATAATGTGTGTAATTTGCAGGTGAAAGATAAAGAAATTACATGGCTACCTCACAACAGCCTCTACCGAGACCAACGGCCAACATAGAGAATTAGGCCCTACCACTAAAATGAGAAAAGAAAAAAATAATAATAAATATCTCTATAGGTATTATTTTCTTAGAAAATCTTGTAAGTACTTATGCCAAGAGAATTTCCTGAAAATAAGTTGTTTTGTGTGTGGGTTTTTTTTGCCTTAAATCTTCCATGGATGGCATCACTTTGTTGAAAAGGGTCTGGGGTGAGAAATAATTAGTGACTCTGTAACAATTTCACACTGTATAAGTTTTTGAAGGCACAATGGAAACAAAAAATAGCGTAGGATGACTAATAGTTGTAATCAGCAAAAGTACAGTCTTAGGTCTAAATGCCCAGTTGTTAAGCATCCTTTATTCACTTATGCACTAATATCTTTCTATATGTTTAATTTTTGTGCAAGTAAACATTAAAGCCGCTATTTTGAGGTGCATCTAAAAATAGGAATCATTAAAAATTTCAAAAGATATCACACTTTTTCTAAGGTTATCTGTAAAATTTCTGTCAGTATAATAGAACAACTTCATAAATAAATATAAAGCATTATTTTCTCATAGTTTTCACTCAACCACTCTTTCCTGAAATTACAGCAAAAATAAAACCAACAATATTTTCTTCCTGTCTAGCACACGTTATTATTTATTGTCAGAGTATCCGTGCTTTATGTGTTAGAACAATATTTCAACTTATTTAATTAGATGAATACAAAATGAAGTGACATAATTTTCCAGAAATTTTGAGAAAGACAGCAAAGCTTATTAATATAAAGTCCAGGTGGCCTTTTTAAAATAATATTTGCAACTAGATATCTTTTTAAAAACTGCCTGTAATTAATGTTTACTAATGTTCTTAGACTAAACCCAAATCATGTTCAATCTTATCCTACTCTACCAAAGACTACTTTAAAATATTCTACAACCTAATTACCACCTACAATACTTAACCTTGTCCTCTCTTATTCCCACAGAAAGTAAAGGGACCGTACCTTTCAGTCTATCAAATCACACTGAGAAAATCGTCCTCCCGAAAAAACCCTTGAAGATTTGTTCAGCAAGTGTTTCCAAGTCAGAGCATACAAGGAAACTAAGATCCTAATTCAATAAACGTATAATGCTAACATTTTAATCTATTGCTAAATGTAAATAACTTTAGTGATCCCAGTTGAACTATTTAACATTAACTTAAAGTATTTTCTAATATGTGCCTGTGTCTCCTCTCATGGGCAAAGTAGAAAGATGAACAATTATCTAATAACTTCAATCAATGTACTCAGCAAATCCTGGCAAGTCAAGACCCTCAATTCTCTTTATTTAAATCTGGGGTAAATATCTTAACCCATATAATGACCTCAACTGGACGTTCTTTCAGGTGTGTGTATCCATCTCTGTTAACATTGGTACAATGAGGAATCAAGCAGTAACTTACAGAATTAGTCGATGTCTTACAAATTTAATCACGATAGACAGCCAATCTAAATTGTTTGAATTTCACTCTTTTTTTTTTTTCTTAGTAGCTAGGAAGAATAGAGAGCAACAGTGCTCAAATTATGCAAATAATTAATTCGGTTCTCCAATTTATTTTGCCTTCTATAGACATCACTTGCTTCTCTCTTTAAAAGAGGCTGATACTTGGATAAAGAAAGAAGACAAATGTTTTGAGGGAGCACAGATATTCCTCAGTATATTCGATGCGTGCCATTGATAATGTCCCGCCACTGAAGCTGAAGACATTAAACCCCCTCGGTGTCTCTCTGAACCCTACCAAATAGCCTCACCTGACTGCTTACAGACTTTGTAGGGTAGGGAGTGGGGGTTGTAGAGACTGAAAGAAGGGGCAGGGAGAGAGAGAGAGAGAGAGAAAATGATTAGTCTATGAAGTTAAAGTTTAAATTTGAGGGTACTGAAAAGATAATTAACTTTGAAAAATGGTTTGACAGAATAAGTCGTACTCCACCAACATCCCAGCAGTTTCTAAGAGCCTACTTGGATATGAAACTTGAGATCTGTCAACATTTTATAGTTGCCCTGATTTAATAAGCATTTTTCCTTCTTTTCTTTAACTGCCAATTTTTTAAATGAAATTGAATCTTGGATGCCTACATTCTGGGGAGTTTTATTTGCTATATTATAGTTCTGTCTGCTTTTAGGCCACAGAATGCCAAAGCATTTATTCTTACAAATCTTCCTACATATGTAATTTGAGCCTACTAAAATAGTCCTTTACCCACTTCATTAATTAAATTTACAAAAAAGATTACTTTACAACTTTGTAGTGAATGACTCTTCATCCAAATTTCTGAATGAACATGGTGCATGCTTGTCATTATATAGCCAAAGTCTCCTTACATCACGCCACACCGTCAGACAGAAAACTTAATAAAATAAAAAGTTCATCTGAAATCCCAACTAGAGTAAAATGCTTTTACCTCTTTCCAAATAAGTCTTTTTTAAAAAGATTTTTTAATGTGTGGTATTTTCACCGTTTTAACTTCAAACTTTTTAAGAGATTAAAAAACAAACTTTAAAAAGTAGTTGGGCCAAACTGATTTCTATTGTCACAAGCTCATCAGTAATATTCAGACATCAGCAATGAGTCATCAGTCTTCTAAATACTCTCTCTGAAATAAATAAGCAATAAATTACGTGTGGGAATAAATGCCATCAAAAACATCATATAAGTTTTTCAGCAAAGAAATACACATTTACATAAACATGGACAAGCAAACAAAATATCTTACGATATCAGTAAAAATAACTCTCATTACACAAGTGAGCTCCTTTTATCATGGTCTTCAAGAAAACTTCAAAACTTCATTTTGATTCCTTTTTTGACTAGCACAAATCTGAGTAGCTTTTAAACTGTAAAATTCAGGTATGACATTTCTTTACACCTTCTCAGGACAAATGAATGACTGGACTCTAGCCAATGAATGCCAATGTATTCACTTTAACTGCAATTTTTATTTTAACCAGAAAAAGGTCTTTGAAAATCCAGAGATTCAAAATACTACTTGAAGCAAATAAGTAACATGTCAATATCCCATATTACACAAATCATCTCGAGTATAAATGTATGCTTCAAATTTTCTTTTACATTTTGAATTATTACTAGACTATCAAATGTCTTTTAGTGCACACAGAGGCCCACAAAATTAATTAGCTCAAAATGTTTTCTTGACAGTACAGTTGAACGGAAAATAAAACTGCTGCTCTTTTTCAATGCATTCAGAATTTAATTCTCGTTCTAAGACAACAGTACTTAATGTAAAAAAAAATAGAAAAAAATATGTACCTGACTTTAGATAGAATGGTTATACTTTACATGTGCATTTTAAAGTATGCTGCCCTTTTTATTTTATGTAAAACAACTTATGTAAGTTCATAGTAATTTTAAATGCGGTGTGCTTCAAGTTTTAATATTATGAATCTATTATTTACTGATTTCTGTGGTGTTATCTACAGTTAGCACAATCTAGATTTCAAAAGAAATTTAAAAATTTTTTTCAATATGAATAAGATTTACTCACGTTCTCTTATTGTAAGACTATGTTATAGAATGTATTGTTAATCTTAGAAGTTTGGTGCATTACACATGGGCATGTTATATGCAAATGTATGCGGTTGGGGTATGTATATATTTTGTTATGTTATGTACATAAACATCTACCCTTGTGCATATGTATATTTACATCGTGTATAAATATGTGTAGTATATTACCAAACTGTACTATACTTAAGGAGGAGGAGGAGCTTCCAAGAATTACCATACAATATTTTAGTTAACTGTTTGTTAAGTGAGTACTGTTTTCTACTAAAGTAATTAGATTGCTTTTCTGTGTTTTGTTTTTCACAGTCCCGAAGGTGGGTGTTTATAGCCATAGTTATTTGCTATTTTCCAGAAGGCTAGTTTTAAGTTTTTATGTCAACATAAGCTTTAAAGAAAAGTGATACCCTCACCTACCTTTCCCCTTCTCTTAGGAAGGCCTACGGCCAACAGCTTGACACATAATTCAAAGAAAAGCTAAACTTTGATTCTAAAAACAAAAGCTCACCTATTAAGCACTAACATTTGCTATTAACATTCTTTGTTAAAATTTAGCTGTCTATAAATTATCTTTTGAAAAGAAATGATTGAAATTGGATCAAGATACTGGCTGGTGAGGACCTGGGGTAGCTAGTGAGTGTTTTTTAATGTTACTTTGGGTCTTTCTCTAGGCCACCGGGTCTTATAAAGAGTAATGGCTAAGAGTAAAACCATCTCATGTTAATAAGTTAAAGAAAAAATATATACAACGGGTATTTCCAAATTATTGAAAACCCTAATACAAACATTAAGGCAAAAAGAAGACAACTAAAAGCATGTATAAAGTTTCTTTTTTAGAATCCTCTGAACCTCAAGGTATCAAAAATACAGTTTGGCAACTGGATTCACAGCCTCAGCAAAGCAAAGCAATGTTCGGCCTTCTGAATTTCCCTGCCCTGTTTCCCCTTGAGAATTGAACAAACTTGATGGGACAGGGGAGGGAGGGAGTCCCTGGTTAATGTTTCAAAAAGGAGGAATTTAATTTGGCCCAAGTTTTCTTCTAGTCTGTTTTTCTCTTTTCTTATGGAGAAATAATTGACAGCCTCTGTTTTGTATGAAATTATGGAAATCACAGACTGGAGGAAAGGGGACTCATTATTTCAGAATTGAAAAGGTGTGGGTGTCTTTACTCCCTCCCTCCCCCCTCAGACTTCCCATCACTGGAAAGGAGCCAGTAAGTGGAAAAGGCGCACAACAGGACCACAACTGGTCAGCCAAAGAGCCGCCCCAGAGTGGTTTGCGGTTGGTTCCTGCCTCCTTCCTATCCGCCCAAAAATAAAAACAAACTCCTTGCAGCAATTTTTAAGGCCAAGACAGAGAGAAAGCAGATACACAAGTCCGGTGCGTGAAATTCAGTCTAAAGAGCAGGCTGGATGACGGAAATGCTCTCGGTGGTATTTCTCAGCTAACATTGTCCTTTTCAGCCTTGCCCTGGCTCACGTGGGTCAGGGTGTCCATGAATATCCCCGGACCACAAGGGAATCAGATGGGAAGACAGACGACAGAGGGGGACGCATGTGTACGGGACCGGGGTGGGAGAGAGGGGGCGGGAATCATAAGCTCTACGGTCGCAGGTTTGGATCTCAAGGCTGAGAAGGATACGCTTGCACCAGAGCACCCGCAGCGCCTCGTGCCCTGCCCTGCGCGCGCGCCGCCTCACACGCACGCACACACTCGCGCACGCACACGCACACGCACAGACCGAAGGGGAAACGACCCCTCCGAGGCACCCTCGCCGGCAGGGAGGCGGCCCCGCCCCGCTCAGCGCTGCCCCTTCCTGGGGACAGCGCGGCCTTCGGGGCTCTGGAGCGCGCGGGCCGGGAGCGAGGCGCGCGACAGCGGGCACCGGCGGGGGCTGCCCGGTGCGTATCCGAGGAGCGGTGGGAGCGGAGCGGCCGACCGGGGCCGGGAAGGGGGATGCGAAGTGGGTGACACCAGCTGTCCCCACCCTTCTCCGCGCCTCCCTCCGTGGCCCTCTGTCCTTCCTTCCCCTCCCGTCCTGCTACCCCACCGCCGCCAGGAACTCGAGCACCTGCAGGAGCCCAGGCCCCGGCGGGGCAGCTGTGCGTGTGCGCCGCAGCCGGCTGGGACGTGCGCGGCGCCGGAGCCCCACCGCGGGCCCTCCCCGCGCGCGCCTACAGGGGGCGCTGGCGCGTTGGCTCCCCGCGGGGGTCACCCGGCCGCCAGCCTCGGGGCGCGGAGGACCCGGACAGGAGCTGGTTCCCTCTGCGCCTCTCGAAGGGTCAGGCGGAGCCCTGAGGCTGGTGCTCACCCCAGGACCGGGACGGTGTTGTCACACGTGTCACAAGGAGGGGCCGCGTGGCGTCGCAGTCCGCTTTCCAGTCTCCGCGGCAGGAGGATTCGGCGCCTGGCTGGGAGGCTGTGCGTGACTCCATCGCCACTATGGGGCTGGGAGGTGGAGCTCTTCCTTTCTCTCCTCGCGGAGCAGCACGAGGCGTCGGAAAGTTTCCTACCACCTGGGCGACGGAAGCGGACGAAGTGCGAACCTTGCTTCCCGGCTGGGATGGCCCGAAAGGACCAAACGTCTCGCTGGCGAGCTGTGCCCTCGGCTCCCTCGGCACGCGCCCCAAATGCACAACCCTTCCCTGGCCGAGGGGACCCGAGGCCGCCTAGGAAAAGGCCCCGCGGACGTGGCGGCCCTGGGCTGGGGGCCGTGGGGGCGGGGGCCAGGGAATCCGCTGCCCGCGCCTCACCCCGGGGCCGACCCCTGCCCAGCCGCGCCCTCCTTTTGGCTCAGTGGGGTTTTGCGAGCCCTCCCACGGGGGGTTGCCCACCCTGCAGCCTCGTCCCAGGAGGAGAGTGGGTGGCCAACGTTCCCAAAGGAACAGAGTTCGCGACCTCTCGGGGCACGGATGGGACTCGATCAGGCCCAGGAGTTCTGCAAAGACTCCAGAGGGGCGCCCAGGGCCGGAAGTGCTTTCTAAGCAGACCTGATTTTATGAAACTCCGAGCCCCGGGGTGTCCACGTCCCTTTCTCACTCCAGGAGTTCAACCGAGCTTTTGGGTAGTGACTGTCTGCCCACTAGACCTAGACCCAGCAGCCCGACCGAGGCCAGAGGTGTGCAGATTTTTTTTTTAAGACCCACACCTTATAAATGTGAGATTTTTATCAGGCAGCACAGATTACTTAAAGCGTTCCATTTCTCCGCGATCCAATTTTATTAGGATTTGCTCTCATTTGTGCTCGACCTCTCTGGGGAAATAATGCTTTGATTAATGTAATCCTGGCCCGGGATCCGCCACATGCCCCTCGACCCTCTCCCAAGAGAAAGGGCCTGTTTGACAAACAATAACAGAGCAGCAACTCTTGCAATCTGCCCACACCTGGGGGGGGGGGGGAGTGACACACGTTCACACGCCTCTTGCTAAACGTAGTGGCCAGGTGAAGGAGCCGGCTCTGCGCCGGACGAACGCTGCAGACGCAGAGCCGTGGGCTGGGAGGCGCGGGCGCTCGCGGGAGGGGCCTGGGGCGCGGCGCGCGGGCGGGCGCGTGGGGACACTGCGCGCCTGCCCTCCGCTTGCTCCGGGTGTTTGCCTCTTCGTCCCGGGCCGCAGGCCTCCACGGTGGGGATTTGCGCACTGCCGATGGGCAGCCCCCCGGACCCAGGGCGCGTCCACAGCGCCCACCCGCGGCTTCGAAGAGCCTCGAAAGCCGATCTTAGGGGTTAACCAGGCACCGACCTGAGGCGCCCTGCAGCTGCCAAACCTCGGCCGGAAACCTAGGACGTGGGACCCAGTTCAACGGTTTTCTTCATCCGTACATGCGTCCCTCCATCCATGCCTGCGTGCGTACAGGCACACAATACAAATCCGCAGACGCGCGCTGGGGGCGGGCACCCCCTTCCCGCTCTCCCTCCTCCCGCAGCCCCGGCCTGCTCCCCGAAGGGAAAGCAGCTCAATCGCGAGGAGGAACGAAGGAACGAAACCCCAGGCTCGGTGGCGCTCGCCCATGCGCCTCTGGTCTCCGTCCCTGTCGCGCCGTCCCCGCCCCCACCGTCCCCAGCTCGGGGAGGGCGGGGATGCGGCGGTGCGAGGGTCCTGCCCTGCTCCGCCGGAACAAAGCCCGCCGCGGGAGCCCGCGGCCGCGCACCGAACTGCTGACAAAGGCGAGCGGGCGACGCCGAGCTCCAAGCCTGCGCCCCCGCGGCCGGGCGGGATGGAGGCCCAGGAGATGGGGTGCGGTTTGCACCGGTCTCTCCTGGGCTGTGGCAGGTCGCTTCTGTGTACCCAGCGACCTGTTAGGATGACTCAGCGTTTATCTCGTCGTCCCCGCGCCCCCACCTCCCTCCCTCGTCCCCCTCCGTCCCTCTCCCCTCCGTCTCTCCCTGCTTTCTCCCCCACCTCTTCTACCTTACCCCCTTCTCACTTTGCCCTTTTTACCTCTTTCCCTTTTTCTTTTCCACAGAAAAGCAATGCTAATGCGACTTCTGAAGGCCGCTCTAGATGTTCAAATACCAGCCTGAAAGCCCTTGCCGGGCAGTGCTAGGGGAGAAGAGGGGAGGAATGGGAGCCTTTTAATTTTATTATACAAACTGGGCTCTAAATAAAATGAAATGCCGTTACGCTGCGATCTAGGGAAGCCGAGCTTAGCCCTGGGGGCCCCAGAGATCGCCACTGACTCGGGGGAAGTCGCTTCTGATGCCTGCAAGTCATAAGATTCGGGCAGGGGGCGAAAGGGGGACCCCGCCGCTGTGGGATGGGGACCTCAAGCCTGCAGTCTCCAAGGCAAACCTTTCTCGGGACAGTTCTGCTCTTACTTTCTAACCCGGGAAAGCAATCGCTGGCCGGACCCCTTCAATAAAATCGTAGTACTTTCGAATTTAGGAAACTTTAATAGTCGGTGTTTTTTTAAGTGAAGTTTTGTTTGTTTTTATGGTGTGAACTAATAATAAAGGGAACACAGCCCACGCCATTTGGACAACATATGCTTTGACTTCTGAAGGCTTTTTGCACCCTGATTTAATACTAAATTAACACTGGGTGTGTATCAAGTGTCGCTGTAAGAGTGCGGTCCTCCCCTTGGGCTCTATTAAGTAACTGGGATCCACAGAAAATGTGGGAACAGGGGTTAGTGTTCAAAGCAATATCGGACAAATGATTTTTAACCTGGCTCTGACAAACTCGAGTTGCACGAAGCTAATTCTACCACCAAAGTCCCTACCAGACATTTTAGTGCTGAAATTATATTGCTGCAAACCATGCAGTATTTGAAATATCAAATATGAGTGAATACACTTGGTGCTGTATTTTTTAAATGAACAATAGCCACACTTTCTTGAAAACACCCCCGAGGCTAGCCAGTCCAAGGTGGGCACCAGGTGAGTTAGGGCCCAGGGAAGGAGCAGGACAGTGAAGTGAGAGCTTCAGCATTCACAGGACACCATGGGAGCACCATTTGGGGGAAATGCCAAAAAAAGCAGCCTTCAGCCTGACATGCTGCAATCTGCACCCAGCTCCTCAGACAATAGCAAAGTTCAAATGTCAAAAAAATCTAATAAAAAACTCTAATAAAACACATTGAGGTACCAAGTGCAAGAACTGTTTTCCAGTATGCCACGATGACTCTTTTATCCACCTCCAGACTCCCTGGTTCCGGCCCAGGAAGGAGACGCTGTGTTATGCAGAGGGAATGTTTGGTGTGGGGAGTGTCCCCAACTGTAGAGAGCAGTTCAATTCTGTTAGGGCCACCACAAGCTCAAAAAAAAAAAATCCAACCACCCCTCTGGTAAAGTGGTAAAGCTGAGTTAGTATTTCTGGGTTTTGCATACACATAAATACAAAAAACAAAAAACAAACAAAAACAAAACAAAAAAACACCAAGTTGACCTTGGAATATAATGAATCAACATCATCATCATCACCACTCTGATCAATGAGCTGGGCTCTACCTTACCCGCCCTATGAATTTAAATTTGAAGGAGACCATTACATTGGGGGGCAGGGAGGGCAGTGAGGGGGGCAGGCAAGAAGAGTCCATCACACTCTCAGCTCCAGCTTCCCTAGCGATTGGTAGCTTTCATTACCGGACTTGTCAGGTGAACACATGCAGCTTGAGTGGGCAAACTGTTGGGAATGGGTTATTTTAAAAGCACACACTCGATTACTAACTGACTGTGCCTTTTTAATTTATTTTCCACAATTTGAAATGCCCTGTAGTTTAAATCTGTCCTGTAAGTAGCAAAAAGAAAGCTTCTTACTTTAGTGTGAGAAATGAAGGTGACTTTGAATTTATAATTACTCCTTCAAATCCATCTTTTAAAAACTGAGTGTTTGCTCCTTTCCTACAGCTCAGATAAATCAGTTATCAATGTGATACAAAGAACTGGGAGGAGGAAACCACGGGTGCACTTCAAAAAACTTAGCAAGACCAAGAAACAACTCATCCACTGCCAAGATAACAAATATTCTACCCAAAAGCTACCGTTGGGGAGGCTTTGCCTTTGTATATAACACACAGGGTGGGTTGTGAGTATGCTTAACATTTTCATTTGTAAATGTTAATGTCAAATGTGCTTCCAAACCGCAGCGGTATCAGAGCACCTTACCATTCTCAGATGGAAGCAAATGAGTGAACACCCACTCTGTATTTTGCACGTGTGACCCAGGTGATCCTCTTCATTCTCTCATTTGGCAAAAGCCATTTCACCATCCCCAACAATTAAAAGTCTGTAGCTTTGCCCAGCACTTTGGGTCTTAATTCACACCCAGCTTGATCGTTTCCACCCCCAAATCATTATAGAATGCTAAAGCGGCCTCTATAATATGTCATTTCTTCTCAAATTAACTTGTTGCTTTATCCAGATTTCTTATTTTCTCTTTCTTTTACTTTAAGGAACCTAAGACTATCGATACCATGAAGGGCAACCAATTTTCTTTCCGTTCTTTTTTTTTAAGTACATTTGTAAAAAAAGGAAAGTAAGTAGCAGCCTAGACAGTAACAATCACAGATCTCATGAAAAGTGACACTCAAGAAATTATTCTCTAAATGTGTATAATAATTGCTTCACCAGTGTTTTGCAAAATGTCTGGCTGAACAGAAAAGGTTCCTTTCTCCCTAATAATTTTTAAATGCATTTAGTGGCCCTGGGCATGCAAAGTAAGCTAGAGATTTGAGACACTCAGCCAGTTCATGCGGATCTCCCCCAGTAGCCTTTTGTCTGAAATATCCGGAGATATTACAGTTTCCTCGATTCTCCACTTTATTTTATTAGTGCAGACCTGACAGTACATTTCCTAACTGTACATGTGAGAACTTGAGGGTAAAACTCATAGAATTAAAATGTGTTTGAGTGTGTTTCCTTTGCTTATATTAATCTGTAATCTTTCAGCCCTCCTAGATTAAATACCACTTAAATCCAAACCCTGACTTACTAAAGTTAGTTTCAAAGAAAAACTTGTCATGGCTGGAACCCAGTTGACCTGGAGCTGAGCTAGAAAGAATAAGGTGTCTTTCCCCCTCTTGCAGAGGGGCATTAGAGCCAGTACGTAATGTGCCCTTTCCTAACAGACTCGGTGACACATTCACAGGTGCGTTCGGCCACTGAACCGTGGAAGCTTCTCACTTCCAGTCACTTCTGGCTTTCCTTTCTTAGTCACGCTCTCTAAACCTCCTTGGGAAAATTATTAGTGATGAACTGAATAATTCCTCAGAACCAGTCAGGATATGCCCTTCACTATTTTAGAAAGTTTTCCACATGTCTTTTTCATCCTTTACCACAAGAAAGTTCAGTCTTCATTGATAGAATCTAAAAATCTTCGAGGCAGAAATCTTGTGCTCTATTAAAACTTTTCTTCAACTGGGTTAAGTAATATTGTACTAAAAAATTCAAGCCCACAGTTACCTCTAACCCATGGCTATTATGTATTTTGTTTACCCTACCAAGCCTTTCGAGGAGAAATCCAAAATCTTTCTAAAACCATAGGCGGTACCAAGAACGAAAGTAGTCACTAAATTTCAAATGGAGTAAATCCTGGGCGCTTTGGCTAAATCTCCAGGACCCTGCGTTTTATTCAGAAGTGTAAGCATGTATCAAGGTTGAATAATGTTCATCATTTAACAGATAATACCTCAGAATGCATTTTGATTTTTTGACTGTTTCCTAAAAATACAATCTGAAAGGTAGCTTCTTAAGCAGCCTAGTACACACACTTAATAACAATTTTTAAAAAGTGTTCTTGCTTTCACAGCCCATTTCTGTTTTCCAGCTCTGTACACACTTCACTGACAGAAATGGAGGAATCGTTTTTTGGAACTGTATTTCTTTCTGGGCCATTTCACAGATATGGGCGGGTGGGGGATGGGGAAGTCATTGTCCTCATATTTTAAAACCCTGTGTTATGCAATGAATTCACTCCTCTTTGTGAATATGCACAGAAAGGTAGGGGTGTTTGTTCCTTTGGCAAGTTTCGAAGAGCAGATTTGCTGTTGAAACAGCTACATTTTACTCAGTACCCGCTAAGGCGAGTCAGTGCGCCCCCTGCTGACAAGTCAGTAGTGTTACTCCTGAGCAAAGTTTATTTTGTTCAGTAAACCGTGTCATATAAAATTAACAACAACCAATAAAACTAGCTTATATGTTTCAACTGTAAAAGTCCAAAACAAAATAAAGCTAGTTTTAGTGGCACTAGAAATCTCTAGTTTGGCTTCTTCTCTTTGGCTGAACCAAGGTCCTTTTATCTAAAGCCCAGTGCACAAACATATAGCTTAATGTGACTAGTGTTCTTCCTTTTATTTCTTTCTCTATGGCAACCAATATGCTCTGCTCAGAAATGTTCCCCATCAAGGAAACAAATGATCTTCAGGGAGCAGCTCTATATGGCATCTGGTCCAATGGAGCACACAGAGTTAACCCCAGTCAAAAGCAACGCTGCCAAGCACGTAAACAAGGAGTGGGAAGCTGCATTCTTACTTACCCCCGCCCCAACTGAAACCTCTTCCTCCCTCCTTACAAACCATTTCATTGATTTGGCATCAACTGTTTCCAAATAAATTACCAATCCTTCCTAAACTGTGAGGTGTTCTGCGTACCAAAGTGCAATAAAATTCCAGCCATTCGATTCTCCCGCCCCCACCCCACCGCCGAACCTCTACCCTCCCCCAATCACACCACACGTTGCTTCCTTTAAAAAAACAAAACCAAGAAGCTTTTGAAATCCTCTGTGGCCTAATTCACCAAGGTAAGGCACTCACACAGGCCTGAACCTGGCCTAGCTGTTTCCTCCAACCATATTTATCTAATTAACTGCACCCTCAATTTTTTCAACACCCAGGGACAGTGGCAAGGAAGGGGCAAGTTGGACTGTCAAAAATGAAAAACAAAGTAAAATCTAGTTTTCAATGCTAAAGCTCCAGCCTCCCTTGGAATGAAGCGTAGGGATGTCCTGGTTAGTTTTGATTGATCACCTTCTCTCTGATGGGCTTTCGCTACTACCGAGCTGGAAGGCTGCATGCAGCTTCCGCCTGTTCCCCGGACCCCACATCAAGCAGGGGTGCCCTGACTTCCTGCCTCACTTCCTCCATCTCCAGCTCTCTGCCCTCTTCTGCCAAGCCCCGCTCCTGCCTCCTTCCCGCTGCTCCCAGCACGAGTCCCCCATCCCAATCTGGGTAGTTCACCACATCACCACTGGCTAGTCCTGACTCTCTGGAGAAAATAAAATAAAATCCAAAACAGGAAATATTTATATACTGCGTGCTTAATAATCATTCTTATCCAGGGCTTTTTTCCTCCTCATGACAAACAATTAAAAATCAACAGCACTCGCCTCCTCCCCGCCCCCCTCCCAAAAAAGTAGTGCCTGGCCGGCTAGAGCTTTGGAATGAGCCCATCTTTTTATGTAATATTTCAGCAGGGCTGGATTTTTTACTCTCCCCCCAACACACTTTCCCTTCCTTCCTTCCTTCGGACAGTTGCTCTGTGAAACCTCTCTGGTCCCAAGCAATGAAAATAAGCTCCCAAATCTACAAGAGCATAAATACATAATCCAGAAGGGAGGGGGAGAAAACGAGAAAGCAGGGAAGGAAAATGAAAAACACTTACCGAGCAAACTTCCAGGGCTAGATTTTAAAATAAAAGAAAGCTTTTCCAAAAACTAAGGGGACTGGGGTGCTGGAGAGGGAGGCATATTCCCACCTCTCCAGAACCGACGCATCCTCAGCCTTCCCTTTACACTGACTCCTCTAAGCCCAGCTCTCCACTAGTCTATTATTTTCACCAAAATATATGAAAATGTATGCAAATGAAAATCAGCACTAACTGTTCTCCTCTTGTTATATACTTTGGATTTTTTTTTTTTTTTTTTCCCAGACAAAACAATCACACTCTGCAAAGGGAGGGGGCGGATGGGTGGGACTGGGTGGGGGGGGGGAGGCCGGAGAGAACTAAGTACGAGGAAAGGGGGGAGAAAGAAGGGGACAGACCTCGGCACAGACACGTAGCTAAGTTATCGAGGAGCACAGCGTTTTGGGGGGCTTCCCACATGCACACACAGTCTCCTTGAAAAGAAAGAAAGTGGATCTGTTTGCAGAGGCGCTATCACGTTTCATCAGGCCACCTGAGACTGCTTTTGAAAGCGTGTACTGTGAAATTCATAGCAGTAATTTAGACAAAATCCTCACTGTATATTAATGAAAGGCGGCCCCATGGCTCTGTTCCTATCCTCCGCATTCAGTGTAAACAAAACCACGAGACTCTCTCGGTTTTTGAGCCGGATCCAAGCAAAATCGGCAGGAAAGGAAAACACGGGGCGCTGGCACCGACTATTCGAACGTCTGCACCTGGAGATCTCGGATTTATTCAATGAAATCTGTGTTCCGTCTTTTATATATACACATATACGCATACATAAATATAAAAAGGAACCTTTGGGGGACGCAGAGGGAAAAAAATTCCGTTCTGTGTGGGCTTGGCTTACCGCTGCCCCTCAGACCCACACCTTGGCGGTAACGGCTTTGCTAAAACCTGCCCACGATGGCATCTTTCACCGGGCGAGCGGGAGCTGGACGACATCCTACCTAAATGCTACCGCGCGCCCACGGTTCACAGCGAGATCGTGCGGAGGCCGCCCGGCTGCGGCTGGGCCGGCGAGCTCGGGCTCCAACCGCCTGCACCTAACTGCGCCCATCGGAGGAAACGTGCGGCGGGAGCCCCGGGCAGGGCCACTCGCGTGTCCGTGGGAGCGCGCCCGCCGCTCTGTGTCTCAGCCCTGGGCGGCCGCCGGGGCTCGGGACGGCCGGCGGCGGGAAAGCCTCCGGGCGGGAGCCGGGGTGCGGGGCGCGCGCTCACGCACGCTCCTGAGGAACCGTGTGTTTATCGAGCGTCCGAGTGGGGTTAGTTCATCGGAAATCCCCGAGGAAGGCTCAATTTGCCCTTGTTTTCGTTGCCACTTTCCCTTTTTCCTTGGTTCGCCGAGGTCCCTCTGTGCAGCGTTTCCGCTTGGCCGCGTCCCCCTCCCCCGCCCCACCCCCACTTCTGTCGCCTGCCGGCGCCCTCCCCCGCCAGTCCCCCTTAACCCTTTCCGCCGGGCTGGGGCTGAGAAAGCGTTTGTCGCCTCCAGCGCCATCCACCGCGCAACCCATCCGAGACAGCAAAGGAAGGGGAAAGAGCATCGCGGTGCCTAAGAACAGCAAGCGAGCAGCTCCGCACCGCTCGCAGCCTCACTAGGATGAGCGAGCGCGCGGTGCGGCGGTGCAGGGCGCGGCCAGCGCACCCCGGCTCTTCGGGCCAGCTCCTGCTGCCGCGGGCATTCCCAAAGCCGGGGGCTCGAACACACTTACGATGAATCTATGGGGGAAGGTCGGACCGATTGCTTTTCAAACACATCGCACGGCTCCGGCGACCGGCACCCTCCAAACTCGCAAGGGCACGCACGCTACTTGCACGAATCCCAGAGGACGGAGGGAGGGGGAGGGGAGGGGAGGGGGAGGGACAGGGAGCGGGGTGGGGGCGAGCGAGCCGCGGCAGCGAGCGGTCCGCGTCGCACGCGCGGGCACCGCGCTGGTCCCGGGCTGCGGGCTTCCCAGATGATGGCATCCGAGAACTTAAACAAAGGGGCCGCCGCCGGCGCGCAGCGGCTGCGGAAAGTGGCGGTGGCGGATCCCCAGGAAGCGCGGCCACGGCCCGAGCTCCTGGCCGTGCGAGCCTGCCCTTCCCAGCCCCGCCGAGACGGAGACGGGCGCCGGCTGGTGAAGGGAAGAGGAAACTTTGAAGCCACTGGGGACGCATCTGTCTATAGGTATTAGCTTGACTGGTACCTCCGTGCCGCGCGCTTTGCGAACCTCCGGCCGAGGAGCGGGAGGGGTGGCTGTTTCTCACGGCTTTCTTCCCTCTCCCCCCCCGACCCGCCGCCCCTCTCTCCCTCTTCCCTCGCCTTTCTGCCCCCCTCCCAGACCTATTGCGAACGCCCGGAACCGCCGAGGGAACGCCAGCGTCTGGGCCGGACACTAAGAGTTAAGATGCGGTGGAGGGGGCGGCGGGGGAGGGGCAGGGCGGGGAGGGGAGAGGGGCGGGGGGGGAGGCTGGGGGACGACAGATTTCCAGCTTCTACGACGCGCTGCCTAAATTAAAAAGCAACCAATCGGAACGGCCGGAAGGGGGGCCGCGCGTCCTGAGCCAGTCATTCCGGGCCTGCCAATCACACAGCGGGTAGCCAATCAGCAGGGGCCCTGGTGCTCGACTTCCTTGTATTTGGGAAAGTGTGGTGGTGGGTGCGCGCTCGCGGCGGAGGGTAAACATTCGACAGTCCCTGCTCCGAGAGGGAGGGACAGAGAGCGAACTGTCAGATCGGAGCGAGAGCGGGCGCCTGAGAGAGGGAGAGAGAGCCGGAGAAAGTGAGAGGGAGAGCGAGAGAGCGCGAACGAGGGCGCAGAGCGAGCTCCCACTGCGACTCCGCTCCGCACGGCCCGCGCCCGCGCCCGCGCCCGCCGTCGGTGCCCTCTGCAAGCCGTGCGACGTGCCCGCTGGAGCTGCTTGTGTATCAGGGACCCCTACATGCACACGTACACCTCCACCTCCACCAATGCACCCTTCTTCCTCCACCAGACAACTGCTGGGGGAAAATAAAACACCAGCCCCAACCGTCAGCAACAAGGTAACAGAGCAATTCGACATCATTTCTCTCCTGTTCAATTTTTTTCCTTGTTATATTTGTTTCCTAATTTCTGCCCAAAAGGAAAGATGTCGCATCAGACTGTGACTGTTGCGAGGAGAGTGAAAAAGGGCTGTTGTTTCAGAGGCAACCAAGAGCTCCGGCAATAGCAACTTCAGAGAAATGCACCGTCGCAAGAAGTTTTCCTAGGACAGGACAAAACTTGAAACGAGAGGACCAGAGCGGTAGCGCGGGACAGCGGGACAGCGGGACAGCGGGAGCCAGCCTCCCCTCTCCGCACTCGCAAGCAGCCGGCATCACCACGCCTTCAAGGACGGAAAAAGTTTTACTACGCTAAGGGGACAGAGTGAAATGTGCTCCTGAGGAGGAGCGGGGAACGCGGACGGACGAGGGAAGGAGCGGGCCGGTGGCTGGTCATCCACAATTCGGCCGAGGAAGAAAGGAACAGCTTCTTTCTTTGTTGTCGCCCGTGAAACCGTCCCTTAGCAGGTGGACTGAGCCCGGCGGCCGGGCAGAGTCCGCGCTCGACCCAGGACAGGAGGAGCGGGAGGCCGCGCGCCCCGGGACAGCGCCCCGAGTGCAGGTCCCCGCCCCGCCCGGCGAGCCCCGCTGGAGCGAGCCTTGCGCGCCGGGGCTGGGGGGCAGCCACGACCCCCCGTGAACGGGGTGGCCACCGAGCACGACCCGAGAAGCGAGCTCCCCTCCCCAGAGCTCTGCTCCTGCTGCTGCTGCTGCTGTTGCTGCTGACCGAGGGCGGCCGGCGACCCCCGCGCCCTGCCGAGCGGCCTTGCAGCTGCAGCCGGGGGCCGCGGCGGCGGCGGCGGCGGCGGGGGCGGCGGCGGAGGAGGAGGAGGAGGCGGCGGCGAAGGCGGCGGGGCCGGCGGGGGCCCCGGGAGGGGGAGGGGGGAAGGAGGCGGGAGGCGGGGGGGGGCGCGGCGGCGGCGGCGGCGGCCGCGGCTGCTGCTGCGGCGGCGGCGGTGGTGGCGGCGGTGGGGTGGCGGGAGCGGAGCGGCATGGCCACGGCGGCTTCTAACCCCTACCTGCCGGGGAACAGCCTGCTCGCGGCCGGCTCCATTGTGCACTCGGACGCGGCAGGGGCCGGCGGCGGTGGTGGTGGCGGCGGCGGGGGGGGCGGCGGCGGAGGCGGCACGGGGGGCGGCGGCGGTGGCATGCAGCCGGGTAGCGCCGCCGTGACCTCAGGCGCTTACCGGGGGGACCCGTCCTCCGTCAAGATGGTCCAGAGCGACTTCATGCAGGGAGCCATGGCCGCCAGCAACGGCGGCCATATGCTGAGCCACGCGCACCAGTGGGTCACGGCCCTGCCCCACGCCGCCGCCGCCGCCGCCGCTGCCGCCGCCGCTGCCGTGGAAGCCAGCTCGCCGTGGTCCGGCAGCGCCGTGGGTATGGCCGGCAGCCCCCAGCAGCCACCGCAGCCGCCGCCGCCGCCGCAGGGCCCCGACGTGAAGGGCGGCGCCGGGCGCGACGACCTGCACGCGGGCACAGCGCTGCACCACCGCGGGCCGCCGCACCTCGGGCCCCCGCCGCCGCCCCCGCACCAGGGCCACCCCGGGGGCTGGGGGGCTGCCGCCGCCGCCGCTGCCGCCGCTGCAGCCGCCGCCGCCGCCGCGCACCTCCCGTCCATGGCCGGGGGCCAGCAGCCGCCGCCGCAGAGTCTGCTCTACTCACAGCCAGGGGGCTTCACGGTGAACGGCATGCTGAGCGCGCCCCCGGGGCCCGGCGGCGGCGGCGGCGGCGCGGGCGGCGGCTCCCAGAGCCTGGTGCACCCGGGGCTGGTGCGCGGGGACACGCCCGAGCTGGCCGACCACCACCACCACCACCACCACCACGCGCACCCGCACCCGCCGCACCCGCACCACGCGCAGGGACCCCCGCACCACCACGGCGGCGGCGGCGCGGGGCCCGGACTCAACAGCCACGACCCGCACTCGGACGAGGACACGCCAACGTCGGATGACCTGGAGCAGTTCGCCAAGCAGTTCAAGCAGCGGCGCATCAAGCTGGGCTTCACGCAGGCCGACGTGGGGCTGGCGCTGGGCACGCTGTACGGCAACGTGTTCTCGCAGACCACCATCTGCCGCTTCGAGGCCCTGCAGCTGAGCTTCAAGAACATGTGCAAGCTCAAGCCGCTGCTGAACAAGTGGCTGGAGGAGGCGGACTCGAGCACCGGCAGCCCCACGAGCATCGACAAGATCGCGGCGCAGGGCCGCAAGCGCAAGAAGCGGACCTCTATCGAGGTGAGCGTCAAGGGCGCGCTCGAGAGCCACTTCCTCAAGTGCCCCAAGCCCTCGGCGCAGGAGATCACCAACCTGGCCGACAGCCTGCAGCTGGAGAAGGAGGTGGTGCGGGTCTGGTTCTGCAACCGGCGCCAGAAGGAGAAGCGCATGACGCCGCCCGGGATCCAACAGCAGACGCCCGACGACGTCTACTCGCAGGTGGGCACTGTGAGCGCCGACACGCCGCCGCCGCACCACGGAATGCAGACGAGCGTGCAGTGAAGGCAAGGGGCGCAGTGCGAAGAGCGCCGCCGCCGCCGCCCCCGCCGCCCCCGCCGCCTCCGCAGCCGCCGCAGCCGCCGCCGCGCCCACCCCGCACCAGGGCCGCACCGGGCCGAGCCCTGGCCCAGCCGCCGCCCTCTCCTCCACCCAAAGACAGGCATGCCAGCCCCTGGAGGAAAACGCGAGGGAGAGACGGGCCAAGGAGACTTTTTTTTTTGGAAGTCCAAGGAAGGAGGGACCAAAAAATAAAAAAGCATAGTAAATGCCGAGACTGTTTTATACACATATGTAACGAAAGCAGAAGAGGAGAGGGGGCCGACCATGAGATCTCATTTATCCTACGGTGGTGTTTCGTTTTTGCTTTTGTTTTAAAGAAGGTCGAAGATGCCTAACGCACCAGAACTGCACTCCTGAGGCTTTTCCACCCGGATGTGTCCCACACGGCAGCGGGGGACGGCAACGGCCTTGTCCTCTCCTCTACAAACGGTCAAGAGGGTCCCTTCCTTCCACTCCCTCCCTCCAGAAGGGCTGCCTGAAGAGATCCACGAAAACTTTCTTTCCTGGGAGCCACCCGAAAGAAAGCAGAGGCCCCGAGTTTCATCGGGGGATGACTCTGTGTTCCGGGGCCCTGTTTTGTCCTGGCCATAACAAAGTCGTTTGGGGACAAACAATCTCCAAGGAGGGGGGGGGGAAGGAAAATATTCACAGCTTCTGAAATCGACAGACTGAATAGCAAAGCCAAAAGAAAAGTATCGTCAACGTAACCTTGGAACTAAAAGCATCGCGAAAGAGCAGAGGGATGGGCGAGGGAGCGGGGAAGGCCACCGAGCAGCGGCGACAGGCCCGGGCCAAGTGGCGGCGCGGGCGGCACACCGGGCGCGGAGAGAGGGCCCAGCCAGCCAGGCCGCAGAGCCAGGCCCGCCACCACCCCGGCTCTGACGGCTGCCGCTCGGGGTGGACGATGCCTGAAGATCCCAGCGCTCATATTTTTGTTATTAATATTTTTTATGTTTTACTTCTGGACTGACTCAGATACAGGAATTTGGAAAGACTGAGCTCCAGCCTCTGCACCTCCCTGGACTTGTCTCCTCAACCCGTTGCCAACTTTGATTGAATGGGTGCTGTGGATGTGATTATACAATACTGCCATTTCCACGCAGTGTTTTTGGTAGGTTTTAATAAACAGACTTTTCAAAAGACGGCAATATAGAATTGTTAGATCCGTTGTTGATCTAAAAATATTTGCTTTATATTTTCATTAAATGACTTCTTTTAATATTTTATTCAGAATACTTATGAACTGCTGCAAAACGGTAATTTATTTTTCCCCAGATCTTGTATTACGTGTTTTTTTCAGACGAGCACAAATCAAAATGAAATGAAAATATGGACAGTTGTTAGGTAATAAGGGTATCTTTTGATGTGATCATTTGATTGTAATTTAATTTGAGTAGTGATTCCGTAAGAGCTGATCGAGAAAATAAATTTCTTAGAATGAAATAGTCTGTGTCTGATGCGTAAACACTGTGTGGGAAGACAAGAGTTCTTTAGAAAATATTTTTTTACTAATGCAGATCCTTCAGTAATAATGCTGAAGAAGTAGAGCTTGCTCTATTTAAGGTATATTTGGAAATCTTCAGTAAAGGATAGACATTACTGGAACAGCTAGGATTTTAACATGGTAGTCACTCCCTGTTCATCCATAAATTTCACAATATTTTCTCTCCCTTAATTTTAGTGGGCGTCTTTAGTGCTTTTAAGTGAGATTGTCTAAATACTGGCCCTTTTCTTAGAGATACCTGTGTTCTTCATTGGAAGATTGAACTGTATCACCAATTAAAAATGTGCCAACTGATTATTAATGGTTAATACGGCCCCTCCCCCAAGTTCAGCCTCTCTTTTACCTCTTGTCCCCCCCACCCCCAACATATTCCTGTCTCCTCTCTCTTTTTCTGAAGACTAGTAAGTGTTAACAATAGCTTAAAAGTCTATAAAATATTTTGATATCAATTACTTCCCATGAATAACTATATGTAATTAAATTTAAATTATTAAGCTTTTTTTTTCCCCTGTAGGGAAAGAATGTAGTTCTAAAATCCTGCTTATAGTCCACACTGCATACCATCAGTGCGATTACCAGCTCAGACTTAAGGTTCTACATTTCTGTGTTTGGGTCTTTCTCCAGTATGAGTCTATATCTTCATTACTGGTGCTGGGGGCTTTACATTTTTAGGCCATTTTTTAGGTAAAACCTGCAGAGTAGTCACGTTTATCAAATTAATGTATCAATATTTACAATGTGGGGAAATGAAAGTGTAACGCCTCAGGTTGTGAGTACTACAGGCTCAAAAGGCTCTGCTTAGTTGAGTCGCTATGTATTGTACTTCAAAAAAGTACTTAGAGTTGACAAAGCAATGATTTTAGAGACAAATTTCCCCCAATTTCACTTGGCTGTCACTCACTTTTTGTCTTCTCTGGTCTTTACTCCTTTTCCCTGTGATATTGATGCAGGGGTTAAAAAAAACTCGGAAAACTGTGAGAGCCACAAGGAACAGTTATTTCTCCCAGACAGGCCCTATGTCACTTTCATAAATCAAGCCCAGCCAGATGGCTGTGTATTGGGTTGCATTATTTTAAACACCAAATAGTACTAAAAATCACAATCATTTTGATTTGTGAAATCTGAAAAAGGCCATATTTATTAAACAGCGAGAAGAAAAAAATGAAGACAAAATACCGCAATTTACTTTTCTTTGCTCCTTATTTCCTGTTTCTCTGGCTATTGTAATCGCTCTGCCCAGCAAATTTACAACCTGGAGTGGGGGTGGGGGCGAATTTCATCGTTTTTGGAGAGTCCACAGGGGCAAGCAAAGAAGGCCTCATTGGAAAGCTGAGGACTGGGCAGGTTGTTTTTATGTGGTGGATGCTACTGTCACGTGAGATGGAATCCTGTTTTTTTTCTACAGGAAGAGTGGTAGTTGATTAGACAGGGAATGGGTCTATTTAAAATTTTAGGAGGTATCTGCTTACTTGATTTAGCTGACAACAAAAGAGCTAACATTAGATTTCACACTGTTTTCTATTAAAAAGCAACCTTTGCTGATCACTTTGGAAGAAGCCCTGATTTGAGGGTAGCAGAGTAACTTTTTATTGGAGAAGCTAAGAATGCAAGCCCATTTTGTTTCATTGTTTTGCAATTTATACAGTGAGCTAATGCTTGCACTCCATTTTTTTTTTTTTAAATAAACCCTTTGAATGTATTTACAAAATGAAATTCATGGTTGAAAAACAAAAGAGGTCCGATATAACTGAGAGGTTTTGTGCTAAGGCTTACATTGTTACACATGTAAATAATGAAAATATTGTTATATATCACCAGATCTTTTTAATGAATTTGGTCATTGTGTTCCTTTGCAGCACAAGTGTCTTGTGCTTCGTAAAGTGCCCATTTGTTTCCTCCATTTCCATCCATTCCCTCCTCCCCTTCCAACCCAAAGGAAAGTGACAAAGTTCTGTTCCATCAGCCTGGCTAATCCTCAGCTAGGCCCATTTATAGTTTACAGTCTCCTGTGGCTCTTGAGCAGTTGTCTAAGCCTTGGTCACCTCATTCATGCAGCCACCTTTTCCTGACAAGTCTGTGCGATAAATCATGCAAGGTGTATTTAAAATAGTCGCTTCGCTGGTGTCGCTCTTCTGTCCTTTTTTTTTTTTTTTAGTACTTAGTCAAGGACTACTTCTTTGCTCCAAAATAGAACTGTTCATTATTGATCTTAGAGATCCCCTCAGCTTCCGTGTAGCCTCCAGTGTTTGCCCATCACCATGCTCATAATCTGTTTTGTATGAATGGTTTTCAACATTCAGAGAATAATTGATTCTAATATTAAATGCAGTATATGCTATTGATAGTTTTATCGATAAGTGTAATATTTTAAATAATTTTAACAATTAAATTTGTTTTTTAAATTATATATTTGTAAAGTATTTATCCTGTTGGAAGCAACAATATATTGTTGTATTTATTCGTTTATTTTTGTAATAAATGATCAACCTCTTCAAGCTAAACCATAAATGACACTTTTATATATTTATACAAAATGCATCTTAAGAGATGGGCAAATTTGCACCAATTTGTATGTAAACAGAGTAAGATCCATCAATAACTTGTAGCTTTCAGAACTAAACTGAAGGAAGAAACATTCTCTACACATGGAGTTTAGTTTGCTGAACTTCCAGGGTAATTAATCAACTCTAAAATGGATGCAACAAGTATTGGCACTGGATGCAGACTTGAAATTAATTATTTAGGAGGTGGACCTGTTTTTTTTCAGGCAGAAAGATAGAAATTAAAGAGTTCTCTTTTTTCTTGAAATGCACAGGGCTGGCTGGACCATTAGAATAGATGCTATTTTTCAGTGTTAAAGCCTGATACTGGCTGTGCTCAAACATCTGTGCTGGAGAAGGAAGTAAAAATAGTTGAGAGTTTGAGGTGATCAGTGACCCAAAAGCAAAGTGGTGTAGGAAAAAAGAGTTGTGCTAGGTTCAAAAAAAAAAAAAAAAAAAATCCTCTTAAAATGGCTGAGTGGAGAACTGGTTTCTTCTAGTTCTGCTACCGACAGCATCAGCAATCAGTACAGGTGTGGTGGTGGTGGTTGTTTTTGAGTGATGCATGTAAGAAGTGTGGGGCCACCTCTCTGGCTTCTAAATTCTGTAAGTCACTTGGTAATCTCTGTTCCCTCAGGGCCACTCATCGGAAGGCCTGAAGGTCACCCACGTGACCTCCTGGCTGCGGGAGCCCCACATAGGCTTGATCTTGATTTCAATAAGGAAATCAGAGGGCTCTGCGTTTGCCTCCTGAACTTTCCAGCCTAGGAAAGGAAATAATAGCGCGGAGGCTGGAAGAGCCGGGGGTGGGGGCAGCGGAGATAGCAAGAGGGGTACTTGTGTAATCAGATTCTTTGATTTTGTTAGCCTGGCTCATGTCCTATTAATTAGATTACTCTCTCTTTCATTCTTGATTTCACATCCGTGTTTGTTCCTGTATCCTAAAATGTGGGCGCGAGCTTGGCGAGCAGGAGCCTATGATGTCACTGCCGGCCAGAGGCGGTCGCCTGGCCTTCTGGTGGGCTGTAGGCTGCGTTCTTGATGAGTCCGGTCTTCCTCAAGGAAGAGTGGGCTCTGGAAGTGACCTCAGAGGGGTCTGGGAAGAAGGCAGCGGGCACCCTCGGGGCGGCGTGGCGTGTGCGCTCGTCTGTGTGTGCGCGCGCGTGAGTGCCGCGTGCAGGTGGGCGCGCGCGCGGGGGGGAGGTGCGACCTTCGCAGTCGGGTCGCAGAAGCCCTAGGGATCCAGGCCACCTGGTCAGGTGCAGGGCCTGCCTCCGGTGAAACCAGCGAGCAGAAGAGGCAGAGCGGGAGGGGGGGACCGAGGCGGTCGGGCGTCCAAAGCCCGCTTTGCTCCGGGAGGGAGGGCAGGGCTGGGCGCGGAGGTCGGGCGGTGGCGGTCGCGGTGGGGCGGCCGGGTCCCCGCTCTGCCCGGCACGGCCGGGCGGCCCGACTGTGGCAGCTGCTGCGGGTCCCACAAGTTGTTTTCCTCGTGGCGACCATTCAGCAAAACGCACGATCCTTTCTCAAAGATTTAAATTTCGCGGATGAATTACCACACACCGGTTGCTTAGCAACTAAACTCAAGCAGGGCTGAGGATATGCAAGCTTTTTGTATTCTCATTAATAAAAATGCCACTGTGACACCGCAGCCCGACTTTGGATCGCTGCAACTTCTGTAAAAGCCGTAGGAGAATGCACACCGATCCTGCCACTTAATTACAGATCAAAATGGCTGGAAACGCGGGGTTTTGTTCCTCTATCTTCCTAAAAGCGATGTAAAAATAACGGCCTTCGGGAGCAGTAGTAAATTCTTTTTTTTTTTTTTTTTAATGGAGTTGTCTGTCGGGGTTACTGATAGTTGTTAACTGAAACCTTTTGAGGCACAGGTTGAACTGTTCCTTTCCATGGACATTTCTACTCTCTCCGTCAGTCACCCCACCCTCTGGTCCTGTTCTCCTCCCCCTGCCTAATAATAACAATTATTATTATTATTGTTATCATCATCATCGTCGTCGTCATTGACATGCTCCGTCCTGGGGAGCCCTAGGGACGAAAGGGCCGTTAGTGGAGACATGGAGCAGCCCAGTGGCTGAGGGTGCCCGAGGAACAGAGGCGAGAGGCAGGGAAACTTCTGAAAGTTTCCTCGCACACTGGGGCGGTGGCTGCAGGCTGCAGCCGGTGGCGTTTTGGAAGGCGTGTGGGAAGCAGGCTAGACATCCCCGTGCCTATGTTCTGGACGTTTGCGGGTGTTCCGATCTGGGGTTCAGCCTCCTCTGGGGGGATCGGGCTGCCACGTCCCCCTCTGCCGACCGCGCGTTCAGAGGGGCTGAGTTCCGGGCCTGGCTGACCCGGCGCTCTCCGAACTCCACCTCCCTGCTGCCCGGGACAGAGTGAAGACGGAGCTGGGTCCGTGACCCGTGGGCCCTTCGAAGACCGCGGCCCAGCCTAGAACGTGAGACTGAGGTGAGGAGCTTCCTTTGCGGCTCTTCCTCCAGGGCGCCGCGCGCGGGGGCGGGGGAGGCGCGGGCTCCGAGAAGGCTCCAGCCCGCAACCTTTCGCTGCGGTCGGAACGTGGGGAGCGAAGGGGCCAGAGCAGGGTGGCGTCGCGCGCAGGCAGGTCGCATTGTCTGGGAGTGCACGGAGGTCTAGGCAGCTGGGACTGCCGAGCAGGGGCAGGGCGGGAGGCGGCTGGCAGCTTTGGGGAAGTTTCAGGCCGCCGGGCCCTGCGCGCCGCCCTCGGCCGTGGGAACTCCCTGGGCCCTTGCCCCACGGCTCGGCTGCCCGCCTGTGCCCGGCCCTGCCTGGAACTGCGGGACCCGGGCCTGCGGGCGCTGGCGGCAGGGCGAGGCAGCGATGCCAACCCGCAGGTCTGTTCCCAGGCCACCCGTCAACGAGGTCGCGCGCCGGCTTCGCTGCTGGAGTTGCAAAAGGAGGCCGTGGTCAGCTTTAGAAAGATCCAGGAGCAAAAGTGAAACCCCTAGACTGACTCCGAGAACACTTGCAGGGAGCCAATCCCCATCCCCCCGCACCTTGACAAAAGTGAGCGCTTTAGAGGTGACACGTCCCCAAGCCAGCCCGGATGCTTAAGGGTAATGAACCCCACAACTGATTCGATTTAACCCGATTTCTTTCTAGTGAGTAAAAAACAAAACAAAACAGTGGAACTCAAACAAACTATAAGTTGAAATATTTGCTGCATTATGCCGTGCTCAGAGGCGTTAGAGGGTTTTTTTCCCGCAGTAAAATATACATAATAAACAGGAAGCCATTTATTAAATACAATTGCCCTAGAAAAGCCACATTCCATGTATGTAATTCATTAATGGAATTTGTTCCTTGTTCTCCCTTTGGAAATAGAAATTTTAGCTTTTAGAAATAGCTGGGTCTTGGGTGAAGAGGAGGAGAGTGGTTAGTTTACCTGTTCCTTGGAAAGGGGCAGGAAAGCCTGGCCAACTCCAGTCTGTGGGGATGTTAAACAGTATAAAATACCCTCTCAAAATACATGGAGAGGTTTTTGTTTTCTTTTTTACTCTCCAGAGAAGAAGTTTGCTGGCTGTGGTTGCTGTCACCAGAGTTGCCCACTGGAAAAGCACTGGTAATACAACCCTAGCTGGTGTGTATGCATATGTGCATGTACAGGTGAACAAAACCTAAAATTTAAACAACTTGAGCTAGCTGGAAATATACCAAAATTGTATCCATAACACATACCCAGTTGCCATAGTTTTAGAAATGTCTGTGGAAATGTGCCCGCCTCCTTCCTGAAAGAAGTTATATGAAGTAGAATGCTAGGTGATGACTTTCTAGGCACCAGTACAGCCAGGATCACTTACCTGAAGAACCAGAATTTGGTCTTTTTTAATTTGAGAAGTTCTCTCTGAGCAAATGCCATTCCCTTGTAAGTTGGGAGAGGGGTGTTGTTTGGGGGAAAGCTGCCCAGAGGAAGTCAGAATCAAGTGTCACTTCTCTGTGTGACCCGGCATATAGTGAGTAAACATCTAAAGTGCAGAACACACCTGAGGTATGTCTGAGGCTTTGTTCCCAATACTAGACATGGTTACAAAGGACAAAAAGAATGATCGCCATTGCCCATGGTTCATTATTGAAGCTACAAAATAATGGGATGGACACTGAGAGGGAAGCAAAAACATTTTTTTTAATAATTAAAAGAAGAAAAAAGACAAGAGGGGTTCTGATGAAGAGCTACCTGGAAGATCACACTTTAGTCCTGTCCTCCAGGACTGTCTCTCGGCAAGCCCATTTAGTCAGCTGGAGCGTTGCACACTGAAATAGAATAGATATTCATTTCAAAGAGCTCTCCTTGCACCAGCACTGAAAGAAATAAAGGTGTCAAAACCTGCCACCCTCACTTTACCCAGGTTCAGACAGGACAATTTTGTGGTAAGAGTGGGGCAAGGCAGGCTTGTTTCATTCTGCCCATACGGGTCTCAAAGGGAGAGAGTCTATTTTTCCTTTACATGTCCAATGTTGAAATCTCTCCTGCAAAATTTTTAAAAATTAATTAACTAAATAGGTCTAATCAGAAAGTATAGTATCACCCAAAACCCAACAAATGAAAATAAATATCTTAGTAGCTTAGTCTTCTGAATCTTTTGATTACAATAGTGAAAAGGCTACCATCAAACAAAATAACTTCTACAAACCATTTTTAACATTTGGGGGAGAAATCTTTCAAATTTCAAAATTGCAAGCTTACTGGTTCTATTTTGCATGCCTTAAAGATTTCTGTGCAACAGGGCTTTAAAAACATTTCAGCCCTGAGAGAAAGGTCTTTAACTCTTCCAAGAACTATTAAGTAGTTGTCCTGGATGTTTGTCACAAGACAGGCATGTGAAGTAAGTGGCCGTGAGTACCAGGCAGTCTGGGGCAGTGGAAGTGGTGGGTATTCAAGGGCAGGGAGCAGCCTGCACCTGAAGTGGGCTTTCTGCTTCTCAGTGCCGTGTCAGCAGTATTTACATAGGTACTTGATCCCTCAGGCTTTCCTCCATTTATCAAAGAGACCCTGCAGGTGAGGGGATAGAAGTGAGGGGAGGGAGACCAAGAGAGAGATCGGTTACCTCCCCCTTTGTTCCTGGGCCTTGAACCCGGGCTTCAGGGAGGGCAATAAAAGCCCCCAGGGAATGAAGCCTCTGCCTCCATCTGCATCATCCTGACACCCCCATTCCCTACCCCACCCCACCCCTGCCAGAAATCCGTGTGCTGGCTAATTTGGGGTAAAATGGTAACTTGAGGAATACCGTTGCAAGTGTGTTACGTAAAATACAGAATCCTCCGTTTGGAGAGGTGCACACACTTGATTTTCTCCAAATGACTATGTGCAGGCGAAAAAGTCTAGAAAGGAGGAATGAGGACAAATTAATAGGAAGACTGTGAGGAATCGGGGGAATGTGTAGCCATGTATGATGCAGTACATGTAAGCGTGTGTGCATGTAAACAGTCATACTTCCACCTTCTGTGTGCCAGAGCATCCTGTGAAGATCCTGCAGAATGCTGTACCTCGGCTAAGGCTAAGGAGGAGTCATACTTACTATAGGGACGGGGGGAGGGGGGAGCTGTACCCAAGAGTAATGGGACCCGGTTGCCTGTGGCCAGTGGGAGCAAGGTTAGTTCCCAGCTGTGTTATCTTCAGCCAGCTCTTTCCGTCAGAATCCTCGGAATACTTACTGTGGGAGGGCAGGTTACTCTCTCCCCGGTGCGCCCTGCCGTGCCCACCCCCGTGGAGGCAGGAGAGCTGCTCCTTCCCAACAGCGTGACTGCGCCTCTGCAGCAGCCAGCCCAAGGTCACATTCAGAAAGCCCATCCTACCAGGACAGCCTCACCCCAAACGCGCAGGAGGTGCAAACCTTGTTGACCTGCCCCTGGCACGAAGGGGAGATTGGAACCAAGAGACAAGCGTTTGGTAGAAGAGGATCTGGAGCAGGGCAGCTGATCCCGGGCAGATCTCTTTCGCCAGGCCCTCTCCGTGGGGGGGCGGGCGGGGAGGGAGAGAACGTAGGGGCCCCGGAGGGGGAGCGACTGAAGGCACCCACGCTGACAAAGCTATAACAAAGGCTTCGAGCAAAACTAGTACCAACGATCCTTAAAGGATCACACACCTTGCAGGCGTGTCCCCAGCACTCAGGACGCAGAGCACGTTGATCGTTCCCCCAGGCTCCGCAGATGTGCCCGGGCTGTCCAGGGTGCGGGGCTGTGTGCCCCGCCTCTCAGCCTAGGCCCCTGCGCTCCCGCCGGTCTCCGCGGGCGTGGGTGAGTGGCTGCGCCTGTGCCCACAGGGCCTTGTGGATGGCTGTTCCCCGGGGGGCTCACTGAGGCGGTGGCCTTGTTGGGCAACATGCCTCGCCCTCGGTTGGCCCCGGGAAGGTCGTGAGCTGCAGTCTGGCCTGGCAATGCAGGCCCTGAAGCCCCTCTGCTGAGCGAGAGGAAGAGCGCTCGAGAAGTGGGGAGCTCATGGGGTTGGCTGGGTGTCTGGGTCAGCCGGGCTTTTGCAAGGAAAGGAAGCAGGTCGCTGTGGAAAGGACGCCCCCACCACACGCTGGTGGCCGCTCACCGCTGCTAGGTGGGCATTTCCCAACGGCTAAGCCTGCGCACTGCTCCGGACCCAGGCTCTCCGAGGACCTCAATTCCTCCCGCCCCTCTACCCCGCGTCCCCGCCGCTGTAGAACCTTGGCGGTGACCCTGCTCCCCACGCAGCACCGACCTCCAGCTGGTGGGTAGGAACTGGCGCCCCAGCACCGGGATACTGGAAATATTTAAATCAGCTCACGAGAGTGACTGGGGCTGGGAGGGGGAGAAAACAGCCTAAAGACACATAACTTCACCCCAACGCCCCACTAGTTTCCGAAGCCTCCGGGAGCAGCTCCCACGTGCCTCTCCTAGTCGGTGGACAAGGCATCACTCTGGGAACTCGCGGGCCCAGGAGTGGACCTCAGTACGGAGCAGGCAGGAAGTGAGAAGCTCAGGGTCCGAGCCATGGTTATGAGCAGGTGTAGGAACCCACCAGGCAGAGGTGTCCCTCCTCTGGTAACAAAGAGGGTGGTGAAGATGCAACTTTTGGAGAGGCTGAAAAATATGGTCAGTGGCTGTCCCTCTACTTCATGTGTCCCCTTTCTTTAATTCAACCCAGGGGAAGCCCAGAGGGATCGCTGCAAACCTCCAGCCTCCAGCTACCTGCAACCACAGCCAAGCCTCTCAGACCCCTGAGCTGCCACCTCCGCATCTCCCCCTGCCCCGCTGGCCTGGGTGGGGCTGGCCTGCGACCTCACACATGGCCACTGCCTTTGGGCCTGGTAGGAAATTCCAGGCCGTCAGTCCTACTTGGCCCAGGGCATGAGGCAGTGAGTGGCGCAAGCTCCTGTCCCCCCTGTGCAAGTGCAGATGAGATGCATTTGAGCTGATCAGCCCTCTGTATTTTCTGCAACTTAATGTGTTTATGTCTTATCAACTTTTCTAGTTGAGAAGGATAGCTGAAAAAAATTTAAAAGGTGTGTGTGTGTGTGTGTGTGTGTCTGTGTGTCTGTGTGTCTGTGTCTGTGTCTGTGTGTGTGTGTGTGTGTGTCTGTGTGTGTGTCTGTGTGGTTTTCAACTACAATTCCATACAGGAAGCTGGGATGAAGGGGGGGACAGGGAGACTTGCTGACATGAAAGACATTGTATAAAACCTCCTAAAATGCAACTTTAAGCCACAAAGAAGAAAGGGGAAAGAGGTGGGCTGGGCTATGGTTGCTGGCAACAGACACTGTTGAAATTAGGTGGATTCTCCCTGGGAAAAGTTTTAAATCATAAAATTTCTTTGCAAGAAACAAACTCCCTTGTATTTATTGGGATGCAGGGACAGGTCAACTTCTTTCTCCAGTTTACCTGACACCTTGTACAATGTGTAGGGGCAACCTAGGGGGATGTCAGGGTGCACTGGGGCGGGGGGGGGGGTGGTTAGGACTTCAGATACAATGGAGGCCCTATATTGGTGACAGAGAGTTTGCTCTCCTCTTTATGTACCAATTTTCAGCAAGTTGTAAATTGAGGGAACTTGCCTCCAACTCTCCCCAGGTTCTCCCACCAGGTGTCCTGAGAAAGCAGGTTCTCTCAGCCTTGATGTGGGCTTCCTGTAAGGTGAGGGGAAGGGGTGGCAGATCCTAGGGACCAAATGCCCTTTGGTAACCTGCTCCAGACCTGCCTGTGCAGTTTCCCAGGCATGCTGGGAGAGCTCTGCTCTTTCCTTCAGTACAGAGCACAGTGCCAACAAACATAGGGCCAGCTCCATCCTCCACCTCCTTCCCCTCCTCACAGGCCTGTCTGCAGTTGACCCAAGGAAATTGAACAACTGATTTTCTTTGCCCTGTTCCCATGCACTGCCCTCCCCCAGGCAGAGTGGTAGGCAGGACCTACACTGGAGTTTTCTGCTGGGAGTCCTTGTTTGCCTGGAGTTTTGGGAGCCTTGTCCCAGCCTTTTACTCCCTCTCATGGGATTCTGAAGGTCAGCAGGGAATTTGTTCTTGGGGAGCATCCAGGAGTTCTCAAGGTGTCTCTGGGTGCTTAGGAACAGAAGGAAATTTACTGAGGACATATGAAGCTCTCCTGCTAAGATCTGCCTCCGGTATCAGCTGCCCACTTATGGACACCACACTACCTTTCCTTTTAAGAGTCAGGGTCATATATAGGTTGCCAACAGCCTGGGCCACAAGCAAAAGAGGCCTGTCCCTAGGGAGCCACCCACTGGCAGGAGAATACCCCCAGCCCATTTCCTTCTAGTGAGATTTTTTGACTCTTCACATGTCCAATATAATCCCATGCCATCCTGTTACCTGTGAAGGATTCCTTCCCTGTTGTATTTCTTGGCTCACCTGAGGTGTGAGACGCCCCACTGCAGGCAATTAACTCTGACAAAACAGAAATGGTGAGGAGGATCATGTGCCTCACATCATGAGAAGAGGCCACCCAGCACTCTGAAACTATCAAAACTTTTACACCGCTTAGCAGAGGAGTGTGCTTGTCGCAAGCAGCTCAGGTTTCTACCATGCAGCCTGGGCATTTCCATACCAGCCTGGTAAATACATCAGAACCAGATGTGTGCTGCTGCTGTGGGCTTCCACCGAGGAGCTGAGGTGCTAGGGTGATGTCCTGACAAGACAGACTTGAAGTTCATTGCCCCAAACACTCCCAGTGTCCTGAAAGGCCAGTATGAGGGGCTGAACTATGGGACCATGAGCAGAGATGACCTACGTGGAAGTGAACTGCTGGCTCCTCCAAGTGTCCAGTAGTTTAGCCTGCCCGCTTCACAGTGTCGGAAGAAACTGCAAGTGGCTGGCCCTACTTTCTTCTCGCTGTGGATGCCAACAGCAATTTACTCCTTCTCTTCCTCCCTCACTTCCTCCCCTTCTCATCCCAGAACTGAGCATGGACTTCTATTTGGGATAAGAAGGGGTGTAAATAAAGAGGCAAGGGGGTGGCAAACCATCTTCAGTAATAAACCCAGCCACACAGTAGCCTTTAAACCAACAGACTGTTCTCAGTAACCATTTCTTTTCAGTCACTCAGCTTATGACATGCCAAAGTCATTTCAACTCATGAGCAAAAAGAAAATTTAAAACATAGACCAAGTTCCTTTTATCTCCTTTGTTCTCTGGGTTCACCATCCTTCACTTCCTCACCTCCCGGCCATCAGGATAGCCACTACACCACCTGAAGATTTAAAACATTTGTTCTTTAAAATCTTCCAGAGTTTTCAGCATTACCAGAGTCACTGGGGAAAGAATGCACCTCCACCCTATCCCAATTCTGCATCCAAACCAAGCGTATTGCAACCACCATCATCAATTACACTTTGCATTTGATGGGGCCAGAAACGGAGACCCCATTATTTGCCAGAAGTAGCAATAAACTTTACTGGAAGAAATAAATTCAACGTTGACTACAGACACCTACTGGGGAACTCTTCAAAAACATTATCTCTGGTCTTTTCACCTCCTATTCAGGCAGCGAAGGGCTGTAAAATCTTGGGTAGCAGAATTTCAAAACAGCCTGACTACCGTGATCAAGCTTGGAGCCCTCAACTCCAACCGTTTGTCATAAAGTCATTAATAGTCATAATTTGTATTTAATTGCTTGGTCTGATCGGTGCTTTATTCGTGACCCGATTTAGTTTACAGGTGGTCTAGAGTCGGTAAAGGGAAGCAGCCATTTGCAGGCGACTTTTTCAAGCAGAAGGGAAAGTACTTTTGTTATATTTGCAGACATGTGTCTCACACATTTTTTTCCCTGCTTTTTGTAAACTATCTAAGAATAAACATTACAGATCTGGGTTTTAATTTCTCCAGATGGGATCATAAAGTACCTTGGAGATTACACACACACACACACAGACACACACACACACACACACACACACACTATAGAATTGAGGACGCACGGCTGCTGTTCTCGCTGAAAGCTGAAAAGAAACTCCACGCGAAAGCAGAAAGCACTGAGCCGATGGTGCATTCGAGGGATCTGAGCAAGTTCACTTTATTCCTTCGCAGGAAGAGGGTCAGCGGCGGCGAGCGAAAGTTCCCCCGGGTCTTTGCAGAGGGACGCGACGAGGCCACCCAGACCTTCTCGCGCGTGGGCCACCTGGGTGTTGGCGCCTTGGCGACCTCTCTCCCCTGGTGCCCCGGCCCCAGCCCCACCGCCCACACTGTCGTGTGCTGGGACACTTGGTTGCAGCCTGGCTCCCCCTTTCAGAGACCCACCGGAGAACTCGCTCTGCAGGAGCGCCCTGCGCCCGCCCGCTCCGCCGCGCTCTGGACTCACCCGGCGCGGTCCTTCCTCTCCATACACAGACAGGAAACCGGCTTATTCGGGGCAACATTTGAAAGCACATTTTATCAACACCATCCGAGACCAGAGCGCACACTTAGAGCTCTCAGCCCCCGAGCCCGCTTCGTGCAGAAAACAGTGCATGGGGGATGGGGCAGGGGCGAGAAGTCCAGCCTCCGACCGCGATTGCAGCTTTCTCATGGAAATGAAGCGACGGCCTCCTCGCCCGCGCCCCGCGCTTCCCCGGCCCCCTCCGCCAGCCCTCCCGGTCCCCGGGGTCCCGCCGTGCTCAGGCGCGTGTGGATGCGCCCGCTCTGCGCCCGGGCCGCGGCGCGCGCGGGGACCCGAGCCCGCGGTCCCCTCCGCTCGGCCGGCCGGCGCTCCGCATTAAATATTCATGGGGATCTCTACTTTCTTAAAGGAGAACCTACCGCGCGGGAAAGTTCACAGCCAAGGACGGGCACAAAGAAAGCTCTGCGCTCCTGCTCACGAGTTCGCGGAGACGCAGCCCTTGTCCTGGGCAGTGCGTGCTCAGACTGACGTTAAGAAGAGGGCCACGGGACGGGATCACCTACCACGCCAACGTGGCAGGGCGCGGGGGAAGAGGTGCGCTTGCTGGTGGAGAGAAAGCTCGCTCCCTGATCACTCATTAAACAGTTGTTTAGAAACTAGCTCCCCATCTGACGCTCGGGGGTCCCCTAGGGCTTTTTAACCAGGGAGGCTGTTCGGCTTTACCCGGGCTCCGCCGGCACTGAGGGCAAGAAAGTTCGCCCTGGGTTGCTGGAAACACGCACGCAGTGAGCTTAGGAAACCTCACACTGAACAACGATTTCACCGGAGCGGTTTAAACAGCAACAGCAAAACTTGCACCTGCCCCATTCTCTTCAAAACAGAGCCCCGGGCTACCGCGAGCCGGGGCGGGAAGTCAGGGCTCAGAAAAAGGGGCTGTCGCGTGCGCGTTACGGAGGCTCCCGCCTGCGCCCCCGTTCTCCACGCCCCGCACCGGGCCCCCGCGTGAAGATGCAGCCAGCGCCGGCTTCCCGAGGCCGCGGCCGGGCCTCCCGGATCCTTTAAGAGAGGGCGGCCAGGGCCCTGGAGCGAGCAGAGGTTGGAGAGGGGAGGGAAAAGGCGAAAGTTCTCGACCCGCCCTGCGGAGGCCCTCCCCGGAGCGCGCCCCAGGCCGGGGCCACGCGTGGTGCCAGGCGACGCCCGCGCCCTGTGCCCGGCCCCGCGCGTGCACTCCACACAGACACGCGCACACACGCGCGCACACACACACACACACGCACACACACTCACTCACTCACTCCCCACGGTTCTTTTTGTTCCGGGCCAGGAGCACTTTCACAAGTGGTTAACAAGTCTTGAGCGCCATCTAACGGGAGCAGCAAAAAGTTGACGCCGGGTGGAGGTTAGGACCGACGTCGCGCCCAGGGTGGGACTAGGGACTCCTCTCCCCCCATCTTCCTGCATTCCCGGGCCTTGACACCCCTGCCCCTATCACCACCACCAAACACGCACACTCTCAGGAACTCCGGAGCCCCCCTTCTCAGGGCACCCCTGTGTCCTGCCTTGCCTATCATCCATGTCCCCTCAGGTTCGGAAGAGGAAGGATGTCTTGCACCTGCCTTAACAGGGCCCTGGTGTCCTTCAAGCTCTACCTCTTTTTCCTTTTGGCCTGTGATGGAAAGACCTCAGGAAGCCCTGGGCAGGCGCACCTGTTTTCCGAGAGGAACAGTCACAGGAGCGTCCAGAAGGAGAAGGGAGGTGACAAAGGATAGTGGCAACCAAGCAAAAAAGACGTACTCTATTGAGGAAGACTTGGTCCAGCAGTGGCCCCAGGAGAGCCGAGGCCTCCCTGTCTCCTGAGGGGGGGGAGTTGGGTTCCTAAGAGCTGTCCTGGGAATTGGGAGCTGCTGTTTGAAAGACCCTGACAAGCAGTGAGGTCCATGAGGGACCTCTGTAGAGGGCAAAGGAAGGGGAGCAAGAGAGTCCAGAAGGTGGGCTAGGGCGTGAGGAGCCTCAGGCCCCCCTCTCCTGAGGGTTCCAGGCCACTGTGAGGGCCAGTGATCATGGGAGGTACAAACCCCAGCCAAGCGCCCCGACAGGTCAGGAGACCTTTGTGGAGTCTGGAAGGTAGCAGAAGGCCAGTGTCTCTGACAAGCTGTGAAGCCGGGAGGAGAAGGGAAGAGAGGTGGAAATGCCAGTCAGGCCCAAGCACCCTCTCCTCAGACCCCACAGCCACCATGTGTCCTGGGGTTTAGCAGTTTGGGGGTCTTGTTGCCAGGCCTCCAAGCAAAGGGCCACAGGCAGGGAATGTCCGGTGGGCAGCCACACTCACCCCAGTGGTTGGCACTGGTGATGCAACCTGAGGCGGTTGGGCTGGTGTCTGGATTCCGAGGGAAAGTGGCAGATCTCACCAGGCCAGGCCCAGAAAGGACAGGCCTTCCTCCCGCCTTCCTGTGTGTGTATCAAGGAGATTAGAGACCCGCTCCTCCTGCCTCATGAACGTAATGAGTATAGGACATGACGTCATATGCACAAAACATTGTTTTACTATGATAAAATATACATAACATAAAACTTACCACTTTTACCCTTTTTAAGCGTACAGTTCAGTGACGTTAAGTACATTCACATCCTTGGACAAGCGTCACCACCGTCTCCAGAACTTTTTCATCTTGCAAGTCTGAAACTCTATACGTATTATATAGTAATGCCCATTTCCCCCTGCTCTCAGGCCCTGGCAGCCACCATTCTACTTTCTGTCTCTATGAACTCGACTACTCCAGGTATTTCATATTAGTGGAATCATATAATATTCATCCTATTATGACTGGCTTATTTCACTTAGTATAACGTCTTTAGGGTTCACCCGTGTTGTAGCGTGTGTCAGAATTTCCTTCCTTTTTAAGTCTGCATAATATTCCATTGTATGTATAGCCCACATTTTGTTTATCTATTCATCCATTACTGGACACTTGTATTATTTCCACCTTTTGGCTATTGTTTAGTATTCTGTTGATGTGAACATGCGTGTACAAATATCTCTTCCAGTTCTTGCTTTCAATTCTTTTAGGTGTATACCCAGAAGTGGAAAGGCTGGACCACATGAAATTTCTATTTTTAATTTTTTGAAGAACCTCCATACTGTTTTCCACAGAAGCTGCACCATTTTACAGTTCCACCAGCGATGTACAAGGATTCCAATTTCTCCACATCTTCACCAATACTTGTTATTTCCTGTATTTTTTTTAATAACAGCCATTTTAATTGGTGTGAAGCAGTATCTCACTGTAGTTTTGAAACATTTTTAAAAGTGTAAATATTCAAACATAAAAGGCAAATGAGCCTCAGGTTTTAGTGGAGTGAAAATATCCTGATAATCATTTCAAATCTCTGAACTTTAACTCTTGAATCCAGTTATAGAAATAAGAGGAGGAGAAACGACTAAGATAGAAGGGCACACATAACTAACACCTTTTGACGATCATGTTTTGGCCCTTCATTCTGATCGGAAGCTAGAAAAATCAAGGGCTATATTATTAGTAAACCCTATTTCTTTCTTTGTTTCTAGATGGAGGCCAGAGATTCACCCTCTCTTAAGTTGAGAGGAGAGCAAAAAAAAAAAAAAAAAAATGTTACTTGTCTCTTCCTGGACTCTTTGATGTATTCAAATTGAAATTGAAAGAGAAGCGAGTGCCCCAGCCATTGGCTGCGTGGGTGACTGGTGAAATCTTTGAAGTCCTTTTTCCTAGAAAAAGGCTGAGAAACAGCAACTGTGCAAGCGGGAGGGCTGTGCTTCTGCGCCTGGGATCCCCTGGTTTTGGAGCTATGTCAGGTACAAAGCATCCTCCACCTCCTTCCACAGCCGGATTTGCCATAACCTCATGCCAGCCCTATTTAGTATTTATGTGTAGAGTATCTACAAAGTGCTCTATTATCCTTTTTTTTTTTTTTTTTTTTTTTTTTTTTTTTTTTTTTTTTTAGCCATTCCTTTTTACCACCTGGGAAGACAGGTCAGTGTTTTTATTTCCCACACTTTAAGTGAAGGTATCAAGAGTGGGCACCAAATACTAAATGGAAATGGCTGTGGTGACAGGGTTGTGGCCGAGGCTCCCAGCCTGAGCTGTGACTTGGCCCATTGAACCACGCTGTTTCTTTCATCTGACAGGATGGCTGGCACAGCACGCAGATGAGAGAAACCAGAGCAGCAAGGCTTGGCAGAGACCTCGACCTCCCTTCTGCCACGACGCCAACTTTGCCACTTGCTCAACCGCTAAAGCTCTGTGGTGTTTTCGCTGTCTGGGGTCAGGGGCATGGAGGCAGGGCTTGGGAACACCCTTTGCGCAGGGGCTGTGGAGGCGGCTCCCAGCACCTCCGCCCCAGTGTTCATCTGGCCCTCCCCTTTAATCACTGTGGCTGCTCCCCTGAGAGAGGATGTGCTGCACATCAGGAGCTCTGTAACTTAAGACAAAAGAAAAAATCATGACTGTGGCACACCCGAGTCACAATCATCTCCTCTTCCCTCGTTAAAGCTACTTCCACGAGAAAGAGAAGTGTGCAGAGAGTTACATTCTAAGGGTGCTGGGACCAGGAGTGCTCTCACGTGCTGAAAGGGCTTTGTAGTGCTTGGATCCAAGCCATTTGTTTCTAGAGAGAATCACGTTGGTAGGAGCTTGCTTTTTCCATTTGCAATGGCTTATTAAGTATAAGCATCTCTCTTCTCTCTGTTTACTGAGTGATTAGCTCTCCCTCCAACTGACCCTGCCAGGGGAGACAGCCACAGTGTATCCTAAACACACAGTTAGTTACCTTGCAAAATGTCCTTCCCATAAACCCAGGGACCACAGACAGGACTCTGCAGTTCATTTTGGTGTCTTGTTTTTGTAGCCTGCAGGGAGGATGTCCACTCATGGTGGAGATTACACTATGCCACCCCTATTTGCATGGCTCCATTCTAGTCGCAGCACAGAGAGAGAAGTGCAATCTAGCTGAGACAGAGGCAAGGGGGTGGTGGGCCCTCTGCGTGCGGCCTGGCTGGGAGCCACAGCCTCTGGGCCACTGCCTCCACTAAATCTTTTCTAAGTTGTACGGTGACCCTTCCCACGGAAGACTGTCCTTCCTGTCCTCATGGGACAGGACAAAGGTTGAAAAGGACAAGACTCCTTCATCTACCTAGATGCAGGCAGTTAAAATATCTGGGAATTTGTAAGCAGTAAAGATTAACCAGATTCTGGCTGATTAGTAGCTGGTTGCCTGGCTGAATTGGCTGGTTTCTAGTAGGTCAGCTTGGTTAAAGGACCGACTGGCTGTGCTAGCAGACCCAACCTTAATCAGCCAGATTCCAAAGGTCAGAGGGGAAACAAAATCATGCAATTTACCCAAATTTCAGAGGCTCAATTCAATTGTAGGGTTCGGTCTGGAAATGAGGATGAATTATATCCAACTAAGTGGATTCTTTTTCCTCCCTGCCAATTTCTTTACTATGATACAGGGAAAGCCTGAGATATATCATTGATATTGTTATATAAATATTGTCTACCTGCACATACCACAGTTTATGCTGTAATGAAATAATTAAATCTATTTCCAATCTCCTGCATATTCTCAATGGAAGCTCAGTGCTTTTATTCTGCATTGTGCTTTTGTGATAAGGCTGCACTCTTACCATTCTACAGTTAGAATTCGTGGGTGCCACATTTATTGCATGAATCTACTATTATTTTACACTTGGTAGAATACAAGGCTGATGCGGGTGCTTTATATAGGAGCTGGCATCTTGCCTAAGAGCTGGGATTATTTAATCTGCTAGTCACCCCATCCTTACCATCTCCTGATGAAAAATAAACCTCTTGGATGGAACTACTTATTGGGTGGATTCTGGCTGGGTGGCAGAGAGAGACTGGAGCTCTGTTTGGTCTCAAGATTCACTGCACTATGTCCCAGGATTCGGGTGTGTGTATCAGGCATTCATACAACATACACAGCATACACATACACAACACACACGTATAACACACACAGCACACACAACATGCACAGCACACACATACACAACACACACAACACACACACACATCACACAGCATACACACAGAGCACACACATACACAACACACATACAACACCCAGCACACACATGCATAACACACAGAGCACACACATACACACATACAGCATACACACACAACACACAGCACACACAGCAGTCACATAACACACATAGCACATAGCACATTCATATATAACACACACAGTATACACATACACAACATAAACACAACACAGCATGCACGCAACACAGCACACACACACAGCACATACACAGCACACACAACACTCAATACAGCACATACAACACATAGCACATGTATACATAACACACACAATGCAAACACACAACACAGCATGTAGACACAACTCACACATAATACAACACATAATACAACACACACAACATATTCACATATCACACAGTACACACACAGCACACACAACATATTCACATATCACACAGTACACACACAACACATACATACAACACACCCAACACACTCATTGCACACACAGCACACAACAGAAAAAACACACAGAACACACTCATAGTACACAGCATACACACACAACACACAACACTCATACACATATAAATACATAGAGAGAGAGACAAAGAATGAGGAAAAGAGCCTGTGTCTTAAGTCACCTTTGGGCTCTGACCTCGTTCCTTCCCCTCTGGTGCCCCGGAGACCAGACCCAGGAAGGTGGGCTGTGAGCTGGTGCTGGACCACATGGCTGCCCAGCCTGCCAGTCCTTGCAGATAAAGTGTGGTTATCTCAGGTGAGAGCACATGGAAGAGGCAAGAAAGCAGCTTTCCATGTTTCTTGTGCTTCATTTCCAAATCATTCTCTCATTATTTTCCCCCAATCGTTTTGGGGAAAAAAAAATTTCCTGTCTCAGCCAGGTGAAGAGAAATCACCACAAGCAAATTGTTTCCACTTTGGGGCCAGAACTGCTAAAGGTGGCAAGTGGAATGGGGCAGCAGTGGTAAAGTGGGGGACCCTGACGGACAGAGGACACTGTGTGGCAGAGGACTGGCCGTGGCAGTCTCCGTCCTTGCTGAGGGGCCTCCTCCTGCAGCTGTGGTCTCTTGGCTGGTTTCAGCAGCAGAGACCCTGTCCCATCACTGCATTTGTTAAGCTCACAGCTGCCGAGTAGTGCAGGGGCTGTGCCCAGGTGACAGGAAGTGAGCCGCAGGACAAGCGTGGTCTATCCTCCCGGAGTGGCCATTGACCTCACGGTTCTCGGGAACAAGTTAAGTAACTGAACTGAGAACTTCAAACGACAGGATACGTTTATATTAAAACAATCACAGATCCATTATATCATACACTAGAACACAAAATCATCACACATTTAAAAACAAAACCCAAAACTTCACCATTTTCTGACTATGGAGTGTGTCTTTGGGCCAATACCTGCCCCTTCTTCTCATCCAAACACATGTGGTTTCTTCTGACATTATGAGATTTCAGTGGGAAATTTGGGGAGCGCTACCTGATAGCTAATTCCCCTCCTTTGTGTGGTTCGGATTTAAGTTTCAAGACATTATATTTTCAGATTCATCCTCTCCCTACCCGCCTCCGCCCCCTACCACATCAACAGATTTGGGGCCACCTGTTCCCTCCACAACCAGGAGGATGGATAGATCGTTGTGCCAGATTCTCCTTCATTCACGTAGTCTACAACAATGCCCTCCCCAACGCTGCAGGAGGAGAAAGTCCTCCCTTGGCTCCACTTGCAGGTTCTGTGCTTGGACAGGGCGCAGTCTGTACAAAGATGGCCTCAGCTGGGCCCGGCTGGAGTGGAGACTAGGCGAGACCTGTTGTTCTAGGGGCGGCAGCCCAGGGGGCTCCAACACACTCCCATTTCTTGCCTGATCCTAGGCCTGCCCTGTGCTTAACCACGCTGCCCAAGGAGACACATGGCCACATTTGTAATTACTGCTGGTGGCTGCTTCTCTGTGAAGGTTCACAATAGCCCATTTTTTCAGGCTGTGCCATTAAATCCATTCTGATTTGTTTGCTTCTCCATACCAAGGAATGGGTGCCAGGGCACAGAAGAGAAAGCAAAACCTCTCCAGTCTGCTTTCCTCATTTCTCCTAAAGGTCAGGGTGTGTGTTGCTGGCCCAGTCCTCTGCAAGCTCTGTGGCTGACGCTGTGTTCCCAGAGCAATGCCTGTGAGCACACTGTCACCTCTTCTCTGGGCCAAGGGCTTGGGACAGAGTTCATCTATTCTGGGCAGGGGTGCGCTAGGAATAGTGTGCCATTCCACCAGATAAACAATGCAAGGCTGCCCTTTATCCTGAAGCAGAGAGTGTGGATCAGACTCAGTTTATCATATAAATGCTCTAAAGAGTATATCAAAAACAACATATTACATTAATAAGGTGAAAATATTATAAAATATTATTTCTTACAAACATTGGACTCAGAGGATGAAGGGCATCTAATTTATTTCGCATATAACTTTCTTTTGTTCATACATAACCTTCTTTTCTTCATGTACAATGGTTATACAGAGGTTCAATGTGCCCCCTCCCTGCCACCGCCTTTATCTGTCTTTGCCTCTGTCTCTGTCTCTGACATCAAACATATCATTGGCTGCAGGTGGGTCCTGGAAATACACTTCCCCTGTCTGTATTGGGAGCAGAGGATTACATTTGTTAGAGTATCCCAGATGCTAAAAGAAGAGAAATGGTCTGAGAATGGTGAGCTGGACAGATTTCAAAGCTTCTGCTCTCAGAGAGAGAGAGAGAGAGAGAGAGAGAACACACACACACACACACACACACACACTCACCCTCATACACGAAGGTACTTCAAAAAGTTCACAGAAAAATTGAAGTAAAACATAACACAAATCCTTCCATGAATTTTTTGACGACCCCTTGTATATATTTTTTCAAACTGGATTTTCAACTGTTGCCCTGACTTTCTTCAGACATGGCCTTACCAGTGAATTTACCTGAATTCAGTAAAATAATTTTGGCTAAGGTTTTAAACCATGGTGATTTGTTGGGAGGGCTCAAACAGAGGGTCCCACATGGTTCACAGGGATCCACACGTGCCTTTCCATCGCTTGCGTTGGTGCCATGTGAACATGTCCTAAGGAAGGGATAATGGCCCCTTGGGCTGGAGCCACCCTGAGTGTACACTTGGGCGGAACATCGCTCAACCAGGACGTCACCACTCGGCAACTGCCATTGTTTCCTCCCCTCCCTGCAGCTCCCCCACTCTTCTTTCCTTCTGCCTTTGAAAATGGGAACGCAGAAGTAGAATCCACACTTACAGGGGAATAGTGACGCAAGTTGCTGTTTTGCTTATTGTCTAGTTGGCAGGTACTGACTCACTAAAAGATTATTAGAGCAGAAAAAACCTATTGCTAAGAAATGGGTTTCTAAGCAATATACAGAGTGTTTCAAAGTGAAAGGTTATTTGTGTGTTTTTCAAGTCTTATCTGTGCTTTAGAATTTCAGGGATTGGCCTGACTTAATCAGCACAGTCTCTCTGCTTGGAAGGAAGACCCGGGTGTTGTCACCTGTCCTTCCCTTCCTTCAGCCTCACCTCATCTCTCCGTAGAGTGGATGCCGCAAGGAGCTACTTGTTGTTGGTCCTGACTTTGAAGATCCCAAACATTGGTTGTTGGCATGATCCCATGAATTCCACCATCTCTATGTGATCTTATGTGACCAAAGCACTTAAAATCTGAATTCAGAAACAGATTCACATTCTAAGTGCTTTCAGAGTTATGTACACCTTCCCACATGATTCTATCCTTCTCTCTTTAAATCTTAATTTAACTTTCTTCCTTTAGAAAAGAACTAAGAAGAAATATCACAGAATAAAGTGGAAGCTTTGCAAAGAGTGTAATGACAAGAATTGGATACCAGAACAAAAGGTGACAATGACAGGTAATGGTAAGAATAATATTGACTATCAGAAAATGACGGGCTCCTAGGTGTAATTCTGTCCCTAGGCAGGTCCAGGGGGAAGTTGTTCCCATGTCAGTCTGCCACACAACCCCCTCGCAGGGATGAAGGGATGACCAGGTTGGCTTCCTTGAGGAAAGCAGGTCTTTTGTGAGGAGAGTTGCAGTGATTACCCCTAAATCAATTAAGGGAAGTCCTGAAGAAAAGGAACCTATGTTTTCCAGTCTGTGTTCAGTGAGAGGCTCACCAAGCACCAGGGCCATGGGTGGGACAGAACTGCTTGGTGTGCAGTGCACCTCCAGGCCATCACCGCCTTGGTCTTGGGGTCTTGTGAAACACTTTCAGACCCTGGATGAGCTTTGGGCTATAGAAGCTGCACACTGAGAGTTTGGGTTTTTTTTCTTTTGGCTTTTTCTTCAAATTGGGTGTGAATGCATATTAGTCTCTCATTAGGCAGGGCCGACACCAGTGTGTCTTCCCCCTATGGGAGCTTCGTGTACCGTGTGCCATCACGCACAGAGGATATGGCACGGGAGAGTCAGAAAGATGGCCCAGCAGCTCCGGACTCTGTCCAGCTCACCATTCTCGGCCCATTTCTCTTCTTTTAGCATCTGGGAAACTAATAAATGCAATTCACTGCTTGCAATACAGAAGGGTGAAATGTTTCCAGGACCCTCCCCTGGCACTTGGTGTGTTTGATGTCAGAAAGTTGGCTTGTTGTGTTCTGAAGTTGCAGACATTCAGCAATGAGTATCTTTATGGTTCTGACCATGGGAAGGACCTGGAGGGTAGGAGTGGAGGAACGCCTGCACAAGCCTCCTTCACTGCTAGGAGGTCCGCGTGTACTCGAGATACTAGGGAGCCTGGGTCCTAGAGAGATCCTTTCCCTGAATGGCTAAGCTGGTAGCATATGGGCAGAACTGGGAAAGGGCAGAAAATGGGAGAAAGATGGAAAGGGAACATTTTCTGCACCTCTTGCTTCTCTAGGTGACTCCCCAGTGGTCCCTTTCAAATTGTTGCAGGTGATATAGAACCGCTCTTACCTGTGGGGACTGATTAGAATAGAGATCATGTTCAGTAAGTTATAGATGACACCAATCTGGTATGATCTGTAGAGAGAGGACTGCAGAAGGGGTGACAGGGAGGACTGTGACACCACCAGATGGAATATGATTAGAATTCAGAATTACTTTGGAATAGTGGTGAAAATCTCAACTCCTTTATTTGGGGATGACACCAAAAGAAATCCACTGGGAACAAATACAGGGTAATGCCAGAGGATGAAAACACCCAGCGGTAGAGAATGTCTGGTCAGGGGCAGGATGAGAACCTGTGGAACTCACGCTCCCAAACCTTGGAAGCGCTGCAGAGGAGGCCCTCTCCCTGCCCTGCCCTGATTCTCTAAGGTGGCCAGGCTCACATCACCACCGCAGGGCGCCACCCTGCTGCTCCCCAAGCATCCCAGTAATGACTGTGCACCAACTTAAGAAAAGCTTCTCTGTGAACCTCAAACCGACTCCTGGAGTATCTTGGAAGCCGGGTTTCTGAAAAAGCCAGAACGCACCACCCTGCTTCAATATATCCAACACCATAACTAATGGTGGTAATTGCAGGGCACACATGTCTGAGCTGAAATAAGCAAAAGCCTCAATCCCTATACAAACCCACAAAGGGTTTGGTGTCATAAGCTTACAAGGACTCTTCTCTGACTTAGAAGGGCTAACAGGAGACAGCCAAATAGTCCTGTACTGTGGCCAAAAGACCAAGCCCCGTCTGGGCTGAGTTAAAAGGTTTGCAGGCTGGAAGTCTTAGTTACTCTCTCATCGTAGAGGGACTTCTGTCTAGGAGCCACATCCCCCCCAAACAGGAAAAACTTACAAGGTGTTCCAAGGTATATTAAGAAAAGGAGAAAAGGATGTTTTTTCGTGGGGAGCAAGGACACTGGGGATTATTGAGGACAGTGGCTCAAGGCGTGTGATCATGCTCATCACATACTTGTGTGTGCCGAGAGCTGTTGCAGTGGTGAGGCAGGAGGGTGGCAACGGGCACACAGCATGGAGAATGCTCATCCCAGGCTGAGATGGAGAAAACATGGTTTTCCATCCTTAATTAGGACAGCAAAAGGGGACATTAACCTAAACATTAAGCATGAAGGATTTAGGTTAAACTCTGTTACCAAAAAATGTCCGCCCAATGACCTGAAAGGCAGAATGTTCTCAGCTGTTCAATCGATCCAAGCATTTTTGTGAATGCCACCTCTGGGTGTTAGGACTGAAGAAAGTCAGGGACTTTCCTTCCTGCCGAACGGTGTAGCTGCATCGACAAGGCAAGCAGGCAGAATCACACAGCAGCGCAGGAGCCTGTCCTCTCCCAGGACGTTAAACTTGGGCTGGAGGCTGCCAGCGTGGGGTGGCTTTAGTGTGGAATTGTTCGGTGTCTCAAGCCCAGGTGAGGTGACACAATTGGATGGAAGGGTTCCACCTGTTTATGAAACTTTGAATTTCTGAAGTTTAGGCAGAAAATCTCATTCCTTTGTACCTCCTATAGAGAGCGCCTCAAAGCCCGTCAGCACAAAACAGGTGCCCAGGAAACGTGGAGATGTGGGTTGAAAAGGGCTGGCCCAGCAAGGCCCTTCCTTGTCTCACGTGCTTCCGGGAGCGGGCTGCGCACTGCACGGGAGCTCTGGTGCCTACGCCCAGCCACAAGGACAGACGTGCCCGTGAACTGACAGCAACCCATTCACGTGCAAAAGCATTATATTTTCAGGCTTTAAATGGAGGTACTAAGAATGGTGTTAAAGGGCGAACACTTCATAAGGAAAGCCTTTTATTCTGAATAACAATTAGGAGCAGTTAGTTATTTAAATCATCTAAAATTTTTCTTTTGTAGGATCACCACAAATGCTGTACAGCACACAATCTTCAGAAGGGTGCAGAGTGGGTGCAACAATAAGGAAGTGCAATCGTTCATTATCTTGCAAAAGTGCATCCATTTCAGATATAATATGCCTGTGGTAACAATGCTGCACTTTAAAAAGATACTTTTCATCTGAAAAGCGCACGTCTCGCTCTTTCTGTAGGCAGTCTTGCTACGTGTGTGCCAAACGGGCACATTCCTACAGGTTCGTAGAGGGCAAACATTAAGTACTTTTCAAAGCATTCAGGTTTATTAGGAAGGGTCTAACAGATTAGTTTCTGTTGTGCCAGAAATCAAGAAGGTAATGCGGGTTTTGAACGGGATGCGCGTGAGGCGCTGCGTGGTGAGCTGAAAACACTCCTGGGTACAAGGGCAGCTGGGACACCAGGCGGGCGACGGGCTCTGCCATCTCCTCGCTCTTCATTCTGCTGTGATTTGGAAGGCTTTCAAAACATGGTCAGGACATTTTGTTGTTGTTGTTGATCATTTCTGCATCTTGGAAGGTACCGGCCTTGATTGTGGGCAGAAAAAGTGAAATGTCTTTCAAGGCATGGTTTTGTTATCCGGGCTCAAGAAAACGCTTATGTAAATCCCACCCCCATGAGGAGGCAGGAAATTTGAGGGAGTATCTGTTAGGATTCGTCATATGGAGTCCTTGGTTTCAGGCCTGGTTTTGCCACTCCTTACACACCCATCCACCCACCCGCTTCCTTGCCAATCTCAGGAGAGTCACTGCACCCAATATAAACCCAGGTTTATATTTAACACCTGCAGATCCTGGCGCAGAGGCCTCCCTCTCTTCTCTTTGAGTGTTTCCCAAATCAGCCGCTGAAAAGAGGGGGAAACTTTTTTGCATTGACACTGCAAATGCTTAAAATGTTTGTTTTCAATTGTCCTAGTCGGTAACCTTTAGTCAAATTTTGATAATGTTTCTTAAAATAAACTGAACCTAGCTTCTGACAAACGTGTTGAGCCCTGGCTGTGTTTGACTCGGCCTAGGAGGGGACCCCTTTTTGGCTGTGATAATAACAAGTGCACCTACCAGAGACTGTGCTACTGAATGTGTTCCATGATCTTATTCAATCCTAAAATACACGAGCATAAAAGAGCTGGTATTTCTATACTTTGTAAAAGAGGAAACGGAAGGTCAGAGAATTAAGTGACTTGGCCAAGCTCCCATCGCAAGTTGGTGGACTCTGTGCACACGTGGGCTCCTCCCCCCTGATAATGACCACATCTTTAAGATGATGTGGAATTCCCAACCCTGAGACCCACTGTGAAGGGACACCGTCACAGTTAAATTGTCCTGCAGGTAACTGGTCTTCCTCGCCTTCCTACTTGCACCTGGCCCTGTGCAGGGAGGCGCATGGCGGGTGCCAGGTGGACGCTCGTTAAGTTGAATATGTTTACAACTTTTACAAACATTGTGAAGTCCGATTTAAGGAAGAAGTTTGACAAGTCTAATTAACAGATACTTCTAATACATAGCAAATACGTGATGAAATAATCTTTTCCTGTAGATTTTTATTTTTGTTCACTGACTTACCAGAATCCAGAGCACTGGTGTTGGGTGGCCCAAGCGACTGTGAGAAAGAGACAGGTGGTCCCAGCACCTCTCCCTTCTCTTCTGTGTGGAGCTCCTCTCAATTTTGCCAGGGGCTCCCCTTGCTCACGTCACATTGGCGGCTGACTCTTGCGGGACTCTCAGGTCCCAAGATTTATCCTTCTTTCCTTCTCTTTCCCCTCCATGGCCACAATAACATATCAGAGGTGAGGGACCTCATCAGCCCAACCCGCGTCTAAGGAACAGCCTAAGTTTGATAAGAGAGGGGAGGTGACATCAGCATACAGAAGTGTTTGGTGTGGAAGGAACCTGGGCTGTTCACACTTCTGTTTCTCTGGCTGTCCTGGGTCTCCCGACCCCTGACTCAATGCCTTTTCAATTACTCTGGTAAGTTAAGCTCCCATCATTTCAAACCTGCTAAGCCCATCTGACATGTTTCTCCACCCCAGGCTGCGAGAGGCAGAGAAATCCCCACCCTACCTGTCCCACCCTCAGGCCACATGGGTGCATGCTCACTGTGGACATCTGCAGTTCTGCTTTCTAATCCCACCAAGTGAGGCTAACGGCGGGATTTTCAGGGCAGGGCAGAGATTGCTACTGCATTCCTACGAGAGTTAGTTCAAGAGCGCATAAAAGGAGTAAAGGCACAGCCTTCAGAACCAGACTGACCTGGGTTGACTTTCAGGCTGCTCCTGCTACGAGCTGTGGTGTGTTGAGGAAGTTCCCTTACCTCTCTGAGCCTTGAGTTTCCCTATCTGAAAGCTGAAGAAAGTAGGCTCTACCCCCTGGGCTTCTGTGAAGATTAATTGAGATCCCTTAAGATCTAGCAACTACATGTTCAGTAAATACTAGCTCCTTTCCATCCAGTGTCTTGTAGCTGTTTGAATCAATTTTTTTTACCCATATATATTAGCCCTGAAGGATGTCATCCAATTCAATTTAACATGTTTTATATTCTTAATTATACATTAATTTATATCAATGTTTTATTACTATATAACATATAGTGATTATATGTTAATATTTTAATATATTGAAAATTAATAAATATTTAATGTTGCTCAAATATATACCTAATGAATATATATTGGATGTCTATTATGTGCAAGGTATGAAGATCAGTATTGGGTTATTTTTTGTAACTCAGGTGGCAAGTATTTTGACCAAGTGTTCACACTTGTTTATTCAAAATTTCAGTAGTAACTGTCGGGCTAGGGCTCACAAACCCTTCAAACCCGTTGTGCAGACAGGGTCACAGATCCCTCACATGCCTGGCTGGGTCACCAGACCCCTCACATACAGGTTGCAAGCTAGGTAATTGGGAAAGATCCCGGGAGCCATTGGCAAAGTTGACAGGTTCATTCCAATGTGAGCTCAGTCCTCAGCTTCCCCAGCAGCAGAAGCGGCCTCCCAGTGGCCCCCCCTGGGCATCCCATGGGTGGGGGGGGCCTGTGGATCAGAGCTGCTCGGCCTTTATACTTTAAGTCCGATAACCCAGGGACACCTGGATGCACCTGTGCATCCACAGACAATAGCCAAGGAACACTTGGGTGCATGTACACAGTTATCATTTACGTCAAATGCTTGGCAAGATTCCGAATCCCCAAGGAATCCTGACCATTTATTTTCACTTTCCCTACAGTAACATACCACAAATGAATTTGAAAACCAATTCTGAAATGTGGTAGAAGAGTTTGAAGACAACTGAATTCAGAAGAGGAGTTTAGATGGGCAGATTCTCAAAGTGGAGTGGATGGCCATGAGTTTGGAAAATGATCCATTAGTTGACACGCAGGGGAAAAAGGATCATCCCTTCAATCACTGAATTTCTGATCATAGTCATTCAGTGAAATATAAAATATTTATGGGAAAAACTTTTGTATAAATCTTTTTTTTCCTGAGAGGACTTTAAAGGCACAGTCTCCCCCACATCAAACATGCTTGTGAAAAATTTAAAATCCAGTCAATCATCCAGCTGTTTCTAAATATACAAAAATATAGTACAAACCATCTGGTTTTTCGCTTTTTGGTTGGTGAAATACATCGTTTAGACACAGCCTAAAGCCCATTGTTCTCACAGCTTGCTGAAGAATGCGACATTCCTGAGGTGTGAAGGGAGAAATGCTAGCAGCAGAATTTTTCCATCAGGCAACTTGAATGCACACCTGTGCACAGATTAGACCTGCCGACGACGTAAGGCTGGACGCGGAATCCGAGAGGGAGACCTGGCTTGAAGCCCACGGTGCCACGAGCCTTCTGCTCACTAACGGGCCATGGACTCTGCACCTATCAAATGACAGGATGGGACGGGGTGAGTGATACTTTCTAACTCCATTATCTTGTCACGTTCTATGATGAAGATGGCCTGTAGCTGAGAGAGCATGAACTGAGAAACACCTGCTCACCTCAACATGGGACAAGAACAGCCAACTGCATAGTGCCCAAGACGATGTCCTCTTGTGTGTTCACTTAGTTGGTGGCAGAATGAGTGAAGAGCTGCAGCTTTCAAGCAATCCGAGTCATTTTAGTATTTAATATTCTCAGTCATGGAGACTTGGCCATTTATAAAATTCATGCTTCAGATGGAGAGGATAGAAGATGAGTAATGAAAATTAAAGAGGGCAGCTTTCTTTGAGAGGCTTACTTTCACCAAAGGTTATACAATTAGACTCAGGAGTTGGTAATTGGCATTCATGTTATCTCATTAAATTCAAATGGCATGCTTATTCACAGAAAACCCAAAATGTGTAAGGACAGGATGATGGCTCCAAAGAATTACGTTTTATAGATAATGGACTATATATACACTACTTCCATGTGCACGAGCGTAAAGCTTGAATTTCAGGACCCTCTGAGTCACTCAAGAGTGTGCTCAGGGGCCTGAGCTTACATGAGCTTTACATTTCTGAAAATGAAATAAGCACAGGCTGGCAAGGATGAGTTAGAAACACTCCTGTGCCAGTGAAGACCCCCAGCGACAGGTCGGGTCCATCATTAGTGGAATGGCTTGTTCTTTTGATCTCTCTGGGTCTAGATTTTGCCCTGAAAAAGCGTAAGCCAACATCCTGAGGAGGGAGCTGGTTAGATCAGCTGTTGTGACTACAGAGAAAACAGCACCATGCACTGGGGTAGGGCCTCACTGGGGAAAGGAAGCCGGCTCTGGGTAATCTGCAGAGGCCAGTGATTGACCTCCTAGGTAAAGAAAAGAAATATTTTGGACCAGAACTATCCACGTATACTCTGCATCCCTTTCAGTGAGGATGGTAATTGTGCTGGCTTCCAAGTTGGACAAGGATTAAGAGACGCAGTGTGTGCAAAAGGGCTTCTGCCAAGTAGGTGCTTCAATGATGTTAGCTCCATGGCATCACTAGGCAGGCAGTGTATTGTATGAAATTAAATAGACGCAGGTACTAGCATGATGACTATGCCAAATGTTTGCTGTAGAGGATGGTGGGTCAGGCAGTAGCCTCCAGAATCAGACTGTCTGAGTTGAGATCCTGGCTCTGCCAATTAACTGCAAGTCCTTGTGCCCACTCCTCAGCCTCTCTGTGCCTCAGTGTCCTTAGATGTCCAATGCACTTTGGTGAAAGTCTCTGCAAAGAGTCGATGGAATCAAATATATACAGCACATGAGCTATACTTGGCACACAGCAAGTGCTTGACAAATGTTAGGCATTATTACTATTAAATCAATAATTCTACTTAGAATTGCCCTTCTCTGCATTTACCATAGTGACACATTGCTTTAATCAAACTTTTAAAACTCTTCTCATATCCTTATAGGAAAAGATCAATTTATTTTTTCTCCATGATCTCTGTAAGATACACAGCCAAGAATTTCCATTTATAGGTGAAAAAAACAAGATGGGAAGTTCCAGTGAGCTTGCTGGTCACAGAGTGGGTCCAGCCTGCTCCGGCCAGCCCATGTCCCCTCTTCCTCCCCTCACGCTGCACTGGTCACACTCCAGGTCTGCACCCACCACGGGCGAGGTAAAGGAGATAGTCCACCTCTTGGCTCCATTGCCTCCTGACACAGGTGCCCCAGGGAGCTGGGCTGTGCCCCTCAGATACACAATAAGAGTCCTTCTAAGGAGGCATCTGGCCATTTCAGTGAAAAGCAGACTGTAAAAAATCTTCATGGACATCGTTCCAAAGAACATCGTGCTGGTGGACAGACTGAGGGGGGCAGCCCTTTTCCTGGGTTGTCCTGGAGACAGCGTCAGCCTCGCTCCCCCACCCACAGGGCTGTGAAGAATCAGGGGACCCCTTGCTCCCCCTGGAGCTGCTCAGTCTGTTTGTGGGCTTGGAGTTTTCTTTTTTCTGTGCATGTGCTGGTCTTTTCCCTTAAATGTGCTATTTTCCTGAGGGACTTTATCTAGAGCTTTACAAAAAATCCTAAGAAGTTAGACCTAGCAGCCCCGACTGGGGCGTACTAGACTGTCTGTGTGTGTTTTCTCCCTGGCCCCATTCCCTCGAGCATCTTCCACACTTCACACGCAGCCGCACCTTTTTGTACCAAGCCCCTGCTTTGTGTATTTCTCTATAGGGTCTGACAATTTCAAAGTCAAGCAGACTTGTTGGAGACTCGAGGGGTATTTTTAAAAAATAAATCTTCACTACTGATTGCCCATATAGTTTAGGTAAACAACAAAACACAACCAGGTCACTGTGAATCTCTTCACTTGGTTCAGCTCCTTTAGATGCTGTAGTTTACAGGATTTTGCTCTCTGCCTTATGGTGGTTTATTTTCCTTAATAGCCTTTTGGAAGGGGCTTCATCAGAAGCTTTCCAAAAAGTACAGTAAATTATGTCTACTGGGTCAACATTGTCTCCAGTTTTATTAATCTAGAAATTATAACTGTAGTATTTCCTGAAAACATCTGATACTGCGGGAGCCACAGATCTGGAAATTAACATGCAATTTGAAGAATTTGTTCCCAGATATCCAAACACAGGGAAAACCAGAAGAGCCTCAAGAGACAAGCAGATCCAGATGAGAATTCTGCCACCCTTCTCCTGACACTATTTATGTTAGTTTCCACTTCCCACAACCCGGTTTTTCTTTTTAACCTCAGAGGTCATGGTTGGGTCCACTGGATAAAAATGTTGGGGAGAAAGCTTGTTCATCTGGGAGTTTTGAGCATTTTTGTAACCACATAGGGTTTGCTGTGTCAGGAATGGGCATCATCAGACAATGAAATGTCTGACCTGGAGGCCACGGAGCTGAAGGCTAGGTAGCCTTGGGGAATATGGATGACTCTCTAGGAAGCTTCTAGAACAGTGTACAAGGAGGGCCAGCTCTGACCAGCTGGCAGGTGGATGGCTTTCAGCACAGAGGGGCTAGGCAGATGGGCTGTCAGCACTGAAAAGCCTGCGCAGCAGGGAGCGAGAGTGGAAAGCAGAGACTGGAGTCCCGCGCCCAGGACTAAGGCAGGAATGGATGTTAGGGTATGCACCAGGGACTGCTTCCCCACACCAGGGCGGCCCGAAGCACTCATGCCGCTCAACCCTCCCGCATCCCGATGCCAGCTAGACCCGTACCTGGCTGGGTAGAGGTCCCTGCATTCATCCTGCTGCCTCAGCCCCATGTCTGGTGGGAGTGATGGTCCCGGTTACCTCACACACTGGCAGCTTGGCACAGTCCAGAGGATGAACACTTGAGGCCAGGCCAGGGTCAGATTCCAGCAGGGCTGAAGAGCCACATAGGATCCTAAGCCAAAGATCCCCCAGGCCCCAGCAGTCTGTGGTGAAGAATCCGTGAGACCGTGCAATATCTTTCAAAGCTCAGTCCATTACATAACACCTGCATTATTTTCCCATACTTTTGTATTTTACTTAGGTTTTTGTTTTGTTTTGTGTTTTAAATCACCTCATCCATCAGTGGCACACAGAGCACACCTTGGGAAATGCTAAGATCATGTCACTGAATCACCTGTCCTGGAGCCTGGCTTATAGCCGAGACCATCCCACTGCTCCAGTTCCTCGTGGTACTCCACTCCCCCTGCCACCTTCTTGAAGTTGAGTGAAGCCCTTTTGCTGATCTCTGTGCCCAGAATCCCCTGGACAGGCCAGTTTAACTAAGACGGACTTGCGTGTAGTAATGACGGTCTCGAACCTGACCACAGGCGTTGCCTTCACCCATGGGATGGGATGCCTCGCCTGGACCACAGGTCAGGCCCCTGGACATGGGCGTGAGCACAGACTGGTCGTCAGGCATCAGGTACCTTGGACTCTGAGTGCTGGCCACCGTTCCTCAGGGCCCACATGGCACTTATGAGTCTCTGCCCTCGATATCCCTGTTTCCTCCCTCTCCTTACAAGCTTGCCATTAAAATCCCACCTACTTATTCCGAAATGTCAGATGACCCTAAATTAGAGGCACAATGTGTGTTGGGGGAGAAGGGACATTAACTACCAGAGCAGGAATGAGATGACAAGGGTGGCATTGCCCTTTAGAGTTGAAAGGACCTCGCTTTATAGCTGAAGAAAACAAAGCCAGCAATGCAAGGTGAGCTGCCGAGATCACACAGCTACTAAGAGTCGGGACGAAAACCCAGATCCTCCATTGTACTGAGTCTTGATTCCTACAGAAGCTGCTAGAAGCTCCTCCACCCAGAACGGGGAACCTGGGCCTGTGCTCCCCAAACCTGGCAGGTGCTCAGGAATTGTTCATTTTGGCAGAGAGGAAAAGGGGCTCCCCTTGCTTACCTTTTGTTACCTTCCCACCCGGAACAGGGAGAGGAGGACAGAGGGGAGCTGAGGGGACCAGCCACCACATGGCCCCCCAGACCAAGCCCTAGAAGCACTGCCTACCGGCTCACAGCCCTCTTGGTGGTGAGCAAGGCACACTGAAAGGCACAGGACTGCCCCAGCCAGAGCAGGCTGGGCCTGCCTTGTGGCCAACACACGTGCCACCTGGGTTCAGGCAAAGGAAAAACTGGTGCTAGACAGGAACTGAGAATCAGGCAGGGGTGACTCAGGAGTGGTCTTTATGTCAGCACACCACTGAAACATTTAGATAGAAAGTGAGACATCATCTCAAACTAGGTGTTTCGTATGCATTTCGACCAATGTTTATATATTCAGAAACACCAGATGTGTACCAACATTTCAGTATTCCTTCAAAGACCGAAACATGGAAGCTAACAAAGATCTCCTTTCTGAGGCCTTATGAGCATAGATAAAGAGATAGACTTGCCCAGGTTTAAAATCCCAGCTCACGTGGCTACTGAAATAGCTGAGAAAAAATATGTTTTCCTAAGTGTTATGGACTGAATGTTTGTGTACCCCTAAAATTCATATGTTGAAATGTAATCCCCAGTGTAATGGCATTTGGAGGTGAGGTCTTTGGGAGGTGATTAGTCACAAGGGTGGAGCCTTCATAAATGGGATTAGGGCCCGTGTGAGAAGAGACCAGGGAGCTAGCTCTCCCTCTTTCCAACATATGAGGCTGCAATGAGAAGCTGGCTGTTTGCAACCTAGAAGAAGGATCTCACCAGAACCTGACCAAGTGGGCACCCTGACCTTGGACTTCCAGCATCCAGAAGGAGGAGAAATAAATTTCTGTTGTTTGTAAGTCACCCAGTCTGCGGTACTTTGTTATAGCAGCACAAATGAACTAAGTCTAAGTGAAGGTACCTTTTGCCGGGGATGTTGTTTAGATTGGAGACATACAAATATGATTACAGAATGAAGTAAAAACCAAATCCTTAAACCACTGTGATGGATTGTGCCGTCAATTTTAAAGGAAGTAATTGTTATATAAAGTTTCAATATATAATAGAAATTCTAGTATCAAAAATGTAAAATATTTGGTACTAAATTTCTATTATGTGTAAGTAGTTTAATAATAAGATCTTTCACATATTTTGTGACTATGAGGTAAAGCCCACCATAGTGGTCCTTGCGCAGGTTTTACTAACAAAATGTACAAGAGCAAGCATTTTTAAAAATAAGAAACTAAATTTTTTCACTTGATCTTTGGAATATTTTCCTTCGGTGCGAGATGGAGAATAAGATCACTTCCCACCGTTTTTGTACCTTTCTCTGACGAAGTTAAAATGCTCCCTAAAAGGTAAGCATTTTGAAGGCTAATACCCACAGGATAAGGAGAGAACATATTCCACTTGTCCACTCGGGGGAATCAACATTTTTTTTTCCTGTTAAATTTTGCATGGAATTCCTACTAATAGTATGACAGGTATCTAACAGCAGAACCAGAAGATAAAATAGATACAGAAAGTTATTCGATTGGTGATTGGAAGGAGGCTGGAGAGCATTCGGAGACTCCTGGCAATTCTTCTGGCCGAATGGATGCAGGTGAGATGAATCCAGTGGGTTCTGGCCAAGTGAGGAGATCTGAATTCTGATTTGATGAGCACAGTGTGCGTGTGACGCTGATGAGACCCTCAGAAGGATGACCCCCTCCTTGAGGGAGGAGAATCGGCAGTACCAGCACACAGGTGACAGATCTGTGGTACTGGCCGTGCACGTGTGTGGCTCGGCAAGTGTGTTTACGTGCACACGAAACTCCGTTCTGCAGCTCAGCAGGGGGAGCCCAGAGCAGAGCTTTGGGACGACCCAGATTCTTTCCTTTCCCCTTTCTCTCAGGAAAGGGGAGAATCCAGAAAGAGACCCATGTCCCTCCTCCATGCCTGGGGCTATGGTATTTGTGGCACAATGAAGAGAATCAGATGCTTAAGCATGAAGCACAGCTCTCTCTATAGAATTTATCTATATGTGGCGTGTCATAGCCTTCTGTGGGTTTGTGTGGGGCTGGATCATATTAAATACACTGAATCCAAGTCATCCTTTGGCATATGAAAATATTGGCTTAGAAAAGATTTCTCAGTAATGAATATAATGCAGAGTAATGAACAGTAGCCAAAAAGAGAGAAGACGTAAAGCCAATGAAAGGAAGGGCAGATGTTTAAAACGTCTTTTGCTGTTCGGGATTGTGATCCAACAAAAGCAATTATGTGTGTGCTTTCTCAATCTGCAAACAGGAGAGAGGCACTTTGAGGTTTTCCAGTGCTCTTGTTCTGTCTACGCTTTCTGCACTGAATGGGGCATCAGGATGCCCCACATGGCCCACAGCAACCAATGCCAAGCAAGGCTCGTGAGCCCGGACAGACGGCAAGGAAAAGGCGCTCCCGGCCACACAGGTGAAATGTGTATGTTCAAAGACCGCCTGTACATGTGTGTCTATGTGGAGATGCATGATCCAGGAGCCCAGTTACGCTCTGCTTCCCATCAGATAAAAGAATGCTCAGGTCCAAACATAAGTGGAAATGATGGTAGCTAGCTTGTCTACGCGCTGAGCAGGGGAGACAGCCTAGGCCTTTGTGGGAAAAGGGAGAAGCAGCAAGATGGGGTTTCTGGTGTCTTCACCAAGGGCGGGCTGGATAAAATAAAAATGCTACGGTTTGGGCGTATCTCAGACTCCAGCCATAAAGAATGTATACAGCGTTCAGTTAAGTTCCACGTTGGCAACTGACAAGTGCATGTCAAATAAAGGTGTCCTTACTCTGCACAACCAGAAAGAAAGATACTGAATGGTAAAGAAGAAAGAAGAACTGTAAGCAGGAGAACCATTTCATTTTATTCCTTATATGTACAAACATGAATAATTTGACACGATGTTTAGACAGTTTCCCCCTAACTTAAGTCTTTTAATTAAAATGAAAGGAAGGAAATATGCTTTAAATATGAATGCGAGAAGGTGTGAGCTGACAGCCCCAGCCCTCCTGCTCCGCTCTCTGTCGTTAGCGAGCACAATAAAATCTCATCTTCTCCTGCTGTCTTTTCATAATGTTTATGGTTGTTTTAGGTAACACATGAACCATGCTGAATGTGATATTCGCCTTATTACATGTCAGAGGCACATATCAAACTAGAGCCTGTCCCTTATTCTGCTATTTACTTTTGTGGCAAATCGGTCAATGTACTTTCCTCGACTCACCTGGCAATGCTGCAGGACTGCCTGTGGCCGGGAAGGTCAATGCTAACTTTTCAGCTTGTGCCAAGCGGCACGCCCTCGGCTCACCACCGAGTGAATGAGAGCAGTGTATTCTGGGCTGAAAAATGGGCTCGGGTGTTGGCCCTAATAAATTACATGATTATTAAAATGCTGTGTAGTTCTAGCCGTATTATTTTATTTTACTTTTTGCCAGCTCCCCAGTTGCCTGCTCCACATTGCCTCTGTTTTCTGTGTGCTTAACTTGTAAAATGCTAAGCAAATTTTGATATTTACCTGTTTATGATTAAATTGCAAAATGATCTGCTTAGTTCTATTCTAAATTAAGGTCTGCATTAAATGTCATAGCATTTATCTTTCATAAAATGAGACAGCAAGGACACTAATTTCCTAGGCATTCAATCACTGCCCTGTGCCACTGGAGACGGAGCCCAGGAGCAAGCCTGCCCACAGTTCACAGCTCACTGACAGCCCTGAGATGGAATCATAAAAGTCAATTAATCATTAAAAGCTGTTACAAGCACATATCGAACCAGTCTGGCACAAAATGTTAATCAGTCCAATATCAATATAATAAATTCCTGCAAATTGGAGCGATCGATACGTTTAGGGCCTAATGAATCAATTTGAGGGCACCGGGCTGCTCCTTGGGGTCCCCATGACATGGCAGCCGGGCGAGTGCTACATCTCTAGGCGCACTGCCAACAGAGGTCACCTATCCTAACAGGCTGTTCCCTTCAGCCGCAGTTACCACGGTGACAGCATGTCACCGTTGCCCTAGTGTCCTTCTAGGTAAGGTGGAAACCAATGCATCACTGCCCTTGATGGATTTGTCAATAATACTTAGCAAGGGAGGGGGACTGCTCACATAGCACTCACAGGCCTCCAGTCCCTGAGCAGTTTGGTGTGGTTTAATTGTCTGAAGAGGTGTGTGCTCCTGCATATATGCAGGAACTAAGCAGTGGTCCCAGGCACAGGGAGTTGGCAGTAGGGCTGTCTGCATTTGAAAGCCTTGGGAAAACAGCATAGAAAATAAGAGGCTGCCAGAGCCATGGCCGGGTTAGTGTTACATTAACCAAGTCATTGTGTAAGTAAGAAGTAACCTGGAGCTTCTCAGATTAAGAATTTATTAGGTACAAAATTTTAATACATTACTCATGAGTGGAAATGGAGTTGCGTATTAATACCCCCAAGGCTTAGAGTCAGCAGCAACATTTCTAGACACCTGCTTACAGACTGGATGTTCACCAAGAAAAGTCCGTCAGGGTACATTCTGGGCAGCAGAAATAATTGCTGGGATTCTCTCTGTTTCTCTCCCTCTCTCTCTTTCTATTTTTCTCTTTCTCTCTCCCCTCTCTCATCACCACCTATTACCAGAAACCTCCCCCTGCGAAACAGAACCATGACTCCGAAAGCTTGAAGCAGACGGGACACACAGAAATGGGATTTTAAATGAGCTTCTTCATCATCTGTTTTTAAAAACCAGAGTTTCATATTTCAAAACATTTTATCTTTTGTTGCGCCTATTAAAACTGACCAGTAAAAGGAGCTGAGAGCAGCTTCAGCATTGCAGAATGGAATGAAACCTCTTTAGAGATAAAAGAAACCTCAGCTACTGAGACTCTGGGGAATCACTGTGTTCCAAAACCTTCACTGTCATTTAACATAAAACATAAAGGTTAACACTGAATAAAATAATACCCTGGCTGATTATTTTAATAGTCTGAAAGTACAAGTTTTTCCCCTGGATTGCTGTCATATAATGCATGGACTCTACCTGCTTCTGGGTTGTTTTATACTTTTCTACTCACACCAATGGGGTGATTTCACTCAGTTTAATCCCCAACAGTTGTGTGCATCTCCCCCGAAGTCATTTATTTGCTTATAGAAAAAAAATGGAAGCTATTCCAATCCAAAGAAATGTTAATTTCTACTAGCTAGTTATTTTAAAAGATTTTTTCTTACCTGAAAAAAAAAGAGAGAGAGAGAAATCATTTCTTATAATAGTGGTCTGAATTATAGGAAACATCAAAATAAATTACAAATTCTCCACTAAAGAAATAACTATTCAACACATTGAGACAGGGTGATGTCGAGGGTGTGCAGACAAAGGTAATACAGTGTCTCTGCTTAATTGCCCTGACTCCGCACCCCGCTCCTCCAGCTACACTCTGAGAGCTAAAAATCTCTCATTGTTATTAATTGTATTCCTTTTAGAATGTAATGTCATATCGCTGCAGGCTGAGCTAATGAAACATACCCATATTACCAAAATAGGCATATTTCTTTTTGTTCAATGCATTCTATCAAAAGTGTCTACTAAAGACATTGTGTTAAATATCCTTTCACAGAGCAATATGAAGAATATCTCAACTACCTCAACATTTCTATTACACAATCACTAAAATGCCCAGGAGGACTAAACTATATAGTGTGAATTCAGTTATCCTATAAGACTTTAGAAATATTGCTAATTCCTGCCTCTGATTTATGTTAATATTAATGCTAGATTACACGCTATGGCTTCTGAACAGCCGCCGCATACCAATTCGCACAAAGGCAGGGCGCTCCCATGCACCCGAGCTATATGCCTCTATTATAATGAGAATCTGAATTATTTATCTCTATTTATCCTACAGGAGTTCACTCGACCCCAGCCCCATTTTCTTTTCCTGCCACACATCAATGCATGTAAACATGACTTCAGAGCTGCGGCATGCCTCATACGTTCTGTTCTTTTTCAGCAACAAGACACCACGATAGGCAGTAGACAAAAATGTTACACCACTGAGAGAACTCACTTAAGCATCTATTCGAGGTAAACTCTTCTAATTAAGTCAACTTTAACACAGACACGCAAATGGCACCATGCATATGTGTCTGGCACCTAAACATTGTCTGGTGAGCCCAAAGGAAGTCAGGCAGCAGCAGGCCAAGGAGACTGTTAATAAATCCAGCCTCTCCTTCCTATAACCTTTCTGCTAGAAAAACGTTTGTTTGTGGAGGGTGAAGGGGCTCTGCAGATTCTTGAGGCAAGGTGGGATTTTCTTTCTTTGGCTTGTACCTAGATCAGCTACATTAAGAAGGTTCCGACTGGTTGGATACTCACACTTGTCTGGTGAAGGGCCCGCAAGTTCCTCTTGCTTTAGGAAAAGGCTGCAGTGAGTTGGGATGATTGAAAGTGGTAGGGAGGATTCGGCCTCAGAGCTAGGGGATGGCCTTAACTTTCTGGGATGGGGAAGATTCTAGAAGGCCTGGTGTGTGAAATCGGGTGAGGTGGGGTACTGTGGGGGGGTGGTGGAGCATTTCAAAGCTTTACAATGCTGATATTTCCATTAGAAGAAGGGCGAGTTGTTAGCAACTGGAATTGTCCACATTTTAAGCAGCCCAAGGTGGCATAACAAAGGGACACCCTTTTTTCCATTGCTGTTGAGGAACCGTATTAGTCCATTTTCTCTTACTTATAACAGAATACCTGCAACTGGGTAATTTGTAAAGAAATAAATTTATTTCTTACACACTGGGAAGTCCAAGGTCCAGGGGCATATCTGGTGAGGGCTTTCTTCTTGGTGGGGACTCTTACAGGTTCCCATGGTGACACAGGAAATCATGTGGCAAGAATGGCAAGAGCATTTTCATGTGCTCTCCTTATAAAGCCACCACTTCACACCCATGATAACCCATTAATCCACTAACTCATTAATGAGTTAATCCATTCATGAGGACAAGACCCTCATGATCCAATCACCTCCTAAAGGCCCCACTTTTCAACACTGCCACGTTGGGGACCAGGCTCCCACATGAGCTTTGGACAAACATTCAGACCATATCAGGGACTGTTGGATGGTCACTTCCTTAAGTGATCACATTATATACCTTTAGTCCATCTGAACTAATTTGTGTAGTCTAGCAGGTGCCACTGACAGGAGCACTGCAAGGTGTGCAGAAAGTAGGATTGAAATAGGTAAAGCAAAAAATCCTGGAAGCAAGCGTTTGCAAGTATACACAAAAATTGACCAAAAAATCAAGTACTGATGAGCATACAGGGCAAATGGCAATATAGTGGAGCTAATCCAGTTCATAACCAATAACCTGTGGAAAGTGAACTAAAACAAGAATATGAAACCATGAGGAGTGGACTTAGAATATGTAGGATATGATAACACTTATTATTCTTTTACAGTGTTCCTGATCCAACCTGTGGCATGATACAATGATCCCTTGGTGTCCGTGGGGGATGTCCAGGACCTCCCATGGATAGTCCACAGAAGCTCCAGTCCCTTATGTATAGTATTTGCATATAACCTATGCACATCCTCCTGTATAATTTATTTTATTTTATTTTTTTGGTGGCTGGTCAGTACAAAGATCGGACCCTGGAACTTGGTGTTATCAGCACCATGCTCTAACCAACTGAGATAACCAGCTGGCCCTCTCCTGTATACTTTAAATAATCTCTAGATCACTTACAATATCTAATACATTATTAATAAAACTATTTAATGATGCTATGTAAATCGTTGTTATACCGTATTGTTTAGGGAATACTGACAAGAAAAAATATCTGAACATGTTCAGTACAGATGCAATTTTTTTTCCAAATATTTTCAATCTACAGTTGATTGAATCCACAAATATGGCACCCACAGAGGGGGAGGACTGACTGTAGATAACACGACCCACACACTTCCTTAGTACACACTGTAGAAAAGCAAACAGATGTATTCCAAGATTGGCTATCAGTCCCTGTCCTTTATGCATTCCAGGTTCTCAAAGGGGATAGGCTGAAGCTCTTAAGGCTGTGGTGCCTCCGTGAAAGACAGAGGCATGGCGGGGATGGGGAGCCAGGCAGGTGGGCAGTGGCTGGCAATGCAATTTTGGGAGGAGAGGGGCAGAGGCTGGGGCCCTGGGTTTGCTGAATTTCTCAGGCCAGTCTCCCCAGTTGGACCATGAAGCAGCTGCTAACAAACTGGGAGGCTCCAGAAACGGAGCTGTTATCCCTGGAATCCTAGCCAGCCCCAAGACCGAAAATCAACTCAACTCCATGGATATCTAAGCAGGACAGACAACCACCATCACAGCAACAAGGCCCAGGTGGGACCAAGGTGGATTCGGAAGTGAGCAGCTGCGCACCTGGAACCCTTAGCTGCTGGCTGCTCCTGTCCCTCCCGGCGGGTTCACCCTCCAGTCACATGACCTTTCATTTTACACAATTAAATTTGTTGGATTCCACTCATAGCATTGTGGCAGACTTTTAGTATTTATTTTCTTCCTTTTAAAATTTCATTCTACTGCAAGAGTCACGCAGGCAGCTTGTGAAATAGTCAGACCATGCAAATATGTATAAAGCCGAAGTCCCCTTTACTGTTACCCTCCAGAGTTCACTACTGCAACTGTTTGAGGTACCTTATGTCTGATTTTATTCATGTGATATGTAACTGGAGAAGAGTTTTGTTTTAACAAAGTTAAATTCAATATGCCTATTAGACATTAACATGTGTGTAAGTTTCCTGAGGTTGCTGCAACAAATCACCACAAACTAGTTAGCTTAAAACAGCCAAAAATGCATTCCCTTACAGCTCTGAAGGTCAAAGTCCAAAATCAAGGTGTCAGCAAGGCCATGCCTCTGAGGTTCGGAGGGGAGTTTGTTCCATGCCTCTCTCCCAGCTTCTGGCGGCTTCCAGCAATCCCTAGCCTTTTTTAGCTTGTAGCTTCATTACTCCAATTTCTGCTTTCTTTTCTCATGGCCATGTTCCCTCTGTGTCCAAATTTTTCTCTTCTTACAAGAACATTTGTCGTTGGATGAGGGCCCGCCCTAATCCAATACGACCACGTCTTAACTTGATTACATCTGCAAAGACCGTATTTCTAAATACGGTCACATTCTCAAGTTCTGGGGGTTAGGACTTGAACATATCTTTTGAGAGGACACAATTCAACCCACAACACCATGGAAATATTTGGCTGGAGAGAACCTTTAGAAGTCACAAACAAACAGATGGGATTTAAACCCCCAGACCTTGATGAGTTCAATTCTATTTGAACTTCGAGGTTTTTGTTTGCTTGTTTGCTTCTCTGGCATACAAACAATGTTCTGTTTTTATGTAGCTTAAGCTGGCAATCGTCCTTCACGTGGTTTATAATTTTTGATTTGTGCATAGGAGGGTCTTCCTCACTCCAAGATTACAAAAATCATCACTTTTTTTCCTTTATGTATTTGGCCCATTTGAATTTGTTTTGGTTGGGGGTGAAATAGTAATCCAGCTTTATTTTTTTGAAGCACTGCTCAGCTAGCCCAACAATTTGTATGTAATAATCTAACCCTTCTGAATGGACAAGCCACTTTTTATAATATAGAAAATGGGTCTCTATATACTCGCGTCTATTTCTGGACTGTCCGTTGGATCCATTCATCTGCTCGTCTTTTCCTCTCTCTGTGCAAGGTCTTCCCGCTTTCATTACTGTAGCTTTATTTTACATTTTAGTAGCTGAAAGAGACTGTTTTCTGCTGTTGCTCTGTTTTTTGTTTCTTCCAGGATAGTTCTGTCTAATCCCAAATAATGTTCATTCTTCCAGATGAAATTTGGTATCATTTTTGTCATGTTAAAAGACAAAGTTGGGAGAAATTGGTAAAGGGCCATGCAAAATGATTACATTGTGAAATGTTGACTATGTTAATTATCACTTATTGCACACAGGTATTGATATTAACTCTGTACCCCACAGATATGTACAATCAACTATGTTGCAATAAAAAGTTAAAAAAATGAAAAATAAACAAGAAAGTTGTGCTGGGATCACGTTGGGAGGGACCAACCTTCAAACGATCCATATTTGCTCTGTAAGAGTAAGGTAGAAGGTAGTTTTTCCATTATGCAAATCTTTATTCCTTCTTTTTTCTTTTTCTTTTTAGCGGATTTTTCTAGTTTTGTTCACATAGGTTTTGAACATTTCCTGTGTAATTTATTCTTAGGCATTTCATGTTTTTGTTTGTTTTTCTACTGTGAGTGGAATCTTTGAACTTCTCAGACTCACTCTCTGCATCAGTCTGTTAGGAAGTGCTGGAAGTCCTTCCTGCATCTGAAATTTATGGCGAACCTGTGCGTGTTTCCTGGTCACTGCCCCACTGCAGCCTCCTCTGTCCTGGGCCAAAGATTATGTTTCCACCCATACTTCCTACAATCCATTCTCTCTGTGTCGTTAGCTGAGTCAGTTTTCTCAGCAGTCCATTAAGTCACACCAACGCCCTCCCTCACGGCCCTTCAGTGGTGTCCTCCTGCACTCAGAGGAAGAAAACAAACAGGATGTTGCCTGCCCTTTCCCTCTGCCTTACGTTTGTATGATAAAAAGCTCTCATCATTACCACTTTAGTTACTGGCCACCAAGTTCATCTGCTTTTAGCTAAGGCGTTATTTAATTCTTGTGTGCGATCGTATCATATTATCAGCAGATAGGTAATGAAAATTTTGTTTCCTTCTTTCCACTCTTCATACCTCTCATTTTGTTGTTTTAATTCCTTTGACTAGCACTTCTGGAACAATTTAAAATACTATTGGTGATAACAGAGACACTCGATTTGCTATTCACTTTAACAGAAACGCTTTTCTGATAGGGTTTTACTGCAAAACATGACACTGTGATACCAATAGTGGAATGAATGTATGAGGTGTGCATGTGTGTGCATGTGTGCATGCCTGCATGTGGTGTTACCGTGTTAAGGATGTATAGATCTAGACCTGTTATAGGAAGGTTTTTAAAAATCAGGATTGGATATTATCTTTATTAAGACACATTTCAGCATTTATTCAGATCAACAAATGATTGTCAATTAATTTTTAAGTGGTAAATTATATGAACAGATTTCTTAATATTGAGCTATTATTGCATTCTAGAGTGAACTCTTCTTGGTCTTTTTAAAAAAAAAATACAGTGCTGTTTCTACTTGTTAATATTTTATTCAGGATCTTTGCAGCAACATGCATGAGTACCCATACATGTAGGTGGTTACCTGTCTTCAGTTTACTTTCTGGGGCTGTCATTGATGAATATGCTTTGGAACAAGAGCATCTCTAGAATTAAAGTTGAGATAGAGAAGGAAAAACAAAACCAGATTCAGGACTTATGTCCTTACATAGGTTTACAGTATGGTAAAACTTTGATAATTTTATAGAAATACCTAAAGTTCAATCACAGCTGGTAAAATGCCCTGCAGAAATAGTTTGTTCATTCAGAACATGGCCCTGGATAAGAAGATGAGAAAGTACAATCATTCCTCAACAGTTAGAAACACAGTATTGTAGAAGAAAGGCTGGAGCGACCTATTAAGAGCATGTGACCACCAGTCCAAGAAGAAGGGAGCAGCTGAGACTCTCCCACCGGCACTGCTATCCCAGGGATGATCTGGGCCCATTGTGATTGATTGCATGATGCTCTATGACCTAATGGTGGTACACAAGCAGAGCAGGAGAAGCTAAGATCAACTCTAACTAAGCAAGAACGAGGATTTCCCTTTCTCCCAGCTGTGTAACCATTCAGGTTTACCTTACTCCAGTTTAAATGTGGTTTCACTTCAGACTTTCCAATGGTCGATAGCAAAGAATGCAGGAATCAATTGCAAATCTAAGCAATGTGTGAAGACGTCAATTATATTAAACTATTTAACTTATTTCCTAAGTTAAGACTAGACAATAATGCTTAATTAATTATGTCCTGCTGATAATACTAGAAAATGTTTTGGCAAAATGGACACAAGTGTATACTTTAAAACATTCTTTTTCTTTCTTTCTCTCTCTCTCTCTCTTTTTCCTTTTTAAGTACATGCACTTTTTAGATTCCTAGAGAACCAGATGGGTGATAAAAAGTCTCAAAATTCTAGGTTTCACATGTGATACTAATATTGGGAGAAAAAAGCAACACTAGAAATTATTTAGTTATTCTGAAATCTGTCACTTCTTGAAGACAGCATCAGAATTAGAAAAGAAAAACATTAATTGTGTAACACTGTATTCCCACATTTTCAAGGCAACTAATAAATCACAAGGCCAAAATTCCTTAAAATGATTATCCCAGAGTCCTAGTCGGAACCCGGGCTTCTGCCTTCCACCTTACAAAGAATTCTCAAACTTCCTGATGAGGGAAGAAACTATGTCCATGGTTTCAGATGTCCAGAGGATCCCCTGAGAATCTGGACGGGGGCCCAGAAGATATGTGGGAGAAGTCCCACAGATGGTCACCTGGGGTACAAAGGAAGAGTTCTTGAACACCAGCCGATGGATGTATGGGTCAGTTCAAGAAGCCAGTGTCATGGGAGGAAATCTCTCAGGAGCCGTTCAACAAGGAGTCACCTGGGTGCATGACCCTGGTCCAGCTGGTCATGGCCCTCTGTGTCACGCTTGCCCACCAGCCACTGCCACCGTCTGGCTGGGCCCGTTGCAGCTGCCTGCCCCGCTGCCCTGGCTGCAGGCTGGCCGGGTCAAGCTGCTTCCCAGCTGGGCTCCCAACAGCCTCAGTCAACTCCCATTTTGACATGAAGCTATTGAAATGGAAATCCAGTTTTACAAAGTGCAAGTGACTGGTAATGAAGACATGAGTGATGCTTATGAGAGTTTTATTTAATTTTAAATCAATTGTGTATCCTAATTCATTAATAAAGGGAAAAATAAAGAATACAGGAATGCCTAATCTCTTGTCATTATTCAAATAGAAGAGAGTACTACTTCACATAAAATTCTTGGGGAAATTGTCAATTTCCCATTTTCTCTGAAAATCTATTTTTATAGAAGAACTTGGGCCCAACTCGTTCTGTAAAAATTAGATTTGATTTTATTGGACATTATGTAAACAAGAAAAAAAGGTCCAACCCAGCACTTGGCTGAATTTTTCACCATTTTGTCATTTTTGTTGTTACAAAGTTGGTCTAAAAATAACATGGGCAACAAACAACCTGGCTTCGGTAATAATACAGTATCTGAGGAAAATAGGATAGTCCTTATGCTAGAATTAAACACCAAAGATGTGCCATCATAGAGAGACTGGGGGGCTCTTTCTGGGATGGAAGCTCTTCAACCCATGTCTTCTTTGGGCTGCTCTGCTTTCCCTGGAGGTCAAGTAAAGGTCAAGGTTGGGCAGTGATGCTTGGTCTAGCTCTCTTCAGCTCTCCCAAGACATAGAGGAGCAAAATATCTACAAGCAGTAGATATTTTCTCTACTGTATGAACAAAGTGAGAAAGAAAGAAAAAGTACCTTCCAAGTTCCATCTCCCTCCACTCAGTAGGACCCTGATCTGTGTTTCCTTTCCCACTCACAGCCCGCAATGGTGGGCAAGTCACCTACACTCTCTGGTTCTTCCTCCACTCACCGGTGAAATAACAGGACCTACCTCATAGGACTCCCGTGAGAATTAAGTGAGCGATCATTTATCAACTGTCATGACAGTGAAGTGCTTAAGTTGACTGCCAAAGACATAGCGAGTATTCCAAGAATGTTAGCTCACATTACTATTGCACCCACAGGAGAGGATAAAGCCCTCCAGAGGAAAGAATGGTTTGTGGATTATTGAAAATTCAGCAGATAGTTGGGGTTTCTTTTTCAAAATCGGATCCAGTTAAGTTTAAGAAAGAACACAACAGTATATGTTTAAAATGTGCTGCACAGTCATTTACAAAAATCACAAGAGGTTGTAAGGGACACGGTAAAAGGCTGCCTGTGATGGCCCACGAAGCAGGCAGATGCCACCCGAGCTGCGTGATAATGCAGCTCACCGCAGAGGAGCAGAGAGGGCACTGAGGAGGCGTGTGGTGGGAGCCACGTCCCAACAGGCTGGGAGAAGAGCACTTCCCACCAGCTTCGTTGCTAGTTTTGGTGACTTGGAAACACCTACGCGCCCTGACACATGGAGAGTGGAAAACATGAGGTTATCCCCAAACTGTTCCAAGTCAGGTTAAAAACAAAGGTCACTATAGAGAGAGGACCCATTGCAACCTGGATGCATGGAAAGCTGACTCAGGAAACCCCACCTTACCAAAGCTCCAGACAAGCAGAGTCTCAGGCCTAAGTCTTTTTGGCATATTATCTCTTCTGCCTTTGTAAAAGAGAGAGAGAGAGAGAGAGAGGCAGAGAGAGGAAGGAAGGAAGAGAAAGAGAAGGAAAGAAAGAAGGAAAGAAAGAAGCTGTAAGCAACATAGAAAAGTACAGACAGGACTTTGTTAAATGAATGTGCAAATACGAGCTGTTACAGAATGTGAGGGTACTCCAAAAAGTTCGTGGAAAAATAGAATTAAAAGAAAATTCGGGCTCTCTGCTCCTCCCCGTTGGACAGAGAGCTGCGTCCTTGTGCAGTGACAGCTGTGTCCCCAAGACACGACAGTGTAGATTGGAGTAAACGGTCGGATTTGGCCATATTACATACTTGGTCACCAAGGTTGCTTTTAACTCTGGCAAAGTGGATATGGTCGCCATCAATGACCCCTTCATTGACCTCAACTACATGACCTACATGTTCCAGTATAATTCCACCATGGCAAGTCCCATGAGACAGTCAAGGCAGAGAACAGGAAGCTTGTCATCAATGGAAAGGTCATCTCCATCTTCCGGGAGCGAGATCCTGCCAACATCGAACGGGGTGATGCTGGTGCAGAATAACAGTAGTGGAGTCCAGTGGTGTCTTTGCTGTCTTGGAGAAGGCTGGGGCTCACTTGAAGGGTGGACCCAGAGAGGTCATCATCTCTGCCCCTTTTGCTGATGCCCTTATGTTTGTGATGGGTGTGAACCACGAAACCCTACAAAAACACCCACACGATCATCAGCAGTGCCTCCTGTACCACCACTGCTTAGCCTCCTGGCCAGGGTCATTCGTTACAACTATGGCATCATGGAGGGACTTATGACCACATTCCACACCATCACTGTCACCCAAAAGGCCGTGGATGGCCCCTCTGGGAAACTGGCACAACGGGCCTGGTGATCTCCAGAACACCATCTCTGCATCTATCAGCACTGCCAAGTCTGTGGCAAGGTCAGCCCTGAGCAGAACGGGAAGCTCACCTGCATGGTCTTCCATGTCCCCATGCTAACATGTGTCACGGGTCTGACCTGCCCTCTGGAGAAAGCTGCCAAATATGAACACACCAAGAAGGTGGTGAAGAAGGCATCGGAGGGACACCTATAGTGCTACACCAAGGACCAGGGTGTCTCCAGTGACTTTCACAGTGACGTGCATTCTTCCGCCTTTGACAATGGGGCTGGAATTGCCCTCAATGACCACTTTGTCATGCTCATTTTCTGGTATGACAATGAATTTGGCTACAGCAGTAGGGTGGTGGACCTTATGGTCCACATGTCCTGAAAGGAGTAAAAGCCCCCAGGACCACCAACCCCAGGGAGAGCATGAGAGGAAAAGAGAGACCTTTAGCTGCTGGGGAGTCTCTGTTCCAACTCAGTCCCCCAACATACCAAGAATCTCCCTTCCTTGACATAGTTGCCATCACAGATCCCTGAAGAATCGGAGGGGCCTACGGAGCCCTACCTTGGCCTGTACCCTCAATAAAGTCCCCTACATGCAGCCAAAAAAAGAAAAAGAGGGAGAAAATACAAATCTTTCCACGAACTTTTTGAAGATACCTTGTGTTATTATAGTAAGAATTTAAAAGCCAACCTACAGAAAGTCTTCACCCTGCCCTGATCAATGGAAGTGTACCCGTGACTGAGAAACCCCTGCCTGCAGCTCTTTGGGGTGTGCATGCCACGCAGGCTTCAGTCCAGGGGCCCCCGGGTTCTCCCTGGCTGAGCATCGGCTTCCGCCCCTGCAGCCCACAACCGCAGGGCGCTCCTGCTGTGGAAGCCATGCCACCTAGTGTGATGGACATCCCTGCACAAACGAGGGGCTGCGGTTGCTCACGTTGGTTGGGCACGCACTAATCAAGTAACAGGCGTGATGTGCTTTTCCAATAATAAGAAAGGAGTCTGGGGCTGGGGACCCTCCTCCTTAGCTCAGATCACTCCCACATGCCATCGGCCACTCTGCCCTCATGGAAGGCTGGCCCTGGCGGACTCCTGATCAGTGTTTATATCTCCACCCCAGAGCTGTTAAGTGCCATTTAAAAGAACGCTTTAAAAATCGCTGTGGTGTGGGTGGCCCCCACAGGGATCACTAGCAGGTGGATAGAAACAGTCTGCTCAAACTGAGTGCAAAGGTAGCTTGACGGTTCTCTTTCTCGATTCCAAAGGACCATTTTTCTCCCCGTTCTTTAGGGTTTGAAAAGAAGACTCAAGATGTGCATTTTATTTATTTTACTTTATTATTTTCTCTTATTCTGTCTTATTTTATTTTGGTGTAAAGGCACTCCAGGCCTGAACAATGAGCTGCGACCTAAGTCATAGCTATGACACTGTGACAAGACTGAGCACCTATGTGAGGCCATCCAGTTTGCTGGAGACGACCGTCACTAACCACAGTGAATACAAACAGCTGTGAACAGCCCCAATGATGTCAGCGTCCCTTCTGATTCTGAGGTGTGTGACATTCACTGTGCCAATGCCATTGTCACCTTGCAGACTAGTCTGGCTTTGCTTTGGACAGAACGTTCTGGAATGTGTTCAAGCATTACTCATCTCCAGACTTATTTTCACCCAATGCGTTTTTCATACTTGAGTTATTACTCTCAAGATCCAAGGATTTATTTCATGTACATGGATTGAAGAGGAAAAATGGAGTGGGGCGCACTGAGCAGACTTCCCGAGCGTCGCAGACGTGACGCGAGGCAATTTAAATGAGGCTTATTTGGCCTTGTTCTCTGGCCACAGGCCAGGCGTAGAGCCTTGTGACTCTGTGACAAACGGTGCATCCATGGGATTGTTGGCTTTATTTTTTAGCAATTGAGTCCCCAGCTGCTGTTAATGCGACTGCCTACTTTTCTCCATTCCTCAAAAAGCACCTATTATCAGAAGACAGACGGACTGCCGGCTCTGAAGTTGTCACTCGGTCCAGGGACAAAGCAATCGGGAGCTGCAGGATTTAACACTGGAGGAGCATTTTATGAAAATATATGAGAATAATGTTGGTTTACCAAGGCCCAAATGAGAGCTGTGACCGTCAACAGTGGCATTCTTAAAAACTTTTCATTGAAGTGCAATACGCAAACAGAAAACGCATACATACTTATGCACCCTAAATGTGCAGCCTGATACATTTTCACATCATAATTTTATTCTTGTTATATGAATGTTAATCTACTAACCTACTAAGATTTTCATACCCTTCAAAATAATAAAAGCTGAGCACATTTTGATTATCCATCATTAAAATGGAAAAAAAATTGCCTGTACATATACATAACCTCTGTCTTTGAATGGAAGCTCATTCACAATGAAAGATCAAATTTTCAAGCTGGGAAACCTCTGCAAGGTGCAGAAAGTCAGCTAGATTTTCTATTGTTCCTCTCATTCTGTTTTCATTCCAAGTCCTCTGTCATAGCCACACTCTTATGTATCCTCTCCACACATGTTCTTGGGATATTCCTATTTAGTAGGAAAGCCATCTCAACAAGCATCTCTGTTTTATTAAGTTTGTCAAACAACGGACTATCTGGTCTGTTGGCTAGAATTTGTTAATCTGTTCTCAGGGCTGCGTCCCAATACGTCTTGGAGAGGCTGTTTTCTAAAACTTTGTTGGGTTCATGCTTTTAACTGGCATTAAACCACTTGTTAACTCAACAGAGCTAACTGCTGGTGTAAAATCTTAGCACTGCTTTCTGTATGTTCTTCATGTTTCCCAGGAACCTTTCTCTGCCCCGGCCCCTAGCTCCTCTGCTGGTTGATTTATGATGGGAGCTGATCATTCCTTCCCAAGCTTTAGAAGCCTAGACCATGAGAATTGGAAGAGAAAGAAACTGAGGAGGAAGATTTCTTTTTTATGAAAAAAAAAGTAGGAGGAAAATTCCCTGTCTTTGCATAATCAAGGACTCTCCTGGACTTGATGCTTTTAAAGTATTGTTAACAAATCGCGTTAATTAAGGAGCAGAGCTTTCAGCTGGAACCCGGGCACTGTCCGCGGTGAGGGTCTGGTGTATGTGGGTATGTCTGGTGACTGGAAGACCGGCTGAATTAGAACCAAGCTGCAGTGGACCTCTGCTTTAGCTGAAGGAGGAGGAAAAGGGTTGCAGAAGGGGAAGGAAGTGGAAAGGGAGAGTGTCTGTCCCCCACCCCTTCTCCCCACCCAAGGATGAGTTCTGATCCCTGGCAGGAGGTTTGCCCAAGCTGAAAATGGGGAGAAAAGGGGAAAGATTCCCTAAGGCTATGGTAAATACAAGGCTATTTCAGGTTTTGGGTGACAGAGGGTGACACAGAGTTGGAGGGGAGGAGGACAGTCTGCCCACCTCTCTGTGGAACCCTGAATTCCTTGGGCACAGGGAGGAGCCTACATGACCTATGCCCACAGGTGGCAGGAAACATGTCTAGCTGATGGACATGGGGTGTCTGGTGGAAACAGCCCCGTTGCAGGGTCACTCAGGAGGTCAGCGGGCCTGTGGGGCCCATCACGGCAAGCTAAAGAGCCTGGGAAGCTGAGCTATTTCTAACAATGAATTCCCACCGTAATTCATCATCTGGGGAGACTTAGGGCAAGGTGGGTGAACTGAATAATAATTGTATGTCTTTACAGGTTTTCACAGAGGGCCCTGTTTCCTGAAGTTCAGGCAGGCCATATCGATTCTTGCTTTTCTGAACTAACCTAAGACGGTTTAGTGGTTCAGCAACGTCAGGTTCGTTGGGTGGATTTGAGAGTGTTCAATGACTGAAGGTCTCCTGCCCCACAAACTTCGTTATACAGAAAGTCAGTCTCTGGCACAATTATGCCACACAAACATTTACTAGCACAAAGGGTGAGAAAAGAATTGTACAGATCCATTTTCATAAACTGAGGGATGTCCCTCCTCTCTGTCCTCAACTCTGAATGGAAGGTTCTCTGTGGCCGAAACAATAGTGTTCATGGCAGTCCAGCAAGTCCTCATAGTCAGTTCAGCAAAGTCCACCTGAAGGTGGGGGGCAGGGCCAAAACCACTCCAGGTCCTTATTGCCATAAGAGTGAGGGAGATCCCCCAAATCTCTCAAGCCAACCACAAATCTTAACCACCACTCATTTAACCAAGGCAAAGTTGTTTCTAACGTCTATTATGCTCATTGATAGACCCTGGAGAGCACATTTAGAAGATGATATTTGAGCTCTTGTTGCTGGAGTGTGGGTTCCTGGTAAAAGTCCTTCGCTGTATGACTATTTCCCCCTGAGGTGTAGATTTATGCTTAGAATCTTTCAAATGCTAAATAGCCCCTCCTAGGGAGTCATTTAAAGCAAATGTGCACACATACCTTACATCACATGGTTGATTGTGAAGTGTTTAAACTGCCACATAAGCAATATGATATGCAATGTGCATCTACAGAAGGGTGGCCCTTCACATAAAATAAAGTCGTAAGTTCCCTCAGATCATTTCTAGGACATATAGCAAACATAAATGATAAATAATTCCAATATGTGTTCCATCCTGTATAGTTTATAAGGCATTCTCCTGCAGAAGACTTTATTTAATCCTCATTTAAAGGTAAATGTAACTCATTTTGAAAATGAAGAGCTCAAGATCTAGAGAGTGTGACTGCTTTACACAAGCTCCTGATTAGACAACCCATTAATTTATATATCACATAGTCAACGAGCATTAACTGACAGCCTACTCTGCACCAAACACTAGGATATGGGCGAAGGACATGGTGATGAGAAGGTGTATTAGTTGCTTATTGCTGGATAACAAATTAACCCAGAATTTAGCAGCTTAACACAACATACATGCATTATCCCACAGTGCCTGTGGTTCAGGAGTCTGGCTATGGGTTTACCTGGGTGCCTTTGATTCAGAATATTCCACGAGGTTGCAGTGAAGCTGTGAGCTGTGGCTGCACTCATCTTAAATCCCAACAGCGGCTGAAGAATTTGCTCCAAGCTTATTCATGTGAGCCTCTCTCCACAGGCCTGCCTCACAACATGGCAGTTGGCTTCCCCCAGAAGGAGAGATCCAAGAGGGAGCACCCAAGATGGAAGTCACAGCCTTTTTATTATGTAATCTCACAAATGACCTCTGATTACGTCTACCATATTCTGTTAGAGCTAGCTGATAAAGTCAGCCACACTCAAGGGGAGAGAGTTCCATAAGAATTTGAGTCTCAGGTGGCAAGGATGAACTGGGTCCATCTTAAAGGCTGCCCATCACAAAGGGTAAGTCATACACTGCTGTGATGTTTAATTTTAGGTTCAACTTGACTGGGCTAAGGGATGTCCAGATAGCTGGTAAACATTATTTCTGGGTGTTGGGAAAATGGAATAATTTAATCAGGCTCCCCTCGCCTCCGGGCTGGTTGGGGGTGGTTCAGTAAACAAATGGTGTGTTGGGGGGTGGAGTTGGTGTGCATGCACAGAGCCACGGTTTTGGTGTGACTACCTTGGGCATCCGCCCATGCGGCCATGCTTTCAAACCTACAGCTTCCAAAGACCTGTTTGCCGGTTACCTAGCTCATGAACCTGCATGTGAGGAGTCTGGGGACCCATCCTGGCACGTGAAGGGTTTGTGACCCAGTCTTTGAACAGACTTGAGGGGTCTGTGAGCTCCAGACCTAGCCCTAGCTCAACAATTGGCCCAGTCAGTGCAGGATTACGGGCAGGTAAAAGAGCCTGAGCACTATACTGGGTGTACCTGTGAGGATGTTTCCAGAAGAAATTAGCATTTGAATCAGTGGACTGAGTAAAGAAGATCACCCTCACCAAGGTGAGTGGACACCGTCCAGTCCACTGAGGGCCTGAATAGAGCAAAAAGGCAGAGAAAGGGCAAAGTTGCTCTCTCTGCTTTACCTGGGACATCTATCTTCTCCTGTCCTTGGACATTGGTGCTCCTGGTCTCAGGCTTTCAGGTCTTGACTGAAACTACACCACTGGATTTCCTGATTCTTCAGCTTCCAGACTGTGGGACTTCTCAGCCTCCATAAGCACATGAGCCAACACCTCTGATAAATTTCTTTCTATATATCTCTACTTATCCTAGGGGTTCTATTTGTCTGGAGAAACTGACCAGTATAACTGCCCTCCTTTCAGGAGCTTATGATATGGTTGTAGAAACAACTATTGATCAAATAAGTCCACCATGTGTTTAACTACAATTGATTTACATGCTGTAAAGGAGAGGTTGCGAGTGTGTATAAGAGAAGGGCCTGCGCAAGCCTGGAGGTAATGGGAAGGTTTCTGAGGAAGTGTTGTTTGAGTGAAATTTGGAGGGGATGGTAGTTAGGGAAGGGGGCAGCAGGGAAGAAGAATAGGAAGAAACCTAGCTTTTTAAGGAACTAAGTGAGGTCAGTGTCTTCGTAAATTATCTACTTGGCTCTGGGTAGCATAAAAGTTATCTTTCTCTCTTGAAACACCGCATGAGTAAGCAACCCAGGACTGGTGTGCTGGTTCACTCTGTGTCCAAGGAGTCAAACTTCTTCTGTCTTGTCTGTTGACATTGTCCCCAGAATTCACAATGGCCACCCCCACATATGTGTTCTAAGCAGCAGAATTGCAGAAGGGGATAAAAGAAGGAAGGAAGACATACCCATTCCCTTTCAAGATATGACCTACGCATTAGGCTGTTTCTGTTGCTTATAACAAAATACATGGAACTGGGCATTTTATAAAGAAAACGAAATTTATTGCTTACAGTTTCTAAGACTGAGAAGTCTAAAGTATATCTAGTGGTGGTGACAATGATCCAGAGGTCTCACATTGCAAGATGGTTGAAACAGAGAGAGCAGAGACAGATCCTCATGCACTGTCCTTTTAAAGCCATCAGAACCACACCCATGACCACCATTTTTAATCCATTCGCTATGGCATGATCCTACAAATCCAATCACCTCTTCAAGGCCCCACTTTTCAATTACCATAATAGAATTTCCCACGCTCAGCATCTACAGTGAGGATTAACCTTCAGTGAGATTGGTGTAGTGGGGGGCATCAAGTCTACAGCAAGGCCTTTCTCCCATTTTCTTGGCTATTTGCACGTGGCTACCTCTTAGCCAAGCTCATGTCGTTAGCAACCAGTCCCTCTGCTGCACCATTGGATTTTTCTCCTGAAAATGCTCTCTGCTTCTCTATCATATGGCCAGGCTGCAAATTTTCTAGATCTTTATGCTCTGCTTTCCTTTTAAATTTTGGCTTTACGTCATGCCTTTGCCACCATAAATCAGCATAGGCTGTTACAAGTAGCCATGCAGAGTCTTTAATGCTTTGCTGCTTAGAAATTTCTTTTTCCACCACCAGGGTCCTGAGACCTGGAGCTGGGGGAAGCTGAACCCAGCTGTAACTAGGCAAGCTACTGCCAATGCCCCAGGGCCCCACCAGAGTCCTGAAGACTGGAGCCAGGGGAAGCCCAAATCATCCGCAGCTAGGTAAAGAGCACACCAAAAACACCATTTCCACACAGGTAGCCCACCATAACCAACACAATTGCCATGGCTTCCACTAAAGCAGCTACTCTTTATAGCAGCAGTCACAGCCACCATGTAGATGGCATGCCAGACTCTCAACTGCATTGACACAAGGAGAGGCACCAGCAGGAACCAAAACAAAAACAAAAACAAAAAGAAGAGGTTTTCTCTCTCCACAAAGCACACTCCAGAGTAATAGAAGCATCTGATTTACGATAATAGGAGAGGACTTGATTATACCTGTCTCAGTACTGGATAGATCATCTAGGCCACAAACCAACAGAGGAACAGTTATCTATCAGATGGAGAGAACAAATCTATAGTTACTGGGGAAGGAGTGAGGGGGAAGGGGAAGGGGAAGGAGTGGGGGAAGGGGAAAAGGAAGGAGAGGGGGAAGCGGATGGGGAAGGGAACAGGGGAGGGAGAGGGGAGGGGAAGATTGAATAATGGGCATAAAGAATAAGTATGATTTGTACCAATGAATACGCTAATAAAAAATAAATTTTAAAAAAAAGAAAGAAATTTCTTTCACCAAATAGTCTGTTTCACAACTCTTAAGTTCCAACTTCCACAAAGTCCTAGGGCATGGACACAATGCAGCCACGTTCCTTGCCAGTTCATAGCAAGGGTGACCTTTTCCCCAGTTTCCAATAAGTCCCTTCTCATTTACATCTGAGACCTCTTTAGAGTGGTCTTTACAGTCCATATTTCCGTAAGCATTCTGGTCACCACCATTTAACCAGTCTCTAAAACATTCCAAACTTTCCTTGGTTTTCTTTTCTTCTAAATTCCCACCAGCAGCTAGGCTTTTTCTAACCTGCTTCTCTGCATTCTTTCAGCCTGTCCTCAACACCCAGTTCCAAAGCCACCCAGTTCCAAAGCCACCCAGTTCCAAAGCCACCCAGTTCCAAAGCCACCCAGTTCCAAAGTATTTGTTATAAGCAACACCTCACTTCTCTGGTACCAATTTCCACTATTAGTCTGTTTCTGTTGCTCATAACAAAATACACAGAACTGGGTAATTTATAAGCAAATGAAATACATTACTTAACAGTTTCAGAGGCTGGGAAGTCCGAACTCCAGGAAACATATCTGGTGAGGGTCTTGGTGTTGGTGATAGTAACCCAGGAGTTTCACATGGCAGAAGATGGTGGAGCAGAGAGAGACTAACCTCTCATGTGATCTTCTTTTAAAGCCCTCGGAACCATGCCTGTGATCAGCATTTTTAATCTATTCATTATGGCATGGTCCTACAATCTAATCACCTCTTCAAGGCTCCACTTTTCAATTATAATAATAGGATTTCTCACCCTCCACAGTTACAGTGGGAATTAAGCTTATAATATAAGGACTTTGGGGACACAATTCAATCAGTCCACAGCAGCCTAGAAGTTGCATGCTGACCCAAATTTAGTTTCATACATACACCTAGCTGCAAGGGAGGCTGGAAATATGGTCTTTATTCTAGGCAGCCATGTATCTAGATAAAAACTGGAGATTCTGTTCTTAAAAAGCATAATAATAATCTCTGCTATGGTCTATTCCTTTGTTCACCCAAAGAGCCGTGCATATCCTTCTTCCCTTTAAAACACAGTCATAGACTTCTGAAGTGATAAAAATCCCAAAGCCTTATCAGGATGTTTCATCTGGGTTGAAGTTCCAGCAACTCTCAGTGATATTTCCCCAGCAGACCCAAATGTAGAACTCCATTCTGGTGACCTAGGAAATAGAGGACAAATGATCTGTCCTTGATAAATACATTATACAATGTAGGAGAAGGGACAGAGTGTTATGGGTTGAATTGTGTCCACCCCACCCCTTCCCCAAATGTATATGTTGAAGTCCTAACCCACAGTCACTCAGAATGTGACCTTATTTGGAGATAGAGTTGTTGCAGATGTAATTAATTAAATTGACATGAGGCCATACTGGAGTAGGGTGGCCCCTAATCCAATATAACTGGTATCTTTATAAAATGGGGACACCTGAGCACAGACAACCACACAGGGAGAACACCATGTGAACAGGAAGACAGACACAGAGTACCATCCCTACCAAGGAACATCAAGATGGCCAGCAAACTACCAGAAGCTAAGAGAGAGGCCCAGAACAGAGTCTCCCTCACAGCCTCTGAAGGAATGAACCTGCTGACACCTTGATCTCAGACTTCCAGGCTCCCCAACTGTGAGACAATACATCTCTGTTTTTTAAGGTTGTGGTACTGTGTTATCGCAGCCCTAGCAAACTAATACACAGAGTAACTGTAATAACACCCCACCCCAATTTGAAAAGAGAAAGATGAAAAATTTACAGTGGTTACTCATTCATAAAAAATTTTAAACTACCTACCCTGCCTGTTGAGTAGAGTGTGTGCTGTGTGTGTGCATGTGTGTGTGTCCATCTGACAGCCCCTGATCCTGCTGCCTGGGAGGAACTTCTCTGGACATTGTCTTCAGTGCTCCTCAACTTTGCCCTCTGGACTCAATCCTTTCTACTCTGCGGCAACATCTGAGATAAGCTTGGGTGAGTTTGTCCTTGGCTGTTATTCAGCTGTCACAGCCTTCTTCCTGTTACTGCCATTTCGGGGGCTCAAAAGTGGCTTTATGGGCTATGTGCTCATAGGCATGGGTGGGCCAGACATTTGACTTCTTTGGCAATATAGTTACCTAAAAACTCAGTCATCTCCCAGCTTATTTGCTTATAGTTAGGGCCATGTGCAAGGAACTTCAGCCAATTATCAATAGTTTCTAAGCCTGAAGGTTTTGGTTTTTTATTTAATAGCCCTGTGTTCCATCCACCCCATCTTTCAACTTAATGGCAGCAATTGGAGACCATCTGAAACAACAGGCCTGAGAAGGAAGGTCACACATCTGATCTGGCGTTTGATACTGGCCTGGCATTTACCCTCTTCTCTCAGCTCCTCTACTCTCTTTATTCCTCCTCCTCCTGCTCTTCCACCTTCTCTCTCTCTCTCTGCACCCTCCATCATCTTCTTACCAAAAAACAAAAACAAACAAAACTCAGAGGTGTCTTAGTGTCTGAAGAAGACTTAGAGTCACAAACTTACCTCTTCTTAAGCCTGTAGCTTTACTTACAGTGGCTTCATTTGGGAGCACAGGAACATCTGCCTTTTAAAGGCAATCTCTCAATCAACCTAGATTTTGTGGTACAAACATTGAACCCTGCTTTTTGCAGAACAAATCCCCTTCCATCACTACTTGCCAACTGACTACCTGCTGTGGATTGATTGAATTGTGTCCCCCAAAGTTCATGTATTAGAAGCTTAATCTCTACTATAACTGTTGAGGGTGGGAAATCTTATTATGGTTATTGAAAGGTGGGGCCTTGAAGAGGTGATTAGATTGTAGGACCTTGCCATAGTCCACGGATTAATAATGATGGTCAGGGGCATGGTTCTGAGGGCTTTAAAAGTAGCGCACACTAGAGTCTTTCTCTCTGTGTTCCAACATTTTCTGCCATGTGAGACCCCTGCATTGCTGTAAAGTCACCACCAAAGAAGCTCCTCACCAGATGTGTTCCTTGGACTTTGGACTTCCCACCCCTTGAAACTGTAAGCAATAAATTTCATTTTCTGAAAAATTACCAGTTCCATGTATTTTGTTATAAGCAACAGAAACTGACTAACTTGAGTTTCTAGCTTGAGTTTCTCTCTCTTTTAGACCTTTGCAAAAAGTATCATGGAGCCTCCAGTACCCATCAGAATTCTCAGTTTCCCCAACCAATTTCCTCTGGAGCTAAGACTTGATCCGTATGTGATCTGACTCCCAGGTTACTTCAGGAGATGGTTTTACCCAGCATTTTGCCATGCCATAAAAAGAGGCATTGCCCTCCAGCCTGCAATTTCTGAGTCCTTGAAACTGGCTTCTACTACAAAGTTAATGCTACATATTTCAGGCATTTCTAGTAACAAATTCTGTTTTACTTGGGTATGCTGTTCATATAGCTTGTATGTAAAAGGGATCCAAAATAAAAGTGACTTCAAATAAATAGACGTTTATTCTCACTTATATAACTGTCCAGAGGTAGGTGGCCCAGGGCTGGTGTGTGGCTCTGCTTTGTTAGGTCAGTTGTCTTGCCATCTCCATGGTACTGCTCTCAGCTCTATGGTCCAAGGAGGCTCCCTTCCATATCCATGTTCCAATAAGCAGGAACAGGAAGGGAGAAGAAGAAAGGTATGCCTCCTTCTAGAACTTGCATCCATCATGTTTGCATACCTCTTTTTGTCTAACTCTTAGGCAATGCCACACCTAGCTGTTAGGGAGAATGAGAAATAGTCTATGAGATAGTGGGCTCAGCTGGCAAGTGGAGGATCTATTCCTGAGAGAAAGAAGAGAACATCTGGGGCCACCAGCCATGCAGCTGGACAGCAGTATGAAAGTAAAGAGGCCACAAGGCAAGGCTGATGATGCAGGCTTGGTAGGGAGCATGCCCATGTGCATGAAGAGGGTGCTAAAAAATCACCCCAGGATGGAAAGGATTCTGGGAAGATGGCAGAGCAGGAGGCACTGGGAATCTGTCTCCCTATCCAGACAACAATTGCACTGGCAGAATGTGTCTGCTATAACTATTTTGGATCTGTGGAGTCCTTTCAAAGGTTTGCACCTTCCAGGGGAAGGCTTGGACAGTAAATTTTGGTTAGTTTTCCTCCATTTCCACTCACAGCAGGCAGCCATGCATGTGTTCCTGGGGCAGCTTGCTGGTGCTTGTGAGAGCCAGGCTGGGCAATAAGGACCCAGTCTCCCACAAACTGGAGAGCTGTGTTTGGATTGCTGATTGCTGCTTCTGATCTTGGAGGTGCAGACCCATGGGCAGGCAGCTATTGTTGCACCCCTCCCTCCACTCTTGCAAGCCCCTTCCACTCTAGCTGAAGTGACTTCCAGGGGATTTAAAGCACCAGTGCCCCCCTTAATGTTTTGTTGGCCCCTTTTGGGGAGCCAAACATTTAAAGCATAGGACATTCAAAAGCAACCACATAATAAGAAATTTAGAAAGTCACAGTGCATCCAGGGATAGGCGCAGGCCTTTGAAAAGACCTGAGAAAACCTTAAGTTTATACCTCATGCCAATCTCTGGCACAGAAACAGCCTCCAACAATCAAGAAACAAAAACAGAAATAAAAATTAGCACACCCTGGGGAATGGGGAGAATCTGATTTCCAGAGTTACCATATTATTAGATAAAAATATCCAGTTTTCAACAAAAAAGTCACAAGGCATACAAAGAAACAGGAATGTATGGCCCATCCAAAGAAAAAATTTAGCCAGTAGAAACCATCCCTGAGAAAAAACAAATAGTGGACTTGTTAGACAAATGCTTGGAAGCAACTGTCTTAAAAATGCTCAAAGAACTAAAGAAAAAAATGGAGAAAGCCAAGAAAATTATGTGTAAATAAAATAAAAATATAAATAAAAAGAAAGCCTAAAAAGAAGCCAAGAAGAAATTCTGGAGCTGAAAAGTACAATAACTGAAATGAAAAATCCACTAGAGGGATTCAAAGGCAAACTTGAGCAGGCAGAAGGAAAAAAATCAGTGACCTTGAAGATAGGACAGTTGAAATTATCAAGTTTGAAAAATTGAAAAAAAAAAGTCAGAAAAGGGAAGAGAGCCTAAAAGACCCATAGGATACTATCAAATGGACTAATATATGCATTGTGAGAATTCCAGAGGAGAGGAGAGAGAGAATGGAGCAAGAGATTATTAAAAAAAATAATGGCCCAGAGCTTCTCAAAGTTGATGGAAGACATGAATATAAACATCCAAGAAGCTCAATGAAGTTCATTCAAATGGGTTGAACTCAATGAGACTCACACCAAGACATGGAATAATCAAGCTGTGGAAAAAGACAAAGACAATGAGAGAATCTAGAAAGCAGCAAGAGAAAAGTAACTCATCACATTCAAGGGAGCTTCAATAAGATTACAAGATTTCTCATCAGGAACTTTGGAGGCCAAAAGCCAGTGGGCTGATACTCTTACAGTGCTGAAAACAATCACAATAATACATTGAACTTTCAAAAGGAAAGGTCAGAACTGAGGTTACCAGGGGTGAGAAAAGGGGAGGGAGGGTAAGTAAGGGAGCAATTGGTAAAGGGCCACAAAAAACAGTTATATTGTATAATGTTGACTATATTCATTATCCTGATTTGAGCATCACATATTGCACACAGGTATTGATATTCAGTTCTGTACACCACAGATATGTATAGTCAACTATGTTTCAATAATAAAAAAAGAATAAAAACAATCAAAAAAATAAAATGCTAAAAGAAAAAAACTGCCAAGCAAGAATCCTATATTCAGTAAAACTTGCTTTCAAAAATGAGGGAGAAATTTAGACATTCCCACATATGCAAAATCTGAGGCAATTCATTACCACTAGACCTGTGCTACAAGAACTGATAAAAGGAGTCCTCGGGTCAAAATGAAAGGATACTGGAGAGTAACTTAAAGCCATGAAATTAATAAAGAACTTGGTAAAGGTAAATACATGAGCAATTATAAAAGCTACTATTATTTTAACATTGGTTTGTAACCCCATTTTTTGTACTCTGTGTGATTTAAGAGAATAACATTTTTAAAAAACAATTCGTTTAAGAGCTACTATTATTGTTACTTTGGCTTGTAACTCCATATTTTGTTTTCTATATAATGTAAGAGATTAATGCATTTAAAAGTGATAGGTTATGCTTTTGGACTCATTGTATAAAGATGTAATTTTGTAACATTAATAACTGAAAGTAGGTAGAGATGGAACTGTATGGGAGCAGTTTTGGTATGTTGTTGAAGTTAAGCTGGTATAAATTCAAACTGGAGGGTTGTAACATTAGGATGTTAAATGTGATCTTCGTGATAACCACAAAGAATACGGCAACAGAGTACACACACAAGGAAATGAGAAGGGAATTAAAACAATTTACTGCAGAAAATAAACTAAACACAAAAGAAGACAGTAATGCAAAAAATGAAGGACAAAAAAGCTCTAAGGCATACAGAAAACAAATAGCAAAATGACACAATCCCTTTACTTTAAATGTAAATGGATCAAACTCATCATTAAAAACATGATCCAACTATGTGCTGTCTACAAGAGACTCACTTTAGATCTAGAGACCAAATGGATTTTTTTTTAAAGTGAAAAAAAGTGTAAAAGACAAAATAGATTAAAATAAAAGTGAAAGGATGGGAAAAGACATTCCATGCAAATAGTAACTAGAAGAGAGCAAGGGTGGCTATAAATAAACCAGTCACAAAAAGATAAATACTGTATCATCTCACTTATATGAGGTACCTAGCATAGTAAAACTCATAAGGACAGAAAATAAAATGGTGGCTGCCAGAAGTTTGGGGGAAGGGAGAACAGAGAGCTAGTTTTTAATAGGTACAGAGTTTCAGTTTTGGGAAATAAAAAGAGTTCTGGAGATGGATGGTGTGATGGTTGCATGACAATGTGAATGTACTTAATACCCTGAACTGCGCATATTAAGATGGTAAATTGTATGTTGCGTGTATCTTACCACAATAAAAACGTGTTATTAAAAAAAAATCACACCAGGACAAGAGGCAAAAACCGGACTGTCCCAGGCAAGCCTGGACATAGGTCTCCTGTGTATAAATAATATTACAGATTTTGGATTCCAACTAGGGCCGGGACATGATTATATTCGTGTTTTTCTAAAAAATCATTTTGGCTGCTAAGTAGAAAATTGATTGGGGGAGAGTGGTAAACGCAATTGTTTATTTAAGGGATATGGAAAGATTCATTTGCCTCCAACTATCCTCCCCTTAGCCCACTCTGATACCTCTGCAATCATTGCTTTGGGTTGCATAAAATTTGTCTCCAAGAAGTATCACATTTTACAATTTTGTCTGGACTTGTATTAATAGGATGTTCAAAAGTATGAATTAATAATTGATCCTTCTCTTTTATAATCTTTAACCAAAACACTTTCCCAGTTCATCTTTACTTCCAACTCTTTATAACCTCATCTCCCCATCTTTTGATCTATTCATGTTCTCTGTTTCTGAACTGACTTACCACTCTTCTGAAATCTTGTATCTGTTGGTCCCACTTTTGAGCAGCACATTACTCTCTCTGATTGATTATAAAATGTAGCCTCTGCTGGCTATACCACTCACTAGTTCCATAAACCAGTTCCCAAACTTTGCCAGTTTGTGCAAAGTGGTCAGGTCCACATCTTCTTCTGTGAATCTAGAGTCTTGTGAACATAGCCCAGTATATCTTAAGTACAGTATATTTTTAATAAAATATGGCACGTTACAGATATGGCAACTTTTGCCCTGCAAAAATATTTTAATCCAACAACTTTAAGTGCACAAAGGGAACTTGCTATTTAGGTTCTATCATGAAGCCCTTTGACAAGAAGGTGATCCTTAAAAAGGTGAATATTGAAATAGAGGAATCAAGATGGCAGAACAGATGTTGTGGTCCCCAGCATCACTCTTGCCCACAATCAACTAATTTACAACTATTAAAAAGCAATGACAGCCAAGCTGGGGCCACTAGAGCTCAGGGGAAGAGAAGAGACCTGCAGAGTTCACAAAGGTGGGAGAAGCCACAATGAGAGAAACACGAGACCATGCCAACCATTTCCAGCCCCGGCTATTTCAAGGCTGGCCCTGGTGAGCACACAGAGCAAGAGCTGGAAAACACTGTGGTTGTACCCTTTGAGTGAAGTCGCTTAGAGACTACAGGAGAGAAGAGGGCCTTGGTGGCCCCCAGGCCAGCAAGACCACTGACAGGTTTCCTGTGGACCCACATAGGAGCGAGGGGCCACAGACAACTGAAAAAAGGAGCCACTCAGAGGCCAGTGAGTCATTGCAAGGGACCAGTGTATGGCTCGGCCCACGGGAAGTGTTTGGAGGGTGAGGCAGGGGGTGGGGGAGACAGGCCCGCCATGGGAACATTGGTTCACAGCATGGAGAGCTGATCTGCCTCCAAGCAGCACACGCCTAGTCAGTGGAGACTGGACAGGAATACAGAACTGCAGGGGTGCAGTTTGCTGAAAAAAGTCAGGCTCAGACCAGAGTTTCCACATAACCCAGGTGTACCGGACCTCACAAGACCCACAGGTGCTTAAAAGGTCAACAATTAAAACCTGAGCTGCACAAAAAGCCTTCCCCAGGGAATCAGCAGCAAAGCAGCAGTTTAGCTCAACCACAGGGCTAAAGTGCTGGTCCCCACAGGAAGTTCCCCCATTTTAGAAGTAAGCAAAGGACAACAAAATAGTTCCAGTACAGAGTTGAAGTGGTGGGAACAGCAAATAATCCAAAACAGAACTGAAAGAAAATGTAAAACACCCACAGATCAGAGACAAAAGTTCCGATAGTAACCAGTAAAGGTCTAATACCACCAAAGAACACCTATAAAAGCTAAAAGAGCCAGAAGCCCCCTGGGCTTCCAGGCCAGGGTGAGGGGGCCCTGAGGGCCTTGGCCACACCCCCACAGCATCCACATACAGCCCAGCAATGACCAAGCTGTTGGCCAAAGGCCCCAGTCTCCCCAGCTGGGATGAGGGGGGGGTCCAGTGGCCTCAGCCACACTCCCCCTGATGTCCACATCCAGCCCAGTGATGAGTTGTACTGCCAGTAGACCCCCGAGCCCCCAAGCTGGAGTGGGGGGCACCATGGGCCTCAGCCATGCCCCCACAGCATCCACATCCAGCCCAGCAACAAACGTGCCACTGCCAGACGCCCCCTGGGCTGCAAGCCTGGGAGGGGGACCACACAATCCTCACCCTCCACAACCAGGCCAGCGAAGAATTCAGCTATGGGCCAGCCTTGCCCCCCATCCCCACCTCCATTTCTCTACCCCCATGCCCCCTCCTCCTCCCACTACTCCACAACATCTTAGAATGTAAAAATAATAATAATAATAATAAATAAGGTTTTTTTAAGTAATAATTTTTTTAAGAAGAAAGGAAGAAGTAAAAATAAGTAAATAAATAAAAAAGTGAATATTCACTCCTGGCCTACCTGGGATTAATCAGGATTTTCCTGCTCTGGGTTTTGTATTCATGCCTACAAGTGATTGGAGGAACTGGGAAACCAATTCCTCCACCGCAAATCCAGTCTTCATTTTGGTGGTTATTTTTGGATATTAATTGTTCCTGGGAAAGGTAACCCTTTATGTCTTTACCAAAAAACACTTTGGTGAGAAGAATCTTCAGTGGGAATGGACACAGAATTGATCCCAGGTGTTTGAAAGATGTGCTGGTGAGATTGGAAATAAGAGAGAAAGAGAAAGGGGTGGGTAAGAAATGCTCAGGGTTTCTGCTGGCTCCCCTGGACTCATGGCCCTTACACTGACCCTCAAACAGAAGCAAGAGTTCAGGGAGGAGGCCTCTGTACCACCCAGCCAGACTCTGGAGTGTGCAGAACCAGGTGCTACAACCACAAGCCACGCAGAACATAGAGAAGATGTAGGAGAAAAGTCCTCAACTCCAAAAATAATTTTAAAATTGCAAAAAGTAAGGCCACAAAAGAAAACTAAACGCTTAGTGATTATTTAGCCTAGAATTAAGATTAAGGAGAAAGGACTGGTCATTTTCCATGGAATTAGAGAGAAGAATGTTTTTGGCTGTACTCCATTCTGACAGAATCAGAGAACGTCAACCCAGCCATAAGGATTTAGACTCTGAGGCAGATTTTCCTGATGTAAAGTTATTTTGTTTGTTTAAAAAACCATTTTGTACTCGTGTCTTAGTCAGTTAAGGCTGCTATAGCAAAATACCATAAACTGAGTGGCTTAAACAACAAACATTTAATTCTTACAGTTCTGGAGGCTGAAAGTCCAAGATCAAGGCACCAACTGATTTGGTTCCTGTCCTGGTTCACAGACGATTGTCCTTGCTTTGTCCTCGCGTGGTGGAAGGCGTGAGGGAGCTCCCTGGGGCCTCTTTTCTAAGGGCACTAATCCCATTCATGAGGGCTCTGCCCTCAAGACCCAATCACCTCCCAAACGCCCCACCTCCTAATACCATCATCTTGGGAGTTAGGACCTCAACTGGCGAATTTTGGGAGCACACAAACACTCAGTCCATAACAACTAGGCTGGGAATGGCTCCTTTCGGTAGCTTTTTAAGACACACACAAATACAGAGATGAGAGGGCAGGAAGACAGAAAAAGAGAGTGTGGTGGAGAGAGAAAAAGGGCTAGGCATTTAAATCTCTGACAAATACTGGCATGTTTAAAATAAATACTAGCATGTTTCCAATGTCATGGGTTGACTGGGCAAGGAATTAGGGGAGCGGAAGAAGGGCCAAGATTTACTGACTTTCTCTCACCCCACCCTAGGCCCGAGCTTATTTAATATTTATAACACATGTAGAAGTCAAAAAATGGAGTAGAGGTTATGATCTTCCTTTAAAAAAGAAAATACCCAATGAGGAAACTGCTGCACAGAGAGATTAAGTAACTTCCCCGAGGGCACACAGTTCACAAGTTTCCAGACCAATATTCAACATCAGGACTGACTGAGCCCAAATCCCACGTGCCATAATTCCTGAGTTAGGGTATGCTGCAGCCGGTGATGGGGTCTGCGGCCCAGAGCTGCTTGGCGGCCCAGTGTGTCCCATGGTCCCCGCAGGTGGGCCACGGGCTCCTCCACGCTTCCAACGTGGCTCTTTCACTCACACCATCCTGCTCTGCTAGTTCGTTTGAAAAGTGTATTTCCACTTATGGGTTAATGAGTATTATTGTAATCAGTGAAGTAAAACATATACTCGTTCACAGTAAAAATTCAAGCACTACAGAAAAATACAAAAGATCTTCTTCCCTCTGACCCCTCTTTCCATAGAAGAAATCACTATTAAGAGTTCCGTGTGTACCCTTCCTTCTCGAAAATGTTCTAAGCACTTAACCAGATACATATTTAGTATGTCTAGCTAGGTCCAGGTATTTGTTTTTGTTCATTCTGAAGAAAACAGGAACCTTAATACCCCTCTTAGAGTCTTACAGATGTTATTTTTAAATGTGTTCAAGGAAGGAAAACCCTCTGCTATAATGTTTAACCCAGAGTAGTGATCAATACGAAGAGAACTTGAGGTACAATAATCACGAGGAAATCATTTCTTTTTGTGTTTTTATTATTTTTTTAAAATGCAATGAATTAATGGCAATAGCTAAGGCTTATTAGTAACTCTTGGATCGGGCACTGTAAGAACTTTTTAATATATGTGTTACGTCACTTAATCCTCACAATAGCCTCATTACTGTAGTTTTACAGATGGGATCCATGCAGACCTTGGGGAGGGTAAGACTCTTAAAGTCTTACAGCACTAAGGGACGAAGCCAGTCATTGAACCTGGGCAGTGGGACCTTGATCCTGCATTGTTAACCACAGTAACAGATTGCCATTCACTGCAGGGATGTCATAGATACCACGGGAAAACAGAGAAAAGAAGAAAACCTCCACCCAGAGACTGCCCACCCACATAAAATCCATATTCACATTCATTTTGCTCTGTTTCCCGCAGTGACTTTCTTCCCTGAACTCCAAATCTAGACATAGAACCCCACAGCCGGTCACTGCTGCTTATACAACAAATAATAAACTGACATGGAAGAAGGACTGCTTTGGAAAATCCAGAACTCACCTGTCACTGAGCGGAGGATGACAATGAGTGATGTCACTGTATATGGTCTTCCCTTTGGGCCAGTCCCAGAATGGTGAGGGTAGATGAGCCAGACAGTGGCAGCTGGAGACCAGTGGCCAAGCTTCCTCTGAAGGCCTGACAGCTGGCTGCCCTGCCCCGCAACCAAAAGGCAAGGAAGGGAGCCTGGTGGCACGGATGCCAACCACCGTTATCTCCTATTTTAGACTGACCCAGAACCACAGCGCTTTTGCAAGGCCAAATAAAATAGAGTCCTATTTTGGGTCCTTAAGAGGAAAGGGGTGCTCGCTATACCTGAGCCTCACTGTGTTTATAATATAATCACTACTCAGATGGGGGCAGGAGCTAGAGAAATTGATTTACAAACTATCTAGCTGGGTCTAGGAGTTTGTTTTTACTAATTAGGAAGAAAAGAAAAGTCCTACTACCCTTCTTACATGACAATCTTATGGATATTATTATTTTTTAAATGGGTTTAAGAAAAACTGACTCAAAAGCATGAGTTGCAAATAGCATCCTGAGAATGCTGTGAAGCAATACATATTTCATATCACTCCTGAATGTGGCCAGATGTAAATAGCAGCACAGACATTTAAAAGCTATTCTCGCTGGGGAAAAAAAAAAAGAAAGTAATTAATTGGTGTTATTCACAAAGGACTTCTCCATTTTTTTTTTTTTTTTTTTTTTTTTTGGTAACCAGCACAGCTTTAATTATAAGTAATTGTTCTCAAAATCAGGCTGCTCATAAGTTCTGCATTCTAGACAGTGATTATGCATCAATACACTAATCTATCACTCTCATTATTTCAGGCATTTGGGTGTGTAAATTTGTATTTAATTCAGACAACAAACTAGGCAGTCCCCACTGTTCTTTCTGTCAGCGTACGCCTTGTTAAGGCACGGATGATTTAGATTTTCATTCATTTGCTTTTACTTAGAAAACTAGTACATTGTTGTGGATTTTTTTGCTGACTACTACGTAAATACAACGGCATCAGATGTACAAGGAGCTGGGTTTGTTACTAGTTAATCTGATAGTTTACTAGGTATCTTTATAGAACAGCATTTGCTACCTCATTGTAACGAGCTGAACTTTGCAGAAATTCCTCTACAGAAATCTCCTAGTAGATTATTAGGAGTTTATTCCTTACCTCACTCAGAATGTGCATGCTTCTTTTTTCCCAAGTTAGACCCTAGAATCATCACCGGGAATACCGAACTCCAGTACACTATTTATTCTCTACTGGGGCTTCGTATATCTGAGTGAATTTTAAAAATAAAATTCAAAAGCATTCTCAGGACATCTGATGGGAATACATTAAATCCACCTTGTCCTTGTGGATGACACCACTACTTTGTTTTCTGATCTCTTATGCATGCAGGCAGAAATTTTTATTTTTTGAATAAAATACGTTTCCTTGAGTGCAAGACAAATGGTGAAGCCCTTCCTTCCTTTTCTAACTTGCTTTTTAGTGTGCTTGTCTGATTCCTAGGTCAGAGAGTTTTAAATGAAAATATGGAATTTAAAATCTTATCCATACTTGTAAAAAATAAAACAATCAAGTGATATCTCTCGTAAGCACTTATTTGGCTGACTAACCTCACAGAAGACACACACAAAAATCTTCCAGTTAAACTGGAGACTACATTATCTGATGACAAACTATGCTGTTATCCATTTCGAACCCTTTTTAAAATTAGAAACATTGTACAAAATTTACGTTTAAAGCTACTCTTTTTCTTTGTTAATTTTTTTATTAGGCTTTCTTATTAAATGAGCATAATACAGAGTTGAACTAGCCCAGAATTAGACTGCTTTGTACACTCTCTCCTATCTGTCTTTCCCAAGCGATGTTTTTATTTGAAGTCACGGGAATTTGCTTAAGTAAAACACTGCCAGTGATTTCACAATATTTATTGAGAGACTTCTGTGATTGTAGATATTCAGTGAAAATAAGGCACATGATGAAACAAACAAACCAATGAAAGAATAAGAAGACAATGACCACAGAGGACACATTCCTGTGCTCCTAAAGAGGTTCACCATCCACACAATAACGTGCACAGGTGTATGCTTGCGTACACACATGCACATGCACACAGAGTGCTTGCTCCAGATAAGTACATGAACATAATAAAAACTGGAAAACTGAGTATTTAAGAACTAAGAGGCCCTCGGAAAGTGGAGGGACCAGATTTACATGGGGATTTGTTTGGAAAGTTTCTAGAAACATCGCAAAACAAATATTAACATAGATTGTCATGAGATAAAATAGTCACAAGTTTGATTCAATAATTTTTGTTTCATGAAGGTTATTTGAGCAATGTTTCCCAGTGCTTTAATAGAGTATCACTTAAATGAAAACTTTAGAAAGTTGTTTTGGAAGAGACAGGGAAGACTCTAGCGTGAGTGAATAATGAAAGAAAGTTTCCAGGCCAGGATGAGCGAGCCAAGAACAAGAGCAAGCTGAGATGGTGCAACTCGGCCTCTGCACAGAGCTAGTGAAAACAAGGCAGGAAATTCCACGAGGATGAGTGGCGGAGGAGGGAGAGGCTTGTCGAATCAGGTGAACTTGCTTCAGCGGGCCATATGGCATCTGGGTCTCACTGAGTTCTCACATGTGGTCACTGTCACCTTACATAAGTTCTCACTTAAGCCAGCCGCCCAAACCAAAGATTAGTAAAGGTGAGACCATCTATAATAACATGTGTTCAGCCGCTGCCTACAGGATCTCAAAGCACATCAATTTAGAGAAAAATAAGTGGTTGTCTGACACATACAGAAAAAAATAACCCAAGCACTTATTTACGTTTTTAATTTCCATTCCTCTATTAATGAACATTAGTGTGTTGCCTAAGACTGCAGTAATCCTGGGATGATCCTGCCTTGGAACACATAGCAAACATTAAGGGAAACAGCACCCTAGTTATGAATGTGGGACGTGCTGACCCTGTTTCCAATTATAGACACAAACAAGAAAAGCTGAACACAACCACATCCCCAACAAATGTGCTTTTGTATGTTGTTTTTCCATCACTTGTATTGCACGATTGGGGACTCGGTAAATGGTTTTTGAATTGAAGAGATTAATTCACCTCTTTACCATATGATTTGTGCCACGTACAAAAGGAACTTTGGCTACACATCCATGAACTCAGAGAGTTAATAAGTGAGAAACTCATCCTTCAAGCCATGCAGAGAGCAAAGGAGGGCGTTTGTCTGCACAGGAAACTCCATGACCAGCCCTTAGCAGACTGAGCACACCTCTGTGTAGTACATTAGTTCCCATTTCTGTTATAGGAGTAATTCTGCATTGGCTCAACAGGCTGTTGTAAGCAATCAGAGCTCCCTTTGGTAAAAATTAAAGAATTATAAGAGAAAAGATAAATGGATGTTAGAATCTTGAGAATCTAGTTTACAAGTGCCCACTTAAAATTTTCATCTTTAAAATTTAAATGTCCACGGTTGTTTTTATTATAGTTATAAAAAATTTGTGGAGGGAGAGGTTGTTTACAATGTTAGAAAACAATACATTTGCTAGAAAAATTTTCTTGGGGTTGCAAGGTAGGTTGGATAATACATTAGCAATGAAACAAATGCATCCTTTAGCATTTGTAATGCCTGACACATAAAGATGGAGCAGCTGAAATAACTGTCATAGCAAAAGTGAATGAAAATGACCCATTCTGCATATACAACTCCAGTGCTTTCAGTGAATTGAGGGTTTACTACTTTTGCCAAATAACAAAAGGTCATTTCCTAATAGGTAAAAAGACAGCATGGCAGCAAGTCTTTCCTGGAATTTGAGATGGAGGAATTGAAGTCCACACTCACGGTGGATTTCAGGAGGAAAATGGTGGGGACCTGCAGTGCTGTGAAAGGCATATTGTCTTTTCTGAAGAGGCTGTGCTTCAATCTCTCCATAGGTAGAGGTAGCTTTGAGTGATACTTGCAAAAGTAGTATCACTTTCAGCCCTTGGATAAAATTTTAACCTTTCCTGGGCATGTTAATGTGGCTGGCTATTTTCAGCTTTATTATCATCCACCCAGCGATAGGCCAATTGTCACTGAGCAGTTAGGAGATCACAGCCCTGAGCAAGAGGACTGTAGTCCCCACCTTCAGGAAGCTTACAATCTACCTGGAAAAATCACACACATACACACACAGCCACAAAGAGATCATAAACTCATTTTCTAGGCAGTCAATCATTTCCACGTGCGCAATGCAGCATGCTCATTTCTTGGGAGCCCCCAGAAAAGGGAGCGCTTTCTTCAGATGAGAATGGTTGGGGCACTTTGCAATAAGTAGTGCAGAACGTGTTGCATCAAGGTGGATATTATGGGGCAGGAGGGGCCAAGAGAAGGAAAGAGGTAGGTCCGTGACCCTAGTGTTGGCTCTTGAGACAGGAAAAATCACCATCCTCCCTGTGCGTTTGTGTGTGGGACACAGGCTGTCTGAAGAGGGCACTTGCAGGGCCACCACTCAGCTTGGTGAGGTTTGCATGAATGTAGCCTCTCTTCACCCTCCTGCCTCACCTAATCATCTGCTAAAATTATAATCCACCCCAGTCAAATAACGCCACTCACGGAGAGGAGAAAGCCAAGCCAGGATCAAATTTTCTAACTTTTTTTTTTTCCCTCCATAATCTCAACCTTACTTTTTTAATAAACTGATTTGCAAATAGTCGTAACTTCAAAGATCTCATTGGTCAGCCTTGGCTGTTTATAGGGGCAGGAAACCATTCGCAGTATTATTATTACTTTTTTTTTTTTAATCTTCTTTTTCTATCTTTCCAATGGCATCTGGACGATCTTTCAATTCTTGTCTGGTGATAATGAAATCATTAAAAAATGTACCAGAACCCTTTTTGCTTATCTCTGTGCCATTTGGAACATATGTGAATAAATTCAACACCACTTGCTCACTGGTTTTCTTTCTTTTCTCTCTCCCGTTGTTTTTAAAAGCACTGTTTGAATTTAGTCACTAAAAGAGCTAGGCCTGTGAGTTAAGTCTGATGCTGGAAGTATCCTTCAACGTCCTCCACATGGCCTTGATCTAGACAGCAAGCCACAACCCACCCAGCGCATTTTTGTGGCTTGAGTGACCTGGAGTCTGAGGCCTTTTTTTGTGTTAAAGATTTTCTTTAGATTCCAAGTTGATTTTACAGCCATAATGGCCACCCCAGTTTGGGCATTTCACAAATGGTTCATAGATGACCATGGGGAATCCAGCTATGCTGTTGGGACTAGTAGCTAAAATATCTTAGAGCACTTGACACAGATCAAAGATTGTCTTTCCCTTTCCTAGAAACCATGTTGCCAGCTTTTTCCAGCCACAGGGCCCATGTTAAGCGAGAAGAGAGGAAACTCCAGCTCATCCCAGGAGAGGCCTCCTTGGAAGAGATGGGAAAGACTTTTCCAGAAGGAGTTCGCTCCAAAGCCTAAAAGGTTCAGCCTCCAGCCTATCATTCAAAAAAGTTTTTAAAGGCTATTTAAGGAAACAATTTAAACCCAGCTGCACTTATCGATCAGTGATTTGACTCTGCTTTGTTAGGGGGGATTTGTAATCTGCTTTTAAATGTTTTTTGTTCTCGGCCTTCTTTGATAGCAAGTTCCGCCTGAGGCTACTGCCCAAAAGTCATCGCTGGAGCTTTCAAGTCTATGTGAATAACTAGAATAATTTTAATCTGCAACTTTCTCCCCACCCCCACCCCACCTTTAAATCTAGATGCAGAAGGAAATGGTAAGGGTTTGTAAGAATTTTTCATCAAATTCTGCCAAATTTACAACTATAAAAAGGAATCATTTATCTTTTTTAAAAGGGGGGGAGGAGGAAGGAACAAATGCTGTGTACAAAGTCAAAGAGAGTCAATCAGATTCTGTTTTCTCAAATACATTCCATGGGTGTCAAAAAGCATACAAATCCTAAAGCTTTGTCTCCGCCTGGTATCTACAGCAATTAAAAAATAAATTGCAAAAAATATCTGAATTGTAGTAGATAATACTATTTTTGTAACAGGTTTTACAGAAACTTTTTTATTTATAGCTTTTAAAGGTTGTAATTGTGCCTTTTATGGCATTGGGTACTCTTAATTTTATGTCCTCTAAACTACCAGAAAAGCATGGTTATTATTATAATATGAAATAAAGAATAGAAACTATGCTCCTAATTTAACTAGTCACTTCTGGTATTTCTCAAGCTTATAGAAACCAAAAACACTTATAATATATCTGTTCTTTGATTTTCTTAATGAAATGCACACACATGTTATTTTTTATAATGTAAGCATATGCTTGCACATGTATGATCTTTACGAATTTATTTAGCAAGAAACCAAATATGTGAGGAAAATAGACTTTTCAAGCAGTGCTTTAATTGTCATTCATGCGTGTTCTACAGATCATTACTGAATGTTTACAGGTCCTGCATGGAATAACTTTACACCAAAGAAGAGGGTAACATATCTTATTGTTTATAAAAATGACAGCTTCTAATGGCCCATATTAGCTTTAACACAAACTATTAAATCCCCTTCATTACATTTTTCTGTGTTCTGTTTCAGCATCTCGTTAGCTCTGGGAAGTAGGTGCAAACTCTAAGGAAACACGAGCACACATTGAGACGATTACAGATCATGGTTATTAGATAAGCCTCGGGAGGATGTTTTTCTTGGGCTGCTCACAAGCATTTTGAAAGAATCGTGTTCCAGGTTTGAGGTCCCGTGTTTCTTCCTCGTAAACTATGAGCAGCTGTAGCACATGACCTACTTCTGTAGGGCCCTGTAATGATTTCCTTCCTTTGGAGGCTTCAGGAGTCCTCCTTCTGCCCTGTGAAAAAAGGGACAAATATTTTAATCCAAGCAAAATGCTGAAGCAGGTTTTGTTGGTTTCAGGGAAGAAACTCAATACAGCTCCAGCACTGAGTGTAGGCCTCAAATTGGAACCATCTGGTCTGCAGAAGGGCTCTGAGACCTTTGGGGAAGACAGAGACAGCCTTGCCTACGGCTGCAGCCCATACACCTGCAGAGATGGCTGGCATCTTGGAAAGCACTGGACTCACCCAGGAATTGGAACCATTTACACGGCAGGGAAGCCCTGGCGGCCTGGCATTAGCACTTGGGAATGTCATGTAAGGATGGGTGACAATTGCTCAGGTGACAACTCCATAAGTAAATATTCCTCGTAATGAAAGGAATGCCTCGTTATTTTTTTAGAATATAGACACAAATCAGACAGAAACGTATTTCGTAACTCTTTCTTTTTAGCAGTCAGAGAAGAAAGTCCTCAGGAAACTATAGGTTAGTGTATACAATATTTTTAGAGTTACCCTTAAAGCTGGGGTTGGGGGGACCACATTTAAAAAGCAACATATACCTGTTTGGAATTAGCTATATTCTTTTTATTTTCTTGTTTAGAGGGTTATTATTACTGTTGGCTAGTTTTCCTTTCCAGCTAAGGGAAAGCACTTTTGGAATGCGCTCTAATATCTAAACATAGGAGACTAAAACATAGGAGACTAGACCAGTTCCTGGGAGGTTATTTTAAATAAATAATTTTTTTTTAATTTTTGTGTTGCAAACTCTCTGTGGGTGAGGGATGAGAGTATCACCCCACTTCCGATAAAAAGACAAGAACCTTTGCTTAGCCGAATAACAGAAATCTTATTATTTAATTTTTAAAACCAGCTTGGAATATATTTTCTAGAAAGAAAATGGGACACATAAAGAACAGATTGAAATTGAACACAGGTTGTTCATTTAATAAATATATTTTACAAATATTGGTTGATGAGAAATATATCATTTTTAATCTGGGTTTTAAATTATTTACTGTGGTCAGAAGTATAATGAGTCCAGTGTGGCCATTATAGAATCCTAACTAATGTGACCAAACTTGACACCTCAGTGGGGGGGGCCTCACTTGAACCTCAATGCCCAAATCAGAGGCTGATTTACTCAAAAAGGGCCAAAGGTGGCGATTCAGAGAAAATACAGGAGAGATGGTTGCAATCTTGAGTTTAAATTTTTAGAAGTGTAAATTTATCTGGTTTCTTCTAACTAATCTTTTAAAATAAGCCAGTGGACCATAATTTTTTACTTATCGTAAGTAAATTTATCGGTTTATTGCCATTAAATGTATTGACCAATGGAAATGACACATCAAGATGTAGCTAGTATATATGAAGTAAAAATATGTTTTTTAAAAATGAGGAATCGTTAGAAGGAAAACATTTTTAAAAAAGATTCCAAGGGGAAAATAAGAATTTAAAAGTAACATTTGGACAGCAAGGGTCACAGAACATCTCTCCTTTTTAAAAAGTTCTAAGGAAATTACACAGTGCAAGGTTCCCAAGCACACCGGGAGGGGCGACCTGACTGCTGTGTCTCGGTTCTGAGGTTCCAAGGCATCCTCACATGCACACTTTGTCACGGGTCCCTAGGAGGGGTGCAACAGGGTCACGCACCTTGGGCTGACTTTTTTGCCCTATTCCGAATTTATACGTATGAATCTAAATTTTTAACCAAATCTTTGTCCTCTCTGCTCTTGAAGCTGTTCCACACTCCTGCCCAGGCCCCTGGCTGCACCCAGCCAGCTCCTCCTCTCTCCCCACCCAGCAGCCTGCACCGCTGCTGAGCACAGGGTGAGACTTAATGGAGCTGAGCACACTTCCTACCAAGCTTCCTGTGCGAAACCAGTCAGCTGAGACTGGGAAAGACCCGCCATCACACGCCAGAAGCCAGGGGAAAACCAAATGGCGAGCCTGCTGCAGGGGCAGCTTCCAGAAAGCTTCTGCCTGTCTTAGGGCTATTCTTTTGACACCTTTAATAGGGGCTTGGGTTTCTCTAGAAAACACCGGCACTGTCTCACTCATGTAGGTCTGCAAGAATAGCCATACCTACACCGGCCCACCACCAACTCCAATGAGTTGTGAAATTCTGAGAAGTATCAATGCCTAGACTTGGAGAATTAAGAAATCCTGCAGTGTGTCTTCATGAGTAATTTTAAATACAGGGTTTAATACCATCAACTTAGCTCCTGAATTAAAGCAGTGATTATAACAATCACAAAGCAACAAGGTCAACGTTCTGATGGTTTTATTTGAAAAGCACCGTTCTCTACAAAAAGGAACTAATCAATATGAAATACACATATATTTGAGAGAAAAGCCCACCCTGTACTCAGGAAAGGCAAACAGTTGGGAGTGGGCAATTTCAGATTTGATTTATGAACTGGGAAACTACTTCTGACCTAAAAAAAAAAAATTTTTTTTGGCCAAAATGATCAGGAGGTGATGAATTCTGACTTCCCAGCCCTTCACTGCCAAATCTTAACTGCCTGAAAACTTACAGAAATGTTTGATTAAAACTAGAATAAAAAATCTCCAGTTGCCTTCAGCAAACCACAGCACAAGGGTGGGAAAAACAGTGCCAGGTTGCAGCTGAAGTATAGTTACTTGGCGACTGCTGAAAGTACTGCTCCCTTCCTGTTTAATAATTAATTCAACTTTAAAGCCCCAAGGATCTGGACTCAGCACCAGCTTCACAAAGCAGTACAGAAACAAAATGCTTCCAGAACTGGAGGGGGGATAGAGGAAGAAAGAATCTAACATTTCAAGAAACATCACCACATGGGGCCAGCGAGCGTGGGGGGGGGGGGGTGGAGGTGGAAAGATCCAGGCTGGAGAAATTCAAAATAAAATAAATACACACAAAAGCAAGGTTATTCGCGGCCACTGGCACCAGGACTGGGAGCTGCACAGTGAGCCGGAAGTCATCCATCGGGGAAGCAGGCGAGGTGCCCGCGGGCGCGCGGGGACCGAGAGGGTAATGGGCTCAGTCCCTGGGGAGCAGAGGCCCAGCCGCGCCTCCATCGGCGGCCCCCGCTCAGCAGTCGGAGCAGCGCGCTGGAAACGCCCTGCCTTCGTCCCCTGTCCTGTGGCCCAGACGCACCCCAGCCCCGCAATCTCCCACCGAGGGAACGGCCCGAGACGACCCTGATGTGAGACGCGAGGGCAGCTGGAGGGAAACGTGGGCACACGGCACACACGTGCACGGGGGAGGCCAGGGACTCACTGGGCCGCAGCTGCTCTGTGAAAAGCCAGCAAGTTCCTAGACTGAAACGTGCAGTTAACACCCAGCACAGCCGCAGCCAGCTGCAGAAACGAGCCGGACATCCGGTGGGGGCCTGCACTGCGCTCTGCGATTCTTGTGCATCGTTTGCTCTCTCTAAGTTGGTGAATTCAGTGCACAGAGTCATACTTGGTAAATGATGGCAACAGGCAGAAGCCACTAAAAGCTCATCAAATCTCTTACCAGACACAGGGCAGGAGGAAGAACGTTTCCAGAATGACCGCAGGCAGACCCGCCTCCAACACACGGGCTGTTTCTGTGCATCAGGAAGACCAGGCATCCCTAAGCTTTGCCGAGAGCTGGCCCACACCAGCCACGCGCAGATTAATTAAACCAAACGAAGGCCCAAGTGGCCAAAGGAAAGGGAAGAGCTATTTAAACACCAAATTGTGTTTACTTTTTACTTGTTATTATTATAAAGAAGACAGCGTAGAACGCTCACGCACATCCTCTGAGACTGTAGTTGGGTATTTGGGAAAGACATTCATGTAAGTGATGGAGTTGAACAAATAATGAAATACCCGAGCATTTTTCCTAATCCTTACACAGGAATGCTTTTAATACTCTACGATCGTCAAAACTGTATGGATTTCCTTTATTTTTACTTCATACATAAATTGGTTATAAAATGTCTAAATCACACGTCCTTTGTATCTGTTTCCTCCCACTTCAGATCAACGGCACTGCCTTGAAAACGCAGTGGCTGTCTTTTAACAATAAGATTTTGTATTCCTCTTGACTGAGTCCTTAAAACTATGCCAAACTCAAGTTCGAAACTTGTTTTCAGTTATTAAACAATCCAAAACCAGAAGGTAAATATGTTTCTTCTATTTTTGAGTCAGTGAATGTCTAGCTGCTGTTTTTCATTTTTTAATTTCAAGTTTGGTTTCAGGCTAATGTCCCTGTTTTCTTGCAAAGCTCATAGCAGTTTGGGTCAGTGAGGGACATGACCCCAAACAAGTCACCTAACCTCTCAGTGCTTCAGTTTCCTGATCTGTAAAATGCGGCCATGCATCATTTTGACCGCAAAAGTTGTCATAAGGATTGGGTGGCACAATGGCTCTGGAGCGTCGGGCATGGTGCTCGTGCAGAGGAAGCTCACCTCAAAGTCATGAGCAGCAAAGTGTGGCCAAGATAACTCGCTTAACTAACACTCCTAGGATGTGATTATTTAACCCACGTGGTGTGTTCTGAGTCCTCACGTCCCCCTTTAACTGTATAAAATAGGTAAGTTTTAAGGAGTAGTAAAATGAATTTTTGTAAAACCCCTCATATTTTCAGTCCACAGGAGAGCTTGCTATTTGAAGCAGCCTCAACAGTGAGTCCTTTCTTAGAGCAGCAAATTCCTTTGTGGTGAGAATAATTGTCTATCAGCTTATCATTTTTCAGAAAACATAAATAGATTCATCTATTTCCATGAGGCAGTGTGTTGTCATGGGAAGAGCACCGGGCTATGGGCCAAGACAGCCCCTGGGCTGGCCCAGCACTAGCTGTAAATCCTGGTGAGTTACAAACCTAGGTGCACCCCCTGGTTTCATGGGAGGGGAGGGGAAACTCGCATTCACACACAGCCCACTGTAAATCGGTCCAGACTGTGGTGAGCGCTGAAATAGGGCCATGAATGATTGATCCCTGTGAATCATTGATTCACCAACATCCAGGCAGTGCTCAGTCACTGACTCACTTGCTAAGTGTTAACTGTGCCCTGTTCCCTCCTGTCCAACCTTTTAGCAAAATCTACAGGGAACTGGTGGTACTAGGTCATTTGGAAAGTAAGTGCCCGTGGATGTAGACGTGCCCTTAAAAAGGGAAAAGTTGTGACCCCAGGGTTAAAAGAGCAGACATCAAGCTTGACTATGGGGAAACCAATGTATTTCCTAGGGCAAGGGTATAATATTTGAAATTTATGAGGTTAAAATATTGTGCTAGAAATTAGTGGATAAAACAGAGGAAAATGAAGAAAATGGCACAGCCTTTTTTCTTCCTCTCTGTGACCTCCTCCCCATGGTTGAAAGACTCTTCATAGTGACTGAGGGGGGACCCTGGACTCTGGCAGGGCAGGAGTCTTCATCTCAGTTTTCCCATCTGAAAAGTGGTGATTTCAACCTCAGATGGTTGCCTTGATGATTACATAAGTTGATACATGTAAATCTCCTGGTAGAATACACAGCACTTACCAAGTTCTCAGTGACTGTCAGCCATTACTATTGAAATATGAGCTGTGTTTAACTAAAGAGCCTGTGATTTGTGTCACATAACTAATATTACAAGCAGAGCTTTTCTGCCTCTGTATTCGTTTGCTCAGGCTGCTATGACAAAGTACCACAGACTGGGTGGCTTAAACAACAGAAATTTGTTTCCTCACAGTTCTGGAGGCTGGAAGTTGGAGATCAAGGTGTCGGCAGTGTGGCACCTTCTGAAAGCCTTTCTCCCTAGCTGGTAGATGCCGTCTTCTCCCTGTGTCTCCACGTGGCCTTCTCTCCACACATCTCTGTGTCCTAACCTCCCCTTCTTATATAGACACCAGTCATAGTGGATTTGGGGCCCACCTCATTTAGCCTTAACCTTAATTGTCTATTTAAAGACCCTATCTCCAAATACAGTCACATTCTGAGATACCAGGGGTTAGAAATTCAACATATGAATTTGGGGGGGGGTGACATAACTCAGCCTTCATACCAGTAAAAGCATGGCTTACGTTACATATTTAAAAGTAACATGGGTATATAGATGAAAGAATGGGAAAACAGCCTCCATCCAGACCCCAGACATACCTTTCCTGAGATGCAGCAAGAGAGCCCTCTGACTATCCCCGATAAAGAACAGACTCGCACAGTCTGTAGACACGTTGAAATCAAGCAAAGGCGAGTGGAACTGATACATGTAATATACTTGTTGACTCAACTCACGAAGCTTGGATAACAGAAACCAGCAGAAGTCTGCTTGAACCTGGGTTCACCAGGGACAGAGAGGAAGCCCACAAGCTGCCTTGGTCCTTGGCTGGCTTGACCTAGCACTGAACTTTGTGACTTATCAACTTATAAAGAGACAAAAGGAATGTCTCACAAATGCAGTTCCACACTCGGACTTTATAAGGTTCAGTGACTGATAGATCCGCCCCTTCCCACTGTCTTCTCTGGGAATCTTCCCTTAAACACCTTGCCTATAAATAACTGCCCTTTGGCACACAGCGTTTTTTGCACCCTGCCATTGTGCAGGAGAGGATTGGGTTAATTATTTAACTGGTTTCTATTTTTAAATTTCTTTCCTCAATCAGTTTAGATGTATATTTATGTTCCTTTCAGATGTTTTTCTTCTGGGCTCTTTTAGACTCCCATTTTGGGATTTACTAAATATATCAGCCTAAGAAAGTTATTTGAGCAGCATATAATTTCATTAGATATTGGTCACCACATTGCTTGAGCATGGAGCTTTCAAAGAAAATTAAAGTGAAAAAAAAAAATAAGATCTGGTATTGGTTATTAACTCCACCTCAGGGTGACTTCTCTTCAGGGACAATTAAATAGCAGCTCTGGGCTGTTAAGTTTAGTGGTCTCACTTGTAGGTGGCACGCTCTTCTTCAAGGACAACCTCAATTCATATCGCTTTGATTTTATGTGATGACACTGAGGCTGCCTCTGCAAAATCAGATTTTGTTTGAAATTGTAGATGTGACCACATCTATGTGTTCTGACCTTTCTTCTTTAAGAAACAAGTTTTACATTACCAGGTAAGTGCCCGTTCAGTAGAATTTTCATGGAACACTGGGGACATCCTGTGGTCAGTTTAGTTTAAGGCAGCCAGTCTTTCTCAGCAACTGTCTCAGGGGATAAAGAAATAAATGCCCCACATAAATCCTAGCTTGTTTTGCAAGACCAAAAAGCAAAAAGAAAAGAAAAAAGAAATACATTCTTGTTCTTAATCATTCTTACAGTGTAAGTATCTCTTTCTTGGAGCAATGTGTTTTTTCGGCAAACATGACTGAAGTAAGTCCTTGTAATGAACATTTTTGTTAAGAATAGATGTTTCAGCAGCTTCTTCGAAACACAGGGCAAGCACCGTGATGTCAGGCATCACTCTTCGATCGTCCCTGGCTCTCACCATCTGCTCTCCCACGTTCTCCACAGCTTGGCTCAACTTCTAGTCCTCACAGGAGACAGCCTTCTGCAAAAGAGCACACAGCGTGGCTTAAAGGGAAAACAGTGGGTATTTTGGCAGTTTTACACCATAGATAGTGCACCGGTGACACTAAATTGAAGCCATTTAGTTGTAAATGTGATATTCCATTTGACAAGTTCCCTTGGCACAGCACTGAGCCTCCCACATTGAATAGAGACAAAGCTGTAGGACTTGGGGAACAAAGCCAGTCACCGGAGCAGCAGACCAGAGGGGCTCACAGAAGCATTTGTCTGTCATTTGGAATCATAACTCAGCTCAACACACATGGTACCAGGAGCAAGTAGGTCAGTTTAAGCAGTGAGGAGCAAGCAATGGAGTTTATGTTGTTCTTCTGTTTATTAAAAACGATGGAAGCCCTTGACAGAAAAATCAAACTTCTGGTCATGGCTCATTAATCCCTGTTGTATCTGTCAGGGGTATGTGTTTGGAGTTCCAACAAGCCTCAAGGAGTAAGATCACTGGTGAGCTTTGGTATTTTCTCTCATTTTGAATAGAAAAAGAGATGCCAATCACCTCGAAGGAGAGATAGAATATGAGGTTATTTTTAACCCACCTACTTTAGTGGTCATTAAATATAAGCGAGTTGGTTTAAGATAAAAATGATAATGAATACTAATTTTATTGCCAATATTTGTCATAGACCTTTCTTCAGGAGAAGCAGAAAGGTAAATATGCATGTGGGATAAAGCCAGATCTTATGGCTCCTTTATGAAAAACACAGCTCTCAGAGATAGATCTTCAGGGGAACGTCTGCAGACTCCTTATACATGCATATGGTCATTGAAGTGCAGCTCTCTATTAAATAATCTCTGGCCTCCTTAGCTGGAAATGGAGATAAGACACCAGTCAACCCAGACTGTTGACATCATCTCAGAAGATAGGGCCAGTGGTATTCCAGTTCCTTTGCTGGGAATAATGATCATTTGTAAGAAAATGAATGTCTTAAGCCTTTACCCTGTGACTGCTGCATCATTACAGTAGAGCAAGACCACAGAACCAAAAGAAGCACCATTTTTCCTGCCAATTCAGGGCTTGTGCTCTGAGGTCCACATTTCCGAGTCTCCCAAAGCCCCAGATTCCCTGTGTGTAAAAGGTGTATGAAGACACTGTGTACATGCCTTGGAGGACTTCATAAGGATTAAGTGAGACAATGCATGTAAATCACTTAAACACAGCACCTGACCTAGAGGAAGAACTCGGTAAAAGTTCATCTTGAAATTGCTATTCGTAACCTCACCATCCTCATCATCAAGGAAAACATTGTTTGCTCTACGCTGTGTTCTCTCCATACGATATTCTCAAACTGCATGTCAGGAGCACATAGGAAGGGTAAGGACAAGGCGGGAGAAGGGGCCTGCTGGGTCACCTTCTTCCACTGCTGGGGCGAAGATTGAATGAATGCTTTTGAACTCTGTTCTGGGCTAGGTGCTGTGAATGATTCAGAGAAGTTTTAAATGTCATCTCTGCACTCAATAAACTTAAATCTAATCCATGTTAGTGGATACAGGAAATTATCTGGGCAGGCAAACTTAAATCAGTAGCTTTACAGTAAAATAGATGAAGCCCCTGAAGGGAGACCAGTGCTGAGTGGAGTGAGAATTCAGGAGGGGGTCAAACCACACCTGCTACATATTTGGGTTCACCCCCAGGAGTTTAGGATTAGTGGGAGCCATGCCTTCAAGGGCTTCCAGCAGGGCCCAGCACCTCCTTGTGTATTCCTGGCTCTTTTCAAATTTGGTTTTCGTTTAGAAACATACGTGGTGGGTTCCTTCCTTTGCCTAATGCTCTCTGCCAATGGAGAATTGAAACCACATCGTCTGTGCATGGAGCAAGTCTGAGAGAGAAGTTACACGCTCTAATAACCTCTGCCATTGTGATCTTTTCTTCATCTACTACCTAAACTCCAAGTAAATTCTTCTAAAAATAATTATGGAACACCCGTGATGGTGGGAATAAACCACGATGCCAGACCCGGCAGGAGATCTCCAGAGAGCGTGGCTCCTTCTCCAGGGAATCTACACTGCAGGCAGCACAGAGCTTTGTGTACACAAATAAACCCAAGGGAAGGCGGTAAATGTTAAGTGACATAAGGGAAAAGCCAGCAAAACAGAACAGAGTTCAGAGCAGGAGGGAGTGCTTCTCTTGAGTCAGAAAAGCTTTCTGAGTTAAAAGACTTTGTTCTAACTAGAGCTTGGGAGAGGATGAAGAGCTAGACATCAGTGGTAGAGGTGTCTCTCCGAGTGCAGTCCAAGCAGAGGGACAAGCAGGACCTTGTGGCATTTACGCAGGAAGGAATATCGGGAAACCTCAAAGAATCTGCTGGAAATCTCTGCTTGGTAAAGACATACAGAAATATTTCAAGCAGTGCTTCGCGTGGGGAATCTATCCTGCTAGTCTTGTCGGAACCAGTTCATTCCACCAGAAGAGGTGGATCCAGATGTGGGAATCTAATTAACCCTGTGGTTTTTCTTTCTGTTGTAACTCAAACCTGCTTACCGTCCCCTTCTTACTCAGCCAGAGCACACGAATCTGAGGACCGTGGCCAGCAGCGTCATAAAGGAGCATCGCGGCTGTGAGCCGTATTTTCAATTTTGTATTAGCATTTCTTATTTGCCCACAGCCTGATTTCTTTTAGGCTTGACATGATTTGCATGATTGAGTTCATCCAAGTGTGAAATGCAGTAAGGACCCGATTCCATGGGTGGCCAGAAAGGCAGCATTATTAGGACATAAAAGAGCCAGAGCAGGGCGCTGCCCCCGCAGCTCCAGGTGCAAGCGGACCACAGAGGGAGACGCTAACGGATCCGCGCGACGTCCCCAAGAGGACGAACGGCCCTGTGCGGCGCTCGGCACCGGGGACGCGTTTCTCAAGGCCCTTTGCGAAATATCTCTCAGGCTTTGCTCTATATTGGACATGGGCAAACAGACACCCTCCACGTGGCATCAAAAGCTCAGCCTAATTGCTCCAGCACTCCTTGGAAAAGGGATATTTTTAGCGCTATGTACTGGGGCACTTCAAAAAGTTCCTGCAAAAATAGAATTAAAAGATTATATGAATCTTTCCATGAACTTTTTGAAGACCCCTCGTGTGTACACACACACACTCACACACACACACACACACACACACACACACACACACACACACACACACACACACACACTGTATGTATTATGTATGTACTTTTATTTTAACATAATTTTAGATTTACAGAAAGGCAGTGCGAGTTCCCAGATATCCTTCACCCACCTTCCCGTGATGCTAACATCTTACATTGCTATGGTACATTTGTCAAAACGAATAAATTAAAATTAGTACAGTACTGTTAACTAAACGACAGACTTCACTTGTATCTCCCCAGTTTTTTCACTGATGTCACTTTATTCATTTTGAAAGAGAAAGGCCACCTCTCCTCACTTTGGGAGTTATCTTTAACCAACAGAAAAAGTCATTCTTGATGACATTTTGCAGCCTGTGGCCTTGCTTGACCTTTCGGCTTATCAGGGTGCCAAGCGCCTTCCCCGCGAAGCCAGGCCTAGCATCAGATCCCCCCACGTGTACGCAGCGTCCTTGCCGGAATCTCTGGGGAAGACAGATTTTCTGCTCAGTTGTTCCTGCAGGATTGAGAAATCCAGAAAGCCAGCTCCTAGAAACAGCTGTCGATCCGCGGGCGACCGACCAGCTGCAGCCGTGCTGCACAGCTGTCCTTAGAGATCGTCGCTCCCGAAGGCAAGACCACCGAACACGAGCACACTCGGTGAAGGAGTATTTGGTGGGGATCTTACCAAGCAGTGGTTCTTGACATTTTTTATTGCAAACTCCTTTGACAGTAATATATAATCCCTTCTATTCCCCAATTTTTCCAAATAACTTCACTTTGATGATAAAACTTTAAGTTAAAAAATGTTATGCCAGTATTATTAAAATTACACTTTAGGGTTTATACCTAACAATCTTTAAATATGGTTATCTATAAAATATACCTTAATTGTATCAAAATATAAATGACAGAATATTTCATTCACTCTAAAGCCATAATTAAGTAAAAAGCGTATTTTGTTGACCAATTAATTTTTAAAAGATATGTTGTCCCATTATTGGAGACTGAATTTATATTAAAATACATTATAATAACTGCATGTTATTGTGTCAAATGTACTGGAAAATCAATTTATGGCCTGATACTTAGATATCTTGCATGTTGACCTTAAAAATCAACTGGTTTATTTTTTTAATTTTTTACTTTTTATCTCAATGACAAGATAAGGGAGAAAGTTTCACAATGATATTTGTGCAAACTTTACAAGTAATACATTGAGAGTGTAGAGAAGTCTACATTTTAAATTCCCAATAAATAGTAAGCCAAACTGGATAAATTTTATCTTTTTAACATTGAACTTTGAAGAACTAGTGACTTGGTTGTGTGCAACGTAAGACATTCTGCAGACCAATGCAGATAGCTTTAAATTTGCGAACTTATCATTTTATGCTCCTAATTAACTATTTTGTAATATCAATGTCCCCTACGTTTCCCTTTCTAGACAAATGGCCAAATATGTATTTAAACCACACAATATAACGAAGAGTATATATAACACAATAACTAAGAGTAAAAGTAAGTTAATCCTGCAGCGATGAAAACCACCAGCAGCAGGACATGTGCACGTGGGTGACTAGTGAGCTATCAGCACACCCTCATGATCCAAAGTCACCCTCACGCTCACCAACTGTTTAAAGGGAAAAATATTTCAAGAGTTATTTCATCTTTTTCATTTAATTTAATTAATTAATTAATCTATGTATTTATATTGTAACATAGTTGATTATACACATCTGTGGGGTACAGAGTTGAATATCGTTTTCTGTGTGCAATATGCAATGCTCAGATCAGGATATTTACCATATTCAACATTATACAATGTAATTGCTTTTCCTACCAATTCTTCCCTTACCTCCCCTCCCTCTCCATTTCCCACCTCTTGTAACCTCAGTTCTGTTCTCTTCTTTTGAAAGTTCAACTTATTATCGTGATTGCTGTATTTTTCTCTCTTTCTTTTTATTTATTTGTTTATTTTTTAGCTCCCACTTATGAGTGAGGACATGTGGTATTTCTCTTTCTGTGCTTGGCTTATTTCACTTAACATAATTTTCTCTAAGTTCATCCATGTTACTGCAAATAGCAGAATTTCATTCTTTTTTATGGCAGAGTAGTATTCCTGTGTGTGTGTATGTGTGTGTGTGTGTGTGTGTATGTGTGTGTGTGTGTGTGTGTGTGTGTGTGTGTGTGTACACTCACCACATTTTCCTTATCCAGTCATCTGACAATGGACATTTAGGTTGGTTCCAACTCTTGGCTATTGTAAATAGAGGTGTGATAAACATGGGAGTGCAGATATCCCTTCAATATGATCTCCTTTCCTTTGGGTATATATCCAGCAGTGAGATTGCTGAGTCATATAGCAGTTCTATCTGTAGTTGTTTGAGGAACCTCATACTGTTTTCCATAGTGGCTGCACCAACCCACAGTCCCACCAACAGTGTAGGAGGGTCTCCTATCTCTGCATCCTCACCAGCACTTGTTATTCTCTGTCTTTTTTTGTTTTTTTGTTTTTTGTATTTTTGTCTTTTTCATGACCATCACTCAGCCAGTGAGTGCACCGGCCATTCCTATATAGGATCCGAACCCACAGCGGGAGCGTCACTGCGCTCCCAGCACCGCACTCTCCCGAGTGCGCCACGGGCTCGGCCCTTCTGTCTTTTTAATAATAGCCAGTCTAACTGGGGTAAGATAATATCTCAAGGTGGTTTTGATTTGCATTTCCTTTATGCTGAATGATGCTGAGTATTTTTTCATAAGTCTGTTGGCCATTCATATGTCCTCCTTTTAGAAATGTCTACTCAGCTCCTTTGCCCATTTTTTAATCAGGTTATTTGTTTTTTTACTAAGTTGTTTGAGTCTCTTGTATATTCTGGATATAAATCATTTGTCAAATGAATAGTTTGCAAATATTTTCTCCCAATCTATAGGTTGTCTTTTCGTTCTGTTAATGGTTTCTTTAGCTGTGCAGAAGCTTTTTAGTTTGATATAATCCTATTTGTTTATTTATTTATTTTTTGTTCCATTCATGATTTGGGGCCATATTCATAAAGTCTTTGCTACTTCCTGAAGTGTTTCCCCTATGTTTTCCTTTATGAGTTTTATAGTTTCAGGTCTTACATTTAAGTTTTTAATACATTTTCAGTTTATTTTGGTATATGGTGAGAGATATGCATCTAGTTTCATTCTTCTGCATAGGATGTCCAGTTTTCCCACACTATTTATTGAAGAGGCGGCCTTTTCCCAATGTATGTTCTTGCCTTTGTCAAAGATCAGTTGGCTGTAAGTTTGTGGGTTGATTTCTGGGTTCTCTTTTCTGTTCCATTGGGCTATCAGTTTTTATGCCAGTACCATGCTGTTTTGTTTACTATCACTTTGTAGTATAATTTGAAGTCAGGCAGTATAAGGCCTCTGGCTTTGTTGTTTTGCTCAGGATTGCTTTAGCTATTCAGGGTCTTTTGTTGTTCCACATGAATGTTAGGATTGTTTTTTCTGTTTCCGTAAAGAATGTCATTGGTATTTTGATGGGGATCGCACTGCATCTGTAGATCACTTTGGCTAATATGGACATTTTCATAATGTTAATTCTTCCAATCCAAGAGCATGGAATGTCCTTCCATCTTTTTGTGCCCACTTTAATTTTTGTTCGTAGTTCTTGTTGCAGACCTTGCACCTCCCTGGTTAAATTTATTCCTAGGTATTTTATTTTTTTGATAACTATTGTAAATGTGCTAGCTTTCTTGATTTCTTTTTCTGCTAGATGATTGTTGGAGTACTAAAATGCTACTGATTTTTGCATGTTGATTTTGTATCCTGCAACTTTCCTGAAATTGTTTCTCAATTCTAAGAGGGTTTTTTGGGGGGGGGGGTTGTAGGCTTTTCTATAAATAGGATAATGTCATCTGTAAACAGGGACAATTTGACTTCATCTTTTCCAATCTGGATAACCTTTATTTCTTTCTCATGCCTGATTGCTCTGGCTAGTACCTCCAATACTATGTTAAATAGGGGTGGTGAGAGTGGGCATCCTTGTCTTGTTCCCATTCAGGATGATGTTTCCTCCAGGTTTTCAAATTTGTTGGCATACAGTTGTTTATAATAGTCTCTAAAGATTCTTTGCATTCCTGTGATATCGGTTGTAATGTCTCCTTTTTTATTTCTAATTTTTGTTATTTGTGTTTTCTCTCTTCTTTTTTTAGGTAGCCTAGCTGATAGTTTGTCTATTTTGTTTATCTTCTAAAATAATCACCTTTTTGTTTCATTGATATTCTGTATCATTTTTCGGCTTCCTATCTCATTCTGTTCTACTTTGATCTTAATTATTTCTCTCCATGTACTAATTTAGGGATTGGATTGTTCTTGTTTTTCTAGTTCTTTGAGGTATAGCACTAGGTTGTTTGTTTGAAATCTTTCTATTCTTTTGATATAAGCATATATTACAACTAACTTCCCTGTTAGTACTGCTTTTGCAGCATCCCACAGGTTTTGGTATGAGGTGTCATTATTTACATTAGTTTCGAGACTTTTTTTGATTTCCTGTTTACTTTCTTCTTGGATTCATATGTCATCCAGGAGCATGGTGTTTAATTTCCATGTTTTTGTATAGTTTCCAGAGTTTTTCTTGTTATGGATTTCTAGTTTTAATCTGTTATGGTCTGAGAAGATACTTGAAATGATTTCAATTTTTTAAAATTTGTTGAGACTTGATTTGTGATCTAACATGTGGTCTGTCCTGGAGAATGTTCTGTGTGCTCATGAGAAGAATGCATATTTTGGGGTTGTTAGATGAAATGTTCTGTAGATATCTGCCAAGTCCAATTGGTCTAAAGTGTGGTTTAAATTCTGTGTTTCTCTTTTTATTTATTGCCTAGATGTTCTGTCCACTGTTGAAAGAGGGGTGTTCAGGTCCCCAACTATTATTGTGTTTGGGTCTATCTCTTTCCTTAGGTCTAATAGTGTTTGCTCTGATGTTAGGTGCACATATATTTATGATTGTCTTCTTGCTGGATAGATCCCTTTATCATTACATAGTGTCTCTTTGTCTCTTTTATAGTTTTTGGCTTAAAGTCTATTTTGTCTGATATAAGAATAGCTACTCCTGTTCATATTTTATTTCCACTTGTGTGGTATATTTTTTTCCATTCTTTCACTCTTTTAGGTGATGTGAGTCTCTTGTAGACAGCATATAGTTGGGTCTAGCTTTTTAATCCAATCAGCCAGTCTGTGTCTTCTGAGCAGGGAATTTAATCCATTAACATTTAGTGTTGTTAATAAAAGCTATTGTCTTCTGGCATTTTATTGATTTCCATTTTAATGTTTTAAGTATCTTCAATTTCTTTCTTTCCCTTTTATTGTTTGTTTTCTATGTTTGTTGGATTTTGGAGGTGGTAAGATAGTTCTTTCTCTTTCACATTTGCATTTTTGTTCTACCAGTTGGTTTCATTCTTTCTTGTGTATTCATGGTAGTGATTATCATTTTTTGGATTCCAGATGTAGGACTCCCTTGAGGATTTCTTGTAGGGTTGGTCATGTGGTGGTGAACTCTAAGTTTTTGTTTATCTTGGAAGTACACTATTTCTCCTTCATTTCTGAAGGATAGTTTTGCTGGGTATGGTATTCTTGGCTGGCAGGTTTTTTCTTTTAGTATTTTGAATATATCATCTCATTCTCTTCTGGTCTGTAGAGTTTCTATTTAGAAGTCTGCTGTTAGTCCGATGGAGACTCCCATATACATGACTTGATGCTTTTCTCTTGCTGTTTTAAGGATTCTCTCTTTGTCTTTGAGTTTTGACAGTCTGACTATGACATGTCTTGGAGAGGACTTTTTTGGATTGAATCTGTTTGGGGATATTTGACCCTCCTGAATCTGAAGGTCCACGTCTCTTCCTATGCCCTGGAAGTTTTCTGCTATTGTTTTGTTGAATTTGTTCTCAATCCCTTTTCCTTTCTCCCCTTCAGCAATACCCACAATTCATATATTTGTGAACTTAATGTTGTCTGCTATCTCTTAGCTTTTCTTTATTTTTTAAAATTCTTTTTTTCTTTCCTTTTTTTTTCTTGTCTGCCTGAGTTATTTGAAAAAGATTGTCTTCACTATCAGAAATTCTTTCTTCTGCTTGCTCTAGCCTGCTTCTTAAGCTCTCAGTTGTGTTTTTCATTTCATTGAATGACTCCTTCAGTTCCATGAGTTCTGCTACATTCTTTTTTAAAGTATTAATCTCTTTGTAAATTTCCTCTTTCATATCCTGGACAGTTTTGCTCAGATCATCATGTCATCTACCTGTGTTTTCTTCTATCTCATTGAGTTTCCCTCAGATTTTTACTCAGAATTCCTTTTTGGTAATTTCAAGGGTTTCCTGCTCTATGGGTTCTGGTACTTGAGACTTAACTGTATTCCTTTTGTGGTTTCATATTTTCTTGTTTCATCATATGTCTAGTGTCTCTATATTGATGTCTGGTCATCTGGTGGAGCAGTTGCTCCTTCTGTTACTCTCCTTCCCTGGATTCTATTAGTGACCCTCCTTGCGTCAATGCAGTCAAGTGGTCAGCAGTCTGCCTGTGGCTGCTGTGGCTGCTGCTGTGATAGCAAGCCATCCTTGTGGTGGTGGTGGTTGTAGAGGTGGCTTTGGTGAGCTGCTGCATGGCAGTGGTGGCTCTAGTGGTGGCAGGCTACCCCCACAGTGATGGTAGCTGCCTGGTAGTGCCAGTGATGGCAGTGACAACAACAGTGGCAGTTGGAGTAGCCTTACACTTGGCTGTGTTGTCCATAGCAGTGGCCTGCACAGCTACAGTGTCTGTAGTGGCAGTGGGGTTACCTTGCAGTGGTAGCAGTGGTGGTGGCTGCAACTGCTGCCCTGGTGTCTGCAGTATCCTTGGTGGCAACAGGGTTACCTTGTGGGGGTGGCAGCAGCACCAGTGGCTGCAACTGCTTCCTTCATATCTGCAGTGTACTTGGCAGCAGCGCGGTTAACTCACAGCAGAAGCAATGGTGGAGGTGGTTGCAGCCACCTCCCTCCCATCTGCAAGAGTCCACAGGTGCAGTGACAGGCCCCCCATAGGACTGCTGCTCTCTGGGGAGCTGTTCTGCACTGAGCAATGGTTCTGGGACCAGACAATGGCTGTGGAGATGGCTGTAGCAGTGGTGGTGGGCCCATTTCAATCTACTACAGGAGGAATGCACCTTGGGCACCTCTAGTTAGCCATCTTCCCGGAAGTCTATTTTATCTTTAAATTCATTGAATAATGTGATATTTCAAACTCCAGGTTGGGAAAAGGCTCATGAATAGGGGCCTTTGGACATTTGGGGACAGAGAAGTAAGGAAAGTGGAGGAGGAGAGGCACAGATGGGAAATTTAATCCCTTGCTGTTGGTGGGCTTCCTTCAATTCCATCATTTTTGACCCTTTCTCTCCTATGGTTCTTATGTCTAAACATCCTTGTCCCCCAAATTTGCAAGAGTTTTCCACCAAAACTTTCTGACAGATTACTCCACATGGGGAAGACAGGTGGCCAGGTGGGGTGGAAAAGAGAACAGAAGGAAACTGACATACTCAAGAAAAAAATCTTACTATATTCTCTATTCTAGAACAGAAAAACATATCCCACTTAATCTGGTAGTAAAGGGTTGAACATTTGTGTGACACTGGACATGGAACATTAAATTATCTATTGTCATAGACATAATGCTACAACAATAAGTGAGGTTATAGAGTTTGGCATTTTCATTTTGTCTTTTTATTTTATCCACAGAAAAGCCCAGATTCTTGTATCAGTTCTGCTTTCCTCTTTCGAGATATGAGTAAAGAGTTGAATTTCCAGGTCTTATTGTGATCAGATTATTAAAACTGCTACCAAGCACATTAGACTGTGATACAGCTTTTAGGAAAATATAATTTTTCTTTTTTTTTTTTTTTTTTTTTTTTTTTTTTTTTTTTCGTTTTAAGATAATTTTTTATAAAATATAATTTTTCTTATGTTGTAGGAGTTAACCTTCAACTTTTGGAGAGAGGAAATGAGCAGGAAAACATCTGTTTCAGGACCAATTGTAAAAGGAAATCTTTATATTATGCACTGGTCAATTTCCTTGTTAATAGAAAGAATTAGCAGGAAGGGCTGCACCCTTTCCAGGTCAGTCAACTCATAAACTCAGACCTGCAAATGCTATTATGGTAAAAAATAAAACAAAACCAAAAAATTTTCAATGCATCTGCTCTGCTGATAGTAGGTAGAAAAATATTTGTAGGAGAATGTTTCTTTTTTATTTTATTTTTTATTATGGAAATATAAATATATACAAGAGAAGAAAGAGTAATGTGATAAGTCCCCATGTGCCCATTACCCAGCTTCAGTGATTATCTACTCAGGCCAGACAGCTGTACCCCACTCATTCATCATCCCCCCCACCAACCTGCACTGGATTGTTTTGTTTTGTTTTGTTTTCTTGGCTACTGGCTGGTATGGGGATCTGATCCTTTGACCTTGGTGTTATGAGCACCACGCTCTGAGTGGATTTTTTTTTTTTAATTATGGCAGAAAAGAACAAAACCACATAACATAAAATTCACTTTACTAACAATTTCCAAGTGTACAACATTGTCAACCAAATGCATATTGTCATACAACTTATCCAGACACCCCACTTGCCTCTATACCCACTTTTTAAGGCTGTATATATTCCATAGTATGCATATGCCACATTTTGTTTATCCATTCATCTGCTGATGGACATTTAGGTTGCTTCCACCTCTTGACTATTGTGAATAATGTTGCATGGGTATGCAAATATCTGTTTTAAAGAAATCTCTAAAATGCTACTGGCAGGTCTCCCAATTAAGAGCTAGATTGGATGTGGGGGTGCTGGAAACCACCACCTAGCAGAAAATTTTAAAATCCATCTTTTTGTCTAGGGAGGGAAATAGTAGAGGCCTAGCTCAAGTCAAGAGAAAGGGCTAAATCAGAAAAGAGTAGTGGGGGCCGGCCCCATGGCTCACTCGGGAGAGTGCAGTGCTGGTAGCACCGAGGCCACAGGTTCGGATCCCATATAGGGATGGCAGGTGCACTCACTGGCTGAGCGTGGGGTGCCGACCACACCGAGCCAAGGGTTACGATCCCCTTACCGGTCAAAAAAAAAGAAAAGAGTAGTGGATGTGAACATGAAAAATGGAAATGAAACATGGGGGTGGGAACCAGGACTTTTGGCTCCAGAAAGTGCAAAGTTACATGGTTGAGAAACATAGATGAAACATTAAAATGAACACCAGAGTCCCTAGAACAAATCAAATCAAAGACTAAATGCAGGACACACTATCCAAGATATTTAAAGAGAGAAGAAAGTCTCATATTTGGTACAAGGAGAGAGAGGCCAATGCGCTGAACAGGGTTACCTGGAGAAGGAAAGAGGGAGGCCAGCTCAGATGAGGAAGTGGCTCTACAATCGGTATAGATTATATTTAAACCCATGTGCTGATCCTGGACACTGCAGGAGACAGCTTGAATTTCCAGGACTTAGGCACCAGAGTGACTTAGAGAAGGGAATGAGAGTGGTGATGGGTGAAGCCTGGGATGAGTCAAGGATCCCTAAATTTAAAGTCTGCAGACAGCAAGGTCCTGTATCACTATTGCAGACAGAAGCAAATCATTTAGGGCATGGAGGGCTGGAGTCAGGTACCAAAGGAGCAAGGTAGCAAACCAGCATTCAATGCAGAAGGGAGGCAGGCAGTGTCAAGGACTCAACCAGCTAGAAGGAGTCAAATCTTTGTAAGAATAATCTTAAATAAAGGTCCAGGGGAAATCTAAAGTCAAGGTCATTGGACACTCATATGAGAGCAGGAGCCAGCGATACTACTGTCAGAGCAGGTGACTGCTGGAGACTTCCGGTCATGATGGCAGAACAGATGGTCCTCAGTGTCACTCTCTCTCACAAATCAACCAATTTACAACTATAAAAAAACATCGACAGCCAGGCTGCCACTGCTAGAGCTCAGGGGAAGAGGAGGAGAGACCTATGGAGTGCATGTAGGTGGGAGAAGCCACGATGAGAGAAAGAAAATCCACTCTGTTTTGAATCCCAGCTGCATCCAGCCTAGAGCTGCTGAGCGCTCAGAGGAGGAGCTGGCAAAACCCGCAGCTATGCCCTTCAGATGAAGTTGCTTGGAGGCAGCAGGGGAGAAGAGGGCCTTGGCAGCCCCCAAGCCAGCAAGCCCACTAACAGGGTTCCCATGGACCCACATAGGAATGAGGAGCACAACAACCGAGAAAAAGGAGCCACTCAGAGGCTGGTGAGTCATTGCAAGGGACCGGAGCACAGTCTGTCCCATGGAAAGTGTTTGGAGCATGGGCAGTGGGGGAGACAGGTCCACTGGGGGAACACTGGGGCACAGCAAGGACAGCTGATCTGCCCCCCAATCAGCGCAGAACCACTCAGAGGAGACTGGTCAGTAATATAGAACTGCAGGGGGTGCAGTTTCATGGAAAGACTCAGGTCCAGACCAGAGTTTCTACACAATTCGGGTGCACCAGATTTCATAAGAGCCAGAAGTTCCTATAAAGTCGACCATTAAAACCTGAGCTGCACAAAAAGCCTTCCCCAGGGAATCAGCAGCAAAGCAGCATTTAGCTCAACCACAGAGCTCAAGTGCTGGTCCCCACAGGAATTTCCCCCATTGTAGAAGTAAGCAAAGGACAACAAATTAGTTCCAGTGAAGAGTTTAAGTGGTGGGAACAGCAAATGATCCAACACAGAACTGAAAGAAAAAACAAAGTCCCCACAACCAGACACAAAGTTACAAAGCTTGATATTAACTAGTAAAGGTCTCACTTCACCAAAGAACACCTTTAACACCTAGAAGGACCAGAAGTCCCCTGGCCTACTAAGCCAGAAAGGGGGCAGGGCTGCGGGCCTCAGCCGTGCCCCCGACACCTGCAACCAGTCCCAAGGGTGGGGGCTGAGGGCCTTGGCCACGCCCCCCCGGACACTCACAACCAGCCCAGTGACAATCACCAAGCCACTGCAGGAAGCGCCTGCGGCTGCCCCCCACACACACCTGGCAATCACTCTTGCCCTTGTTCTCATTCAGGTCCAGATGTGGTCATGCTTCTGCCATTAGGAGCCGCCACTATTGCACCATCGCTGCTTTTCCTCAGCTTCACCCTCGCCTTCGGGAGAGTCACTCAGTTAAGCCCTGCTCGTAACCCAGCCCTGAATGCACCGTTCACAGGATTCTGACTGGTAGCTGGACTAAACTATCCTTTAGCAATGAACTTGTTTTTGTGTTTCTTTACCTGCAGATGGGTTTTTAAGAGGAGTTGGCAAAGCAGTCTCCTGGCTTATGATGAACAAACGAAGGCAAAATGATAGCTGTGGGAGTCAGCTGGGAGGCAGTGATGCAAGCTGAGTGGAGGACCAGGGCCCCTGCCTGTGCAGCATGCCTTAGTGACACCAAGAAATGCCAGCCTAGAGATGGCATGCTCCAGAGACCTCACCAGGAAGGTTCGCAGGCACTGTCCTGGCCATGCGGATCCATTCCCACTGCAATGCCCATTTCAGAGGGACAGCCACAGCCAGAACGTCAGAGTGCAGCACTGCAGCAAGTGCAAGGGTAGCAGTAATGGGCGCGTGAGCAGAGGTGGAGTTTGCTGCTGCGTGTACAAGACCCATCTGACTGCTCTTTGGCAAAGCTCTTCTTGCTGTTACTGGGGGGATGGATTCCCTGCTGCCAGCAGTCACATGCATTCAGAAAGTCAGCTCACTGAAAGGAAACTGGAGGCCAGTAAAGGACTCTGTCTTCTCACAACCCTCTTCATCTTTACGTTCTAGAACCTGGATTTCTGCAGGAGGTCAGCACACCCTGACTCCCTGACATTCAGCAAGGCTCTCTCACGTCTCTTCAGTGACTTCCTAAAAATCCTCAGCACTCTGAGAGGGGATAAACGACCTAGTGGAGAACATTTATCAATGAATATTCCTTGCACTTTTTTATAAGCAACATCCTATAGATGGTTCTGCAGGCAACTTGGTTTGTAAAGGTCTGCTCTAAAGATTCCAGTCCACTCTTTTTAACCTAAATTAGCCAGTCTCCCCAGGTAGCTCGAAGCCACCAGCTGATTGTGGGTTTCTTTTAGTTGATACTGTGTAAACCATTCATTCATTCGTTCATTTGTTCATTCAGCAAATATTTATAGTTTGCTAGATACCAGGCCTGTACCCAGTAATAAGAAGAAATAAAGCCATGGTCCCTGCCCGGAAGAGCTCCAACTCTGTCCTGGAAACAGACAAGTCAACAGTCACCTGGAAGAGTGTTCCGAGGCCCCAGAGAGGCCACAGACAAAGGGCTGCTGGGGTCAGAAAAGGTTCTCAAAGGTGGCAACGTTCGAGTTGGGTTGCGAAAGATTAATGAGATTTTTCCCAGTCGAAGTAAAGGAAGGAGGACATTCCACACGAAGGGAACAGCATGAGCAAAGGCACAGAGACACGCCTCGGCCAGCCGCGCCAGCCTTCCCTTCTTACGTCCTCCACACACTGGAGGCCCTCGGGCCCCGGTCCTGGGTTCGCGTCTATCCTCTATCACTCATTCGCATTGGTAAGCAAATGAATGATAAACCTTGTGCATTAATCTCTACACTGCTGTCTCCACAACTCTCCTCTGTGTTCCAGGCTCACAGATCCAACTGCTGACGTCCACTTGGACATCTGTAGGCATCTTAAGATTATCCTCTCAATAAAGGGACACAAAGTTCTGAAAAAATCTGGCTTCCTTTGCCCCTCCCTCAGCCTCCCAGGAGGTCCTGTTGGTAATCCTGCCAAAACGCACCTCAACCCACTCACCTCCCTCCATCCCCACTGGCACTATGTGTCTGAGCCACCTCTGTGTCTTGTCTGGACTCCTAGAAAAGTCTGACAACTGGTATTCCCCATTGCGTGCTATTCTGCATACAGCATCAAGGCTGATGTTTTTAAAGGATAATTATTTTACCCTCTAGCTTAAAACTCTTTAATGATTTCTTACTGTATGTAACATACCACCCCCCACCCCCAGCCTGGCTTATGAGGGCTACAGGATACAGCCCTGCCCCCCTCCTGCAGGCTCCTTCCAGCCAAGGGCCTCTTGCTGTGTCCCCTCCTCTGGAGCCTTATGTGGCTGCCTCCTTCCCGTGCCTTGTATTTTAATCATAACGTTTCTTCCCCAGAAGGTTTGACCACCTTGCCTAAAATAATGCCCTCTCCACTTACTCTGCATGATATCCCCATGTTGACACACTTTATGAAACATATCACTATACAAGTATTGTATGCATTTTTTATTTAAAACTTGTGTGTCTCCCTCACTGGAATGTAAGCTCCCGAGGAGTAGAGTCCTGACTCTTGTGCTCCATCGTATTCCTGGTGCCCGGCTCAGTTTCTGGCATACAGTGGATCCTGTGCAGATACGTATTGGTAAGAGAACAAGTGAATAATGATTTTCCCCCACTTGGTTAGCCTTAGGTCCTCATCACTGAATCCTTACCCCTTTCCAGGAGCCTCTTCCCATAAATTCAATCCTGCACCAGGTCCCATGTGGACTGACTGAGGCAGGAACCGATTCCCCTTTGGATTCAGATGTAGGATTGACATCACGACATCTGGAGTTCAAAACTCCTCCCTGAGTCCCCTTTGCTGCAAATTTGGGAAAGACCCAGGGATGGTGGGTATGTCTCCTGGGTTTATTTGGGCTTTTTAAAATCGAAATCAAAAGGTTTCCTAACTCCTTCAACCCCTCATATCCCCTCTCTCCCTTGGACAAATGTCCATGATGGCTCAGGGCCAGGACTGACCTACTGCCTCAGTTTATACTTCTGACATGTGGTCAGAGTGCTTTGGATAAGGGACAATGAAGGACAAAGGAGCTGGTGAGGTACCTGCCGACTGAGTGAAGTCACACCCTGCCTCCTGCTCTTGCCCTGGCCCACCTCAGGAGAAGAGAAAGACAGAAATAAACACAAAACATGAGCAGGTAAGACAGGATAGTGAACATTAATATAGCTATTTGCTCACCTAACAAGACTGAGAGCATCCTTCCATGGGCTGCATTTCTATCTCCACATTTTTAAAAATTATTTTTAATTTTCAAGATGATCTTCATAGAATTTAAAAGAGGAAGATATCTGTCTAGGAAATGTATCATCCAATACAGTATTTAATCTGACCATTACCTGAGGGTCTCCTTTCTCAACTTACGTTCATCACAATCCATTGACTGTGCATGTGAGTAGTGTCATTTACGGCGGTTCAGCCTCTACTGGGTAGTAAGCGTGCCAAGCTCGAGGAAGCAAGATGAATGAGACACCCTGTCTGTCATGAAGGAAGTTCAGGGTCAGGCAAACAGGTAAATAATTAATAAAAACCGCATGATGCTTGCAGTGATAGGAAGGCATGCAACAGAGGGAGGGTAAGTGTATTTGCACATGAGAGAAATGTAAATAATTTTAGAACAGATATCAGACTGTGACACTTAGTAAATAAGTCCCCTGATTCTTTGCAACTTCTGTTGAGAGAGGAGGTTTACGTCCCCTGCCCTTGAGCCTGACTGCTAGGCTGACGAGATACAGCAGAAGTGATGCTGTGCCAGTTTCCAAGCCTGGCCCTTAAGCAACTGGCAACTTCCACTTCCTGTCTCTAAGGCCACATGCTCTTGGAGGCCACCACCATGCTTCAAGGAAGCCCAGAGTAGCCCATGTGGAGAGCACACATGCTGAAACTGCAACTTCGTGAAGAGAGAGGGGTGCTGGCCAGTCTCCATCTGCCCCAGGTTCAACCACTGCCTGACTGGGCTCCCCCACGGAGGTCTTCTGCTGGCCTCACTGGGGTCTCCATGCACATGCACTCAGCAGGTGGCTGGGGCTGGAGGGACATGAAGGTGTGACTGGGACAGAGGAATGCCTGGCTTCCTCCCTCTCCACATGGTCTCAGTGCCTTACAGTCTCCCTTTGCCTCCCTCACAGCATGGCACTATCAGGGTAACTGGACATTTTATGTGGGAGTTGGTTTCCCCTAGAATAGGTACTCCAAGAGAACAAGACAGAAGCTGCAAAGCTTCTTATGCCCTAGGCTGAGAAGGCTTGCTGCCTGCCCAGACTCAATGCTGAGGGACCACACAAGGCCATGACGATCAGGAGACATGGCTCAAAGAGAGAGACACCTTTGAAGACTAGTAGTTAGCCATTATCCTCTAGACAATGGAAAGTCATGGAGGCTTTTAAGAAGGAGAGAGATTTAATTTGAATTTTGTTTAAAACAATTATTCTGGGACTAAGTGGACTAAGTCAGGAATGAATGCCCCGTTTTCTTTCTTGGTGACACCAAGGATATCTGGGGAGGCTTGGAGATCTCTCACATGTCTAGGGGAGGTGCGGGGCCAAGAGCCCTGCAGCCCCGTAGCAGAAAGTCTCTACCCATAAAACAGAACAGCCAGAGCTACACCAACAGAGAAACGGCAGTATGATTACATTTTCTCTGCCACATTCCAATGTTAACATCCTGATGTCACAGATGAAGCAAAGAAATGGGTAACTGCTGGAACAAGGTAGGACGTAAAACCGGCTACATCAATTGTACGCCATGCATCTTGGTTCTATTGTAGCATGACAGCGTGGGCATGGAATGGTGCGGACTACACTGGACACTAAAGGCCAAGGACAATCGTGAATCCTGCCTCAGTGAGGATCTGCACCTCGTCTTCACGCCAGCCTGGTCGGTTTTGCCTCTGAGGAGGGGCCTGCCCCCCTGGGACAGAGGAGTGGGACAGCAGGCCTGGGAGGAACGGAAGGCTCCCCCATTGCCACACACCACTGGCTCCCCTCTTTACAAACGTTATCTCGTGTAAGTGTCAAAACTGCCGTCCGAGGCAACAACCCTTGTTGAAGGTTTTGAGATGAGGAAGCCGGAACATAAGTCACCCAAGATCACCCAGCTAGAAGTACTGGAGCCAGGAACACAAACGGTGGCTTTCTGACCCCACATCCACGCTATCCTGCATCGTTTTTTACAAGCTCCTTTTTAGCCTTCTGTTGTCAGAGTGTTTGTAAATGAAGAAAAGGGCCTTACAGCTGAGTATAGTTCCCTGAGTACTGTGGTGTCACGCTGGCCCCAGAAGTCTAACAATGGCTTCTGAGAGGTCACCTAAAGCTTTGAGCCACAGGCACTCAGACCCAAAGCTTAAAATTATTTTATTTTATCAGCTCCTTTTAGGAAAAGAAATCCCTTTCTTGTCCCATTTAAGAATTCTCAGCAGTTTCGCTGGAAAAACCGGCCAACGCTGCTTTTATGGCTTCGGTTTCTCTCGCTTCCCTAGTGCTTGTATTGCACGGGCTTTTGCATAAAGCAAAATGTGGCAGGGCCAGTAGGTTTCAGCAGCACCAACTGCACTAGGCTGCAGTGGTCTTCATCGCTGTGCAACTGGAGTGTACAGCCCAGTGACACCAGCGCCCGCTCAGTGCAGTCTCGGGATTTTGAGGCTGAAACCTCAAAGCCCAGGAGCGTCAGTCACTCGTAGTGGCTTCGTGGTGCCTTATGTCTCCCTCTGTGTCCAGCCAGGAAACCAAAATCACTACGGCTATTTTAACAGAGATCATGTAACATAAAGAACTGTTAACTAGATATCGAGGAGCAGAAAAGGCAGAAAGGAAAGCTACCGTGAGATATCACAGAGGTAGCAACTGCGGAAGGCAGCGCCCTCCCCTAGGAGCGGAGGTCGAGGTTATTTAAACTTTGAAGCTTGAAGAAAGGACCCAACAGAGCTAGGACGCAGACTTGGGAGGAGGGGCGTTGCTGGCTGCTGCTGGCATCTCTGACAGGGTGAGACGAGGCTGGTTCTGCGAGTGATGCAAACACTAGGAGCTAGATTCAACTGTTACAACCGCAAGGAATGGCTGGGGTGGGTTTGGAGATGAGGCTGGGATGACTCTCCAGGAACAGGAAGTGAACAGGAGGGAGCCAGTTCCCACCTCTGCCTCCAAAGCATCGCCTTTCTCTAGCACCGCCTGTTGGCAGAGTCTATCAGAGCAGCAGCCGGCACAGCAAAAGGGTGGTTTGCAGAGCCCCAGCCCCGGCAACACAAAACCACATAGAAATGGGTTTGAAGTTGAGAAACAGTAGTTCAATAACTGGCACATTTAGTAAGATTCTGAGAATAAGTTTGACATCAGAAACACACAAATAAACCATAGCACTAAAAGACACTCATTTAAGAAAATGTTTTGGATTTAATCACTTGCTTTTTATATTAAGCCATTGCCTTCGTACTGGAAGGGGAAAAAAAGAGTTACATTATTATTGGAAACCCTGCATTCAAGTAATGCAAATCTGTCTTCAAGTTCGTTTAACAAAGTGACATTTAAATTACTAAGAAGAACCGAATAAACTCTGTTATTTGCACTCTCCCGATACACTGGGATGAAATTGTCCTGGGATCAGCAACAGATTAAGCTGATTATATACCGCATAGATGTAAGACGTGGTTTTCAACCGGCCACAATCAAAATATAATTTACTTCTGTTAGTATAATAATGTAGATGCTATAAAAGGCATCTTTTGTTAAGTGTTTTCCATTTACATTTCTCCTACTATTAGCAGGGTATTTTCACAGCCTCTCTATCTTCTCCCTGCCTTCAACTCCAAATTCTAACTATGGAATTTTTCAGACTTCTCAGAGTCAACACTGGAAGGGAACCCTGATGCAGAGCGAGAAGGGAAGGAGCCAAGCTGTGGGCTGCTGGGAAAGCAGACACATACCTGTTAGCCTGAAAATGGCACTTCCTGGAAAGGTATTGAGAAAAATGTAAGGTAAGCCAGCAGAGCAGTTGCCAACAGTACCAAGTGGAAATGGGTCTACCAACCGAAGAAAAGGCATTGTCTGTGTGCATCTGTTCTAAGAGAAAATGGGTATGAGGGCAGTGATCCTCATGGGCAATGGCTCATTCAAAAATGAGGAAGCTATTTAGTAACTTACCATTTGGATGACCGGACTAATACCTGTCGTCTCTCCTCTAATGAGCATGTCCATGAGTGGTAAATCGCATACCGCCTTGGCCAGATTATACAGAGGAGATGTTGCAGGAAGTTATGATGGTATGGGACAGCTATTCTGATTTGCTTCTAATTGGTCACACAGAAACATCCATGTAGCCCTAAGCCTTTTCTCTATCTCCACCACCACGCTTCAACCCATGCTGTCATTATTCTTGCCTGGACTTCTGCAGTCATCTTGTGCCTGGTTGTATTAGTCAGGGTCCTGCAGAGAAACAGAACCAACAGGATATAGAGAGAGATAGAGGTATGGAAAGAGAATTATCATGAGGGATTGGCTCACATGATTATGAAGGCTGAGAAGTCCCATAATCTGCCATTTGCAAGCTGGAGAACGAGGAAAGCCACTGGTGTAGTTTCAGTCCATGCCCAAGGCCCGAGACCCAGGGGAGCCACTGGTAAGTCCTGGTGGAAACTTGAAGGCCTGAGAACCAGGAGCTCTGGTGTCTGAGGCCAGGAGAAGATGGAAGTCCCAGATCAAGAAAAGAGAGCACGTTTACCCTTCCTCTGCCTTTTCCATCTGTTCAGGCCCTTGGCATATTGGATGATGCCAACCCACACTGGTGAGGACAAATCTTCATTACTCAGTCCTTCGGGCTCAAATGCTAACCTCTTCTGGAAACATCCTCACATGCATACCCATAAATAATGTTTTAACAGCTATCTGGGCATTCCTTAGCCAAATCGACATGTAAGATCAACCATCACACTGGGATTTCCAATTCTATTCTTTTCTCTTTCCAATCTATTCTCGATAAAGCAATCAGAGTGAACTTTTACAAACTCAAATTGGACCATGCCCCTCCCTTATCGAAAGCTTTCAAAAGTTTCCATTTCCCTTAGACTAAAATCAAAATTTTTAGCAGAACTTACAAGGCCCTGCGTGGCCTCATCCCTGTTCAGCCCAGTAGCCTCATTTGGTGCCATCCCCCTTGTTCACTGGGCACTACCCTGTGCCTGCAGCTCGTTCCATTCCCATCTCTCCGAAGCGCTCCTTTCCACATCTTGCATATATAATTCCTACTTGTGCTTCATCCCTGAGCTCAGAACCACTTCCTCAGAAAAGCTGCCCGTGCTGCACCCCGCCCTTTTCCCCAGTCTGGAGAAAGTCCTCACACTGTTCATTTCTTCCCCAATCCCAATCATAATCCACAATCCGAGTGTGTTTATTGACTTAATATCCTGCTCCCTTACTAGAAAGTAAGTCCCAGGGAAGTGAGATCTTGGTTCTTTTGTTTTGTATTAATTAGCTATTGCATTCCTGGTGCCTAACATAGGGCCTGATGCATAACAGGTACTCAGTAAATAAATTCACTGCTGAGTGAAAAGCAGCATAACAACATACTGTCAGACATAACTGTCCTCAAAAGCCATTGTCATCCCCAGATATGTACAAGATTTTATCTCTTTGAGCCCAACCTGTTGCCATCTTTTCAAGCCATTTTCCCTCTCAAGCTTCCCTGATACCTTTCCTCTCCTCACTAGCTGCCAGCTGCTAACACGTAGTCACTACTTTATCCTCTGAAGCAGATAAGCTTTGCACCTCAGCTAAACTAAGCACCAGGCCTGCCTTTCCACATTAAAAAATCCATTAAGGTGATTTGCCAAACTGAGGGCTCACTCATCTGGTCTCCAGCATTTCATTCCACTGGGAGAACCTGTCTTTTAGCCTGGGTTTCTACAACACTAGTTCTGTAAGTAAAGGGAAAATCATTCGTTTCTTTGTTTAAACATTCTGTTGCTTTTCCGATCTCCAGAACAAACTCTCAGAGTCACGAAAATTTTTATTTCCCATTACATGTATGGTCTATGTGTGGTGAGGTCATAGGATGGGGATTCTGTCTCAGGAATGAGAAAAGCTTCATTCTGGTGAACCAAACACACCTAGCCTCTGCCACGTGCAGCACACGTTCTAATGGACGATGGAGCAAGGTCGGGGCTTCCCTTTCCCATGTACTTGGTGAACATGGAAATTATGATTTTCAGCAAGGAATTTGTAAAAATTGTAAAAATTTTACAATTGTAAAAATTGTAAAAATTTTTACATTGTAGAAATTCCTTAAATATGCCAAAATATTTTTAAATTCAGGGCCATATGCTTTATTTTCATGAATATTTTATCTCTTATTTTCAAATGTTCTAGTTAACATAGATGCTGTGGAGAATATTTTACACTAAATAAGAAAGGATTATATTTGCATGCATACTCATCGCCTTATCCATTCAAGCTGCTACGACAAAATAACATGAAGTAGGCAGTTTATAAACATCAGAAATTTATTGCTCACAGTCCTGGAGGCTGGGAAGCCCGGGATCAAGTCACCTGCAGGTTCAGTGTCTGGTGAGGCTGCTTCTGTTCATATATGGTGTCTTTTCACTCTGTCCTCACATGGTGGAAGGGGTGAGGGAGCTCCCTGGGGCCTCTTTTATAAGGGCACTAATCCCATTCATGAGGGCTCCACCCCCATGACCTAATCATCTCCCAACAACCCCCCCAACACACTTCTTAATATCATCATTACCTTGCGGGTTAACATTTTAACATGAATTTTGTAGGGGTACAAAAATTCAGATTATAGCACTCATAAAGAAAAAATATGAAATGTGCCCATGGGAGCCTTTATTATCTTCCCAACAATTACACTTTATCTAGTTTCTGTAAGCAGGTGGCAGGATGACTATATCTCCTAAAGGAAGAGTTTAAAGTGCATGAAAAGGTTTTATAAATGACTAGATGAGGCAGAATTAACACTTGAGTATGAATTCATAGTAAATCAGTAAAAATCCCTTCAGCAGGAATCAAATGTGCTTTCCTCTGCTGACCACAATCAGATTATAATGTCGCAAATGAAAGGCAGTCCTGCCATAGTGATATGAACAAACCCCTCCGTGAGAAATCTGCCCCTGTCATGGCTTGGTAGGTGCAGATTCTACATGCAGCAATCGCAATGAGAGAATTCATCACAACTGAAAACAGAGAAAGAACGTGCATTATTAAACCATTTCAAATGGAAACATTTGATGCAGCAACATCAAAAAGCCCGTAAGTTTTCACTCTGGCCAACTATAAACAGCTTGGCTTAGTTTTTAAGTTCGAATACTTGAAACAGAGAACTATAATCCAAATGGGATAACCAGATTCAGAACTTCCATAGTACCTTTCCTGCAAAACTCTTGGCTCTTTTATGTGACGTAGACATTTTCAATACCTTGACCACTAGGTAGGAAGAAGGAGCAGAGAGACAGCCAGCGGTCCCTCCCAGCACATCTGGTTACTGTCCAGGTCAGAGGCAGGGCCCGTGGCATCTCACAAACACCGTGGCCACCATCACTGCTCTGTACTCCTCAATTCCAGACCATTCAGGGAGGGAGGGACATTTCAGAATTGAGCCCAGGACAGGCCTCAGTGGTCTATGGAGGCTGGTTAATCCCATGTTCTACAATTTAAAAAATATTTTAAAAGATTTTATTAGGGGGATTCTTGATTTAAAGAGGTACTTCAGGAGGTAATCAACTGTCTAACTGTCATATTGAGATGATAGCTACTTTTCAGCCTGTATAAACTCACATAATAGCCATATCTTGGCCTAAGCACAGGAGAATGAAGCATTTGAGAACAAACTGACTGGAAAGGGGCCTTTACAGTTAAAAACCCATGAGACTCACCAATCTGGAGAGAACACACACTGATCAAGGACATGAGATAAGGGGCAAATTTTATCGACATCAGTTTATTTCTGATTACTTGGTAAATGAGAAAGAGGAAAGGAGAGTGAGTGAGTAAAAGGAAGCAAGACAGAGAAAGAATAAGAAAGAATGACAATCTGAAAAAACAGCCCACTGCTGTCAAATATAAAACATTTCTTCATTATCCTGAAACCTCCAGTTAGTTTAGCCAATTTACTCAACCAAAATGAAGTCATTTAAGAATACTTTTGTCGTAAAGGGACACAAAAATCAACTACACTGTATATTGAGAAGTTAAAATAAAATAAATAAATAAATAAAAATATTTTTGTCATTATGCTTTCTTTTCTGATGATTTACTTTTTTTCAATCCATTACTAAAAATGTCAAAATATTGAGATTCGGACTTTTGGCTCTTACGATGTTTAGTCATTCATTTAAAGCGAACCCTTAAGGATGGAGACAGATAGCCTTAGGGAATACATAGGGACATGATAAACAGCTCACTACACAACTACCACTACCATCACAACCACCACTATTACCACCACCACCACCACCACCACCACTACCACCAGCACCACCACCACCAAACCACTATTACTATTACCATAACCACGACTACCACCATAACCACCATCACTATTACGATCACCACCACCACCACCACCATCACTATTACCATAACCACGACTACCACCATAACCACGATCACTATTACCATCACCACCACCACCACCACCATCACCACCATCAGCACCACCACCAACATCATCACCACGATCACCATCACCATCACCACCACCACCATCACCATCACCACCACCATCACCACCATCACTATTATCATCACCACCATCACCACCACCACCACCACCATCACTATTACCATCACCACCACGATCACCACCATCACCACCATCACTATTACCATCACCATGATCACCACCACCACCACCACCATCACCACCATCACCACCATCACCACCACCACCATCACCATCACCACCACCACCATCACCATCACCACCATCACTACCACCATGATCACCATCACCACCACCAGCACACCACTACCATCACCACCATCACCACCATCACTATTACCATCACGACGATCACCACCACCACCACCACCATCACCATCACCACCACCACCATCACCATCACCACCATCACTACCACCATGATCACCATCACCACCACCAGCGCACCACTACCATCACCACCATCACCACCATCACTATTACCATCACAACGATCACCACCACTACCACCACCACTACCCCCACCACCACCACCACCATCACCACCATCACTACCACCATGATCACCATCACCACCACCAGCACACCATTACCATCACCACCATTACCACCATCACTATTACCATCACCACGATCACCACCACCACCACCACCACCATCACCACCACCACCACCACCATCACTATTACCATCACCACCACCATCACCACCATCACTATTACCATCACCACGATCACCACCACGACCACCATCACCATCACCACCATCACCACCACCACCATCACTATCACCACCACCAGCACACCACTACCATTACCACCATCACTATTACCATCACCACGATCACCACCACCACCATCACCATCACCACCACCACCACCACCATCACCATCACCACCACCACCACCATCACCACCACCATTACCACCACCATCACCACCATCACTATTAGCATCACCACCATCTCCACCACCACCATCACCATCACCACCATCACCAACATCACTACCACCACCACCATCACCATCACCACCATCACCAACATCACTACCACCACCACCATCACCACCATCACTATTACCACCAACACGATCACCACCACCACCACCACCACGACCATCACCACCACTACCCCCATCACCATCACCACCACCATCACCACCATCACTATTACCACCACCACCATCACCACTATCATGGCCACCACCACTTTTCTTCAAGTCAAAGTTAAAACAAAACAAGATGTCTTATATCACAGCCAAAATGTCATTTAGATTTGTTTTCTTTGGAAAGGATATGGTTTCTCTGCCAGTAGCAGAACTGAGTCATATACCCAGTTTACATGGTGATGATCAAGGCCGGTTTACGGAACTAGTTACACAGGTAAAGCTCTGCCTAGAAAAGGATTGCAATCCAAAGGAAGCAGCAATCAATATGTAACTGAATGAAGTTTCACCTTCTATCTCACTGGGGTCACACTGTCATTTACTATGTAGATAAAGTGACTGGAAGCCCCATCAAATGTACCATGCCATCCCTAGTGCTGTCCTCTATGTCCAAGGATTCTGGTGGGAAGTGAAAGGACTCCAAATTGCTATTCCATTTCCAGCCTCAAGGCCGTCACACCATCACCTCATGCTCTGTGGCTCAGTAGCTCCCTCAGAGCCCCCCTCATAGATGCGGCCCCCCTTCTGCTTTACTATCCAGAGCTGCTTTATGTAATGTTCTCTACCGAAGGCTTGTGGACACTGTAGGGGGTGATGCACTGCAGAATAGGTAGGAAACAATGGAAATCTGAATATTGTGGGGGGGTTGTTTGTTTGTTTGTTTGTTTGTTTTGGTGGCTGGCTGGTATGGGATCCAAACCATTGACCTTGGTATTATAATACCATGCTCTAACCAACTGAGTAACTATCCAGCCCCTGAATACTGAGTTTTTAAAGTCTGTCAACCCTTTGCCATCAAAGACTTCTTCTTTGGATCCTGCCCACCATCATGTTTCTGGGTTTCACTGTCTCTACCAAGACTCTTCTCTGAGTCTTTGGGCCCCAGAATAACTTCTTCCTCTGTAGCAGCCAATGGACAAGTTCTAGATTATTTCTACTCTATTATAATCAGTTAAGATGGATTCAAATGCCAGAAAGAAAAAAACCCACCTAATTAAAACTACACATTGCTGGGCCGAGCCTGTGGCGCACTCGGGAGAGTGCGGCACTGGGAGCGCAGCGACGCTCCAGCCGCGGGTTCGGATCCTATATAGGAATGGCCGGTGCACTCACTGGTTGAGTGCCAGTCACAAAAAAAAAAAGACAAAAAAAAAAAAAAAAAAAAACCACACATTGCTTACCTAATCTTAGAAGTTCAAATATTAGGTTTTCTTAGAGCTGGTTCCACAGCTCAACCACATTATGAAAGACAGTCCAACATCCTTTGAGTACTGGCTTTTCACCTTGTTATGGGCTGAATGCTTGTGTGCCCCCCAAACTCATATGTTGAAATCTTAACCTCCTAATGTGATGGTATTAGGAGGTGGGGCCTTCCTGAGGTGATTACATCATGAGGGTGGAGCCTCACGAAAGGTATCAGGGCTTCTGTCAAAGAGAGCTGAGAGCTCAATCACCCTCTTCTGCCAATGAGAAGTCAGCAGTCTGCAACCCAGGAGATTGCCTTCACTAGAACCTGACCATGTTGGCACCCTGATCTCAAACCTCCGGCTTCCAGAACTGTGAGAAACAGATCTCTCTTTCCATAAACCACCCAGTTCTGGTACCTTGTTACAGCAGCAGAACTGGCTGAGAAACACATTCATGCTTGTGGCCTTCTGTTGCAAGGTGTCTGCTGCGGCTCCCAGCATCACGTCCATCTTTAAGACAGGAAAAAAGCAATAGCTCTCCTTGTATGCCAATCTTATGGGGAAAGGAAGGCTTTCCCAGAAACCCCCTTATTGAATAGAACCAGGTCACAGAATTCTGGGAAATTGCGTGCCTGGCAAAGGAAAACGGGATTGTTGTGACTGGCTAATTTCTGCCCTGGGCAACACAGGGTTCTAGTAACAAAGAAAATAGGGGGTGTGACAGCCAGCGATGTCTGGCTATTCCTTTCACGATCACAAAGGATGACTGGGGTTTGTACCAGTTAGTACATTTCATTTTCCCCCAACTCTTTCACTCTTTCTTTTGTTTCCATTTGTTCTCACTGCAGACCAGCTTCCTCTACATAATGGGAAATATATTGGCAGAATGTTTCCTAATTTTAAATCTTACACTTCCACCACAGGAGGAAGGGACTGTTGACTTTCTCAGAACTAGATAAAGAACAAAACAAAACAAACTAATAAGAAAATCTTGGGTTGGGCCAGCTCAGGTCAGGTGGCCAACCACAGACCAGTCAAATGTGGTTGGAGAGGGAGGGAGACTAGGAGTCACACAGCTCCAATTAAGTGCATCCCACGAATCATTTAACAGTGGCCTGAGAGGTAGGATCTAGACAAAAACAGAAGCCCTTGAGGCCACCTTGCGAAAGGGAACCAGCTGCCAGGAGAAAGAGGAGGGAGGCTTCTAGGAGTCAGCCCCCAGACATCCATCAAAAGCTACCTCCCGCTCCCTCATCCACCCCCCAAAAGCAAAGGGAGCCACTGTCATTAATGCTCAAAATACAGTAGTCACCCCTTTTCCAAGAGGCATATGTTCCAAATCCCCCAGTGTTTGCCTAAAACCACAGATGGTACTGAACCCTATATAATATTATGTTTCAGCCCACTATACATACCTATGACAAAGTTTAATGTATAAATTAGGCACAGTAAGAGATTAGCAACAATAACTAATAATAAAATAGAACAATTATATCAATATACCACCATTACTACTCTTGCACTTTGGGGCCATTGTGAAGTAAAATAAGGGTGACTTGAACACAAACACTGGGATACCACTGAAATAGAGCTCCCTACACCCTCGTAACATCCGCTACCTGCTTCTGTAGAATTGCTTGCTTAACCCAAGTAACTCCATTTTGCCCCCTCTCATCTGCAGACTACTGCCCCTTCTGCATGAGAAACCGTTGACCTTCTCATAGAAACAAAAAACAATTGCATAGAAACAGGAGCCATACACAGTGAATCATTACATGGGAACAGGAACCATACACAATGAAAAGTTGTATGCTTGATTGCTTGAACGGCTCATTCTCAGCCTCTGTGACCTAGCTCCCTAGCTTGCTTTGTGCACCTGGACAAACTGTGTGCCAACGGGATGTGGTTTTTGCCTTTAAAAACCCTGCAAGACAAAGACCCGAGGCCGCTCTTCCTTGGTTGCACCTTGGGAGATGGACGCTGGCCAGCTGGAGTGAATAAACTGCCCTTTTCGGCACGAGTGGCGTGTAAGTGCATTTCTTGTGGGAGGGAGCCTCACAACACCACCACTGCTGATCCGATGACCACGATGGTTACTAAGTGACAAGCAGGCAGGTAGTATAGACAGCATGGAGATGCTGGACACAAGGATGAGCCAGGTCCAGGGCACGGTGGAGCAGAGTGTCACGAGACTTCAGAACACTACTCAGAATGCAAGCTGTTGAAAACTTACTAATAGTTTATTTCCAGAATTTTTCATGTAATATTTTCAGAACTTGGTCGACGGGGGTAACTGAAACCGTGGAAAGGGAAACCACAGATAATAGGGGACTACTGTAGTCTTTTGGCCAGGTTTTCCTGGAAAGCAGAGGCTGGAGTCAAAACTTCTGAGCTGCCACTTTATTAGGGAGGACAGTCCTGGGGAAATAGAGGGATGGAAAGGGACAGTGAGGGAGAGAAGGTGCAGAGCCAAGCTGAGAGGGCGTCACCAGGCTGCCATGAGTTGGAATCACACCTAACGACGGTGCCATCCCACTGAACCATCTTGCAAAGCACCTGATGAGGTAGACTCTTGCCTGAGGAGGGAGGGAGGAGAATGTGGGCACCCGCTCCTGTCTCCCAGCGGGCAGAGTTTCCCCGCAGCCAGTAACTGTCTTCACTAGACTTCAGCACCAAGTGGGTCTTTACGCATCTCATGCCAAGGTGACAGGAGGGGAGCTGCACAGGAGGGGAGGAGGCCTGAGGGGACAGGTGGCATGACAAGCCTGGCGATGGTGCCCAGGCCATGGTGGCAGTACAGTTGCTGTGAGGGAAAGCAGGTGATCGAGGGTCCCGAGACAGTGAGGCTGAGAGCATCTGAAGCCAGGCCCAAGAGGTGTCCAACGCAGAGGTATGAGCATACCTTTCCTGCCCTTCCAAGTAAATGCTCACTGTGAACACGCTGTGTGCAAGGTCCTTCCTAAAGACAGAGATGCCAAGAACAGGGCAGTGGTCCCGTGCTCAAAAAAATGAAAATCTAGTTAGGAATGCACTTACGCAAAGACAGCTAATGATATAGGCTGACGCACTGAACAGACACATGTATCCAATAATGAATACAGAATGACCTGCATTTATTCGTTTGTACATTCAGGACCATTTATTGGGTGTCTGTTACCTACCAGGCAATCGCCTGCTCTGCAGTGGGCAGCGCATCGGTCTCATCTACCAGGCAATGGGGGGTTTGGAGATACATGATCTCAGAGACGTTAGAGTATAATCAGGCTTCCTATTAACATTGACAATCACAAGGTACTTTTAGAACATTTTAGTTGGAATTTGCACAATTGTGTAGTAAAATCTATGTTCATTTCTCTTGAAGAGTGTGAAGAGGCAGTTTTTCAAGAACACCCACGAGTGAATGTTAATTCCCTTGGGTTTTCTTCCTTAAAATATTTAATTTCTGAGAGAAAAAGACCCAGGATAATATTTAATCAGTATGAATAGCACTGTAAATGCATCCCACTGCCAGCATCTGAACTGCCGCTGCAGTGAGTAGTGAGAAGAGAATGGGAAAGGAACCGAGAGGTCTTATTGGGAATGTCCATTCCTTCACTTAGAAACTATGTGACCTTAAGCAAGTCACAAACTTTTGGATCCTCAATTTCCTTGTGCAAAATGTGGGAATATGTCATGCCTGCTTCACAGCACTGCATTATGATAACATCTTACATCTGTGTAAATTACTTCAGTTAAAAATGCTTTCCCAAAATTTAGACCAGTAGATTCGTTATAGCTCTTGATCCTCTCAACAACGAAAGAGTTAATGTAACAGAAAGTGCTTTGCAAATTTTGATGTCCATTAGACTACCAAGGAGTTCTTCTAAACTAAAAATAATAAGTAATTTAATTTAATCATAATATAATATCTTGCATTTGTAAACAACATTTTTTGGAGTGTACAAATTTAGAGGTGGATCCGGGCTCCTGGTGGACAGGGACTGCACATGCTGGAGATGTTCCCTGCAGAAGCCTTTAATCCTTGTGTTCACACCATCCGTCCCCAAAACTACCCCCACCCGCATTCATATGTTGAGTGCATAATAGCATTTTAAATTTAAATTGTGAATTTCTTCTTCAGATTTTGAAATACTCTTATCCTTAATGACTTCAGTTTATAAAACACGCCAACATTCTTATAAAATAGTAGTAATTTTTCTTCTTCATGTTTTACAGCCTGAAAACAGAAGAGTGATGGGAACTCCTTGAAATTTCAGAGCAAATTATTGGCAAAAGACGAAGGGGAAAAACCCCAAACAAACAAATAAAAATTCCTTTCCAGCAGATCATATTGCCTACCAATTCTAGCAGCATCATTGAAATTCCACTCTGAACTCAACTTACATAAAATTAAGAATTCTATTCTCATGGAGAGCTTTGAAAAAATGACACATTTCTTACTAATTTTTAAAACTTCCTAAATGCAAGAATTTGTTAAAAAAAATGTTTTAGCTCATTTTTTATTCAGTGAGTAATAAAAGTAGAAGGACGACAAAAGGATATAATGAAGCCATCGACTCAAAAATAAGACTTATCTTGCTTTTCAGGTTCTGCACACACATTGCATGTGCCCCTTTAATTACCCTTTGACACCTAGGTGAGCAAGGGTTTAATGCAAATAACTAGCTTTCTTTCAGATGAAAATAATGTTTACTTTACAAGCTGCAGCATGATATGTTGGTTATATGTACAGCAATAATCATTTTAGAGATTCTGACTTAAGTTTTTCAGCATTGGAAAGGTTTCCAAGAGCACAGTTACCTACTTAGTCCTCCTTTGCATGAGGAAGGGTTGTCACTTCAGAGGAAAGGCATGCTTTTATTCACTGTCCATTCGTGCATGTGAGTATTAATCGAGTGCCTACTACGTGTTCTAGGCACAGGGGATACAACTGTGGAAAAAATCACGTACAGCCACAAGTCTCATGCCCTACATTCCAGCAGGGCGAGAGACAATAAACAAAACAAATAAGTATGTGACAAGAAGGGATACAAACTTTGGAGAAAAATGAAGTGGAGAAGAAGGATAGGGCTGGGGGCTTCCATTTAAATAATGTAGTCCAGGAAAGCCTCATTGAGAAGGGGCCATTTGAATCTATTCTTGAGAGCAAGGGGATCGCATGAATATCTGGGGCAAGAGGGACCCAGGAAGAGGGAGAAGTGAGGACAAAAGCCCCATGTGGGAGCATGTCTGACATATTTCAGAAACAGAAAAACGTTAACTGCTGAGCATGGCTGACCGAGGGTGAGCGTGGCGGGCCCAGGAGAAGGCGAGGTTAGATAGGTAGGTGCAGTCTGGGGAGGCAGGGGCCCATCCATCCCACAGGTCGTTGTAATCACTTTCCTTTTACTCTGAGTGAGATGGGCCCCACTGGCGGGTTCTGAGTCAAGGAATGGCATGGTCCGACTATCATTCTAAGACAGCAAGAATGGAAGCAGAGAGGTCACTTAGGCAGTTACAGCAATAATCCAGGTGAGATAAGAGAGTGGCTGGAACCAGGATGGTGAGCAGTGGAGGTGGTGGGAAGTGAGGGGTTCTAGATCGCTTTCAAAGACAGGCTCAACAGGACTTCCTGATGGGTTGGATGTGGGGTGTGAGACACGGGGGAGTCAAGAATGACTCTACGTTTTAGTCTGTGCACTGGAAAGGCAACGCTGCCATCACAGAAACAAGAAAGAGTGGGGTTAGAACAGGGCTGGGGGAGAGTCCAGAGAGTATCAGACCACTTAGGGGTATGGCAAGTTAGAGATGCCTACTGGACACCCAAGTAGAGGGGCAAGCGGGCAGCTGTATTTACCAGTCTGTAGTTCAGAGAGGAGTCTGTAGTTAAGAGATTTAAATTTGGAATTTGAAGCCATAAAACTGCATGAGATTATCAAGGAGTGAATGCACATTGAACAGCTGAGAGAGTTCCCAAGACTATGCTCCGGGCACTCCAACATGAAGAAGGAAGAGAAAAGAAGGAAGTGGCACAGGCAGGAGGAAAACCAGGACCTTACGGTGAGCTGGAAGCCACAGGAAGGATGGACCGATCAGCTGTGACAAGCGCTAGTACTGACGGGTCAGAGAAGACAACCCCAGAACACCGATAGCAAATCCAGCCAAGTGGATGTCGTCAGCCTTGTCAGTGGGGTGGGTGTCAGACAGGACAGGCGGCGAGCAGTCAGCAAACCACCCTGTGAAGGAGAGCAGAGAACTGGCACAGTGGCTCGAAGGGAAGGTGCTGAGGAAGGGGACGGCACATTTAACACCGTCCACATTAGCTCTCATTCAGAAGTGTACTTGGGGTCCAATATGACACACTGACGTGGGTGGGACCAAGGAATTGATGTACTAGGAACATGTTTAAAATATGTACTTTTTAAAGAGCAGTTTTTAGGTTCACAACAAAACTTAGCAGAAAGTACAGAGAGTTCCCATGTCCTATATTTCCCCCTGTCCCCATGCATGCGCAGCCTGTCCCACACACCGCCCATCAACATCCCTCACCAGGGTGGTACATTCGTTACAATCTATGAATCTACATTGACACGTCATTATTATCCATAGTCTGTAATGTATGAGGGTTCACTCTTGGCATTGTACATTCCACTGGTTTTTGACAAATGCACTAATAACATTTTAATAATTAAAAATAAATTGATGTAATAAGAACGTTTTTTTTACTGTGGTAAGAACACTTAACATGAGACCGACCCTTTTAAGAACGTGTTAAGTGAGTAGTACAGAATTGTTAACTATAGGCACTGTGTTGGACAGCACATCTCTAGAACTGACCATCCTACATAACTGAAACTTTATTCCCAATGAGCAACAATTCCCCATTTCTTCCTCCCCCCAGACCCTGGCAGTGACTGTTCTATTCTCTGTTTCTATGAGGATGTGGTGAAAATTGGAAAACTTGTATACTGTTGGTTGGAATGTAAAATGGTGCTGCTACTGTGCAAAACAGTATTGAGGTTCCTCGAAAAATTAAAAATAGAACTACCATATAATCCAGGAATATATCCAAAGGAAGTGAAATCAGTACGTCAAAGAGATATCTGCACTCTCTTGTTCACTGCAGAATTATTCACAAGAGCCAAAATATTGGAAACACCCTAAATGTTTATCAATGAATGAATGGATAAAGAAAATGTGATCACACACACTCACACACACACACACACACACACACACACAACACACACAGAGAGAGAGAGAGAGAGAATATCTTGGTTCTACCTTCTACAACAGATTACCATAGACTGGGTAGCTTAAACAACAAACATTTATTTCTCATAATTCTAGAGGATGGAAGTCAATGATCAAGGTGCTAGCAGATATGGAGTCTGGTGAGGGCCCACTTCCTCATTTGTAGGTGGCCATATTCTTGTTGTAGCCTCACATGGCAGAGAGCAGAGAGAGCAAGAGCAAGCTCTCTCGTCTCTTCTTTTAAGGGCACTAATCCCATTGATGAGGGCTCTACCGTCATGACCTAATCAACTTCCAAAGGCCCCATCTCCTAGTTCCAGTCAAGATGGCAGAATAGACAGTCCCCAGCGTCACTCTCTCCCACAAATCAACAAATTTACAACTATAAAAATGTAACATCAGCCAAGCTGGGGCCACTGGAGCTCAGCTGAAAAGGAGGAGAGACCTATAGAACTCATGAAGGTGGGAGAAAACACAATGAGAGAAAGAAAAAACTGCTCTCAGCATTTTGGGCCGCAGCCGCTTCAATGCTGGAGCGCATGGAGCAGGAGCTGGCAGAAGCTGCAGCTGTGCCCTTTAGATGGGGTTACTTGGAGGAAGAAGGGGAGAAGAGGACTTTGGTGGCCCCCAGGACAGCAAGACCACTAGTACGGTTCCCATGGACCCATGCAGGAGCAAGGAGCCAGAACAGCTGAAAAAGGGAGCCACTCAGAGGCTGGTGAGTCATCACAAGGGACTGGCGCAGGGCCCATCCCATGGGAAGTGTTTGGAGCATGGGCAGTGGGGGAGACAGGCCCACTGGGAGAACACTGGGACACAGCAAGGACAGCCAATCTGCCCCCCAATCAGGGCAGGACCACTCAGAGGAGACTGGTCAGGAATGCGGAATTGCATGTGGTGCAGTTTGATGAAAAAACTCAGGCCCAGATCAGTGTTTCTATACAACCTATAAGGTCAACCATTAAACCCTGAGCTGCACAAAACGCCTTCCCTAGGGAAACAGCAGCAAAGCACCAATTTAGCTCAATCACAGAGCTCAAGTACTGGTTCCCACAAGAAGTTCCCCCATGTTAGAAGTAAGCAAAGGACAAAACCTCAGTTCTGGCCCAGGCACACCATGAATGCCTTGGGGCCCAGCAAGGGACATGAGGCATGGAGCCAGGAGCAGGACCCCCGCCCACAACCACTCGTACTACCAGCACCTCTCAGGGCCCCATGCAGGAACCAAAGGATTGGAGCCAGGGACCAGACCGCACTCCCATAACTAGGCACCCTGTGCCAGCACCCTGGGGCCTATCCAGGGGCCCAGGGCTGCCAGCCAGTGACTGGACCCCCCTCCCACAACCAGGCGCACCAAGCCAGCACCTCAGGGCCTGCCCTGGAACATGGGAAATGGAGAAGGGGACCAGACTCCCTTCCCACAATGAGGTACCCTGCACCAGCACCTTAGGGACCACACAGGGACCTAGGGCATGGAGAAGGGGACCAGACCCCACTCCCACAACCAGCCACCCCACACCAGTGCCTTGGGGCCCTCATGGGGACCCAGGGTATGGAGAAGGGGACCAGACCCCCCTCCCACAACTAGGCACACCTCACCAGTGCCTCAGGGCCTGCCTGGGGACCCAGGGCATGGAGAAGGGGACCAGACACCCCTCCCACAACCAGGCACACTGTGTCAGCACCTTGGGGCCCACTTGGGGATCTGGGGTATGGAGAAGGGGACTGGACCCTCCCTCCCACAACCAGGCACACCACATCAGTGCCTCTGGGCCTACCCTGGTACCCAGAGCATGGAGAAGGGGACCAGACCCCCCTCCCACAACCAGGCACACCATGCCAGTGCCTCAGGATCCACTCAGGGACTGGGGAATGGAACTGGGGAATAGACACTCTCCACAACCAGGCACACTGCCAGCACCACGGTGCAGGCCAAAAACATCTCCTCCATGTGGGTGGCCCACCTCAGCCACCACAACAACCATGGCTGCCGTGAAGGCAGCTAGATGCCACAACCACCACGCAGATGGTCCACCAGACACTGGAGTGAGTTGACACAAGGAGAGTCCCCAGCAGAGATAAAGAAAGGAGGAGGATCTCTCTCTCCACAGAGCCCATTTCATAGTGATGGAAGAGACATCTGCTCTATGATAGTATTGAGGGACCTGATCACACCTCTCAGCATTGGACAAATCATTTGGGCAGCAAATCAACAGAGTAACCATTATTCTTTCAGAGGGAGAGAAGAAATCTAGGGTGATTAGAGCGGGGATAGGGGAGGGAAAAGGGGATGGAGAGGGATTAGTCAAGGGGCATAAAGAATAATTACGATTTGTAACAATATGTTTGCTAGTAATATTGATTTGATCAACATATCTCAATGTTGAACACCCAAAATATGTATAATCAATTTTGATTCAATAAAAATAAAAATAAATAAAATAAAAATTTAAAAGGCCCCATCTCCTAATACCATCACCTTGGGCAATAGGCTTTAACATATGAATTTGGTGGTGGGCACAAAAATTCAGTACATAACAGTGGAGTACTATTTAGTCTTTAAAAAGAAAGAAATGCTGCCCTATGTGAGAACAGGGACGAACCTTGAGGACATTATGCTAAGTGAAATAAGTCAGTCACAAAAGGACAAACACTGCATGATTCTACTTGTATGAGATACCTAAAATAATTTTTAAGTGTCATTTTTAAATAAATTTAAAAAAACATTTTAAAAAAATTTAGAGACAAAACAATGAATATGAAACTGCACTTGGACAAAAATAACTTGAAGGGAGTGCTAGAGCACATCAAAGGAGTAGCACAGACACGAGTGAGGACAGACTCAGGATAGCCACAGAAAGAAGCACCTGGCCTCCCTCCCCATCCCCAGCCAGGAGCACTAGGGAGCTGTGAGAAGCTTCTGCCTGCAGGGGAAAGGTGAGCAAGAGCTGCATCATGGATACCTACAATCGAATGTACACGGGAGCCACACGGCCCTTGCAGGCCATGAGCCCAGTGTTGGGAGCTGCTGGGAGCCCACATAACTGCATTAATTCAGGAAGGGAGATCACACTGAGCCCTCCCACCCCCCAGGTCCCAGGCTGCTGCAGCACGTCACAATTTTAGGATCAGAGCCATCACCTCAGTGCATTTTTTCCTGGGGCCCAAGAGCCCCAGCATCTCCACAGCCCTGAGGTCCCCTCAATGCACTGGGGCTCCAGCACCTGAACCCATGCAACGCCCTGCATCCTGGGAACAGGTGGTCCAGCACGGTGTGGAGGCCACCCTCAGGACAGAGGAAGCCAGTGCACTCACTCTCCAGAGCCAGAAATCTGACAGATTGGGGCCTTTTGCCACTGCTGGTGGCGCTGATCTCTTCAGTGGAGCACCCATACCCCTCTCCCAGGGGCAATGAGTCCTGCCACAGCTCCAGTAAACCTGCCCAGAGCCAAACACTCCAGCTGGAGACTGTGGAGTACCCACATGCCTCTTTCAGGGGCACAGAGCCCCAACTGCAGTTCCTATGAGCCCACCCATGGCCACCCAGGGGAGCTGCAGACAGAAACATCATTACTTTTAGGGGCACAAGGACCCACCCATAACCCCAGTGAACTTGTGTGGGGCAGCCCACTCCAGCTAAGGAACTGTGGAGTGACTCAGTATTTATCTTGGGGGTGCCAGGGCCTGTCTGTGGCCCCAGCAATCTTGCCCAGCAAGCCCACTCAAGCTGAGAGGCTTCAGAGTACACCAGCATCTTCCTTGGGGGATCAGGGTCCTGCCCATGACCCCAGTGACCTTATCTAGAGTGGCCCTATCCAGCTGAGGAGCTACAGAGCACTGCACCATCTCTTTTGGGGGCACAGGGGCCTTCCCATAACTGCAGAGACCTCACTTGGAGGGGCCCACTCCAGCTGAGAACCTGCAGAGCAACCCAGCACCTCTTTTGGGGGTGCAGGGCACAGCCTGAAGTCCCAGTAACCGCATCTACAGTCACTCACTTCAGCTGAGGAGCTGCTGAGCACCTTATTATCTCCCTCAAAGTCCAAGGTCCTGACCACAACCCCAGAAATCCCACCCAGTGTTGTTTATTAAAGCCAAGAAACTTCAGAGCACCCCAGGTCCTCTACTAGGGGCACAGAGTCCTGACCACTTACCAAAAATCCTGCCCAGGGTCACCCACTCCAGCTGAGGAGCTGTAGAACACTCCAATGCTTCTCTTAAGAGCTTGAGATTTCCTCCATGACCCTTGCAATCCGGCCCGGGATCACTCACTTCATCAAGGAGCTGCTGCTAAGTGCCCCAGCACCTAGGTCACAGAGCCACTCATAGACCACTCCAACATTGAATACAGGTGAAGAAATCACAGAGACTATGGCATTACACTTACTGATGCTATATAACACATCTACATGAAAGAGTATCTCCCTTAGAAAGCTACTCCAGAGTATAAGAAGTGATTACATCAATGTAGGGATACAAGAAACACGAAAAAACAAGGAAACATGACACCCCAAAGTAATACCACAATTCTTCAGTACCAGACACCAAAGAGAAGGACAACTATAAAATGCCTTATAAGGAATTCCAAATAATCTTAAGGAAACTCAGTGAGATGCCAAAAAAAAAAAAAAAATACAGATAGACACCATAACAAAATAAGAAAAAACAATTCAGGATCTGAATAAGAAATTCAGCAGAGACATAAGTCTCGTAAGAACCAAGCAGAAATCTTGGAACTGAAGAATTTATTAAATGAAATAAAAAATATAACTAAGAGCTTAAGCAGCAAGCTAGATCAAGCAGAAGAAAGAAATTCTGAACTTGAAGACATGCTTTTTGAAATAGCCCTGTCAGACCAAAATAAAAAGAAAAAAGAATTTTTATAAAATGAAGAAAGCTTACAAGATATATGGGACAACTTTAAGTATACAAACATCTGTATAATGGGTGTTTCAAAAGAGAAGGAGAAGAAAAAAGGCATTGAAAACCTATTTAATGAAACAATAACTGAAAACTTCACAAGTTTGGGGGGAGATATGGACTTCTAGATCCAAGATTTTCAAAGATCCACAAACAGATTTAACCCTAAAAGATCCTCTCTGAGACCCATTATTGTCAAATTGTCAAAAGGCAAAGGCAAAGAAAGAATTCTAAAAACATCAAGAGAAATGTATCAAGTGACCTATAAGGGAATCCCCATCAGACCAATAGCAGATTTCTCAGCAGAAACCTTACAGGCCAGGAGAGAGTGGGATGATATATTCAAAGTGCTGAAAGGAAAAAAGTGCCAGCCAAGAATACTATATACCCTGCAAAGTTATACTTCAGAAATGAAGGAGAAAAAGTGCCTTTCCCAGAAAAACAAAAACTGTGGGAATTCACCACCATGAGACTGGCCCTACAAGAAGTTCTTCTTAAGGAAGTCCAACATCTGGAAGCAAAAGATTGATAACTACCATCATGTGAAAGAATAAAACTCACTGATAGAAAAGATATACAAATGAGAAAGAAAAAGAAATTATGTCTTATCACTACACCAAAAACACCAAACAGCAAAGACCAACAATAAAAGGGAAAGAAAAGAACAAAAGATATATGAAACAATCATAAAATAATTAATAAAATGTCAGGATATGGCAATGCCTTTTAATAACAACCATATATGTCAATGGATTAAATTCCTCATTTAAAAACTATAGACTGGCTGAATGGGTCAAAACACAAGACCCAACTATAGGCTGCCTACAAGAAACTCACTTTACCTGTAAAAACACACATAGACTGATAGTGAAAGGACGGGAAAAGTTATTCCTGCAAATGGAAACCAAAAATGAGCAGAAGTAGCCACATTTACATTGGGTAAAACAGACTTTAAACCCAAAACTAAAAACAAAGAAGGACATTATGTAATGATAAAGGGATCAATTCATCAAGAAGATATAACAATTGTAAATATATATGCACCTAACATTGAAGCACTCAGATATATAAAGCAAATATTATTGTATCTAAAAGGAGAAATAGATCTCAATATATTAACAGTTGGGGATTTCACACCCCCCTCTCAGCACTGAACAGATCATGTAGACAAAAAATTGACACAGAAACATCAGATTTAAACTCCTCTATAGACCAAATGGACTTTACAGACATGTACAGAACATTTCATCCAACAACTGAAGAACATACATTCTTCTCATCAGCACATGAATCACTCTCCAGGACAGACTGGATGTTACACCACAAATCAAGTTTCAACACATTTAGAAAAACTGAGTCATATTAAGTGTCTTTTTAGACCACAATGGAATAAAACTAGAAATCAATAACAAGTGAAACTTTGTAAATTGTAAATACATGGAAATTAAACAACATGCTCCTGAACAACCAATGGGTCAAAGAAGAAATCAATCAGGAAATAAAAAAATTCTTTGAAACTAATGAAAATAGAAGCATGTCACACCAAAATCTATAGAATACTGCAAAAGCAGTATTAAGATAGAAGTTTATTGCAATAAGTGCTTACATCAAAAAAGTAGAAAGATTTCAAATAAACAGTCTAACACTGCATCTCTAGGAACTAGAAAAGCAAGAATACTCCAATCCCAAAATTAGTAGATAAAAAGATATAATAAAGATCAGAGCAGAACTAAATGAAATAGAGACAAAAAATACAAAACAAATCAACAAACAAAAAGTTGGGTTTTTGAGAAGATAAACAGAATTGACAAACCATTAACTACACTAAGAAGAAAAGAGAGAAGACCCAAATAATGAAAATCAGAAATGAAAAAGGACATTACAACTGATACCACAGAAATACAAAGAATCATTAGAGACCATTATGAACAACAAATTGGAAAATCCAGGGGAAATGAATAAATTTATGGGTACATACAGCATACCAAGACTGAACCAAGAAGAAATAGAAAACCTGAACAGGCCAGTAATGCACAATGAGATTGAAACAATAGTCAGCACTCTCTCAGGAAAGTAAAGCCCAGAACCAGATGGCTTCGCTGGTGAATTCTAACAAACTTTTAAAGAAGGATTAACATCGTTCTTCCCAAAACATTCTAAAAAATCAAAGCAGAGGGTACCCTTCCAAATGTATTCTATAAGGCCAGCATCACCTTGATAGCAAAATCAGAAAAAGACACCAACAAAAAAATAAAACCACAGGCCAATATTCCTGATGAACATAGATGCAAAAATCCCCAACAAAATGCTGGCAAACCAAATTTAACAGCACATCAAAAAGATTATACACCATGATCAAGTGGGATTTATCCCAGAGATGGTTCAACATACACAAATTTAAAATGTGATATATCACATCAACAAGATGAAGAATAAAAGCCATATAATCATCTCAATAGATGCAGAAAAAGCATTTGACAAAATTTAGCATCACTTCATGCTAAAAACTTTCAATAATTAGGTATAGAAGGAAAGAGTATCAACACAATAAAGGCCATATATGACAAATGCACAGCCAACATCATCCCAAATTGGGAAAAGTTGAAAGCTTTTCTTCCAAGAACAAGAACAAGACAAGGATGCCCATTCTCACCATTTCTAGTAACAGAATTTCTGGCCAGAGCAATTAGGCAAAAGAAAGAAATAAAAGTCATCTAAATTGGAAAAGAGGAAGTCAAATTGTCCCTATTTGCAGATGACATGATTCTATATATAGAAAACCCTAAAGACTGCACCAAAAAACTCTTAGAACTGATATACGAATTCAGTAAATTTGCAGGATACAAAATCAATATATAAAAATCAGTACCATTTCTATACACCAACAACAAACTAGCAAAAAATTAAATCAAGAAAGCCATCCCATTTATAATAGATACCAGAAAAGTAAAATACCTAGGAATAAATTTAACCAAGGAGGTGAGATATCTCTACAATGAAAACTACAAAACACTTATGAAAGAAATTAGAGATCACACACAAAAAATGGAAACATGTTCCATGTTCATTGATTGGAAGAATCAATATTGTCTAAATGACCATACTACCCAAAGCAATCTACAGATTCAATGCAATCCCTATCAAAACACCAATGACATTCTTCACAGAAATAGAAAAAACAATCCTAAAGAAAGCTATAGTACACATGCTGCCAAAGTGAGCACAAAATATGCTATGAAGCTATAGTAATCAAAACAGCATGATACTGACATAACAAACACACACATGGAACAATGGCACAGAATAGAGAACCCAGAAACAAACTCATGTACTTACAATCAATTGATCTTTAATAAAGGCACCAAGAACATACAGTGGGGAGAGGACAGTCTTTTCAATAAAAGGTGCTAGGAAAACTGGGTATCCATAGGCAGAGGACCTCTGTCTCTCACCATTACCCAAATCAACTTATAATGGATTAAAGACTTAAATGTAAGACCTGAAACTACAAAACTACTGGAAAAAAACATAGGAGAAATACTCTAAGACATTGGTCTGGGCAAAAATTTTATGGAAAAGACTGATAGAGCACAGGCAACAAAAGCAATAATAGAGAAAACTAAACTAAAAAGCTTCTGCACAGCAAAGAAAACAATCAACAGATTAAAGAGGCAACCAGCAGAATGGAAGAAAATATTTGCAAAGAAGTTATCTGAGAAGGGATTAATGTTCAGAATATATAAGGAACTCAAACAACTCAATAATTAAAAAACAAATAATCTGATTTTAAAATGGGCAAATTACCTGAGTAGACATTTCTCAAAGGAAGACATATAATGGCCAACAGGTATATGAAAAAATGTTCAATATCAGTAATAAATATAACTCTGTACCCAATAAATATATATAATAAATATGTTTCAATTAAAAAAGAAAGGAAGAAAAGAAAAGAAAAAAATATAAAATATTTCTTAAAGTGGTCATATTTCATTATATGTAGCCCTGTGGGCTACTCAGGATAGCTATTACCAACTAGAATTTATAGTTTCAAAAACAGAAGTACCACTCTCCTGCCTCAGAAGGCAGCACCTTCCCCATGACCATATAGACAGCAGACAACTCAGAGCTTTTAGTCTCCCAAGAACCCACTTATGTCTCCAATTGATGTAAGTGCCGCTGGTGAAATACTGATGTGCATTACAGAACATGGAAACTAATGGAATGTGTAAACTAAATATTTTATAAGGTAAAAGAAAAATTTAAGGTTACATAACTAAAAGATGAACTACAGACATAAATATAGATATGTTCTAGCTGTGCAAAGACAGTTATAACAACATCTATGATTTATAATACACCTACTCTCTGTTAAGAAAATCACATACCTTGTCACTAATTATCACCAGCCACCTGATTAGTTGGAGCTATTGTCCTGATTATACACTTGGAGATTAAGGTTCAAGGTGCTGTGTAATTAAATGGCAGTCATGAGAGATTCTGAACCAAATTCTAATGGCAAAGCCTGTGTTTTTTAACTTTCCACCTTGACACCTTAATGAAAAACAGAAATAAGTAACTTTCTGTTCACTACGCACAATAATCTTACTGGGAAAAATAAGAATTGTGCATCTCAAGAAAATAATGCTAATTAAAGAAAAATGGATAATGATAATTCAGAAGTCTGTAGTATTAAATATGCTCTTTTCTTTCTAGAGAATATTGAGAAAGCTCAAAAGAAGCCCTACAAATAGTGGTCAGTAGGAGAAAATGTCAATTACTTTCTCAACTCAGCTGGTAGGCTGGGCATTTGTACAGTTCCTTCCGAGATCACTGTGAAATGTCACCACGTCGTGGCCAAAACAACGAAGGGTGTACTTTCTATACTTTTTTTTTATAAAACAATTTGCACAGTTCTGTCATCTACCCAGAGATACAAAAATAGATCGCATTGAGCAAAGTGGCTAAGTCTAAATAGAATGGGCCAAGTTTCCATCATCTTCTTACATCATATCACATGGCTATTTCAGGAATAATGCCAGTGATTATATATTGGCTACATGCCTCAATGCTGGCTTGCATCTGTAATTTAAATACATATCATACTAAATAGTGTCATTGTGCAAAAACTAAGGTATTCAGTGATTGGTGTTTCCCCCACTTCCTCAAGCACAAAGGAGTTCATTCTGTTCTCCAGCATGCAGGTGTAACATTGGAAAATGCTTGAAAATTCCATCCATGCATTTTCCTGGCAAAAATAACTGATTTTTTAACTTATGAAAATATACTTGCTCTTCCATCTGAGTGGGTGGATGGAAATGGGTAGAAATGTATCATTTCCAGCTGATATGTTTATGTATTGAAAACTTGAAAACATTTCAAAATAAATGGTCCTAAAGAGTTAGGCTAATTTAAATTTTGCCCTGAAATGTTTGTATACTTTTTCTTTAGCATTGAACCTTCATTTCTACACATGAAAATTAAATTAAGTCTATTTCAGTACATTTGGAACTTGTCTTTTCGAAGAGTTGCTTGAGTTGGATGGATACATGGTCAGGAAAAATGCAAGTATCTTCTTAAACTCTTAGGCACAATGAATTTGTGGCAATAAAAGAATTTTTAAAAACATGGCTAGAAGATGGTTATCACACCACATACACCTCCCTTACCCGCAGTGAGTGTCAGCCAAATGTGGAGCATCCCATAGCATCTGCACACAGTATCTGTGGTTGACCTTGAACTTCATTGCATCTTCTACTGAAAAATGGCCTCCGTAACAGCTTGGACTATTTACAGAAAGCCTATTTCAGTTTTCCTGAGCCCAAATTGAACAGTCTAGAGTGTGGTACTTATAAAAGGAAACAAAAGGGCCTATTTAATTGATATTTTGGACCAAAAAGAAGAGATATGAGTAACATTAAGTGCCAGGCTTTCTTGTCTCGCCCCGCTGTAAATAAAGTAGCAGTGTCTCATTATCTGAACATTCTTCCTTGGGCTGGTTGTAAGTGGCCAGAAAGGTGATGTTAATGATCTCTCTTGTAGACTGGCTTGGCTATTGCTGGTCTCCTGTTCCCTGTTACTGAGCTTGTTCTCTCGGGGGAGTTGAGAAGGCGGACCAAAGATAAAAATAGTAAAAATATAGTAAAAAGGTTTCATTTACCAATTAAATATTCAGAATTGCACCTGCTGATAAGGACTGTCTGCAGTGCCAACTGCAGTGACATCCACTAAGACATGCATGGGCGCACACTGGACAAGCTACCCACCCAGTCGCCAGAGGGCAGGTAGACTCCTGGGCCTCTACCGATGTCTGAATGGCATAAGCACATTTTAACATGTGCAAACATTGCGATTGGACTTGTACAAGCCTTCACTTATAAAAGGGTGAATCGGGCTGCCACTATAAAAGGACTCACCAAATTAGAGAATGTGCGTGAGACCTGGAACCAAATTGACAGTGACCGAGGAACTCACTTTTCCGGACATGGTATGCAGGAGTAGGATGAGGCTCATAACATACTGCAAACTTCTCATCTGCCTTATAATCCCTGGCACCAGGTCTCATCAAGAGGATGAATGGCATGATTAAAACCACCCTGAAAACTTTATCAGCAGGTGGGACCCTAAAGGGATGGTCCCACTGCTTGACAGAAGCCATCAGACTGATAAATGCTGCGTCCACCATGCGACCTATGTCTGCTTATGACCAATCGGTTGTGTATACGCTGATCACTAGAGCTTTAAAAGTGCAAATACAGGAAGGAGGTTTGAGGCCACTCCAGGAGGATGAAGGGCTTGTTCTGCATTTGCCACAGGACCTCCCACCTGGGAAAACTTCAGTAGATTGGAAATTAAAATAGTATCCCTCTTCCAGGTGGCTTGGTATCTTTATCCTAGGGGGGACAGCCTTACCTCCAGCATCACACTCAGTCCCTTTTTTATTTAGGGAAGGGCCCAACCTTAACCCATGTGACTTCCCCATGTCCTCTAAAATGGGGAATAGAAGTGGGTCTGTTGTTATGGGTAGCAACAGAAGCCCCTGTTTATAACATGCTTGCCCCTGCTGATGGCCCCAAGGGCCCCAGGGAAAGTGCCAATACTGGGGGTGGTGTTGTCACATGGTGATCAAACTGCACCTGTGTTATTGTTAAATGAACACTTTGCCTTACCCAATATCTTTGAAACGTTGGTCTTATCATCCATAGTTTCCTCCTCATAGGACTCTTACCAGGGACGTCTGGAAATGCCTTCCTCTCCTGGGCCATAAGCTGAGACTCACAACCACTCTGACTGCTGGGTTTGCAGGCTGCTACCCAGGGACGAACCTGTGCCTTGATTGGACTGGAATGCTGGACTTATATTCCTTCATATAAGCTAATGTAACTGATCTACTTTCTCATATGAAGCAGGCTATTAACCATGGAGATCATATTTCTTTTGCAGGTGCTTTTACTAGATGGCTTACTTCTCTTCCTGGGAAATGGGGAATTCGAGGTCTTAGCATCTTTCTCTGCATAATGTTTATATTATGCTCCTGCTGTTTCTTGTGCTGCTGTGGGATAAAAATACAAGCCACCCCCCAATATCTGGCCCTAGGGACATCTTGGAAAGATTGGCAGACAAGAATGTGTGGGCCACAAATAGGGGTCGAGGGAGTGGAGATGTTATAGGGTGAACAAAACCAAAGCCATTTTGTGCCTTGCCTGCCATGTACACTTCTGTTTAACCTCAATCCTTTGTTTCACCAACCTATATCCTAACCTTAGGGCAAGCTGTAAAAGGAACATAGGTTTCAGGAAGTGCGTGATTTACTACAGTTGGCATTAATGGTATGAGCACTCATATCACAAGACCCCCTGCCCTTTGAATGACAAGACACCTGGTGAATGATGTTATCAACTTACTTTTCTTAATATGTTTCCTTGAAGTTATTTTTAGTAACAGGGATGCCTTGGGTTGAATGTCCCTCTGAAACTAATTCCCACTGTAACTGTTGAGGGTAGGAGATTCTATTATGGTATTAAAAGGTGGGGCCTTGAAGAGGAGATTAGGTTGTAGGACCATACTGTACTGAATGGATTAATGATGGTGGACAGGGGTGAGGTTTGGAGGACATTAAAAGGAGAGTGAATGAGAAGGTTAGTCTCTCTCTGCTATACCATTTTCACAATGTGATACCCTGCCATCACCACCAAAGAAAGTCTTCACCAGAGGGGTTCCCTGGATTTTGGACTTCCTAGCCTCCAAAACTGTAAGCAATAAATTTTGTTTCCTTTATCAATCACCCAGTTCCAGTAAATCACCCCGTTCCAGGCATTTTGTTATAAGCAACAGAAGCAGACTAATACAAGAGGCTTTGCTTTATAAACATTGTGTAGCCTACAGAGGAGGAGAGCTCTCACCGGCAGACCCAGAGTCTTCACTGTGTCCAGCTTTCCTGTGTGTAAGCCACCCCCACTACTAAATATATTTCTATATCCTGAATGGACCTGCTTACTTCCTTCCTCAGTCTCAAAGTACCTTCTCAATGTGGAGGGCATTATACTTTAAACCCCTTCTCACATTCTCTGTCTGCATCTCCCTGTATCTCTCTCTCTCTCTCTCTCTCTCTCTCTCTCACACACACACACACACACACACACACACACACACCACACACACACACACACACACGATCAACTGGGGTTTATACCAAAAAGGGAAGGTTGGTTGGTTGAACATTCAAAATCAACCAATGGGGCTTCCAGTCAAGATGGAGGAATAGACAGTCACCAGGATCACTTTCTCTCGTAAATCAACCAATTTACAACTATTAAAAAGCAATGACAGCCAAGCTGGGGCCGTTAGAGCTCAGGGGAAGAGGAGCAGAGACCTACGGAGTGTATGAAAGCAGGAGAAGCCACAATGAGAGGAAGAAAAGATCACTCCTACCATTTCGAATCCTGGCTGCTTCAAGGCTAGAGCTGGTGGGTGCAGAGAGCAAGATCTGGCAAAAGCCACAGCTGTGCCCTTCCTATGAAGTTGCTTGGAGTCTGCAGGGGAGAAGAGGGCCTTGGTGGCCACCAGGCCAGCAAGACCACTAATAGGGTTCCTGTGGACCCACATAGGAGGAGCCACAACAACTGAAAAAAGGAGCTGCTCAGAGGCCAGTAAGTGATTGCAAGGGACTGGCTCACTGCCCAACCCATGGGAGGTGTTTGGAGTGCAGGTGGTGGGAGAGATGAGCCCACTGGGGTAACACTGGGACACAGCATAGACAGTTGATCTGTCCCCCAGTCAGCACAGGCCTACTCAGTGGAGACTGGTAAGGAATGTAGAACTGCAGGAGCAGCAGTTTGCTGAAAAGACTCAAGTCCAGACCAGAGTTTCCAAACAACCCAAGTGTACTGGACCTCTCGAGACCTGGAAGTACCTACAAAGTCAACCATTAAAATCTGAGCTGCACAAAAAGCCTTCCCCAGGGAATCAGCAGCAAAGCAGCAGTTTAGCTCAACCACAGAGCTCAAGTGCTGGTCCCCACAGGAAGTTCTCCCATTTTAGAAGTAAGCAAAGGACTACAAACTAGTTCCAGTGCAGAGTTTAAGTGTTGGGAACAGCAAATAATCCAACACAGAACTGAAAGAAAAAACAAAATACCCGTAGATCAGAAACAAAGTTTGATATTAACTAGTAAAGGTCTCACTTCACCAAAGAACACCTGTAACACCTAGAAGGATCAGAAGTTCCCTGGGCCCACAAGCCAGGGAGGGAGGAAGGCCAGGCGCCTCAGCTGTGCCCCCTGATACCCACAACCAGCCCAGCAATGACCACCGAGCTGCAACAGGAAGTGCCCTGGCTCCCAAACTGGCACAGTGGGGGTGCCTTGGGCCTCAGCCACACCCCCCAACACCCATACCCTGTCCGGTGATGACCACTGAGCTGACACAGGAAACACCCTGGGCTCTTCAGGGGGGCAATGGGCGGCTGAGGGCTTTGGTCACACCCCCCTAACATCTGCATTCAGCCCAGCAATGATCAAGACACAACTGGAAGCCCCCTAGTCTCTTCTGCAGGAATGAGGGGGGTGTCTCGGGCCTCAACCACACCCCCCTTTCTCCTTCTCCCACCCTATTTCCTTCCCCCTTCCTCTCTCCCTCTCCCACCCAACTGCTCCACAACAACACCTAAGAATGTAAAAACAGATGGAGCCAGTGACCGACCCCTCCACCCACAACCAGGCACACTGCCACTGCCACGGGGCCCACCCAGGGTCCTGAGGTCTGCAGCTGGGGACTGATTCTTCTCCCACAACCAGGCAAGGAACATGCAAAAACACCACATCCATGTGGGTGGCCCACCACAGCCACCACAATAACCACAGCTGCCGCAAAAGTGGCTAGATGTCACAACCACTGAGCAGATGGCCCGCCAGCCACTGTAGTGCACTAACACAAGGAGAGTCACCAGCAGAGACCAAAGAAAAGAAGAGAATGTCTCTCTCCACAAAGCCAGAGTGATAGAAGAAGCATCTGCTCTATGGTAATGGTGGGGGACCGGAACACACCTCTCTCAGCACTAGACAGATCATCTAGGCAACAAATCAACAGAGTAACCTTTACTCTTTCAGAAGGAGAGAAGAAATCTAGGGTTATCAGAAGTGGGACTGGGGAGGGAAAGGGGGATGAGGAGAGATTGGTTAAGGGGCATAAAGAATAAGTACGATTTGTAATAATGTATATGCCAATAATATTGATTTGATCAACATATGTCAATGTTGAACCCCCAAAATATGTATAATCAATTATGATTCAATAAGAAAGAAAAAAAGAAAAAGAAAAGAAAATTGGTAATGAGTAGACAGTGGTAATAGACTTGTTTAGCTTATTCTTCCTGTCTGAAATTCACTTATTATCCCTAAGGTCTTAAGCCTGGGTCCACAAAACAAACTCCACAGAGTGTAAAAAAAAAAAAAAAAAAAATCAACCAAAGTAATTCACCATACTATCCAAATGAAAAGGAAAACTGTACTAACATGTCCATAGATTCAGGAAAAGTATTTGAAAGAACCAATATCCATTCTTGATAAACTCTGCAAACTAGAGATAGAAGGGAATTTCCTCAACCTAATACAATACAACTATGAAAAGTCTACAGTTAACATTGTAAAAGATCGAATGCTTTCACTTTAATATCATAAACACTATCAACTCTTCTGTTCAATATCTACTGGAGGTTCTAACCAATGCAATAAGTGGAGAAAAAGAAATAAAATGCATCCAGATTTCAAAGGAAAAAATTTTTAAATCTTTTTATTCTCAGATGGCATGATCATCTGTGTGGCTAATCCTATGGAATCTACAAAATAGCTTCTAGAATTAATAAGTAAGTTGAAGCATGCAAGACCAATAAATAAAAATCAGTTGTATTTCTACATAATAGCAATGAACAATTATAAATTTTAAAATAGTTTAAAAATTTATTTATAAAAGTATGAAAAATATAAAACATGTGGGGATAATTTGACAAAATATTTACAATGCTGTACACTTAAAACTATAGAGCATTGCTTAGAATGCCTAAATAAATGAAAAAATATATCTTGTTCATAGATCAAAAGAGTTAATATTGTTAAAATATAAATACTCTTCAAATTGATCTATAGAATCAATGAAATTCCAATAAAAATTCAACTGGCTTTTTTGTAGAAATTGAAAAGGCTCATTTTAAGCTTTATATGAAAACAGATGGTATTTCGAACAACCAAAATCATGCTGAAAGAGAACAAAGACAAAGGACTTAAATTATCTATTTGTAAACTATAATAATCAAGATAGCAAAGCACTGGTGTAAAATTAAACAAATATATTAATGAAATAAAGATTCTACAAATAAACTTATATTATATGGTAAATTTATTTTCAGCAACAGCACCAAGTCAATTCAGTAGGAAAAGAATAATCTTTTCACCAAATTGTACTAGAACAATTGGATGGCCATATGCAAAAAAAACCTCAACCTACATTCCACAAAATATAAAAAATTAACTTGAAATGGATCATATACATAAATATAAGAGCAAAAGCTAAAAAAAAAAAAAAAAATCCAGAGTAAGTTATGAGACAAAACCATACTAACCTTGGATTCAGCAACAAGTTCTTAACTATGAAAGCATGGACTATAAAAAAAAAATCACAAAAATTGGACTTCATCAAAATTTAAAACTTTTGCTCTTCAAAGACAATGTTAAGAATATTAAAATTAAATGTTAAGCCATATACTGGAAGAAATTATTTGAAAAACATATGTCCTACTAAGGACTTATATTTAGAATATATAAAGAACTCTGACAACTCAAAAATAAGACAAATCAATTTTTCAAATGGGAAAAAGATTTGAACAGATACTTAGCCACATAAGATACACAGATGGCATCATTAGTTGTTACTGAATTACCCATTAAAACCACAAGATACCCCTACATAGCCACTAGAGTGGCTAAAATAAAAAGACTGGCTATACCAAGTTTTGGCAAGGATCCAGAACAAGTCTTGCACACTGCTGGTAGGAATGTAAAATGTCACAACTACTTTGGAAAACAGTTTGACAGCTTCTTAAAAAGTTAAACATACATCTACCATATGACCTAGCCATTCTACTCAGGCATTTATCTAATTAGAAATAATGAAAGCACATGTCTGCACAAGAACTTGCACAGAAATGTTCATGGTAGATTGATAATAAAACAGAGCTGGAAACTGATGGACCTTGGACATGACCGGCACCATCTTGGATGTGACTGGTGCCATTTTACACACACTCAGCACAAAATGGCCAGAAGAAACCTCATGATTTCTGAGAAATAGAAACTCCTCCACATCAGCACCAAACCCCTCCCTGATTACATCAGCCTTTACAACTTATATAAGCCCTCCCACCCCAACACCAGTTGCTGCTCTCCATTTTGAGTGCAGCCCAGCAGATTCCTTTCCTTTAATAAAGCTTGATCAGTACCCGGCGTTTTGGCTCACTTTCTTTCATTTTGGTGCCAAAACCCGGGAACAGTCCTGGCCAGGACCTTTGGATGATCCCCTCTCTTGGGTTGATTGGCCCCCCAGCCACCCTTCCTGGACCTGCCGAACCAGGTACCTCCAGGACTCTCTCCTTTTGTTGTTTCAGACCAACACATCCACAACTGGCCTCAATTCAGGGTGAGTCAGTGGGTCTGTCCTGCTTCTATGGGTTCCCCCAACTACTTTCTATGAGTACTGTCTACTTCTCAAAGACCAGGCTCCTGGCCAAGGGAACCCATCTCATACTCCCCAGCTATTGGAGGATGCTCCTCTAGCCAGTCAGTGGCTCCTCTATTGAAAAGAAGGTGTACACCAACGAGGATGCTCCTTGGTGTTACCCTTCTTCTACTGGGACTGATCACCTCCTTTCTCACTCTCTAAATGGGATCCTCACAATCCAAACCTCCATGCTCTATGCCTCTGGGCTGTCTCCTGGCCAATTTACAACCCCTTGGCCTCCAGGGTGACATTAAACCTAAATGTCTCATGTTCTCTTCCACGCTCTATGCCTCTGAGTTGTCTCCTGACCAACCTCTTGGCCTCCAAGGAGATATTAAGCACAAACACCTCATTTTCTACTACAATCAGGTTTGGCCTAAATATGGATCCCAGTGGCCAGAAAATGGCACTTTCTATTTGGATACTCTCAGAGACCTAGACAACTTTTGTCAGTGAAGCAGCAAAGCTAGAGTGATTCATTATGTTCAAGGCTTCTTCTATCTCTGTCAAAACTTCTCCTCTCTGTCAAAACTGCCCTACATCTCAAATTCTCCTAGCTCATGCCCAACCTCCCCTTCTAGACACGGATCAATCTTTTGATCTTTCAGACCACTCTGCTCCCCAACCACCTCCTTACACTCCAGATCCTACACCAGCCCCTTCACCTTTTCCCTCTCTTCATCCTCAGCCACCCAACCCCTCTCCTTCTTCCCCTTCATCAGGTGACAACCCTGCCTCAGCTCCAGCTCCTTTATACTCCCTCTGTGAAGTGGTTGGGACAGAGGGAATTGTCTGGGTCCATATCCCCTTTTCTCTTTCCAATCTCTCCCAAATCGAAAAATGACTGGGATCTTTCCAGTCTGACCCGGACACATATCTTAAGGAATTCAGATATCTCACCTACTCTTATGATCCCACCTGGCATGATGTTTTCATGATTCTCACTTCTACCTTGTCCCCCAAGGATAGGGAGCAGGTCTGGATAATGGCCCAACAAGAGGCAGATGAGATACATGCCCAAAGTATAGGTGGCCTGTGGGAGCCATTGCCATCCCTCACACAGACCCAAATTGGGACGACCAGGCCAGCCACGGGGACTGGGACCTCTGGGATAATATGATCACACACTTGATTTATGGCCTCCAAAAGGCTACTCACAAGTCAGTCAATTATGACAAGCTTAGAGAAATCACACAGAGATCCACTGAAAATCCCAGCAAGTTCCTAACCCACCTCTCTGAGGCTTTACATAAATACACATATATAGAGCCAAATACCCCTGCAGGTATGGCCCTTTTACACTCTCCTTTTATCATACAAACAGCCCCTGATATTTGGAAAAAAACTAAAAAAGACTTGAGGATGATCCAAATACAACCCAGTGAGACCTCCTCTACGCTGCTTTCAAGGTCATTAACAATAGAGAGGAGGAGGAGAAAAAAGATCGTTATAAAAGAGATCAGGCCAAATACCAGCTCCTAGATAATGCTATCCGGAATTCACATACTCCAAAGCCAGCTCCTCTAGGGGCAAACCACCTGGAAACTCCTTCAAATGCAGCCAACCAGGCCACTGGGCATGGGCCTGTCATAACCTCGGGCCAAATCCCGGGCCCTGTCCTCACTACAAACAGCCAAATCACTGGGGGGTTGACTGTTCCACTCACCAGAGAGGGAGTGGCCCAGTCCCTAACACACAAAGTTTGGCTCCACAGCCATCCCTACTGGAGCTTCTCAGCTTTGCCCAGGAGGAGGGCTGACGATGCCCAGGGCCCGAGGCCCCCACGGAGATCACCATGTGAGCTCATGGTAACTCTCCTTGTAGCAGGTAAGCCAATCTCTTTTGTCATTGATACAGAGACCACTTACTCTACCCTTCCTGAATATGCAGGACCAACAACCTTGTCCTCTATCACAAAAGTAGGGGTCACGGAATCAGAACACCACCCACGGATCACTCAATCCCTTTCCTGCACCCTACATCACACCCAATTCACACACAAATTTTTAATAATGCCTCAATGCCCAGCCCCTTACTGGGATGGGACATCCTTTCCAAATTCAAAGCTACCCTTACCCTAAACACTTTAGCTCCAGCTACAAAACTGTTACAGGCCACCCCAGACCTGGCCCCTGAGGCTTCCACCTTCTCCTCCCCCTCAGACAAGGTTAATCCCATAGTATGGGACGCTTCTTCTCCCTCCATTGCTACACACCATTCCCCTATCCTTGTTAAATTGCTGAACCCCTCTTTGTTGCTTAATTTCCCACAGTACCCCATTGCTAATAAACACCTAATAGGCTTAAAACCTGTTGTGCACACCTAATAGGCTTAAAACCTGTTGTGCACAAATTCCTTTCTTCTCATCTCTTACAGCCAACCCACTTGCCTTTTTATACACCCATCCTTCTGTTTATAAAGCCTAATGGCTCGTACCATTTAGTTCAAGACCTCAGGGCCATTAATGTGGCCATTTTACCAATAACCCCAATTGTTTCTAACCCCTATACTCTTCAATACACAATCCCAACAACAACCTGTTTCTTCTCTGTATTTGACCTCAAAGATGCCTTTTTTTCTATCCCCTTACACCCTTCCTGTTAAAACCTGTTTGCCTTCACTTGGACTGATCCTGATACGTGTCATTCTCAACAACTCACTTGGGCAGTACTACCTCAGGGGTTTGGGGACAGCCCCCACTTCTTTGGCCAGGCCTTAGCTCAAGACTTATCTGAACTTCCTCCAACCTCTAGCACTTTAATACAATATGTGGATGCCCTTCTCCTTTGTAGCCCTTCCTATGAGGATTCACAGGCCCACACTGTTGCTCTCCTTAATTTCCTGGCCTCCAGGGGATATCGAGTGTCCCCCCAGCAAGGCCCATATTTCTTCTCCTTCAGTCATCTATTTGGGAGTCTACCTCACCCCCAACACCATGTTGGAGTGAGCAGGACTGTAGCCATGTTAGGACCTAAAGCTGCCTGGGCTGCAGGGGCAGGGAGGATTTTTTAAAGGACAGTTTTTTCTTTCTACTCTTGCTTCCCATCCCCTGACTTTCTTATCTCGCTCACTAAGTAGGAAATCAAGGCCAAGAAGCTAATTAGTACTTTGCAAAGCTAACAGCTCTTTCTTTGACATTTGTAGAATTTTGAGAAATGACCAAGGCCAAATGACTGAAGCTGACCTTAGGCAATAGCCAAGTATACTGGCACAAATCAGAATCTTGCAGGGTCCTGAGATAACAGCGAAGATAAGAACAGAAACCAGGTGAGGCCTTGGCAAGACCTTGTACCTGACCCATAGAAACGGACCCCTTGTAGCTCATGTCTCCTGCTCTCCTGCTTTTTACCTCCCACATTCCATTCCCTCAACGCTTCCTTTAAAAACCCATCAGTAAATGTAAATCTTTGAGATGGGATAGCCTACCATCTCCTTCAGCTGAATACATCTGCTTTTCTAACACCAACCATTTGGCTTCTGAGTTTTTTTTTTCTTTCCTTTTCAAAGGGGCGGGCAGCCAGACCTGAGTCCAGTAACAACCAGAAAAATAATGGTGGATCACAGGAGTGTAATTTCTGAACTCCCTACTCCTACCACAAAGGGTGAAATCCTTTCTTTCTTGGGGCTTGCAGGGTATCTGCGCCTATGGATTCCTAACTCTGGTGTGCTAGCAAAGCCGCTTTATGAGGCAGCCAAAGGGGATCCTTCCGTTCCCTTAGATCCCACAAAGCCCATTCATTCTCTCTTCCAGTGATTGAAAGCCACTCTCCTCGCAGTCCCAGCTCTGTCCCTCCCAAACCTATCTCATCCTTTTATCCTATATGTCACGGAAACCCAAGGATTGGTGGTTGGGGTTTTGGGACAAGAGGCGGGAGATATCTTTTCCCCTATTGCATACCTTTCCAAACAATTGGACACAGCAGCTCGAGGATGGGTACCCTGTTTATGGGCCTTGGCAGCAGCCATCCTTTTAACACAAGAAAGCACTAAACTAACTTTTGGACAACAAACAGTTATTTGTTCCCCCCATCACCTTCAAGACCTTCTCAGCCATAAGGCCACACCAATTCTCTCCCCCTCTCACTTACAACTTATCCATCTTACCTTCATTGAAAATTCCCAGTTCTCCTTTAAACTTTCCCTCCCTTAAATCCAGCCACTCTCATCCCAAAACATTCCCTTAGAACATAATTTCAGGGAGGCTTTAGACCTCCTTCTCAATCCCTTTCCACACATCTCCCTGCATCCCATTATGTGGCCCCAACATACATCGTTCATAGATGCGAGCGCCACCTCCACGCCCACCCCCCAGGCGGGTTATGCTATAGTAAATCTAGCACAAACTATTGAGGCTGCCCTACTCCCCACTAACACCACTTCCCAACAGGCTGAACTCATTGTCCTGACCCGCACTCTCACTCTGGCAAGTAACAAACGAGTCAATATATACACTGACTCTAAGTATGCTTACCACATCCTACACTCCTGTGTGGCCGTATGGAAGGAGAGAGGATACATGACCACTCAAGGAGGGTCCATAAAAAATGGACATCTTATCAAGAACTTCTTGAGGCTGTACAACTCCCAAAGGGGATTAGGGTTATACACTGCAGAGGACACCAAACCTCCAACAACCCCACAGCCCAGGGAAACAAACTGGTGGATCTATCTGCAAAACAGGCTGCCCAATCACCAGGACCCCACTCTTCCTCTCCCACTCAGGTCCTCCTCATGGCCCCTACGCCCTTACCCCAATACACACTTCAAGAAATACAACACCTCTAACAGTTGGGAGCACAGAGGAAGGACAACTGGTATACTCTCTCCAGTCACTGTGTCCTCCCTACCACACAAGCTGAGCAAATCCTTTCAGATTTCCATAATTCAGCTCATATAGGCTATGAACCCCTACTACACCTTCTTCAGCCCTTATATTACTCTCCCCACATGGCCAAGTTACTTAAATAAATCACTCAAAATTGTCCTTTGTGTACTCGTTGCTCCAATCAAGGTGGCCTCCAAGTTCAGTCCTTTCCCCCGCACCAGGCCAGAGGCTACACTCCTGGCCAGGATTGGCAAATTGACTTTACTCACACGCCCCCCCACAAAAGGATACGCTATCTTCTAATTTAGTAGATACCTTTTCAGGTTGGGGTAAGGCTTTTCCCTGCACTTCAGAGGATGCTACAGCAGTAACACATGCTCTCAGCTCAAAAATCATCCCTTGTTTTGGCTCGCCCACCAGCCTCCAGTCTGATAACAGCCCGGCATTCATTTCACAGATTACACAACTCACAGCACTGGCATTACATATTAAATGAGGTTTACATATACCAAATCAGCCTCAGTCATCAGGAAAAGTAGATAAAGCCAATCACCTCATAAAAACACCTCACCCAGCTGTCCATGGAACTTCACCTCCCTTGGACCCAACTTCTCCCTCTAGCACTGACTCGCTTGAGAGCTGCCCCCACACACCCACTGGCCTCAGCCCCTTCAAACTTATGTATGTCAGACCCTTCACTCTCACACCTCTCCCTTCCAGCTCATCGCCTTTAGGCCAGTATCTCCCTACTCTTTGGCTCATTAGGGATCTTCAGGAACAGGACAACCTTCTATTACCTCATCCTTTCCCCACTATCCCCTCAGACATTAAACTGAGCCCAGGACAGCAAGTGTACATTAAAACCCGAATCCCCAGCCCCTTTCACCATGCTGGGAAGGGCCTTACACAGCACTTCTCACCACCCCCACGGCAGTAAAGGTACTAGGAAAGGCCCCTTGGTATCACTTATCCTTGGTAAAACTAGCACCTGAGACTTCACCCAAAGAATCTGTTAATACCAAGCCAGAGGGGTCCCTCTGTGCAACCCCCAACCCAACATCTCCTTACACTTTGTCCATTTTAGGACACACAAAATTGAAAATCTCCAGGACCTTTGCTCTTCCCCCAATCCCAGAAGAAGGATGATCTTTCCCCCAGCGATTATCCTCTCACTCTTGCAGGCCTGGCTTCACGTCCTTCACACAGGAGCTGCTCCAAGACTGGTCCTGACCCACCACCTCCAGTGTTGAAGACATCCTTGAGTGGGTAACTGAATTAGCCTGGCAGGGCGCCCTCTGCAATTACACCCCCGACGAGGTTACCGTCTACTCCTTTTTCCTACTTGCACCCTCTCAACCCCTCAGCCCCTGAACACTTGCCTTTTCTCTTCCTCCTGCTTTTTTTCCTAACAGAGACACATGCCACACCCTGTCCACAATGTATAACCGAGGTCTTGGTGGGTGGAAGGACACTTTCCAACCTCCCGGGTCAGCCACCCAGAATCTTTGGGGAAACCCTACAGGACACATTCACATCCCTGACATACGTTCCCACAACATGATGTTACCAGACAACTGTCACATCATGTTCTTATGGGGGTAAAAACTACTGGGTAGCTCTTTCCAAAGGGGACTCTGCTGGAGTCCAGTGCCCACCCCTGACAAAACATTTCTGCTTCACCCAAACCTCTCACCTGGGCTATAGTGATTGGGGGGACTTCAGGACAAAACACGTCGGACCCCGACCATGATGGGACTTGTCCTTCTTCCTGGTCCCTGCCTCTTTTGGTGTTTCTCTAATTTCTTACAGGAATGTGTGCAGGATTTCACCAACCAAAAGGTCGCCAAATTGTTCCTGGGAGGAGGATATTAGCCCCTGAGAACCATCAAGCCTTCCCCAGAAGAATACAGCCTTCCCACCCAAAACCAATACCCTGCCACCTAATTGTTTTATTTTTTTCATAACTTTGCCCACCTCCAGCAGGAAGGAGCTTCAGAAGAATGAGACCTTTGCCCCTTTTCTCTGCTCCCTATACTTAAAAGGTGGGAATGATGCATCTTGGATGTGACCGGTGCCATTTTACACACACTCAGCACAAAATGGCCACCAGCCTTTCCCTTAGGAGAAATGTTGTGGTTTCTGAGGAACAGAAACTCTTCCACAGCAGCACCAGACCCCTCCCTGCTTATGTCAGCCTTCCTTACAACCTATATAAGCCCTCCCACCCCAACACCAGCTGTGTCCCTCCATTTTGCGTGCAGCCCAGCAGATTCTTTTCCTTTAATAAAGCTTGATCGGTACCCTGTGTTTCAGCTCACTTTCTTTCAATCTGTAGTGACAGAAAGCAGCTCAGTGGCTGCCTGGGGCCAGGGCTGGATGAAGGGGACATGAGGAAATTTGGGGGCAGGATGGAACTGTTCATTATTGTGATCGTGGTGAGGGTTTCACAGGTGTAAACATAAGGTGAAATTGATCAGAGTTTACGCTTTAAATTTTGTGCAGTATATGTATGCCAATTATACCTCAATAAAGCCATAAAAAAGGGAACTATTAGTCTCTAATATCAGGTAAAAATTTCCATAGACAAACGCATTACATACAAAAAATTTTTAAAGTTATAGCTCATTGTGGTGGGTGAGGAAGGAGACTAATTCTGCCTGTGGAAACTTCATGCCCTTGAGGACAGGAACTCGGTGAGAGAGCTACTCACAGTCTAAAAGACAGGATGAAACTAGAGCCAAATCAGTATTTTAGATAAATGGGAAGAAAGGAAGTAGACTAAAAGGGAAGGCACACCTCTCCCAAGAATTACAGATGGCCTCAGGAAAGAAGCAACATTCAAAACAAGCCATGAAAGATTTAAAGAGAATGCTAAAGGAGGGAATGAGTTTCTGGTAGACTGAGCCCTCTGAACAAATGCATGGGTTTGGAAATGCTTATGGGTGGGGTTTAAAAACAGTATCCCAGAGCAGAGGCGTGGGTGAGACGGGGTTATGGGGCTGGGGCCTGCTTCCCCTCCTCCCCCTTGCCCTGGTCCCCTATCCCTGGGGCTGCTGCTTAAAAAAGAATAATAAAAAGATTTTTTTTAATTTCCAAAATGAAAAAATAGAAATAAAAACAGTGTCCCTTCCTCTACATATCATAAGTTTTTCTCTATGGATATTCAGATTTATAGTCATATTACTAATCAAATATAATAGTTTGTTTTTTCATGCAATCCTATGTTTGAGTGCCCTCATTCTTTGTAGGACACTAGTCCTTTTACAGGCACTGAAATGTTTATGCTACAAACACTGCAGTATTTATTTATATATCTGTAGGAACCTACCCAGTCTATGGGGAAGTTCCTTTTAAACTGAAGTTCCTTTCAAGATAGTTAAATAAGACCACTGGTCTCTGGCTCTGAAGGCACACTTGTAGCTTTTTTTAAGTACTCGAAGCATTTTAATATAAAGTTTATTTTGTCAATTATGTAAGAATTACATGTTCAAATAAAATATTTACAATATACATGAAGAAGAAAAAATCTGCCATATTCGTGCAACAGCCAACCAATAGATCTGCAACATAACCGGCGCCACTTTAGACAACCCCAAGTAAAAACTGGCACCGCCCACCTCCTCCCCTCCCCTCTACCCTTCCCTTTACAAGAAGCCTCCCAACTTAAACAGAAACCCCTTTTGCTTCCACAAGGACACAGTTCTCCACCCTGTCCACATTAGCATAATGACCGTCCTTGATGGTATCAGCCAGCCCTTGGCACACTGTATAAGCTCTACCACCCCTCCACCTGGTGCTGTCCCCTTTTCACTACTTTGAGCACAGCCCAGCAGATTTTCTTCCTTTAATAAAGCTTGAACAGTACCCGGCATCTTGGCTCACTTTCTTTCACAAACAATTACCGTTAATATTTAGGTGTTTACTGGTACAATTTGAATGCACTTCTTAACGTAGTGGTGACTCAAATACAGACATATTCTTGTTTTTTGCAAAGAATATCTTTATCCCAATAAAAGCAATTAATTAGGTGGCTGAGTTTATCTCCACTTTGTATCTGGAGAATTATATCTGCACAAGTACAAGGGATTAACTGTGCATTATATCCTTAAGAGATCAGTGTGATACATGTATTTACTTTAATTCTTTTAACTGCTATCATTGTCACATGGATGAAGGACAAAAGTTAAATCAGCATTAGTTACAGACAGCATTCGACATTAACATTTTTTAACAGTAACTATATTAATATGCTTCATTTAAAATCAGCTAATGAAAAATTTAAGCATTAAGAAGTCCAGTTCTGAGACTTCGCAAGAATCATCAGCTTCCCAATATCAACTTTTGGGTTGAAGATGTTTTCAATGGAAATGTGTGCATTTGATGAATGCTAATTACATGGTTCTAAACCTTCTTTAGCCAATCACTTTGCAGCTGTTATCCAAGTTATTTTATAAATGTCTGAAACAGCTGTCAAATTCTGAGGGGGAAGCTCTTCAATCAATGAATTGACAGAAATGCAATACTTAGATTTTTCTCAGCAGAAGGCAAGAGAACATAATATACATCTATTTAGTAATGTAGCCAGCAATGAAAGGGAACAATTGATGCTGCTGCTGTGTTTTAAAGTGTTGAAGAAAATGTTCATGCTCACGGGCATGGAAAAGATATTATAGGAGCGCACGACTTGGGTGTGAGACCCACAAAGTCAAATGGGGTGTCTGACTGTCCTGAGGATACAAGCAGTGCGATCTTATTTCCCATCAGTAAGAGTGCTTCTAGGGGTGTACGGGCAACATTGTAAATCATATTTTAATTAAAATTTTAGTACTTGTTGATGTTATTTGTTTATTGTCTCAATAAAACATTTTTTAACAGATGACATCTGGACATTTTGCTTAATTTCTCTCTCTCTTTTCTCTATAAAATTCTTTAGTAAATCTACTTGTCAAGAAAGGCGTCAGACTGACAGCTCTGGAAAATGAAGCTAAAGCCGTTTATTCAGTCTCAGAATCAGTATGATTGGAAAAGAACTGCCTTCATGTGGCTTTTGGCCTCACTTGTGCACTAGAGAGACTACTTCTTAAAAGAAGGCATAGGTGACTTTTAATTTGATCTAGTATTTGTTTCTTGGCGAAGGTTCCTGCCTTAAGTGAAAAAATGAACATCTGGGCCGAGCCCGTGGCGCACTTGGTAGAGTGCTGCGCTGGCAGCGCGGCAACGCTCCCGCCGCGGGTTCAGATCCTATATAGGACTGACCGGTGCACTCACTGGCTGAGTGCCGGTCACGAAAAAACGACAAAAAAGAAAAATAAAAATAAATAAATAAATAAATAAATAAAAAATGAACATCTGTTAGGGCGGTGCTTCCTGGATCCTAATTAGACTGGACTCACTATGTCTTTCCACCCGCAACTGGTCCCCAACCAATCGTTAAACTACCATAATCTGCTTAAGAGTAACCCAATATTTTCCTTGCAAGAATGGAAAAAAATTTCATCTGCTCTGACTTTTCATGTAACCATGTCTCTGCATGGACAGTCATAACTTGTCACGTGCCTGCAACCAAAGGATAAAATTAGGATGTGTAAGCTTGGAAAAGTCTGCCTGGTTAAGTCACTCCGGCAGACTACATGTACTCACCTCTGCAAATTTATACAGATTTCTGATGATCAAATATATGAAAATATTTTGCCATTAGTGCTGTTTCCTAATAGATGAAATCACAGTAGTTATTGTATGATATCCCTAGGCAGTTTTTAAAAACACACAAAATAATCTTTTAACTTTCAAATGAAGACTAAAAATAGAAAGTTCTCTTTGTTGTCTGAGACTTCTTTAATCATTGCTGAATAGCTTATTTATTTGTTTGTTTCCAATTAATATTTCACTCATAATTTTCTCTTTTCCCCCTTAACCTTACCTTTAGGGTTAGTTACTGCATGGGACCAAAATGGAGCCATGGGCCAGTTTGGGTTCCCCAGAAGCAGGTCCTGGGGCAAGGAAATGTGGGCAAGTGATTTTTTCAGGAAACACCCCCAGGAGAAAACAATAAGGAAGAGAGGAAAGCAGAGCAGGGAAGGCGGGAAATGCCAAGTAAGGGTGTAATCTCAGGCAAAGTTCCCTCGAGAGAAGATTCAGCCTGATCTGACTATGAGTTTTGCCTCCGTTTCTCTCAACTAGAGGCAAGAAAGCTAGGCTTTCCTCAGCTCCACCAGTCAGCCATTAGCTACACGCTGGCCTTGAGGATGAAAAGTCCCAGGCATTTCCTACTTGCTGTGCCTGTGCACAAAGTGGCTCCAGTAGACCTTGGGCAGACCTCCAAAAAAAGATATAAGGGTGGACCATTAGAAGTAAAAATACACAGAGGCCCCAAAAGGAGTGTACAGTAATAAAAGAGATCCAGTTGAACTTGGCTGATCCCAACTGTGTCCGTACACATACATGTGTGGTACGTGCCAATATGCCAGGAATTATAAAGTGAGGATAAATGCCTGTGCAAAAATTGTGATGAATTCTGTCCTAGAAGAAGAACATAAAACATGTCTGAGCTGTTGTATTTTGATAAGCATGTCCATTGCCATGAGAGAAAGAAGACACAGAGCAGAGATTGCCATGCCATTACAATCACCTGCTGAGCATTTAAAAATCCCAAAGCCCAGGTCACACCTCAGACCATTCAATCAGAATCCCTGGGCCTGGGACCAGACACGTCTTTTCAACACGGAGGCTATGTCAAAGACCTTTGGCACAGAGCGGGGTCTCAATATTGATAGAACTTGCAAGAAGATGTAGTTCCCTTTCTTAAACTGGTTTTTTGTTCATAATCGGTAAAATAAAACATTCTACTCCTCAATACAGTAACGTATTGATGGAAAAATGTCTTGCTTTTGGAAAAAAACAGTAAGTTTTTTTCCTTATTAATATGTTATTTGGTATTTATTTAAAAATTATTTAGCTGATGCAGGGACAAGCTATTAAAAGTTTTGCAGAAATGTACAGGGAGAACATTTTATTGTTTTTAAAATACAAAACAAAGAGGACTATATAAAAAATAATTTTAAAACTTGTTCTTTATCTCATAAAAATAAAGGGAGGATTCAGGGGAGATGGAAATGTAGGAAGCACCAGGAATCCATGTCCCCAACCTAAAAAACAATTGTACTAGCAGAATCTGTCTGATGTAACTATTTTGAAACTCTGGAGCATATTGGAGGCTTGCAACTTTCAGGGCAAGTCTTGGAAGGTAAATTGCCATTAATTTTTGGTCAGTGTCAGTTCTTAACATTGCAGCAGCTACCTGTTCCCTATCTTCTAGTCCCATGGTGGGCAGCTGTGCATGCAGCTAAGAGAAACCATGGTGGGCAATAAATTCCTTGTTCTCCAAATATGGGAGATCTGAATGTCAATTGCTGCTTTGATCTTGGAGGTGCAGACACAAAGACAGGCAGCCAGTGATGCAACCCTCCCTGCACTGTTTTCAAGTCATTCCCCCATGACTGAAATGACATCCAAAGAATTTAAAGGGCTAGTGCCTTTTTTTCTTTCATTTGGTTTATTCCTCCTCTGTTTTTATGTTTTTCTCCTTTTGGGAGCCAGACGTAAAAGACTAGGACATTCAAAAGCAACCACATATCTGGGGGAAATTAGAAAGTGACTGCGCATGCCTGGAGAAAGGAACAGGCTCAGAGAAGAACTGAGAAGACCTGATGTCTACATCTAAGGATGATCCATGGGACAGAGACAACAATAAAAAGACAAAAGCAAAAACAAAAAATAAAAAAATAAAACAAAACCAAAAATCAGCAAACCCTGGTGCTGTGGATTGAGCTCCCAAAGTCCACTTATTTGAAACTTAACCCCCACTGTGACAGTGTTAAGAGGGGAGGAGATCCTATTATGGTAATTGAAAAGTGGGGCCTTGAAGAGGTGATTGGCTTCTAAGGTCCTTGACCTAGTAAATGGATTAATAAGTTGATGCCTTATGGTGATCATGGGCATGGTTCCAAAGGCTTCAAAGGGAGAGCACATGAGGAGCTCTCTCTCTTGCTATTGCCTTTCTCACAATGTAATACCCTCAGTTTCTGAAGTCACCACCAAAGAAGTCCCTCACCAGATGTGTTCCCTAAATGTTGGACTTCCAGCCTCCAAAACTGTAAGCAATAAATACTGTTTCTTTACACATTACCCAGTTTCAGGTATTTCCGTTATAAGCAACAGAAACAGACCAATACACCTGGGGAAAAGGGAGAATCTGATTACCAAAGTTACCACATTATTTGATTCAAATGTCCTGTTTCCAACAAAAAAATCACAAAGAAACAGGAAAGTATGGCCCATTCAAAGGAAAAAATAACACCAACAACAGAAACAGAAACTGTTCCTAAGAAACAACAGATTATGGACCTACTAGACAAAGACTTTAAACAACTGTTTTAAAGACGCTCGAAGAACTAAAGAAAGACATGGAGAAAGTCAAGAAAATTATGTACGAACAAAATAAAAATAAGAATAAAGAGACAGAAAGTCTTAAAAAAAGACAAAAAGGAATTCTACAGCTATAAAGTACAATATGAAAATTTTAAAAATCACTAAAAAGATGCAAAGGCAGATTTGGGCAAGAAGAACGAACCAGCAAATTTGAAGGTAATGGAATTGAAATTATTGAGTCTGAACAACAGAAAGAAAAAAGATTAAAGAAAAGTGAACAAAGCCTAAGGGACCTATGTGATACCATCGAGTGGACCTACATATGCATTATGGAGTCTCAAAAGGAGAAGACAGAGAGAATGGGAGCAGATAAATCATTCAAAAAAATAATGGCCAAACACTTCCCAAATTTGATAAAAGATGTGAATATAAACATCCAAGAAGCTCAATGAATTCCGAATAGGGAAAACACAAAGAGACATACACTAAGACAGATTCTAATCAAGCTGCGGAAAGACGAAGAGAATCTTGAAAGTAGAAAGGGAGAAGTGATTTGGCACATACAAAGATCCTCGATAAGATTATCAGCATATTTCTCCTCAGAAATTTTGGAGGCCGGAAGGCAGTGGACTGATATATTCAAAGTGCTGAAAGAAAGACTGTCAACCAGAATTGTATGTCCAGCAAAACTGTCCTTCAAAAATGAGGGAGAAATTAAGACAGTCTCAGATAAACAAAAACTGAGGGGATTTGTGATCACTAGACCTGCCCTGCAAAACCTGCTAAAAGGAGTACTAAAGGTTGAAATAAAGGACACTAGACAGTAACTCAAAGCCACATGAAGAAATAAAGATCTGAGTGAAGGTAAGTACACGAGCCATTACAAAAACTAGTATTATTTTAACATCACTTTGTAACTCCACTTTTTGTTTCCTACATGATTTAAGAAACTAATACATTTTTTAAAAATTAGCCTAAAAGTTAGTATTATTGTAACTTTGGTTTGTAACTCCACACTTTGTTTCTACATAATTTAAGAGAGTAATGCATAAACACACAATAATTAGTTTATGTTTGGGGACACACAATGTACAAAGATGTAATTTTGTGATATCAATAACTAAAAGGAGGTGGGGACAGAGTGGTTAAAAGAACAAAGTTTTTGTATGTTATTGAAGTTATCTTGTATTTGTATTTGTATAAATACAAATTAGAGTGCTATAACTTTGGGATGTTAAATGTAACCCCCATAATAACTTCAATGAAAATATTTATAGAATAGAGTTGATCCTTGGTATTCCTGGGGGATTGATTTCAGGAACCCTTCCATGGATACCAAAATCTGCTGATGCTCAAGTCTGTTATATAAAATTGTACTTTATATATTTGCATATAACCTACACACATCCTCCAGTATACTTTAAATAATCTCTAGCTTACTTACAATACCTAATACAATGTAAATACTACATAACTAGTTATTATACTGTATTTTTTAATTTAATATTATTTTTATTGTTGTCTAACTATTTTTTAAAATGTTTTCTATCTATAATTGGTTGAATTTGCAAATGCAAAACCTGTAGATATGGAAGGCCAACAATATACTCAAAAAAGAAATGAGAAGGGAATTAAGATATTTCACTACAAAAAAAACCCAACTAAACACAAAAAGACAGCAATATGGAAAAGGAGGGACCAAAAAGCTACAGAGCATTTAGAAAACAAATAGCAAAATAACAGAAGTCCCTCCTCACCAGTAACTGAATGTAAGTGGATTAGTCTCTCTAATCAAAAGACAGAGACTGGCAGAATGGGTAAAAATAACCTGATCCAACTGAATTTGTCTGCAAAAGACTCACTTTAGATCTAGAGACACAAATACATCAAAAGTGAAAAAGATATGCAAATACTAACCACATAGTAGCATTATTCACAACAGCTCAAGTGTGGAAGCAACCCAAGTGTTCATTAATAGAAGAATGGATAAACAAAATGCGGTGTGTACATCCAATGGAACATTATACAACTTTAAAAGGGAAGGAAATTCTGACACACGTTACAACATGGATGAACCTTGAGAACACTGTACTGAGAAAAATAAGCCAGTCACAAAAAGACAAGTACTATATGATTCCACTTACATGACGTTCCTTGAGTAGTCACATGCATAAAGACAGAAAGTGGAACGGTGGTTGCCAGGGGCTGGGGGGATGGGAAAACGGGGAGTTAGTGTTTAATGAGCTCAGAGTTTCAGTTTTGCAAGATGAAAACAGTTTTGGAGATGGGTGGTGGTGACGGTTGCAAAATATCATGGATGCACTTAATACGACTAAGCTGGGCGCCCAAAAATGATTAAGATGGTAAAGTTTATATTACATGTATTTTACCACATTTTTTTATAAAACAGAAAAAATAAAAAGACATCACTGTCCAACTAAGAGAGAAAAGGTTTATGTGGAAAGGATAATAAGTCAATCAAGGAAAGTGACAAGTAAATGATAGAAGGGATTGTTTTCAGTCGATTGTTTTTCTAAATACTTATTTACTCAGTCTTATTCTGAACTTGGAGAATAAACTGGATCTTCTTGGTTAAAGGAGCATTTCATGAAATCTGGGACCAATGCTTAGGGCAAATTACTGTTTGTGGTGATGAAATGATTTCAAAAACTATTAAAGAATTGTCTCATATTATTTAGGGTACTTTAGATTTACTCACTTTAGATTTTCTTTGTGTGTGTGTGAAGAAATTATGAACATCTAAGAAATTTAAGAGGCAATTCTGTTTTCATGACCAATCTAGCTATATAACATTTTATTTTTCCTTTGAAGTATTTAATTTCCGTGGTATTAATAAGTGGCCTTTTTATGTGAAAATAACACTTTTCTACTGAACATGTGTTTATAGCACTTAAAATATGCAAGCCAATGTATCCAAACTTAACACTATTTCTGGTATGCTTAAATCTGATTAGGTTGTTGTGAGAATCAAATAGGGTAAAATATGTAAAAATGCTTTGAAAAACATAAATTGTTGAATACATATAAGGTATGAATTTTTTTCTTGTTATGGTTATAAATCTACTTTTGAAAAACAATCTTGTAAAGTGGAAATTTGTAAAATAAAACATGGAGTTGTATTAATATGCAATAAATTTACTTCAATTAATTCCTAAAGGTGCTGAACTTTGGGCACTTCAATTAAATAATCATTACAATAATTTATTTATAGAAATACACAGATGCTGGGTCTGCATACAAAATAAAATGGAGGTTTCTATGAATATTTGAACAGAAAATGAAATGAATAAATTTTTTTAGGAAAGAAAGTATCAGTTACCCTTTATACAGAATAAAAAAATAAGTAGAGAAACCCCTATCATGAACATGATAATAAGAAAGGGAGCCATTTGCCAAAAAAAATCCTTTACACCACATCACAGAAACAAAGCCACCTCAAGGACAGGCTGTTTGGAAACCTGTCATTACGACCATTATCATCTCATTAATCATGTTGCATTTTGCCTTGCTTCAAAAGCTAAGATGCTATTTTCTAAGGTTAGAAGAAAGGTATTTTCTGGGGGTAAAAATCTTCAGTGACATTTTTCTGTACAATAAGCATAGCAGACTCATTAGACAACCACACAGTTATCGTAATGTCCAGTCTTACACTGAGTTAACTAATCATCAAAATAAACTTAGCTCACAAAATATATAGAAGGTGCATGCAAACATACTCACAAATTCTCAATTTGTACACATCCCCAATTTAGGAAAAGGCAATCAAATGACAAAATTATAAAAGATAATACCTATATGACATCCAAAAAATTGGAGAATAATCAGTATATGAATCTCAACCACTGAAAGATGGTGAGATAGGAGAAAAAGATAACTTATGTTTTACATAGTCATCCATTCAACAACAAGGATTTATTGCTTAGTGTGTGCCAGGCATAGTCTTGAGCTGGGGATACAATATGAAGAAAACAGACATGGACCCAGCCCTCAAGGGGTTATCTAACTATCCAGTTAATGCTTAAGCCCCCTCTGCTATATCCCCATTAAGTGATAGTTGCCAAAACTGCAGATTAGCTTGCTCAACACCCATTCCAATTTCCTTCCTTCGACAAACATTTATGGTGCAGGTTCTAGGTACTAGGTACTATTTGGAAAACAGGAACAAAGCAGCAAGCAAAACAGTCTAAAAATTGCTTATCTCCTATATTGCTAAAGATGAAAAGTTAAATACTCCCTTGCAGCTAGATTTCTAGAAATGATTTAGTTTCTGCTGATCAGAGACACTCACATGAGAGCTGAATTTGTAACTGAATGAAGTGAGGACGGATGGGCAGAGCATGAGGCATCTACTTGGCTGGTACAGTTCATGGCAGAGGCAGGGTCGTTTTAGTGGCTGGGAAGTGTTTCCACAGTTCATCTACTGCTTGACCTGCCTTCCCTTTCAATGATTTTGCAAGTTAATACTGGCAATAAATCCCTTTCTACTGAAACCAGTTAGAGTGATTTCTCTTGCCTGCAACTGGCCATAAACTAATGCAGTGTTATTAACTCAATGCTTGTGCCTATGGTTTAGCAGGAATCCCTCCCTGCTGCTAGGAAGGTGTGTGTCCACAATACTGAGTGTTATCAGTGTGATTACAATACACACCAAAGACAAAGGGTGATAAAAGCTAAAATTCCATTACTTTTCTCATGTTCTCTCTTTCCAACAATGGCCAAATGTACATATATATATATATTTTTAAATCTAGAAGTCATGCTAATTTGTTCTATCAGTTTTATCGTCCCTGTTATAAGTTGCATGAACTCGTTGAATTTCTAAACTGAAATCTTGATTTTAACAACATAAAGAAACACATTGCCTTGATCAGATAAGAATTTATAAAGAATATGAATATTTGACAAGCGCGTGCCCTGAGGTCAGCAATCTGTATTTAAATACTGCTGGACATATAATTAAAATGACAGGAAAACATCAACTTGCCATATAAGCATAAATATTTCCAAGCTTCAAAGGTCATTAAGCATGTAATTAGAGTTAAATATCCAGTTTTTGGTTGGAAAACTGATATGCTTATTTCAAGAAATCTGTATTTCCCAAGATAAAATGTTCCTTTGAGTCTAAAGTCAAAATAGCATCATGCAGGTGTTTACAATTTAATCACAACAAACTCTATTCATAAAGAGATGAGATAGTTTTATCACACACTAGGCTGTGAAACACTCATTGAAACTGGACACAATTTCAGATATAATATATGAAGGTTGATTTTGGAAAACACTTGGAAAATGGGCCAGGAATGTTTCTTCAGTGGAAATAGAAAAGGTGGTATGCAAATATTTAAGAGTCATGTAAGGTAATTGAAGAATAATTTTAAATCACATGACTTTATAAATCGAGATAGAAAATTCTACTTTATAGGTATTATAAAATGGGGTAATTTAATTGCTTTCAGAGAGAGTTTAGAAGAGATTCTGTGTAAGAGTAAAGAAATGAATTAGATGATTTCTTTATTTTGATTTGCAACTCTATAAAACGTTTGGAATATAATACCATTTTGATCCGTTTAGCAGGAAGTGATGTTTTTCTTCATAAACTCTGAAATTACTTCACAATTCTTCCATGACTCTATCGTGGTCTTTCTAGAATTATCATATTCATGTAAATATCTTTTTTTCCCCTATAAGCTTATAAGCCTCTGAAAGGAAGGTATCATCTTCATACCTAGATGGTTCCTGTCAACAAAACCTTGCAAAGCACGTATCAATAAATATTGGTTGTTAAAGATAGAAGTCTCTATGTAGATTAAATTCTTGCTTTAATCCCTAAAGTACCAGAATTCTACTTTCCAGATGGAAACTCGTGTCCTTACACAGGAGATAGGAGGGTGATAACTGTGAGACCAGTGGACAGAGTTAACTGGGTTTGGATGCTGAAGCAGGGGAAGTGAACTGCATCCCTGAAGAAAATGGCCAAAGTGAGCAGGTGACCTGACAAAGGCGAGAGTGAGGCTCGGCAGACACACTTGGCCTAACTCACAGGTCTGCCTAGGACTGGGCGTAACATGAAGTAGTGGTTAGGTGTGTGTGCCCCAGTGCCACATCGCCTGGCTCCATCCCTTCCTGGTTGGGAGATCTTAGGTAAGTTATTTACCAACTCCCTGACCGGGCTTCCTTATGTCAGTGTGAGGGCACTAATAGTAACTTCCTCATAAGGACAGTGTTATGTCTAAAGGCGATGAAATCTTTAAGGTACTTAAAATAGTGCTCAATTAATGCCCTGTAATGTTACATAACACTCTTTAATTTTCTTTATGTTATATATTGTGTGTTTACATGCATATGTATATATGCCTTATGTAATTTTCTTCTGCATTTTTTAGAATTGTATCCTGTGGTCTATCTAAATCCATATCCTTTCTCTCATAGAGACACAAGAGATAGTTAGTCTCAACCTTTGCTTCCTCAAAAGATTAAAGATGAAAATTACACTTCAGAACATTTCTCACTTTTTGGATCTGGATCATAATCTACTTATTTACATTTTCAAGCTGTATCAACTTCTTAGGAGCAATGCACTTTTTAAGTTGCCTCCCTGCTGTGTAAAGTGGTACTTCTTCTATTTATCCTAAAATAGTCTCTTTTATGCCTGAAGGAATTTCACTTTGGTTCTAGTTTTCTGGAATTTGATTAAATCTGTATTATTTTTGCCATGCCCTTACTGATTTTATTGATTTCAATTATATTGCTTCTTTGCATTCATTTTTTCATTCTGAAAGTCCTAGTATCCTGAATCTAACCAGTCTGTGACCTTGGCCATTTGGTTCTCTTTTGCTCGATCTGCTTTACCTCCACAGTGTCCATCACAGGGGAGTCCTGCATCAAATCTAAATCCATGCGAAAAAGAAATACCCATAACACCATAGAACACTTTCTACACAAATAGGGGAACCACTCCTAATCCCACCACCCTATCACAATAACCACTTTTGTTGTCTACATGCACTTTTTTTTTTAATGACATAGTCTATGCAAAGTAAGTACAACCATGGTCAAGGAAACACTGATCCTCAGCCCATTATCCCTGTACTTGTGTATATTTGAGGACATTTTCTAATGCACAGCAAATGGCATGATCAATCCACCTGTATGTTCCATGTAAATTTGTTTTATTTTTGAAAACTAACCCTGGAGAAATGATGCTTGAAGCATCACAACAGCATTGACTGACAGCTCCCTAAGTGTTGTCTCTTTTATAGCAAACGTAATTGACAGCTCGTCGGTAAAGGGCATATGTGGATGGATTTGGTCCACATTGAACACAGTGACAAAAAATCAAAGAAGATACTTGTTCTATTTGCAATATATTAAAATTCAATTGATAAGGTAAATATATATGCATCTGGGGGGAATAGATGTAAAGTTTAGACAGATTTCATTTTTAAACTGTTATAGAAGGATATATAGCAATTATATACTCAAATTACCTCATAAATATTTTAAAATTTCAGTGAAATTTACATTACTCACTTATACTCCATATATTACTCCAAATATACTATTTATTTAGCTGGGAGTGGTCAGATAGAGACTTTTCAAGTTGTGGATTTCGATACCACTCAAGTTATCTTTTGTGGGCACCTGCCTATATGGATTAAGTAAAAAAATCTGGCCACACTAAAACAAGAATCCTGCAATATTCCCAAAAGAATTGAAAGCAGACACTCAAACAAATATTTGTAAACCCATGTTCATAGCAGCATTATATTCTCAACAGACAAAAGGTGGAAACAGTCCGAGTGTCTATCAATGGATGAATGGGTAAACAAAATGTGTTATATCCATACAATGGGATATTATTCAGCCTTTAAAAAGGAGGAAATCCTGGGTTTTTCAAGATGGCGGCGGCTGCGGCGGCTGGCGCGGAGTAGCTGAGGTGGAAAAGGTGGCCACTGGGCCTCAGGCAGCCAGGAAACTTGTGGACCTTCCTCTCGCCATCTCTTAAGGGAGGACCACTGCTGCTGACCGGTCGTGGGGGGTGACTGCCACTTTACCCCCGGCAGGAAAGGCTGCCTCATTTACAGGCAACAGCTTTGAAGTGTGGAGCAGGAAAAGAACTGTTTCTTAGCTGCAAAAGCGAGTCTCAAAACAGGGAACACGGCGCCAGGGCTGCTGTGGATGCAGCCAGGATCCCGGAGGCCGAGGCCGCGCTGAAGGCGGCCAGCTGCCCTATTCAGGATTCGAGGTTTCAGGCCGGCATTAAAGAAGATTCCTGGGAGAGCCCGAGCCGCGCCGCGACTGAACAGCCCGAGGCGGCAGTGGCCGAGAACTGGGAAAGGCGGCAAACCAGAGACAGAGAGCGAGCACCTGACCTGGCACAGCACTGTGAGTGACGCCTGGCACAGCTCTGTTCGGGGGGTGGATGCCCACACGGCTCCCGCCTGCACCACCAGGCCACTCACCGCCCGGTGCTGCCTCCATTTTCCCAGGTGCGGGCAGCCCCGCCCAGCTCAGCCATCACTGAGCCCTCCCACTTGCTTGGCCTGGCGCCGGGCTTTCCGGAGCCTGCGGACCGGCCTCCGCTCCCACGCCCTCCGCGGTTCTCTGGCAGGGCTGGTGGCGGGGGGGCGTCCCCGGCCAGTGTCGGGAGGGCAAGGAAGTACGGGTGGGCCGACTGTCACTCCACCATACCCTGGACTCCGGCCCCAGGTAAACTCCCTGTTACTGGGAGGCAGATACCATCTCTGCGGCCACCAGTTTGGAAAAAAGCCTAACAAATTTCTGGTTGGGAATAGTGTGGTAGGAGAGTTCCCAGGTCCGCTTGAACCTGCCGGAGACCAGGCTGCAGGTGGGCGCTAGACTCGGTTTATACTGGGGGGATACAAAGGTGAACAAGACCCGAGAAAGATCTACATAGTGCTACAAAGGCACCCAGAGAGACCGGTCGTCTGTGCCTAGCAGAAACCTGGTAGACTTCCTGGGCCAGGCGGTGCCGAGCAGGGTCTTGAAGGCCCAGCTGATAGACGAGGGGTGCAGAAGACACGCCCCAGCCCAGCACAGTGCACACAGAGTGGGGAGACGTGCGGCCGGGGAGGCGGAGACTCGACAGAAACCACATACCCAGTGGGGTCGCCACTGCACGATCTAACAGCCTGGGCCAGAGCACACGGAACAGGGAGAAGTCCTGCACAGGAAGTGAAAGCTCAACAGAGATCACACACCCTGTGGTACGTGATCCACCAGCCCAGCAGAGTCCAAGCTGACCAGAAAGGTGGCTCCCCGGAGAAGCCCAAGACCCGAGGCAACCACACACACAAGGCACTAGAGGCCAACTGAGCAGTCACGGAGGGAGCCATACGAAATTGGCAACCACAGCAACATCCTAGTTAGTCATTAGTCTCAAACCGGTGGACTGTGAAACCCCCTGCCACAATGAATAAACACCAAAAAAAAGATACCAGAAATACAAAAAATCAAGAAAGTACAACACCAAAAGTTAATAAATCTCAAACTCTAGATCCTATAGAACAAGAAGCCCTTGAAATGACTGACAAGGAATTTCGAGTGATAATTCTAAGGAAACTGAATGAGATACAAGAAAACTCAGCTAGACATCATGATGAAATGAGGGAAAGTATACAGGATCTGAAAGAGGAAATGTACAAGGAAATCAATGTCCTGAAAAAAAATGTAGCAGAACTTGCTGAACTAAAGAAGTTATTCAACGAAATAAAAAACACAACGGAGAGTTTAACCAGCAGGCTTGTCAAAGTTGAAGAGAGAACCTCTGAACTTGAAGATGGGCTGTTTGAAATAACACAAGCAGACAAAAAGAAAGAAAAAAGAATCAAGGACATTGAAGAAAATCTGAGAGAGATATCAGACAACCATAAGCGATCAAATATCCGAGTCATGGGTATTCCAGAAGGGGAGGAAAACGGAGATTCCATTGAAAACATATTCAACAAAATAGTGGCAGAAAACTTCCCAGGTATAGGAAAAATCACAGATCTTCAGATCCAGGAAGCTCAACGATCTCCAAATGTATTCAACCCAAAAAGGCCTTCTCCAAGACATGTCATAGTCAAATTGGCAAAACTCAGAGATAAAGAGAGAATCTTAAAAGCTGCAAGAGAGAAGCGTCAAATCACCTATAAGGGAGCCCCAATCAGGTTAACATCAGACTTTTCATCACAAACCCTAAAAGCTAGAAAGGAATGGGATGATATTTTCAAAATACTAAAAGACAAAGATTGCCAGCCAAGAATACTCTACACTGCAAGGCTATCCTTCCGAAATGAGGGGCAAATAGTATATTTCTCAGACAAACAAAAACTGCGGGAGTTCACTACCACACGACCACGCTTACAAGAAATCCTCAAGGGAGTACTGGGTTTGGTTCCTGAAAAATAACTACCACTGCCATAAAAACCCCCAAAAAATCTAAACCCGCTAGTATAATAAAAATGGCATTCATGAAGAGAAAACAAGCTAACAAAAACACTATCTACAACCTAAGGAACCAACAAACACAGAAAACAAACAGTAAATCAGAAAGCAAGGAACAAAAGACACCTAAGACAACCAAACAACCAATAAAATGCTAGGAATAAATCAACACCTTTCAATAACAACTCTTAATGTAAAAGGCTTAAATTCCCCAATCAAAAGACACAGACTGGCTGAATGGATCAAAAAGCAGGACCCAACTATATGCTGCCTACAAGAGACCCACCTCACCCATAAAGATTCACACAGACTAAGAGTGAAAGGATGGAAAAAGATTTACCATGCAAACAGAAAAGAAAAACGAGCTGGAGTAGCTATTCTTATATCTGACAAAATAGACTTTAAACTAAAAACCATAAAAAGAGACAATGAGGGACACTACTTAATGATAAAAGGACTGATCCATCAAGAAGACATAACAATCATAAATATGTATGCACCCAATGTTGGAGCAGCCAGATTTATAAAACAAACTCTATTAGACCTAAAGAAGGAAATAGACACTAATACCATAATAGCAGGGGACCTGAACACCCCACTGTCAATATTAGACAGATCTTCTAGGCAAAGAATCAGTAGAGAAACACAAGATCTAAACAAGACTCTAGACCAATTGGAATTGGCAGATATCTACAGAACATTCCACCCAACAACCTCAGAATATTCATTTTTCTCATCAGCACATGGATCATTCTCAAGGATAGATCACATATTAGGTCACAAATCAAGTCTCAATAAATTCAAAAAAATTGGAATTATCCCATGTATCTTCTCAGACCACAATGGATTAAAACTAGAAATTAATAACAAATGAAACTCTGGAAACTATACAAACACATGGAAATTAAACAGCATTCTACTTAATGACATATGGGTCCAAGAAGAAATCAAGCAGGAAATCAAAAAGTTTATTGAAACTAATGAAAACAATGATACATCATACCAAAACCTGTGGGATACTGCAAAAGCAGTATTGAGGGGAAAATTTATTGCATTAAACGCTCACTTCAGAAGAATAGAAAGATGGCAAGTGAACAACCTAACACTTCACCTTAAAGAACTAGAAAAACAAGAACAATCCAAACCTAAAGTTAGCAGACGGCAAGAAATCATTAAGATCAGAGCAGAAGTGAATGAAATTGAAAACCAAAAAACAATTCAAAAGATCAACGAATCAAAAAGTTTGTTTTTTGAAAAGATAAATAAAATTGACAAACCATTAGCATGGCTAACAAAAAAAAGAAGAGAGAAGACTCAAATAACAAAAATTAGAAATGAAAAAGGCGATATTACAACTGATTCATCTGAAATACAAGGAATCATTCGAGACTACTATAAACAACTATACACCAACAAATTTGAAAATCTGGAGGAAATGGATAAATTTCTGGACACACACAACCTCCCAAAACTGAACCGTGAAGACATAGAAAATTTGAACAGACCAATAACAATAAAGGAGATTGAAGCTGTTATCAGAAGGCTCCCAACAAAGAAAAGCCCAGGACCAGATGGATTCACAGCAGAATTTTACCAAACATTCAAACAGGAATTGACACTGATTCTTTACAAACTATTCCAAAAGATTGAAACGGACGCAACTCTCCCAAACTCATTCTATGAAACAGACATCATCCTGATTCCAAAACCAGGTAAAGATATAACCAAAAAAGAAAACTACAGGCCAATATCCTTGATGAATATAGATGCAAAAATCCTCACTAAATACTAGCAAACAGAATACAGCAACACATACGTAAAATTATTCATCATGATCAAGTGGGATTCATCCCAGGGATGCAAGGTTGGTTCAACATACGCAAATCAATAAATGTGATACACCATATTAATAAACTCAAACACAAGGACCATATGATCATCTCTATAGATGCTGAAAAAGCATTTGATAAAGTTCAGCACTCATTCATGATAAAGACCCTCTATAAGTTAGGTATAGAGGGAAAGTATTTCAACATAATTAAAGCCATATATGCCAAACCCACAGCCAATATCATCCTGAATGGGGAAAAGCTGAAAGCTTTTCCTTTAAGAACAGGAACTAGACAAGGATGCCCACTCTCACCACTCCTATTCAACATAGTGTTGGAAGTACTAGCCAGAGCAATCAGAGAAGAGAAGGAAATAAAGGGCATTCAGATTGGAAAAGATGAAGTCAAACTGTCCCTGTTTGCAGATGACATGATCCTATATATCGAACAGCCTAAAACCTCTCCAAAAAAACTGCTGGAATTGATAAATGATTTCAGCACAGTAGCAGGATACAAAATCAACAAACAAAAATCAGTAGCATTTCTTTTCTCCAATAGTGAACATGCAGAAGGAGAAATCAAGAAAGCCTGCCCATTTACAATAGCCACCAAAAAAATAAAATACTTAGGAATTGAGTTAACCAAGGAGGTGAAAAATCTCTATAATGAGAACTACAAACCACTGCTGAGAGAAATTAGAGAGGATACAAGAAGATGGAAAGATATCCCATGCTCTTGGATTGGAAGAATCAACATAGTGAAAATGTCCATACTACCCAAAGTGATATACAAATTCAATGCAATCCCCATCAAAATTCCAAAGACATTTTTCTCAGAAATGGAAAAAACTATTCAGACATTTATATGGAACAATAAAAGACCACGCATAGCCAAAGCAATGCTGAGCAAAAAAAATAAAGCTGGAGGCATAACACTACCTGACTTTAAGCTATACTACAAAGCTATAATAACCAAAACAGTATGGTACTGGCATAAAAACAGACACACTGACCAATGGAATAGAATAGAGAATCCAGAAATCAACCCACACACTTACTGTCAGCTGATCTTTGACAAAGGCACCAAGCCTATTCACTGGCGAAGGGACTGCCTCTTCAGCAAATGGTGCTGGGATAACTGGATATCCATATGCAGGAGAATGAAACTAGATCCATACCTCTCGCCATATACTAAAATCAACTCAAAATGGATTAAGGATTTAAATATACACCCTGAAACAATAAAACTTCTTAAAGAAAACATAGGAGAAACACTTCAGGAAATAGGACTGGGCACAGACTTCATGAATACGACCCCAAAAGCACGGGCAACCAAAGGAAAAATAAACAAATGGGATTATATCAAACTAAAAAGCTTCTGCACAGCAAAAGAAACAATTAAAAGAGTTAAAAGACAACCAACAGAGTGGGAGAAAATATTTGCAAAATATATATCTGACAAAGGATTAATATCCAGAATATATAAGGAACTCAAACAACTGTACAAGAAGAAAACAAGCAACCCAATTAAAAAATGGGCAAAAGAGCTAAATAGGCATTTCTCTAAGGAAGATATACAAATGGCCAACAGACATATGAAAAAATGCTCAACATCACTCAGCATCCGGGAAATGCAAATCAAAACCACATTGAGATACCATCTAACCCCAGTTAGGATGGATAAAATCCAAAAGACTATGAACGATAAATGCTGGCGAGGCTGCGGAGAAAAAGGAACTCTCATACATTGTTGGTGGGACTGCAAAATGGTGCAGCCTCTATGGAAAATGGTATGGAGGTTCCTCAAACAATTGCAGATAGATCTACCATACGACCCAGCTATCCCACTGTTGGGAATATACCCAGAGGAATGGAAATCATCAAGTCGAAGTTATACCTGTTTCCCAATGTTTATCGCAGCACTCTTTACAATAGCCAAGAGTTGGAACCAGCCCAAATGCCCATCATCGGATGAGTGGATACGGAAAATGTGGTACATCTACACAATGGAATACTACTCAGCTATAAAAACGAATGAAATACTGCCATTTGCAACAACATGGATGGACCTTGAGAGAATTATATTAAGTGAAACAAGTCAGGCACAGAAAGAGAAATACCACATGTTCTCACTTATTGGTGGGAGCTAAAAATTAATATATAAATTCACACACACACACACACACACACAAAAACCGGGGGGGGGGGGGGAGAAGATATAACAACCACAATTATTTGAAGTTGATACGACAAGCAAACAGAAAGGACATTGTTGGGGGGGAGGGGGGAGGGAGAAGGGAGGGAGGTTTTGGTGATGGGGAGCAATAATCAGCCACAATGTATATCGACAAAATAAAATTTAAAAAATATAAATAAATAAAGAAATAGAAAGAAAGAAAGAAAGAAAGAAAGAAAGAAAGAAAGAAAGAAAGAAAGAAAGAAAGAAAGAAAGAAAGAAAGAAAGAAAGAAAGAAAGAAAGAAAGAAAGAAATGAAAAAAATAAATAAAAAATAAAAATAAAAAAATAAAAAGGAGGAAATCCTGACATATGCTACAACCTGGATGGAACTTTAAAATATTATGCTAAGTGAAATAAACCAATATGTGAAATAAAAAAGACTGTATGATTCCACTTGTACGAGGTATCTATAATAGTCAAACTCATAGAGACAGAAAGTGGAATGGTGGTTCCAAGGGGCTAGAGGGGGAAGAGAATGGGCAGTCAGTGTGTAGCAGGTGCAGAGCTTCAGTTTGGGAGGATGAAAAAGTTCTGCAGATGGGTGGTGATGATGGTTGCAGAACAATGCGAATACTTAATGCCACTGAATTGCACACTTAAAAATGATTAAAATGGTAAATTTTATGTTATTTTTTTACCACAATAATAATAATAAAAGATGTGTAGGAATCTTCTGCTACATGAACAAGATTAAAATGGGCATTGCCGGTGGATTTAATGTAATAAAATCTGACATATACTACTAAATAACATATTGTAAATGACAACAAAACAAAACAAAACTCACAATACAAGAATCCTGAATTACTTTGGAGGGTTTTATGCTGGACCTCATGCCCAGATACAATAGGTCTGGATTATGACCCCAAAATCTGCATTTCTAACACATTTTCGGGTGTATGAGTTATTTATTGCTGTGTAACACATTACCTCACTCTTGGTGGCTTAACACAATATGAATCATCTCACAGTTTTTGTGGCCAAAGAGCCTGAGCGCAGTGGTTCTGGCTCAGGATCTGTCACAAGATGGTCATCAGGATGTTGACAGAGGCTGCAGTCATACGGAAGTTTGGCTGGAGGGTCCACTGCCAGGACAGCCCATTCACATGGCTGTCAGCAGAAGGCTCCATGGCTCACCAGGTGGGCCTCTCCGAGGGGCTGTCTCAGGACATGACATCCCAGTTCTCCCACAGTGGGTCTTTCAGAAGAGCACGCAGGAAGCCACAGTATTTGTGACTAGTACCCAGCATTGCACACCACGACTTCCACTTTATTCTGTCCTTCAGAGATGGGTCATTAAATCCAGCTTACACTCAAGGGGAGGAGCTCTAGCTTTTGAAGAGAGGACTATCTAAAGACTGAGGACAATTGAAAACCAGCACACAGGTCTATTTCTGGGACTGCTATAAAAGAGTACCATAAACAGGGTGGTTTAAACAACAGAAACCCATTGTCTCACACTTCCAGAGGCTGGAAGTACCGGGCCAGGGTGTCAGCCAGTTGGTTTCTTCCAAGGCCTGTGGGAGAGAGTCTGTTCCAGGCTTCTTGCCTAGTTCCTGGTAGCCTTGCACATTCCCGGCTTGTAGATGGCCATCTTCTCCCTGGCTCTTCCCACCGTTTTCCCTTTTTATGTGTCTGCCTCTGTGTCCAAATGTCTTTTTTTTTTTTTTTTAAATAAAGTTTAGGGCCATATTGGAATATGGCCCATCCTATTGACCTCAACTTAATGTGATTATCTCTATAAAGGCCTTATTTCCAAATAAGGTTACCTTAAGAGGTAACCTTATGAAGGGGAGTTAGGACTTTAACATCTTTTTTACTGGACACAATTCAACTAGGTCGTACTTTCACATAAGCTGAATGAACCGCCAAGTGTCAAAAACTGAGGATGTGGCAGGGTTCAGATGACAACTCTGATTTCCTGAACCACATTTCATGTGCTTTCTATGAACTACCCAGTGCTTGGCCATCTTTGATCCAATGTTCTCTTAGGATCTCAGTTATCTGTGGAAACCATTAAGCCTTTGGTTTTTCTCTAGGCTAAAGATTTTCATATTGACCCACAAAACTCTGCAATTCCAGAGACACTTTCTAGGAATCCTTTAAGCGGGGAGGAATCAATTTTGGGGGAACTACATCATTCAGTATTTAAGCTATACACAGTGGATAGAAAGAGAGAGAAAGTAGGGGGTGGAGAGGAGGTTATAAAGGAGACAGGAATAAGGAAATGAAGTATGAGGAACAAAGGAAAAAGAAACAACAAATACCAGTTTACACTCCCAGCACACCTTTCAGTGTGAATCAGAGTGAGATGGAAGAAGAAAATCAACTCTTCTTGTTGGATGTATATATAACATATGTGTAGAGTTTCAAGAAGAAGAATGAAATGAACACCTGTGAATCCAGCTGTCATCTAAAGATAAAGGACATTGGCAGGAGCATTGATGCCACCTGTACCCTGCTCAAGGCATACCTCTCCTTCCTTCCAGGGGTATTTACTATCCTGAATTTTGTGTTTATCATTCTCTTGCTTTTCTTTATCATTTTACTACATAGAGATTAAACTCTTAAACAATATCTTGCTCAGTTTTCACTGTTTATGAAGTTTATGTAAATAGGATCGTACTGTGTGTATGCACATGTGACTTCCTATTTTTTGCTCCACCTCCTGAAACTCATCCATATTCCTATGTACAGCTGTGGTTCGTTCATTGGTATTGCTGTGTGGTACTCTCTTATTCATCCCTTCTATTGATAGTTACTTTTGCTACTTTTGTTGTGACAAAAAAAAAGTTCCTATGAACATTCTTATACATGTGTCCTGATGCACTGTGCAAGAATTTCTACAGGGTATATACCTAGGAATGCAGTTGATGGATTGTTTAGTATGCTTATCTTATCTTTTGTAGGTCACTGATTAGTTAGTTGATTTCATAAGGGTTGTACCAATTTACACCCCTAACCAGCAGCTTCTAACAGTTCCTGCTACTCCACATCTCAGCAACTCTTGATGTTAGTCCAACATTTTGACTCTCCTGATGTTCACCTTACAAGCTGACTTTAGGACCAAATCCTCACATTAGACATGACCCCACCATATTGGACTTTTGGCACTAGGATGCCTGATGCCTATGACATAATAGGTGCTTAATAAGTAAGAGAAAAATGAAAGGAATCTAAGTTTTAGTCATTAGGTAAACTACAGATTTTTTTTTTTTTTGTATTTTAAATATTTATTAGGGCATTCCAATCTTTCCTTCTGTCTTCAAATTATGCACCCAATGTCAATCTATAGCTGTGTATTTTTTCCCAAACTCAAAGGCTACACAGGAAATTTAATGCAATAGTTTGTACCACATTTGCTTTACTGTATTCTAGCAAAAGATTGCTGTTTAAAGGTATCTGTTTCCATGAGCTATAAAGTCCTGGTTCCCAAATGCTAGTTCATGGGCTTCTGTCAATTTTTGATGAAATTGTCACTAGCTGAAAAAATAACAAAAAGAACAACAAGGTGAGTTTTCATACAACTAAATGTATTCCATTTAAAGGACCGTTCTTTATTCTGAAATTATGCCATTTCTACCTTTTTAATGTAAAATGTGTTTTGTGAAATGATGGTGATATTAAATGGCATTTATTTCCTTGACAATTTTGTATGCCGTTAAATTTTCTGTATGTATGCATGTTTTAATTTTACTGATCCCTCAAATCTAAGTGTTTTGGATCCCTTTTAGAGTGGTTCACTACATCAGCTAATATGTATTTCGTAGGGAGCACCCTGGGAGTTGCTGTCAGGAGCACGCAAAAGGCAAGACATACTTATCTCTATTCAGTAACTGTTCAGTTCTGATTGGGTTTCAAATAAGGCTTAGTATCAGAGCTACAGGGAGTGATGCGCAAAGATGAGTTAGGCCGTGTATGTCTCACTTGTGGAACGTCCAACCTGTGCATTCCCCAGTTAAGAAACAATGTAAGAGTGAGTGCCAGGGAACCTAGGGTAGTTTGGCAGTCGCTGGAGGAGGGTCTTGCTCTGGATCCTGAAGAATGTGCAAAGTTAGAGAGGAGGGGAAAACTCCATGCAAGGAAGGCTTTAAGTCCATTCGAGCGTGAGAGAGGACCTGCGGGTGGGGAGCATCGGTGTCGGAGAACGGTGAGGTCAGACGGGGCAGGGAGGGCGGTGCGGTAAGCTGTGCAGGGCCCCGACCGCCCAGCCAGGGTTCAGGGAGAGCTGGCTCGAGATGCAGCAACGCTCATGGGAAGGAAGAGCTTGTTAAAGAGCCACGTGGAAGTCGGTACCAAGCAGAGCGACTTAACCCAAAACATGAACTAGAGCCAGGCCACAATCAGTCACGAACTACCACTCCTCGGGGTGGACGTCGGCTAAGGGGTGGAGTCGGGCACGCCCCACGGTTCTATGCACCCAATCAGCGACGAGTAGTCCCGGGCCGCGGGACACGCCCCCTGCTCCCTACGACTGGGAGGCCCCTCCTCCCGACAGCCTCTGGGACCCGGCGCCCGTCTGCGCCTGCGCAGCCCCAGGTTCCGCCCCCTCACCCCTCCTGCCTGGGTCTCCCTCAGCCAACATGGCGGTGCCCTGTGTGTCCTGCGGCGCAGCAGTTTCCTACCGGCTCTTTCTCGCGGGTGGGGTTAGCCTCGCCCGGAGGCAAGGCCTTTGGAAAACCGCGGCAGCTGAGTTGCAGACGGGTACCAGATCTCAGGTAAGGCCTGGGAGAAACAGGAAGCGGTGGTTCCTGTAGCGAGTATGTGGAGCCGGCGCCGCCACCTTCCCCCGGCGTCTCGCGTGCCCTCCGGCGGTGACCCTCGGGCCTTAGGTATTTAGTAGAGGCCTGAGGTTGGGGGTAGAGGGGGTGGGTGTTGGCTTGCAGCGGTCTCTCAGGAGGTTGTTTATAGTTTTGCGGGTTGCAGCGAAGGGACGTTATCTGCAGACAGAAGTGGAGCGACCCTCCCTTGGCTCGGCTGCCGTTCCCAGGTGTGTCGGGTCCAGTCCTTCCTGCTTGCCCCGCGGTCCAGAGGGGTGGAGGATCGCGCCAGGGGAGGAGAATCGGAACTGAACTCCTGCAGTGACCCAGAAGACTTACTGGAGAAAGTCACAAAGCGGAGAGAATAAAACTGCCTTGCATCTGTGCAGTTTCTGTTTTCTTAATTTTCCTGAAACTTTGTCCCAGGAGAGAAGGCCAGAACTTGTACACCGCCCGTATTCCTGAGGGCAGTGGGGGGCCTTGATGAGTCAGGCACATAAACAATTTATAATCAATTATCAGACAGTATCAACCCTTAGCGCTCTCAAGGGATGGTCCTGAGATAGCTGAGTCTACAGATTCCTCAGTACCTCCACAGCATATGTTTTACCACGTGAAGAACAGCACAGATGTAACTGAAGCACTTAACTGTCGACCCCGTTAGATCCTTAATGATTTAATATACATACATAGCTATACACATTTATAAAGCCTTTTTTTTTTTCCTGGCAAGTAGCTTATCTGTCTTAAATACTATTGTTTCTTTACTTCCGTCCCCAAGATTAATAGTTATATTTCTTTTGGGTGCCCTCATTTTATAAAACAAAATTTTTAATCACTTCATGAGTGACTAAAACTCAATGCCTGGTTTTTTTGTTTCCCAAGTTTGGGTCATAACCCATTAAGTGTGAAACCTCTTACAAAGACTCCTGGGTTCTCAGTCTCAACTCACTAACAGACTTCCTCCTGCATACCAATCTTGTGGTATGCATATTTCATATTTATGCCTCAATACAATTGCAGATATCTGAGTGTCTCAAACTTGGGGTGGAGGAGGCGGTCTTACTTGTGAATGACCAAACTTTTCAGATTACATACGCATGAATATCAGGGATCTTCCACGTACTGTGAGACTTATGGAGGTAAATACAGGAGAGTGTAGAAGTGCAACGTCTAATTCAGACTAGAGTTATAGAGGGTAGAGTGTGGTCATGGGCAGCTTTCCAAAGGAGGTGATAGTAAACTGGAGTCTTTGGCAGCAGTTAGAAGTTATATGAAAAAGAAAGATATTCTGTTCCTGGAAGATGTATGAGGTACACAAAGGTTTAGAGGTGTACAGAGTGGATTCAGACAACAACTAATTGGTTTTAGCATAGGGTTTTGGTGAAAGAATGGTGAGAGACAGGATTGGAAACTTTGGTGAGGGTCAGAGTATGGTCTCCTTTGCTATGCTAAGTTACTTGAATTTTTTTTCCTTTCACAAATGAAAATTCTGTTGGCATTATTATGAACAGTTGACAGTGCCATTTCTTGGTATACTGTAAAAATTATCCATGAATTCTTAAATCCTCTATCAATATAACTTAATATAAAATGCTAATTTAGCTTTCTAATGTTTAATTTTTATAGTAAGGAAAAGCAGTAGACCAATTGTTATTTTGAAAAGAATATTGCTACAAAATATCAACACGATGTCTTCTTAATTTTTATTTTCTATTAAGCACTTTATTAGTGCTTAAACATTCAATTTTTAGCAAGGTAATAATGCGCTTGTTGATTTGGACTGTCTGCCAGAGAAGATGATCAATGACATTTGATGACTCAGCCCTTGTATATTTTTCATTGTAAACATGGTCCTGTCTCTGACTGAAGTATCTGTTCTTTTTATCTTTAATGGGCTCCTGGAGGTTATAATATCCTATATTTATCACAGCATCCCATTGGTCTACAGTAGAGTCTTAATAAATTTTGTTGATAAAGAGCTAAAAATGCTTTGAAAAACAAATTTTAAAGTTGACTTGCATTTGTATAAGATGCTTTACATGGAGCTCTGTAATTAGTTATGTTTCCCTCCCAGATAATTTTTAAATATATGTATATTTTTTTAATCCCAGTTTATTAGCAATGGAAAAGAAAACCCCTTTGGTAGGATAAGTTGCTCTCTTTGTCCTTGTAAGGATAGATTTAGTGTGTTCCTCATTGCTTTAATTATGGAAAATACCTTTACATTAAAATTTGTGATTTCCTTATGTAGCAATTTATAAATTTCTTCTTTAAAGAGACCTTGATAATAGATGCTACCATCAGTCCCACCCCTCTTTTCATTGTTAAACAAGATAAGTAAACTTTCTTGTACTGTGCTTCATTGTTGTAATTACGATGATAAATGTATTAGTTATTTATTACTGCGTAACAAATTATCCCCAAATTTAGCAGCTTAAGATAAGCAGCTTATCTTGTGGTTTCTGTGGTCAGGGTTCCTAGCACACCTTGCGGTTACTCTTGCTCAAGGCCTCCCATAAGGCAGCAGTCCAGGTGTTGGCCAGGCTGCAGTCATCCCAAGGCTCGACTTGGGGAGAAGTCACTTAAAAGCTCACTCATAGTGGTTGTTAGCAGCATTTATATCCTTGCAGGATGTTGGGCTGAAGGCCTCAGTTCTTTGCTTGCTATTGGCTGGAGTCCTTCCTGAGCTCTTGCCACCTTGGGCCTCTAAAGGGCAGTTCACCACATCTGGTTTCCATCGGGTTGATCAGGAGGGGCAAGCAAGAGAGATGAGTTTTTTTGTAACCTAATCTCGGAAGTGATATCCCATCGCTTTAGTAGCAGCAAGTCATTAGATCCACCTCATACTCAAGGGAGGAGATTGCACAAGGGCGTGAATAGCAGGAGGCAGAATCACTGGGAACCATCTTGGAAGGTGCCTACAACAGTGGAAGACTCATATATACTTCTGTTGTTATTATCTCTGTGTCTCATGTATTCAGGTCCTTCCCCTACAGTTGGTTTGTAAACCTCTTCAGCAGAAAAATAACATAACCTTTGTATCCCCACTGTAATGCCTAGCACAGTGTCTACAGGTAGCTCATAGATGCTCACTGTTTCTTGAGTTAAACGTGAGGAGTTCTTATGTATGGGGTATATGTGGTTGCATGCATATGTGTACCTGTGAACACCTACTACATTATTCTTTCTGCCAAATAAGATTAGTAGCTTAAAGAAAACTGTATCTTTACCGTGTTTCATGTTTCCTTATTTTATGGCAACATTCTCATTTTAACACCACTCAGTTCTGCTTTACAATTATTTCTGTTAAGATTTAGTACAGAACTTGGCTCATAACAATTGCTCAAGCTTAATTGAACTTGTAAACCGGTTTGTGTGTTTTTTTTGGGGGGGGGTTAGAATTTTATTATAAAAAATTTCAAGCATGAACAAAATAGAATAATATAGTGAACCCATTTATCTGTCGGCTAGCTTCAACAGTTATTAATGTTCGGCCAATCTTGTTTCATCTTTCTCCTCATTCGCCCCCCAACCCCCAGTCATTTAATATAAATCCCATATATTCTGTTATTTTACATGTAGATACTTGACAGGCATCTCTGACAGATAAATATTTTTTTTAACATAGCTTCCATTCCACTGCCATATCTAACAAAAGGAACGATAATTTCTTAATATCATCTATTACCCGTTCCATGTTCAGATTTCCCTACTTATCCCAACAATAACATTTTATAGTTGGCCCGTTTTAATCAGAATTCAAACATGGTCCATACATTTTATTTGATTATAAATATGTTAGGTCTCTTAATTTAAGACGGTTTGTGGAATGAATATAAATGGCGAATTTTGTTTAAATAATATAGTGCATTTTCTTGTTTGTTTAACCTAGCATGCATTTCTCCTACATAACAGTACCACGATTTCCTCAAGAGCAGTTACTTTTTTCCCATTGGATATAGTCCAGAAAAACTATAATCTGGGGTATCTGACCCAAATAGCCCCCATTAAATATCGTCTCCTCTGAGATCCTGAGCATAGAGAGAAGACACTTGGATACTATTGATCTTAATGGCCACATTCTGACTACATTGAACCTGCTGTGGATCATTGGAATTCCTGCTGCCAGAGATTTCTTGGAGATTTCCAGTATGGTGCTGAGGGCTCCTAATAGCCTTCTAAGAAATGTTACTTTTGCTTAAGAAAACCAAAGTCAGTTTTTTGTTTTTTTTGTTTTTTTTTTTTTTTTTGCTTGCATCCAGAGACCTCTCTAATTGATGTAAGTTTAAACCTATTCAAAAAGTTACTACAATTACTCTCTTGGAGCCCTTATATTGTTTCTTTCTATCCACGTTTTGTCTAATCTGATTTCAGTTTTTACCTTTTTCCTAATTCCTCAAAGTATTTTCCCCCCTATTCAAATTAGCAGTTCATTCTTTGTTCCATTCTTATCCAGTGAAACTAAAGGAAACTCCTTAACACTGCTGTATAAAGTAGTGTGTTACACTGGCATTTGGCCACATTAGAGACATTAACTACACTGTCGGGATGTGTCTGCAGCTTTGGCAGCCTGCTTTGTTGAAATTATAGTTGTCTGACCTACTGATTATCTTTAAAAAGAAACAAATCTGTCAAGTGGTATCTATACTATTTCATAAACACAAAGTCTGAGGAAAATTCTCTAGTCGTAGCTTTTCGGTTAGAAATGGAACCTGTAGAAAATTTTGGGGGGAGTTGTTCTTAACAGTGGCAAATTCTCTCCAGGAATTCTTAGCATATGTTTTTAGCTAAATATCTGGTTTTTCACACACTCAGTCTTACTTTACTTAATGAATTTGTACCAATGAATAATGGACTCCTTTGACTGTAAATATTTTTATATGAATTCATTGCTGGAACAATTCAGAACATTTAATAAATATATTCAATAACCTGGTACTGATGCTGTGAAAATTTTGTAAATTTAATAAATATGAATTTCCAGAATCTCATATTCTTAAGCACTGTATAAATATGTCTTTGATGAAGGTCCCAAAGAGATTTTATGAAAAATAGCAAATTTGGGACATGTTTTTTTAAGCCTTTTCTAAATGAATAAGAACAATTTTTATAAATATGTTTAAACCTCATTTATGTTAAAACTAGGATAGCTGCCAATTGGTATCACAAACACTGGAGAATAGAGACTGACAAAATTATAGATCAAGTGAAGAAAGGAGTCTTCAAGCCAATAATCAACTCTTTTGTTTGAGAAGATGTTAAAATGTTGTAGGAACAAAAGAAGAAAAGAAAAAATGTAGAAGAGATAGATGAAGAAAATACAAAGGAATATTAACAACATGAAAGCGATATTCTACTACAACTATGTCACAATGTCAAGGACATTTTTAAAAAGGTTGGGTAATAGAAAGAAACTCTATGAGATAAGAAACTTTTGAGTCAAGAATGTTGAAGATAGACCAGTGATATAAAAGCTACAAAACCAAAGTGAGTGAAGTGAGCAGAACTGACACTGCGGAAAGAGGGAAAAAATCATGGAGTAAAGGCTTAAAAATCATACAGAATGCAGATACAAGGGTCAAGAAATAGCACTAAGAGAAGCTGATATATATGGAGATCAGAACATAGATAAATGCCTTGACTAAAGAAGAGAGCAGAATAAGTTGGTGAGAATTCAGTAGATATTTTTTTATTTCTGAAGTTGGTAGAAAAATACATTTAAAGATTTTATTCAGACATATTAATAGTCACTAGTAAAATAAGTGCAGGCTGTCTGTTGTCCAAATTGCTAGATCAAAAGAAATTTTTAAAAAACAAACCTTTCTTTTCCATATAGAAAAAGAAATAAAATAGGAGGGGAACATAAAAAATGTAAAGATCGGGCCGAGCCCGTGGCGCACTTGGTAGAGTGCTGCGCTGGCAGCGCGGCGACGCTCCCGCCGCGGGTTCGGATCCTATATAGGACTGACAAGTGCACTCACTGGCTGAGTGCCGGTCACGAAAAAAACGACAAAAAAAAAAAAAATGTAAAAATAAGATGAGTGATAAGACAGAGCAGCTATTAAAACCCATATAAGTAGGATATACTCATCTATTAAAAACATAGATTGGGTTAAAAAAAAAATCTAAAGTGGCCCATAATTTAAATGAAAAATATGGGCAATGATATTCCAGGGAAATGTAAATAGGAGGTTGAAAGGATTTCAGTATTATGATCCAACAGAATTGATTTCAAGATAAAAGTATTACATGGGAGTGGAAAACTTTATAATACCAAAGGGTACAATCTGCTGTAGGATGTTAGCTCTCTAGAACTAAATAGTACAATGAACAAACCACTGAAACATACAAAGGAAATATATAAGAAGAGAAAAGATAATTGACAAAGAAAATATTACAGATATTGTATATAAATTCCTATCTGTTTCTTTGGTATTATTCTCCTGGCTCACACCAAGCATGAATGGATAGTTACATTTTTTTTCTTAATTTTTTTCTTTTAGTTTTTCTGTCTTCACTTTACAACCAATGTAGCATTGTTCTTTGAATGTGAAGTATTCAGTCCATCAAACCTACCAACCCCTGCTCTTAGCAGACTTTCTCTTGTTTCACAAAGAAAATAGTGGCCATAAGGCATAAGTAACTTTACCTTTCTGCCTGTTCTCCCTCTCCTACAAATTGTTTTGTTTCTTTGTATAAAAGAAGAGAAGTTTCTCATTTTAACACTAATGCCTGCCATTTCCTCTACTCTAATGGTGTCAACATGATGTCTCATACATGGTATTAACATACCTGTATCTCTGACTCAGGTCTCTCCTGTGCACACACATAGCCCTCTGCCTCCTGGATATCCATCTCCTGGATGTCCATCAAACATCTCAAACTCACCATTCCCAAAACTGACTTCATCACTGTCCTCCCTGATCTTACTCTCCTTCTAGAATTCCTTCAGTGAATGGAGCCATATACTCATACTCTAGGAGGTTCATTTCTCCTCCTGAGGACTGTGGTTGGTGATTGGTGGGAAGTGTAGCAGTAACAACCTAAGAGAATATCTGCTGGATTTTGTTTGAATTATGCATTCACCTTTGTTATGAGTGGATTGTTCCAGCTATGTGCTAAAATGTTTTGTCATTATTTACAAATCTAGCAGTGTAATCATCCTTTTGGTAGTGGAATATTTGGGAGAATTATCTCTACTGTATTATCTGCTTTTCAGCCCCAAATTCATGCCTTTTGTCATGATTTGGGGGACAGAAATTCATTTTCTCTTCACTTTAAGTATGGGAAGCAATTTGCTCAAAGATATGGAATCATAAAAAACAAACAAACAAAACCCTAGGAAACAGTAAAAACATAAGATGGTAAAATTGCTAACCAGAGTTGGTGCTGTTGGTGTTTGGCTGTGGGCAGGGAGAGCAGTGGTATAAAAGCAGGCTATGTCTGTAAAAGAGCAGACTAACTCTACATAAGCAAGTTGTAGTCATGTTTTTACTCACTGATAGTAATACTGTATCTTTACAATCTTTACAAATAAAATGTAATCATTAGCAATATATTTAAAAAGGAGAAACTCATTTGTGCTCTCTTGAGGAAAAATTAACTGTAAAGTTTCATGGAACTTTAAATTGCCATTTTTTACCCATTAAAGTGTAGGAAGAAACAGTTTTTTCACTATCTTAGTTTAAAAGAGTTTAAGAACATAATTTTTACCATTAATTGGGTATTGTAATACTTGTCCTATATGGTTTTTTTTTTTTCTATTTTCTATTGTAACTCTAGTGTCAAATTACTATAGAGTCATGTGAACTTAGGATTCTCAGAGGGGAAAAGGCATGGATTTGGGAGGGCTGATGCTGGTGGACAATGTAGATGTAAGGAGATTTTTATGTTTATGAAAAGGGAAATGAGTGGATTACTAAGATTGTTTATGGAAATTCTTATTATAGTATAGTCATAAAGGCTTCCACATGTGGGATCTCATTCCATTTTTCTCCCCTTTTGCAAAAAGTAATGTAACTGCAAAATAGTATTATAATTTAAGGATCCATTTTCTGGCCATTTTTCTCTAGACCCCAGATTATATTGAGGCCAAACATCATTGCAATAAAATATCATCTTTTTCCTTTTTAGCAGGTCATATCCCAAAGTAATTCCAATTTTTCAAAATACTTGCTAAAGGACTATAATCAGGAGCACTTATTTGGCTACCCCTAATATTATACCAGTTGCTCAGAGGAAATACCTGGGGAGGATTGAAAGTCTCCAAAGGTTCAGGCCAGTTGGTAGGGACTTGAATTGCCACTCATTTGATTCCTATCTGTAGACCAAGTACTCAACCCTCAAATGGCACTTATTCAGTTGCTGTCTCATTTCTGTTGCTCAAACCTTTTGGTGGCAGAGTCCAGGAGCAGGTGTCAAAGGGAGGGACACCACTCAACCAAGCTCTCCCAAGCAAAAAGGCTCAGTGCACACTGAGATCAGTCCTCCGTATCTCTCCCGAGGACCCAACTGCCACATCCTCACCACTGGTTGGCTAATTGAGCTGTCCCATCTGGGTTGCCAAATTTGTTATGGGTAAGCACCTGCAGGGTCCTTGTCTATAGTGTATGCCAGTGGAAACACAAAGACAGCAATTTGAGCCTGTAACAGAAAGGAGCTTATTGGGTTGTGCAAACCAGGGGCAAGGTAGCCTAAAGAACCAAAACAAGCTCCACAAGTAGTTCTAGCTATAGGAACTTATACCCATTTAACAAGGGCTGTGTTATTTCTATGCACATTTAAGTGGGGATGAGCACCCATGCGCATAGTGGTGTCATGTATGTTACATGTGTCTCATGTTCTCCTGGGGGTGGAGATTTAAGGATTGAAATGAAGGGGAGTTGGCCTTGTCATCAGATGATGAGGTTACAAGCTAAGTCAGGGCTAGTGCGCAAACTGCCCAGTCAGGCCAAAACTGTTTTGGAGTTTGTGGTTGTTCTGCTGGAGGTTGTTACTGTGAAGTCGCTTTCTTACCCAATCAGCATTGTTGAGGAAAGGGGAGGAAAGAAGAAAAATTGATTAAGAAAAGAAAGGAATGGGGGGGGGGTAGCTCTCAGTTTCTGGCTGAGTATGCATTTGCCCCTGTTACAGAGAGTGGTGTTTTGCTATTTGTTCCATGTGTGTCACATACCATGACTCACTGACATTGACCAGTCAGTATTAAATATGGATGATTATAAGTAGATAAGGAGGTAGCATACCACTTATGAATATTTTGGGTTTTAATGTATTAAAATGCTAATGTTCTCTAAACTACTTTTAAGCCAGCTTTTGAGCAGGAGACAATTTCTAACAACTTTCTTAACAGGCCTTTTACTTTGTTTCCAAACTCCTGTCAGCTGAATACAGTACCATAATAAATAAGACAACTGCTTGAATATCCTGTTTTATTTAGAGAGAATGGCCTACAAGATCACCATTTAATTTAAAATATTTTCTTTTCTTTCCATTTGTATTTTCTGTTAGATATTAAGACTAAGACATACTGCAGTTGTAACAACAAAGAAAAATGTTGCAGCCTCAAGACGTGAAACTTACACAGAGGATTTTATTAAAAAGCAGATTGAAGAGTTCAACATAGGAAAGAGACATTTAGCCAACATGATGGGAGAAGATCCAGAAACTTTTACCCAAGAAGATATTGATGTAAGTACAGTTACTCTGTTGGAAAAGTAATTGCTATAGAATTTTAGATATTAAAAGCACTGAACTTCAGCATGAGCCCTTAGCTGTGTAAATTTTAATCAAACTGTCAGAATAAAAAAAAATATATGGTGCAAGTTGGAACCATGCCTCTTTGTTTTTGAAGCATTACAAAGTATGGTGAGCTATAGATTTTAATAAGAAATGAATACTTTTCTTGATTCGAGGTCATAGGAGCCACTATGAATACTTATACACTATTTGGAAATGTTTATCTTCTTGTGTAGTCTTGGGAAAGTCAGCTTTCTTTCCAAATGATAAAATAGATGGTAATGGAAATAGAGTTGAGTTTATAGGAAATCCTGTAAGTAAACCTTGGCCCAGTGTTTAATACTTTTTGGGTGGACATCCCAGTGTAAGAACTTAAATTCAACAACTTTGAAGCTTGTTCTAATTTTTTTAAAGTGACATCAAACATCCCATGATATTTTATATTTAACTGAAAAATAGCATCTTTGTATAGATTTAATATTTTTATATGATTTTAAATATATTATTTTAAGTCATTTTGTTATTTTATGCATTTAAATTTAATTCCCGTCTTTTTGTATTCCTTCCTCTTTGTAAATAGTACTGAAATATCTCTTTAAGGTGCCAGACCAACATTTTTCACTCAACCAGAGGATTTCTTGTTACCCTTCCAGGTCTAGGTGATTTGGAGTCGTGAACCTTGTAGCTGCTATTCTATTTTTGAATCTTGTGATAATCTAGACTGTGTTTAGGTATATTAAGAAAACTATATTTTCATAACACTAATTTTATCATAGATAATATAGGTATTGCTCTGTTTTTAAAAGAGGATACTGAGGCACAGAATGGCTAAGCATCAGGTTTAAATATGTAAATATGGAAAAAGGGAGAAGCTCTAAGATTTCAAAATTTGAACTTTATCTTCTTCCTTTATATGTGTCTTATTTCATATATCATAGACATTTGGTATTGTCCAGAATGTATATATAATTTTTAGCTAAGAGAGGTACATACTCAAAAAATTACAATTTTCAAAAAGAATGGAAGAAACGGATAGAAAGTAACTATCATCTGCATTCTCAAAAAATATGATTTTTTTCAGAATTAAAGAAAACGACGAAAACAAAATAAAATTTCCTCCTTCCCCATTTTGTACCATGTACCTTTAAAAATACAGGGGAATAGTGAGCATCTTGGCACAAATAGTCATCCAAATAGGAATATAATCTCTGCTCCCCTAAGTCTTCTCTCCAGAAACAACTTATTTGGCTGTTTCCTTTTTTTTTTTTTTTTTTTTGATATCTTCTTTATTGAGACATAATTCATATACCATTGAAAGTGTACAGTTTACTGGTGTTTAATCTATTCAGTGTTGTGCAGCCATGACCACAGTCTAATTTTAGAACATTTTCATCACCCCAAAATTAAACTGTACCCTTTAGCAGTCACTCCTCATTTCCCTCCTCCCCATAGCTCTAGGCAACCACTTTCTGCTTCCTGTCTCTATGGATTTGCCTATGCTGGACATTTTATATAGATAGAATCATACAATATGTGGTCTTTTGTGACTGGCTTCTTTCACTAAGCATAATGTTTTCAACATTCTTTCATGTGGTAGCATGTATCAGTACTTCATTTTTATTGCTGAATAATTTTTTATTGTGTGGATATGCCACATTTCTAAAATTAAGTCATCGGTTGATGGATATTTGGGTTGTTTCCATTTTTGGTTATTATGAATAATGCTAATATGAACATGCGTGCTATGAACACAAGTTTTTGTGCAAATATGTTTTTAGTTCTCAGTTATTTACCTAAGAAACCGTTGCTAACCCAAGGTCATGAAGATTAACCCCATGTTTTCTTCTAAGAGTTTTATAGTTTTCACTCTTACATTTATGTCCTTGATTCACTTTGAGGTATTTTTTTGTATGTCATGTAGGGTAGGGGAGGGTAGAGGTAGGGGTCTAGCTTCTTTCCTTTATGTGTGGATATTCAGTTGTTCCAGCATCATTTGTTGAAAAGCTTATTGTTTCCCCCATTGAATTCTTTTGTCACCCTTGCCAAAAATTAATTGACTGTAAATGTGAGGGTTTACTTCTGGATTATCAATTCTATTCCATTGATCTATATATGACTACTAAAGCTTTGCAGTAAGTTTCAAAATTGGGATATACAGGTACTTTGTTCTTGATTTTTGAGATCATTTTGGTTATTCCGTGCCCCTTGAATTTCCATATGAAATTTTAGGATCAGCTTGTCAGTTTCTGCCAAGAGGCAAGCTAGGATTTTGATAGCGATGATGCTGAATATTCTAGATCAATTTTGGGAGTTTTGTCATCTTAACGTTAAGTCTTCTGATCTGTGAACATGGGATGTCCTTCTATTTATTTAGATCTTCTTTAATTTCTCTCAATGATGTTTTTTAGTTTTCAGAATCTAATTCTGACACTTCTTTTGCTAAATTTATTCCTAATTTTTAAAAAAATTCTATTGTAAATAGTTTTGTTTATGGATATTTTGCAAGTGTATACAATTGATTTTTGTGTATATTTGGTATATTTTTGTATATTGATCATGAATCTACAACCTTACTGAATCCATTTATTAACTCATAGTTTTTTTAGTGGATTCCTTAGGATTTTCTGTATATAAGATATTGTCACCTGCAAATAGAATAGTTTTTCTTTTTTCTTTCCAATGTAGATGCCTTTTATTTCTTTTCCTTCCTTAATCACCCTGGCTAGAACCTCCAACAATGTAGAATAGAAATGACAGGAGTGGACATCCTTGTCTTGTTCGTGATCTTAGGGGGAAACACTTAGTCTTTCTCCACTGAGTATGATGTTTGGTCGTGGGCTTTTCATAGATGCTTTTTATCAGCTTCAGGAAGTTCCTTTACATACCTAGTTTGTTGAATTTTTGTTGTTGTTGATGTTTTTGTCATGAGGGGATGTTGAATATGTCAAATACTTTTTCTGCTTTTTGAGGATCATGTGGTTTTTGTCTTTTAATCTGTTGGTATGTATATCATATTAATTGATTTTTGGATGTTAAACCAACCTTGTGTTCATGAGATAAATCCCATTTTGTCAGTGTGTATAATCCTTTTTATATATTTCTGGATTTGGTGTGCTAGCCATTTTTTGAGTATTTTTGTTTCTAATATTGGTCTGTAGTATCTCTACTTATAATGTCTTTGATTTTGATACCAGAGTAATACTGGCCTCATAGAATGAGTTAGGAAGCATTTTCTCCTCTTCTGTAGAGTTCGTGAAGAATTCGTATTAATTCCTCCTTTATTGTTTGGTTGAATTCACCAGAGAAGCCATCTGGACCTGTGTTTTTCTGTTGTTGGTAGTTTGCTTTTTGTATTTTTACTGTTTGCTTTTAAAAATGGTCCTTCCCTTTCTCCTTGTGGCCTGTGTGTTCCTGAGTAACTGTTCTCAACAGGAGGATCTCACTACCCAACCGAGTTTACAGGCATTTTGGAGCAGCTCTTAACTACCTTTTTTGGATGTACATAGGGCATATTTAGCTTATTGAAAAAAACAGAATCATTCAACAGTTTTGTAATTCTATCTGAAAGGATAAACATTTCCACACTATAAGTATTAAAAATGAATGTTTTCAGTTGTTGGTTCATTGCTGGGATATTTATTCACAATATTAGTTTGGGATGTTAAAATTATTTTCATGAGGATTTAATTTATACAAAGTAGATGTGGCCTATAACTTAAATCAATTACCTAGTTAAAATTTCTAGGCCTACTATAGTTTTCACATAGGTAAATTAGGTGCCATGGTATCAGATCTAACCATTAGTTATTTAATATATTTTAAAAACTGGTTTTTCCATACTACTTATCTAAGTGCTAAAATAATGATAGCCAAAACCGTTTGTGAAATGTATTTAAGCAAGAATACTTTAGATTTCAAACAAGTCATTTCGTATATTAAAATATCTTTAAAAGTTTTTTGTTAAGGTGTTTACAACAGATAACCTGCTAACTCCATCTACAGTGTTCCTTTAACATTATTTAGAAAAATCTAAAAGGATCCTATGGTTTAGTGAATACATTATCCTTCAATAAGGTAGAAACATTTTTTACAATATATTTAGTTGTGGTTCTCAAAATATAGAATTATTTTCCAAAAAAATAAACCTTTACCACAGCTGTGTAAATGTGGGCGGTGACAGCTATTTTGTACTTTTAAAACTGTGTGTGTCTGTGGTGAAAGTAACTTAATGTCATTTTGTGTCATTGTGCTAAGGGAATATAATAAAAATCTCCCTTAAATTTAGCCTTTTAAGTAATGAAATCATGAATTAATCCAAAAAAACATTCAATTGCTTCTTAAAATATGTAGACTTGTAAAAATGAAGTTGAATTTTTTGTGTTGTGAGGAATATAAATGCAGAACATATAGAACCTTGTTATTAAATTGATTTCTTTTTTTTTGATAAATTCATTAAAATTATAATGATATTGTAGAAAGAAAGGTGTAGGACTTGGGATTAGGAGATTTCCTGAAGTGTCCTAACTAGCATTGTAATGTTGAGCAAATCACAGCTCTATCACTTGATTTTCTCATCTCTAAAATAATACGTTCTTGCCTACCTCAGAATATAACTAAGGAGCATGAGACTGAGGCAATGTGTTATTGTTCTCATTACTATTAATAGTCATAAATACAACTACCATAACTAGAGTCACTAGTTCTACAATTGCCTTTGTCACACAAGTCTTTCATGCCACCTGAGACTGAATGTTAGGGAGAATCATCTGAGATACTGTGGAGTACATTGATTTATCATTGATTTAAAGCGGAGATCACTTATCTCCTGTAGATTGATATTGTGTCTCACCCACTCCATACCTAAAAGCCCGCATGGAAGTGAGTGTTAGCCGTTTTCCTTGACACCACTGGCAATTCTACTGGGCTACACCTTGCTGCAAGTGATTGGTAGGCTTCACTGAGTCTCACATTTTGTATCAATTAACTGTTTTGACATTTTATTAAATTTAATGGACTCCTTTGGCACCTGAGTAGATGAAAAAGCAAAAGAAGACAGTGACAACCAACAGTTATCAAACCATTAAGATTATGTACCCATTACAGTTTCCGTTTTTGTTAATGTTTTTGAAGCTATTATTTTTATAAGAGGTTCAGCTGTGTGTATAAACTGAAAAAGAGTGTAATGAATCTTATTTAGTATTTGCTTGCTGAAAAAATACTTAGTTATTTCTAAAGACAAAAATAATTTTATCAAAATCAAGTAAGTATTTTAAGCTTCCATTGCAATTGCTATATTTAGAAATTATAATTTTTTAATAATATGTTTGGCCTTTAATATGTCAATTAAAACTAGGTACAGTAATTTTTCTCTTATGTAATATGATCAGGAAATTAGATGTTTCACAAAAGGGAATATTCCAGATAAATAGAACGTATTTTTAATTGTAATTTGTAACAAAAACTACCACCATGTCTGGAAAACCTGTGTATGTGTGAGGTGCTGTCTAGGAGCCTGTTACACGTTAATATTTATAAAAACCTTCTGGGGTAGGTATCTTTTTTATTATTTTTTTATTTTTTATTTTTATCATGAGGATACCAAGGCTGTAGAAAGTCTTTCTGTATCCAAAGACTGTGTTTTTTCCACACTTTCCAGAGATTGTTTTTTTTGGATAACATTTTCTAAAATAAATTATAATCTCCCCAGTCTTATTTAGTAGAGTATAGTGAGTATAATTTAACCTCATGATGCCTTAGGATTTTCCTTTCGAGTGTGGTTGTTAACCCCTGACTGTGGCTCATGGTGCATGTTTGTCCCTGTACTGAATGGCCTGGCTATGGATTGTTACTGATTCTTGTCATCTCCTTTCCTGTCAAGATGTCTTAAGTCTGTTACTGCCTCTAGCTGCTCTCACCTGCCTTCCAGCCTTCTGGCATAACTAAACCTGTTAGGCATGTGAATTAAAACTAAGAACTGTTGGACTCTGAATAAGTACCTATACGCTCTTCCAACTAAGTAAAATCCATGAATTTATGTCAGCTAATTCAGCTTTTGATGGGTCTTTTTCATTGATTTCTAGGTTTATAACTTTTTTTCAGAGGGTTGAGTTTGAACAGAAATCTGACCTCACTAAATACAGCATATATACTTTATGGATGGAAGTTATACCTAGCTAATCTTAAATGCTAGTGTTTCCTTATTTTAATAAGGCTAGAGTACAGATGTGAGTTGGTAAAATAAAAAGAAATGTGATGGATAAAATTTTTGAATAAAAGTAATTCTGCTTGTCACTTTTGATATTCATTTTAAAGTTACATCATTTAGAAGATGTATTATAGTATTGTATATCTGTTGGAATTTTTAAAAAATTACTTTGCTATAATTAATGCTCAATCTTTTTATTAAATTTATATAAAATTATTATTTTTAGTTGGCACAATAGCAAATTAACTAAAAAGAAATTAGTCATTGGAAGGTATAGATTTTCTCTATTTCAAAATAGTTTAATTTTTGCCTAATTTCTTGAATTATATTGAAAATAAATAAACTACCCAATGAACCATTATTATAGTGCTACTGATAACCTTCAAAATATCTAACAGGAAGAAAAACAGGTAGCCTCTCACAATTAGTAATGTATACGGTGTTGTGCTGAAAGAACTTTAAATTCATGCTAAATATTTTGAGAATAGCATGTGATAGGTTCTCAAACTCCTGTTAAATAAACCTATCACAGGTTACTGCCAAATGTTGATCAGTATGTAAAAGTTATTTTTGGCTGTAACAGTATACATTACTGTTAGGAGGAATCTGTCAGATGGAACATTGAGCTGTGTGGGTTTTGTTATTCATTGTAAAGCAGTTACAAAACAGGATTTTATGTATATGGAAACTAAAGAAGTAAGCCCATGAGTGTGTTACAGAGGCAGGGCAGAAACAGTGTCCCTTGTTGACCCCAAGGCTAGAGGGTAGCCAGGTGAATAGTGCAGCCAAGGCCTGTGGAATTTTATAGACGTTATAACACACTGTTATGCTAGAGCAGACATAAGGTAACCATGATTGCTAATCTGTTTAGTGTTGTCTTTTAATGCTTTCCCATGTGCCATCAAAGAATCTTTTCCTCAGAATCATGCTGTAAACACAAGAAAGTTGAGGACCACTGACATTTACATTTTCCTTTTTGAATTAAGCATGTAGTAGTTATAAATTTTAGGTTGGAGACATTTCAGTTATATTAAATATTATGAGTACAGACTTGCACTTTCATTTACCAATGTCTTTATTTGGGAATTAAAAGTTCTTCATTATTAAAGAATTTCAGGGAAAAAAAGCCAGCAAATTGATATATAACACTGCTGAAGTCTACCAATTACTTTTTAATTGGTATTATAGACCTCTCTGAAACCAGAATGTTTTATTCTCCTAAGTGTGAATATGCCGTATGAAGTTTCTCTAATTGATTTGCTGTGCCCATTCCATTTGATGTATCATTTTTCACAATATTTCATAATTTGTGCTCACTTCTAATGAACAGAGTCGTTAGGACAGGCATGTCTAAGTACAACTGACAGCTAACATTAGGTGCCAGATGCAGTTTATAAAGCTACGTAGAACTGTAGAGAACAGTTTAAATAAATTAGCACCTGTACATTAGTCTCACTTGCTGGTAATTTATAAGCGAATCAGTAGAGATGACATTTAGGTAAGTCATTGATCAAGTTAACAGCTGCAGACCCACTGCCCAGCTGGGATACCTAATTAATAGAGATTGCATTCCTGACCCAGTGCTTCTCCTGAGTTGAGTCTGCAGTCCTTTTACACTTTGACTGCAGCCTAAGAATATAGTCAAATATTTGCCTTCATTTTAGGGAACTGTTGAATTATCACTATTCTAGTTAAAATATAAAATGTAAGTTTACTAATGAAAACTACCTTACTCCATTACTTATTTGGATTAAATGCTTTAAATTTAGTTTGTTTCTTTTTTTTTCTTTATGTCAGTACTTTTTTGTTTTGGATTTAGGTTAAGCATATGTGGCATGCTGTAATCTGATAAGTGTCTAAGGTGTTCTATACTTATCATTAAATGTATATTCCATTTTTTTCTTTTGGAAAAAATAGGGGTCTTTTGTTCCTTGACCAACTAACCATATGTAACATTAGTTTAAAACACCAAAGAACTTTGCTAAGTTGAATTCCATACAAATTTTAGAATTTAAATAGGAAATAGTAAGCTAGAAGTTATTATGGGAAAATGCCCTTTGTTTTCTATTCCTGTGGCACAGAGTTCCTTCTGCATGAATTTAAAACTGAAATATTAAGACATCAGCAACTTTAAATAAGAGAGTAAGGCAATGATTTTGATATCTATTTCAGATATATGGACATGGATATTGATGTTTGAATACCACTGTGTTTATTATAGGCCACACCCAAAGTCTGATTCTTAGACTGAGAAAAAGTCTAATGAAACGCAAATGTTAAGTCTAAAACAAACAATATTTGGTTAGCAATATTGTTTTGAAGCTTCTTTAAGGATCATTAATTGAGTCCCAAGTAGTGTATATATTTTTGTTTTTGTGGAAGTGTTGGGAGTTTCTTAGTTTATATAGTAATTCTTCATGTAGGTTGCTTAGAAGTGAAAAAATACTTATTTCAGATAATTATGAAATTTCTGTTAATTCTTTCATGGTTGAAAAACTTAGTTCAAGTGGGCCAAATCACAATTGGGATGTGAGATACCAGTTTTCCTCTAGTTTTAAGATACGTGGAGGCCTAGGTCACTTGCTGCTGGTACTTTTTTTCTAGTGCCTAGTAAATGACACACATACATCGTGGAACCAAAGAACATTAACAATGAACAGACAGGTTAACGTTAACAGAGAGTTCTTCTTTCACCCCCTTCTTCCAGTGCTTTTCTTCCACCTATCATTACACTTAAATTTTGCATTATTTATCAGGCTAATATAGATGCTTCTGAGTAATGTATCAGGAGAACTGCTTAAAAAGACTGAGATATTCTTAAGCTTTCTTTGCTTTCATGTTTCTCATTTTATTCTCCGCTACTTCTGAACCTTTCCCAACCAAATCTTTACCCTAACTTTTATGTGCAAAAGCCCTTCTACCCCAACCATTTTTGTTACTTATTCCTTATAATAATTATATTATTTGAAATACCATCCTTGGTATGAATTTTATAGGTCAAACTTAATTTTTTTCATTAAATTAGACAACTGTCTTTGCAGTGACTCTGTGTTTTGGGAAGCCCCAAGGACTCAGGAGATCAGCCCATGGAGGAATTTATCTTCAGTGAAGTGTTTGCCCAACATGGGGCAAGGCTGTCAGGTTTGAGGGGTGAGAATGAAGTTGCTTGTCTGCAAGGAGAGCTTGGGGAAGTCTCTCAAGCTGGTGACTTTTGAGAGAAACTGATTGAGGAAACCAGGGGACAAATTAGTGGAGGTAAGGGTAGAGATGGAGAGTTAAATACTATATTTGGAAAAGCTTGAGCAAATGTCTTTCTACCAAAATAAACGTCAAGTCTCAATGTCCTATATAGAGAGACCATTTTAGGAGTGGGCAAAACTAAAATAGTAGGGTGTGTGCTACCGAGCTAGTTTTTCCTAGCCTGTGTAATCCTGGTGAAATCTTAACTTTGGGAGTTGTGGGGTGGGAAGGTGATCTAAGAGGAAGAAAGCTGGAAAGCTGTTATGCTCCCCCAGTGGGTCTTGCCCCCACTACAGGGGTATAGTGGGGTGAGCTCCCTGTTGTGCCTGAGGCAGAGCCTCTAGTGACAAGAGACAGCAGTAACTTCAGCAAGATCGTGCCTGGTGCTGAAATGCACACTGCAGCACATATGTTTTGCTGCTTATCAGATATGTAGAATTTCCAATAGTGGCATCACTTCCAGCATCAGGTTTTGGAGAGAAAGACGATAGTGTCCCCTCCTCTCCCCATCATCTCTGCTCTTAGGATGGTGTGGGGAAGAGTTACTCTGGAACTAGACTGAAAGCCACACTGCTGGGAGGAGGCGAGTTCGAGAGGGTGCTCCCTGGAGGGAAACAAGGCTCTGTCCTTGTGAACCCTGGAAGAGGACTCTGTTCCTTCAGGTGGATGTTCCTCAGACACAAAATGGAGGTGTACGCTTGTTGTTTTTGTAGTCATTTGTTTTGTTGGCTTCTTCCTTATGCTTTGCTTCTAGGAAGAAGGAGTTGTGAAAACAAGCAGAATTTTCAGTATTTGTCACAACTATTTATATCTTTTTCTTTCTAGTAGCAAATTAAGATTAACTACAGAAAAGAGCAACAAAAGGGTAGGGCGACAAGAGCTGGTTGGGAAGACTGATTGGGAAAGTGGAATCTTTTGTGATATTCCTCTCATTTTTACCCCATGTACACATTTCTTGGGTACACACGCGTGATACTCTCTTAGCTTTTTCCCACCACTTCCTATATGTAAATGTTTCCACCCCATCCCCAGCTTTGAAATCCAGGCTGAAATGGGGGACATAATCCAAGTTCTCTTGCCTTTATACAGAGTAAATTATAGCTATTTTGGTTAGTATCAAAGGGCCTCAGTAGTGCCAACAGAGATGTTCAGAAATGTGGCTTTATGGTTGGTTTTCAGGATACTGAGTTGCCCATTAAGGGCCCCAAGGAATCAAGTCATAGATCTGAAGAATTAAAATGCCACTGACCAACCCACTTCTCAGAAGAGAAAATTAGGAATGGTAATCGTGACTAGCTTCATCGTAGAAGTCCCCCGTTCAAAGAATATTTGGTTATTAATACTCTCCTGACAGTGGATATTTGTTAACATTTGTTTTGTTAAATTACAGACTTTAATGAAGTTAATGCTGAGATATGCCTCAGTAACATAAGTACAGTGCTGTACTGCATGAAGGATTTGATTACAACAGTCTAGAGCTGCGTGGTTGCTCCTAGCTTTGTGTGATTATTTTAACTAAATTTAATTAATATAAAGTAAAATTGAAATTTACTTCCTCTGTTGGTCAAGCCACATATCAAGTGCACAGTAGCCACATGGGCTATGGCTATCATATTGGACAGCACAGATGATAGAATATTTCCATCATCAGAGGAGTTTCTATTAGATAGTGTTGGCTAGAGAATTGCTCCTTCATTTCATCCAAAAGAGTTTGTATGTTTTGCCTTGTCTTATTTTTAAAAAATAGAACTTGGAAGTATAAGTAATATCAGTGTGCAACTTTGTTTTTATATTGTCTTTCATTGAAACAATCCAAAATAGTTGAAAAATTGGTTTTGAAAACAGTTCGATAATACTACAAAAGAGTAACTAGAAATGTAGAAGTATAGAAAATGGTTGCTTTTATCTGAATGAAATACCAAATCTTATTACGGTAATTGTAAATTACAGAAGAGCAAAAGATTCATATTTATATGTATTTATATATGTATGTTCCATGGATGCTGGAACCAGAACTGAGAAACATCAAAACATTCTAGATTAATAGCAATAGCAGTAAATATTAATTTGTATACTTTTTCTTAAGAAAAAATTTAGTCACATGGAAAAGAAGAAACTACAAGCATACTCATATGACCATCACCTAAATTAAATAACTTTTAACATTTTGCCGTATTTGCTTCAACTGTATATTTTCTAGCTGAACTATTGTATTTTAAAGTAAAATACAAAGTAAATTACAAACATCATAATGCTTCACCCCTAAATACTTGAGTATACATCTTCAAAAAATTAAAACTTTTTTTATATAACCACAATACCATTATCACATCTAACAAAATTAATTTGAATATAGATCATAGCAGAAGGTGAAAATATTTGTAGATGAGTCTGTATTTATGTTTCCCTAATTGTCTATAAAATGTCTTTTATGGTTGATTTTCTCAAGAGCCCTTGCAATCCATTTGGTTGTTGATTTATCCTTTGATTGCCTGCTATGTTCTAATACTGTAGTAAGAAATTAATGACTAAGACAAGATCTTTTGCCTTCAAGAACTTACCTGCCGACATAACCAAGGTAAAAATCATATATCCAGAAAAAAGGGCATGGGAGAAAGAGGAACTGGTAGGAAGCAAAGTAAGTTATTTGAAAAGCAGCCTTGGGTGTGCTATTTGGTTACTTAAATGGAAAAATCCTAAAGGCAGAAATTGTTTGGAGCTACGGAAATAGATCTTTCTCTACACAGATTTTCTTGAAAGGAAGAGGATCAAAGATAGAACTCTGAGAGAACCAGCATTCAAGGGAGGAGCAGAGGTATGCTTAGAAGAGACCAAGAAGGAACTTGCAGAGGGTGGGAGGGGAATATGGTCACAAGGAAGGAGGGAGACAGCAATCTCTTAGGGATGAGACCTGAAAGCAGGTGGTGGGATTTGAAAAGAGGCCTTGGTGACCCCTGACAGAGCAGTTGCAGGACCAAAATTGTGGTGAGGCCAGATTGAAATCTGTGGAAGAAAGAAGAGGGCATTTCAGGGTGCGTGTGGATGCTTCTAAGGACAGGAAAGTGAATGAGAATTGGAGTTATTTATTGGCCTGGTCTTATACAGTCTTGTTTGGATGGCTCTTTCACATGAAGGTTGAGCTTGCTCACAAATGTGGCAGCAGTTGGTACGTGAAGGAGAAAAGGTGATCAGCAGCCCTTTGTGATTGCTGTGATGTAATACGGAAGTTGAAGGCGGTGACAGGAGAGGGAGAGAATGGAATGGCCAGGTGATGTGCACCCTGAAAGAGGATCATGCTGCTGTTTCTCGCAGGTGGCAGGACCTTAGATGAGCACAGAGATCACTTTAACAGGGATATAAACAGAGAAGAGAGATAACTGAGAACCCAGTGGAGTAGGGAAGACTTCACGGGGGAGGCTGCATTGTTAAATGGAGAAGTAGAAAGACAGAATTCCAGGCAGACAAAACAATATGTAGAGGCAGTTGTTTAGAAAGGAAGAAATAACTGATAAGAAAAGACAGATGAAAAGTTTCACTGAAAAAAGTAACTGACCACGCTCTGTGTAACCTATGTATAGTTTTACGATAGCTCCTATGTATGTTTTTTGTGCTATATTATTTTATTTATAATATTGCAACAGCCTGTATATTTGAGATTATACAGGCTCCTGTCCCCACTGATAGAATGAGATCAGGAGCCATTTCTCATTTGTCTTTCTCAAACAGCAGAGTAAGGTAAATATTTGTTGAATAAAATGTATTAAAGTAAATGACTAATTTTTTTCCTGGCTTTTTCTTCAAATTTTACCACTAGATAGCTGAAAGTCTTTGATGTCAAGGAAGAAGTAAATCTGTTACCTGAGAGAACTATATTTGTTCCCTGGTATAGACAAAGAAGAGCACATTCTGAAATTAAATTTTAGAAGGTTCAAGTTCTGGCTTTGCCATTTATTTCAGTGTGATTTGGGGCTAGCTTACTAACTTTCTTCTTCATCTGTAAAATAGAGCTAATGAATGCATGACTATTTTACAAGCCTTAAAACGATATGGGAAATAATGTGCTTTACATAGACTGGAAAAGTTTGTATAGTTAATTAACATTTATTGAGTGCCTGCTATGTGCTGTGCTTTTACAAATGTCTTATTTGATCCTCACAACAACCAGGTAAAGTTGATGTCCTTACTATTCAGAATCACTGGGAGTGGTGGTATTTGAAAAACATTATTATAGTTATAGTAAGATCCAATAAGGATTACATGTTGTTATTTACACTTTCATCCTATTTTCATGTTCATCACTCCCTTTCTCCTGAATTTTGCAGTGTGGTGAATCAGGTCGAAGCTTCTCCTATTTTATAGCATGTAAGGCCCTGCCCAAAACGTTTCTATAGGCTGTTCAACTCAATACTACTCAAAATTCTCTTGTTCTTTTAAATATTCACTATTTATTTCAAAAGGGTATTCACGTACTTGCATTTTAACAACTTTGTGTTAACTGGGAGTTAAGCAGACACAGAAAGCAACAAAATTATTTTTTCATAAAAGCCAGGTAGTCTTTTGTTTGCTTCAGAATTTGTAAAAAAAAAAAAAAAATCTGTGTAGAACGTGCATAGGAGGTAATGGAAGTGATAGGTTAGGTCCTATTAGTATAATTCCATGCATGCTAAACAGATGGGAGACAGCATGCTGGAAAGGTACCTTTTCTGTTTTATATGTTTTGTTATTTGCTTTAAGAACCACTGGTTTATTTTACTCATTATTCCCTCTTTTGTTCCTTTTTCTTCCATCCTTTGTTTTTTATTGTTTTTACTAAATTTGCAAGATTGCTTTTTATCTGACATGATATCTTTTGCTGTGGACCTTTTCCACAATATTGGGTACAATACCTAATACTGCAATACCTAATATAGTGAGAGATTATAAATTAATGAATATGTATTATTTACTTGTAGCCAAGATTTTTTTAAAAAGCAAAGCCATATTTCCTGAGCCTTTCAGTTGAATTTCAGAATACTTCCAGCAGATTCTTTGTTGGCTTGGTTTCATTTTTTTAAAGCAGAGATTGCCTTTAAGTCCTAGGCTTTTTTGCAAACGATAGTTTATTTGCACTTCTACCAATTAACTTCCTTGTGACTTTTGTAAATCTTAGTTTTCATGATAAATCCGACTGTCGCATGGAATTCTTCAATTTTCATTTCCCTCTAGGATTCTATTCAATGGTCACCTAAGTTAACAGTAATTTTCATATTTGAAAATGATGCCAGTGATGGCTGGAAACTCATTTGAGAATCAGTTGGATTGTCTCCCTTGTGATGATGGTGAGTTTACCCTAAGAGGAAGAGTTGTGCTTAGTCTTCAAGGCTGGCTAATGTTCTAAAACCGGCCTTCGATTCAATAGCCCTTTTGCTAAGAATCTAACCAGCTTGAGGCTGCTGTGCATGACTGTGAGAAAGAGGCCTGAAGTCTAGCTGGCTCCTGAGTGCTGTGGGCTAGTGGTGGCCTTGCCGAGATGGGTTGTGTTTGGGAAGCTCTGTTTATTTTTTTTTTAATTTTAATATTTTTACCACCTTTTTATTTTGAAACTCTTCAAATTTCCAGAAATGCAGTGAATGCAAACACACACACACTCACACAAACAGACACACACACACACCCTTCACATAGATTTGCCGATTAACATTTTGCCACATTTCCTTTGTCTCTCTGTGTGTGTGTGTGTGTGTGTATCTATCTATCTATCTATCTATCTATATATATAATAATTTTTTTAACTGATCCATTGGAAATTGCAGATATCAAAAACTGCATCTATAAATGTATCAGCATATGCTTAACCCCTAAATACATAGATCCTTCAAGCCATTATCTCCCACAATACCATTATCACATCTAACACAATTACAGTATTTCTGTAGTCTTTATTGAAATTTTCCCAGTTTTCCCCCAAATTTCTTTATAGCTGACTAGCTGTCTTACAGAATCCAGGCCACTTGTCTTGTACACTTGTCCCACATTCCAGCTCTCTGATTGCTTCCTCAGGATCAGATTTAGAACACATGAACGATACTGTGAGTGATACTGTGTCCTTCTCATTGCATCACCCCAGGAGGTCAATTTGTCCCACTGTTGATGAGGGAAAGACTGATCTCTTGAATAAGGTGGTGACCACTAGACCCCTAGAAAGCTACTTTTAGTTTAAAAGTAGCTTTCTCTCTTTGTAACTAGTAAGTAATTTGCAGGGTATTATTTTGAGTCCATGTGAATTTTTTATTCTCCTATACCTTTCAGCCAGTGGCTTCAGCATCTGTTGATGTTTGACCCTTGCCCAAAGTGATAATTAACTTAGAAGTTGTAAAGCAATGATTTTCTATTTTTGTCAGTTCTTGTACTTTTGTAACTGGTATTGTTCAGTAAAGAAGTTTTCTTTCTCCATTTGCCTTTCTCCCTTACAGTGTGTGTGCACGCCCATACACATAATACACTTAAATATTTGTGCACCACATATTGAGTGTGTTATAAGGCATTGTCATTGTTCTTTTGATGTTCAAATGGTCCCACATTTGGCCAGTGGGAGCCCCTTAAAGCTGGCTCCTGTGTCTTTTTGAGTGCTTCCTTGTTTTCTGGCACAGGAATATGTCTTAGGCTCATTTTGTACTTTCTCTGTCTACAATCAGCCATTTCTCTGAGATACTCAGTTCCTTATACTGAGAAATTGTATTTAGAAACCAAGATTTGGGTGCTAGGGCCCACCATTACTCTCGGGGTTCCATTGCTTTTATGCTCTTTCGGGGAACAAAACTAGGAAATCATATTTTTTAAATATTATGGGAAATAATATTTTTTAAAGATCATGGGTTATATTGATTTGTCTAAATTATACCTAGCATTATAGGTTTTTCCTTTTCTTCTTTTATGTTTATGTCTCCTTTACAATAAAAGTTTGGTCGCAATAAAATTAATGTATTTACTTATTTGCTTTATGCTTCAATATACACAAAATATTTCAGAATTATAATATAAATATTATGACTCACAATAGCCTACCAAGTAAAGTTGAAGATTTTTTTGCAATTATTTTTTGTTGTTAGAAATTAGATTTACTTGTTTCTTTTACATTTTTAGAGTTTCTTTTGAAAATTTAATTCTTTAATATGTAAAACATTAAAATGCTTCAAAGTTTAACTGTATACGAAGGTATATCCAGGGGAGTCTTGCCCTCATCCCTGTGCCCCTTGCCCAGCCCTTAAGAGATAATGATTTTTATTAGTTTCTACTTTATCCTTCTTATATTTATGTTTGCACTAATATTTTGTTCTTATAATTTAATGAGTAAATTGTGCTTATGTTGTGTACTTATGGGGGTGTATCTTTTGGGTAAACTGGTGAAAGTGGGATTGCTGGGGTGAGTGTGTACGTAGTTTTGTGAGAGCACTCTCATCCCGCTGCAGAGAGTGTAGATTTGCCCCACTAGGAGTGTGTCTGTGTTTCTTTACAGACTCGCCCCAGACTTTTGAACTTTTGCTAGTCCTTTTAGTTGAAAAGTATTATCTGAGTGGTTTTAACTGTACTTTTCTTATTATGAGTACATCTGAGCCATGTTTTTGTTTTTTTTTTTAAATGTAGTTTAATTGGTCAATTTTCTTTCTTTTTCTTTTTGGCAGCTGGTACACGGATCAAACCCTGAACCTTGGTGTTATCAGCACCATACTCTAACCAAGTGAACTAACCAGCCAGTCCATGTCCCATGTGAATCTTTTTTGTTTTGTTTTGTTTTAATTGCTTCTGAATTTTGAGTCATAGTGAAGAAGGATTTTCCCATATCTAGTTTATAAAGGAATCCACCCATGTTGTGTGCTAGTACTTATTTGGTTTTATTTTGTATGTTTAGCCCTCTGACTCATTTGGAGTTCATGGTGTACGGTGTGAGTTTCAAGCCAGTTTTATCTTTTTCCAAATGGCATTCAGTTGTCTCAATATCACTTATCAAAAAGTCTACCTTTTCTCTTGCAGGGAAGTAAGGGAAAGAGGTCACTGGTTCAAAAAAAAAAAAAAAAGTTTTACTAAATTAGCACTCTGATGTTTGATCTAAGTTTTCTTAAGTGTCAGTTTTATTGGGCAAAGCCTGAAGGAGAGATTGAAGCTTGACTTAGACACATCTGGGCTTCCTAATATAATTGAATTTATACCTCAAAATTATAGGTCCCTGCTTTTGATCCAACACATTTACTGTGTGAATGGACAGGGAAGGCCCATCCTGAGAGCAGGCACTCTGAAGAGCAGCACTGGGTTTAAATGTACCACCAGTTCATGTAGAGTTCACATCCAGTTAGTTCACATCGGGTAAGATCCCAGGCCATGGGCTTCACCGGACACTATTCAACAAGCAGGAAAATGCATATTTTGTTGTTCTTGTTGTTGTTAATTGTGAGGAGGTGTATTGGAGAAGATACTGAAGGCATAAGCATTGTTCTCAAGTGGGAGGCAGTATTCCTGCTCTCTAGGAGGTGGGTGTATTTGAAAATTGGGGGGGTTAAGATTGGAAAAGGACCAGGAATGAATGTTAAATGACCTGCAGTATGGAGGAAGGTTGCCTATAAGAGAGCTGTCACATCCAAAGTGCCAATAGCATTTCTGTTGAGAAACACTTAAGAGAACCTGTTTGGAAAGAATGGAGTTTAAAAACTCTAGGAAAAGTTTCAGAGATGTCATTGTGGATGAGACTTAGAGCCTGCTCTTTCCAGCATTTTGTCTTTGATATTTGCACGACCACCTGGGAGGTGGAAGGATTGCTCTTCAGCACATTACCACAGAAGTTGCATGGGAGCACCTCTAGCTTTCCTTTAAAGATAAAACAGAGATTAGTTGTGGTATCCCATTCAAGAAGTGACATTTGAAGCTGACACTTGAAAATTGTCAATAACTAGCTTAATAGTTACAGTTTTTTCTTTTGGGGGATGTGTGTGTAGTAATTTTAATATCCCATTGAAAAGATTATGAAATGAGATAATGCATGTGAATTTCTAGTTCAATGTCTGGCACATAGTAAGTATTTGATACCTATTAGTTATTAACTTGTTTTTATAATACTTGCTAATTAATCTTTGTGTGTATTTTCAGAGAGCTATTGCTTACCTTTTTCCAAGTGGTTTGTTTGAGAAACGAGCCAGGCCAATAATGAAGGTAGTTATCTTAATTACTATTTTTAAAAATTTCACTTAGTTTTATATGTTACAGTAATTATCTAATACACTTTTAATTTATTTTACAGCATCCTGAACAGGTTTTTCCAAAACAAAGAGGTGAGTTTGCTAACAAATGAAATAAAGTTTTTTGCAGTGTTAGATTACATATCAGCAGTTGCTCACATATTACAGAATTGCCCTCCTATGTCATGATAAACCTGAAATAGGTCAAAAATATTTTGCAATTGATAATGATTGGCTGAAGTTTGCAAACTTTTTTTTTAATTGAATGATATTAAAATTACATCCCGCTAGAGGTTGTGCCTGTACTGTTGTAGCACTAATTATTTGCATTCTGATACACCTGTTTGAGGTTGAGTTTGGTACAGATCTGCTGGCAACTTATTCAACTTTTGTTTATATGCAAATTTTTTTTTCTTCATTGTGGGAGCATATTTTCATTGAATATAGATTTTTTGTTGTTGTTGTTGTTCTTTCAGCACTTTAATGTTGTGATTCCATTGTTTCATCTTGCATTTTTTCTGATGAGCAGCTAGCCATCATTCTTATTGTGTTCCCTGTTTTCTCTGGCTTCTTTTTAAGATATTTTTCTTAATCTTTTAAATGTGTAAAAAAAAAAAAATCTTGAAGAAAATACACAGCAAGCTTTCAACTTGCCAGGAAATTAAATATATATTTACTATACGTTATAAGCTTCTTATCCAATGTGGACTGGTGGTAATTGTCAGTTAGTTTTAAAAGTATTAAAGCTAGAAAACATTTCTTAAAAAACACTCAAAATATAAACTTGCATTTATTTATTCATCTTTTGATATACAGGATTTTTTTTGGAGTATATATCTGTTCCTCCCTATTTCTTTTGTATAACCATGCCCTGATGCATGAACATAGTTTTTCAGTTTTGATTTCTTTACAGTAAAGCAAAGAACTTAAAGAAACTTCTTTAGAAATATGAACTTTTTTATGTTTCTGTGAATTTTTCCCCTCAACCACACCAAAGGTGAACAATTCTTTTCTTAGCAACTTCCTGTTAAGTCTTTCTAAAGCCTCCAACTTAGTTTTCATGGAAGCAGCAACTTTCTTTTCTTTTTGCACTTATATTTCATCTGTTTATGTAGTACTAAATTCATGTAATTATAGAGATAAGTAGAACTGTAAGAAAAAGGTTTGGGAGTAAACACAATTGACTCTTAGTAAGCATGTAACTCAGGAGCAAAAATGTGTTGGATCTACTAGAGAATAGCTTGCTAGCCACAGATGCTCAGTATGCAGGCAGAATTAGTATGTTTTAGAGTTAATTAAGTAGAGATTGGTGAGAGAGCAGATATTTCCATAGAAAATACATTGATTTACATTGATGTTTCTGCTAAGTCTTACCTGTGTTCAGTGCTAGGCATTCTATCATTCTGCTCCACTTCACTCTTTGAAATAACTTTTATTTTGAATCTTATTATAAATATTTTGAATCTTTTAATAAATATTTTCTATCTTTCATATTTCCTCAATTCTTAGACATGGTTGTTTATAAAATATAACATCAGTTTAATAATAGCTCTTGAGGAAATAACAAATGAAGGCTATATTAAAAGTGCACATCAGTTTTAAAGATACAGTTCAGTTTTATAGAAATAAAAGTATATGCACAAGGCACGATTACTTATATCTAGTGGTTTTTCTGTAAATGTTTGTAAAGACAGTGATTTTTTTCTTTCTTTTGGACTTTTCTATTTTTCCACCTCTCATAGGCTCCTCGCCTATGTCTCTCCCTGTCTTTGTTCTATGTATCTCTGCTAGTTGCGTCTCTTCTTGTATATCTACCCCTCTGAGACTGGTTTGTTCTTTCAAATCATGCAAGCTTCTCAGTATTAAAAGTTTATTGTTACTAGCGGCTGGAATGTAACTGAAACTTCTGTACATCCCTGCAAAATGCCCATGTGTTATTTTGAAATTGTCAGTGTTGGTAGGATTATCTTACATTGCAGTTAACTGTATTTAACTATATTTAAATAGTACTCCTTTAGAATTAGCAAAACATTTTTTGCTGCCTACTACCTATCTCCCAATTTTGTTGTTCTTTATAAATATGGAACAACTTAATTCTGTGTGTGTTAAAAAATATCAGCGAACTTTAGGATTGGATCAGTTATGGCTCTTGTACTGCCAGTTTCCTTATTAAAAGATGAAAGCTTCTAGGCTGAGTTAACATAAAAATCCTGTTTGTACTCTGTTTAAAGCAAGTCATAAAAATACTGAGAAGAACAAAGATACATACTGCATTGGTTGACAAAGGCAAAGAGTAGCACCTAATATTAGACAAGATGGAATTTGAGGAGGGTGGGGAATGATTCAATGAGACAAGAATGTTAATTTATATTGATAAAACCTAATGTCAGTTAAATGGATTTGATGACCATGAACCTTTTTGCACCAAACATTTAGCATTGAAATATTTAAGGCAAAAGCTGTTAACTAAGCCTATAAAGAATTTGAATAATGCAGCATGATTTTATATCTACAGATACAAACACAATACATATTCTACGCAGATGCCTATGGGATATTAATAGAATTAATATCATAAAGAAAACCTAACAGATTTCAAAAAGAAATTATATTGATTAGATTTTCTGACCAAAACTCAATAGAGTAATATAACTGTTGGGTTAAAGAGGAAATCAGGGGCCGAGCCCGTGGCGCACTTGGTAGAGTGCTGCGCTGGGAGCGCGGCGACGCTCCTGCCGCGGGTTCGGATCCTATATAGGACTGACTGGTGCACTCACTGGCTGAGTGCCGGTCACGAAAAAAAAAAAAACGACAAAAAAAAAAAAAAAAAGAGGAAATCAGAATTGAGATTACAGACTATTTAGAAATACATAACAATGAAAACAGTTCCTATCAAATCCTGAGGGATATGGACGTTGTATTATGCAGAGACAAACATATATTAGTAATTGAGGAAGAATAAAAATAAATGAACTAAGTATTTAGTTTAGGAAGCCAGAAAAATGAAATTGATGAACATAATGAAGAAAGTTAAAAGAAGTATGATAAATAAAACCAAATAGTTCTTTGAAAAAGTATTGGCTTTAAAAGTATTGGCTTTGAGGCCGGCCCGTGGCTCACTCGGTAGAGTGCGGTGCTGATAACACCAAGGCCACGGGTTTGGATCCTATATAGGGATGGCCGGTTTGCTTACTTGCTGAGCGTGGTGCTGACAACACCAAGCCAAGTGTTGAGATCCCCTTACCGGTCATCTTTAAAAACAGAAGCAAACAAACAAACAAAATAAATAAATAAATAAAAGTATTGGCTTTTCAACTTCTGGCAAATCTGGCCAAGTAAAAAAGAGAAATCATAAGAGGACAATATTAAGAATTTTAAATAACATTCAGAGGATATTTTTAAAGTATAAGATTGTTATGAGTAACTTTATTCTAATTGATTTGAAAAATCTCCCAAAGTAGGCCAGGCATAATTCTAAGTGCTTTGTATGTATTAACTCACAGTCTTCACAACAGTTTTATTAAGTGCTGTAGATGCTATTATTTTCCCCATTTTACAGATGTGGGAATTAAAGCATACGGAGTTTAACTTACCAAGGACACACAGCCAGGAAGTGACCAAGCCAGGATATAGATAGGCCCGGGTAGTCGTGCCTCCAGAACACATTTATATGACCACAACACTCTACTGAGTTTCAGACAGGCAGTTTAAAAAATAATATAATTGCCACAGTTGTTTTAATCAGGAGAATACTGGGTTAGACTAAAAGCCAGAGAAGAAGTCAAAGGTCATCAAAGACATAATGAAAGAGGCATAGGCCCAGAATGTTTTGTCAGTGAGTTCTCTTACACATTAATGGAGTAGGTAACTTTTGTTATCATGTAAACTGTTACAGAACAGAAAAAAAGAATGAAAGCTTCCAAATTCACTTTGAAGGCTTACACAATGGCCATATCTGGACATGAATTGCATAAAAAAGAAACTTATAGTCTGTTCTCAATAAATAAAATGCTAGCAAATCAAGTAAAATATTATATTAAGAGAATATACCCAGAGGACCTTTTTTCCCCCTTGGATTATAAGAATGGCTTAATGTTAAGAATTTATCAATGTAATTTTCTATGAGTCAAGGGGAAAATATTTTCATAGATAAAAAATAAAGTCAACAAAATTCAGCATTCTTTGTTTTGGCAAAAACACAAACTAGAAATAAAAAAGAAACTTTTTTAGTGTGAGAAAGATTATCATGAGAAACAAAAACATCAAATTAAAAATTGTACCTTAGATTCCATTAAGTTCAAGAATAAGGTTCCTACACTCACGTCTGTTATTTAGCATTGTTTTGGAAGTCTTAACCAGTGTGGTCTATAAAAAGTATGGATAACAAAGGCAAAAAAGTATTGATAAAAAAACTCAAATTAGGAAAATCAGTCACTATTCATAGATGTTACGATCGCCCATTTAGAATTAATTTTGTAGAAAACTGAAGTGGGGAGAGGGGTATCAAGAGCAACACAAACTAAAACACTTGTAAATACTTACAAATAAAACTTACAAAATATGTAAGAGATAATATAGAAAATTGTAAAACTTGAAGATCATAAGTGAAAATCTGAATAATTGGGAGAAAGATTCCATGTTCCTGTAAAGGAAGACAGTATTACAAAGTTACTATTTTCAAAATTGTTAATAAATTTAATTTCAAAGTGTTGGTACAACTTTTGAGGGAAAACTGTGAAGATTAAAGGTGCAAGAAGCAGCAGGATACATTTAAAAACAGTAAAGAAGGGAGCTTACTCTAACTGGTATCAAAATGTAGCAAAAACCGCTGAAAATTAAAATGGTAGTAGTGGCACAGGATAGACAGACCAGTGGAACAAAGTACAACATTTCTCCATCTGTTTTTTTTGTTTTTTTTTTAAATTTTTTACTAGCATATTCATACTTTTTTTTTTTTTTGACCAGTAAGGGGATCGCAACCCTTGGCACAGTGTTGTCCGCACCACACTCAGCCAGTGAGTGCACCGGCCATCCCCATATAGGATCCGAACCTGCGGCCTCAGCGCTACCAGTGCCGCACTCTCCCGAGTGAGCCACGGGGCCGGCCCAAATCATACTTATTCTTTATGCCCCATATCCTATCTCTTCCCCTCCCCCTTTTCCCTCCCCCTCTAATAACCACAGATTTGTTCTCTCCATCTGATAGATTAACTGTTCCTCTGTTGGTTTGTTGCCTAGATGATCTGTCCAGTACTGAGACAGTCCTCCCCTATTACCGTAAATCAGATGCTTCTTCTGTTACTCTGGAGTGTGCTTTGTGGAGAAAGAGGACCTCTTCTTTTTTTTTTTTTTTGGTCTCTGGTGGTGCTTCTCCTTGTGTTAGTGAAGTTGAGAGTCTGGTGTTCCATCTGCATGGTAGCTGTGACAGCAGCTATAAAGACTATCCGCTTTTGCGGCAACTGTGGCAATTATGGTGACTATGGAGGGCTACCCGTGTGAAAATGGTGTTTTTGGTGTGATCTCTACCTGGCTGTAGTTGGGTTTGGCTTCCCTGGCCCTATGCTTCAGGGATATTTTATGAATTCTAAGACACATTGTTTCAAAGTTTAACATCTTTGACAACAGGATGTACTTTACGATTAATGTAAACTATGATGCGTGCCATATAGTATGACAGCTTTTTTTTTTCTTTATAGTATATAAAATACATAATGGAGCATCTTCAAATCTGTGACACGTTAGAGTCAATGAAATCAAATATATCTATATATGTATATACTCTTATATGTGTACCTGTGTGTATTAGTCCATTTCTGTTGCTTATAACAAAAGACATGGAACTGGGTGATTTATAAGAAAATGAAATGTATTGCTTATGGTTTCTGAGGCTGGGATGTCCAAAGTCCAGGGAACACATCTGGTGAGGGTTTTCTTTGGTGGTGGCTTTATAGTGATGCAGGGGTCTCACATTGCTTAAATGGTGTAGCAGAGAGAGAGACTAATCTCCTCATTCACTCTCCTTTTAAAGCCCTTTAATCCACACCCATGACCACCATTTTTAATCCATTCACTACAACCTGGTCCTACAATCTCATCACCTCTTCAAGGCCCCACCTTTCAATTACCATAATAGGATTTCCCACCCTCAACAGTTACAGTGGGAATTAAGTTTTGGAAGGGACATTCAACCCAAGACACTATGTATACACATACATAATGAAATCAACTGTGATGTGAGACCCAACTCAAACATCTCTCCAAGCTTGGCAGTAGGGTCTTGTCTGCAACCAAGATGTTTGTCTTTCATGTCACTTTCTAACAGATTACATTAACAATACAGTGAATGGATTGCATAAGTAAAGGTACAAATATTGGAAAATATGCAGGATTTCATGAAGTCTGTGAAAATGATGTTGGAAAAGTATTTAAATCATTCATAAGCCATTGGCAAATACTAATCTGGTTTTATCTTTCAAGCTAAATACTCAAGCAAGACTTTTCATTATTTATTATGAAATTTTGGTCTTTAAGTGTATTCATTTGAAGTGGCCTATGTCTAATGCTAATTATCCTCAGACAAAAAAGACCTTCTACAGATGATGTAAGTAGTACTTCAGTGAAAAAGGATGTACTACTATTCAAAAAACTGTAGAAGGATAACGACTCTGCCAGAAAAAATAATATTTGTATTTCTGCCTCACAAACATAAACTCTAGTTAGATTAAATACCCAAACATGAAAACAAATAAAAATTCCAGAAGAATATATAGGAAAATAGTTTTAGAGAGCCCAAGACTTACAGTGCGCTTTCTCAGTGAAGGCAAGGATTGATTGGTGGGGGTGGGGTGAGGAAACCTAGCTGTTACAATGATTTGTGGCCCTCCAGAGCATCACTGTATACATCAGCAGTCAGTGCAGTTTATCTGTGATATTAAAATTTCATTGGGAGGGGGACAATTAGGGAAAAAATGTGGAAAAAAGCTCCTTAGTAGGATTAATAATGAATAAATGATTGAAAAATACTGCCATAGAAAAATGGTAGATTTCACTATATACATATTTTAAACTTCTTGATTATGAAAGATGCCATAAACAAAAGTGAAAGGCAAGTGACAGACTGGGGAAATAGTATTCAATTTATGTAATGGACCGAGGAGTGTAGTCTTTAGTGTACAGGCGTTTCTACAAATAGTTAACACAGAAACAACTCAGTAGAATGGGGAAAAAGACGTGGAGTTAGTGTTTGGCTTATTTACTAGGTAGTAACTCCATTTGTCAGTTTGTTTGGTGGTTATAAGAAGTGAGTGATCATCTATATTTCAAAAGGATTACATGTAACGTTTTTTTGAGGCCCTTCCATTTTAGATGTTTTATACTCTCAAAGGTGGATCACCACAGGGCTGAAACAAATGATGTGGCATAGAATTTTCCTTTTTTATATTTTTGTTTCAAATTCTGTGAATGTGCTGCATTATTGACTTTATCAGTTTTCCTTTTAAAGGCTATGGGGATGCATTGTATTTATAGCCAAACCTAATTTTTGTTGTTGTTGTTCTAACAAGATGATTTTGGCTATTGTAGGTGTTTTTATTTGAAATACATTACAGAAATTCTCATGGTGAAATATTTAGGAACATTATATTAAATATAAATATTATTTTATATTAATGGGCATGAAATATGAGGATACTTCAATAAGTTTGTAGAAAAATAGAATTGAAAGATAATATAAATCTTTCTGTGACTTTTTGAAGTACCCTCATATTAAATATCTTAAATAGTTACATATCAAATATGCTAAACCAAATATTAAAACTCTAAATTTGTTTTTTTGGCTATTTTAAAAGTTAATCACTATTATAAATGTGTCTCATAACTGCAGTTAAATACAGTTATTTGATCTGTCTCTGTGTATATTTTAATTTGTTTTCATTTGGCTTTTCATTAGCAATCCAGTGGGGAGAAGATGGCCGCCCATTTCATTTTCTCTTCTATACTGGCAAACAATCGTATTATTCATTAATGCATGTAAGTATATTATGTTTATGATAAATATTATGAACTGTAAGCTGTAAAACTAATTAGAGACCTTTCCCAGCTTCAGAATTAGCCTAGTATTTTATAATGGACAAAAGTAAGACATAGAGGTAAGATGGTATGTTGAAGAAAGACTATATTTTATTTATTTTTGTTAAAGGTAAACTTCACAGAATTTATATCAGAATGATTTGTCCTTGTAATGCTTTTACCTACAAATTGAAATCATGTCAGGAGATAAATGTCTAGCTCAATAGTGCATGTATGTGCTTCCAAGGTAAGGAAAGAGGAGACCAAGTGTACGGCGCTGTCAGGGGTTAGGAGGCATTTGCCTTGAGAGAGACTCAAATAGCTCTCTCTGCTGTTTTTGTTATTTATAGACAATTTTTGTTTTTTCATAGGTTAATGCAGTGTAGTACAAGTCTAGAATTTGGCCTAAAACACAACCTAAGAAATGGTATCATTACACTTTGACTTCCAACTGTATTTGAGTGTACTGTGAACAGTTTTTGTTTTGTTTTCAGAGCTATGAGTGTTTGATGGTGTGCAAATTTGAGATACTTCCCCAGAATTACTATGAAAAAAAAGAAAGGTGTATGCCAGTATCCAGTTTTAAATGCAGAGCCCATTTTATTTTTAGAACATGATGTCAAGTTCTGTTTTACTCATTATATGATTTTTTAAAGTTACAGAAATATTTATCAGGCTTCCCCCATCGACAGTCAAATTTCTATGGCTTGAATCAGTGCACACATTCACCCTGCTTTTTAGAGTTATCTGGTGTTTATTTGTGCTCCACAAACCCAAAGGACAAAATCCCCACTTGTCAGGTACATTTATTTCTTGGGGGAAAAAAAAAGAAACCCTTCTTTTCACTTTTTTTTTGACCTTGGGCAAATGAGCTTCTTGCCCTAGCAGAAACAAAATGAATGATGAAATGCGGAGTCTGCCTTTGCTGAGTAATGGGGCTGCCGCACAGGCCTGGCGGAGGCCCTCTCCCGCGGCCCGCGGCCCCCTGCTGTTCATTTAAATAGGTATGTCAAATCTGCCTCCAAACACCGCCGGTTTGATCTGTGGTAATATTTGTGAAGGTTCCATATGGACTTGAGCCCCCTGCAGTGCTAAGAAATAATGTACAACGCTTCATGGTGCAGACGCAAATTTTCTCTGAAAGGGATGCAGTGCTGCGTTTTAGCTGTCGGAGGGGATGATGGAGCAGACGCGCTAGGCCTGTCAACTTGTTACACGGATGGGTTGCACGCAGCGAAGCTGTGGAAAATCTGTGCCTTTTAACTTTTCTACTTAATCACGGTTGTAGCATTGCCTTTAGACTGTATGCTACATTAATTCTCTTCCTGCCTTCTGCCTTTCATCCCAAGTTTCACGGAAAAAAGTAAAGCATGCAGGTCTTGTAGAGGAGCCTTATCAAACAGCTGTCATCTGACAAGCCATTTGCATTTGTTTCGGCTGAAACCGAGCAACCCAAGGGCAAGATATTTTGTTGCATTCCATCATAATGAAGAAATTATACATTGTGTAAGAGGCCTAACTTTGTTTGTTTGCTTATGTGTTTTAAAAGGTACTGCTCAAGAAACGGATAGTTTCTTGGTGGGTAAAATCTTACCAAACTAAAATGTCAAAATATATCTGATCAATAATCCTTTCTTTTTGACTAATACAGGTTTTGTTACATATACAAGAGTTCTTTGGGCTTTTGTTTTAGTTCAGCACAGTAATTCCAAATATATGCCAGTCACTTTAATATCATGTATGGCAAATGTCATTAATTACAACTGCAGTCCCATGAGTCTCATTTCCTAGATAATGCAGATCAATATCATCTGAGATACTGTAACTTTGACAGTGACTAAATATTCCCTGTTCAACTTACAGAGCACTTTTGTGGTTAAGTCAGGCACTGCATATAAGTCCAACTATAAAACATGAGACTATTTCACAAGTGAGACTGTTTCACAAGCTTGCTCTCTCTCCTTTGTTCTGCTTCTCTTGGTTGTGATGTTGGGGGGTGGCATCTCCTCTCTCTCAGTGATCACTGTGCCATCCCCACCGCAGCACAGCAAGTAGCACCCTGAAGACTGGGGCAGGTTTTAAAGACTTGGAAATGAATCCTTGTTGCCACCATTTACTTTTGTTGATATGATTTTCTTCTAGGTGACAGGGTAAAAGACACTAAGCCAAACTGTTTTCCCATGTCGTTGGCCAACTGTAATTGTGTAAGGCATGGAGGTCACTGGCCAGGACTTTAAAAAAAAAAAAAAGAAAAACACATCTGGAGCATGTGTGCAGTTGTGTGAGGAGACCTTTCTGATGTCAGTTAACCCTTCTTATCTTCTGTCATGATGCCAAATCTTCTCTTTAGTACTTGGTGACTGTTTACACGTCAAGCTTATATATTACTTTATTACAACTAATAGAAAGTAGTACTGATGCAGCTTACAGTGAAGGGCAATACATAATGCTTTCATGAATACAGTTTCCAACTGATCTATAGTTAGTCCATCCAATTTTTTGGAGAAGTGAGGTTATTGAAGATAGATGACAGGTGTACTGCATTGTTCTGGCCCAGAAATGAAGTATGATAGAAATGTATAAAGTGAAGGAAAATTTGCTGATCCTTGAGGTTCTCACACTTTGTAAATGTGTCACACTCTAAAGGCTTATAAGCAGGTCACTTGAGATTCCCATTTTCTTATGGATGTAATGATCTACATCTCTTCAGGTTCCTGGGAAAGTTAATTAAAAACCCATTTATTTTACAGTATTGCTAATAAGATGTATAGGTATAAATAATAAAGAGTAGTTTGAGAAGAAATGGGACCTCCCGAGCTTCTCAAAGCATTTTTGAGTGCCATAAAGGGAACTCCTGCTGGATAGCACTGGCTTGGCTGGCTTTTTTTCACTCGTTTCCTTGATAGCCATGTAACCAGTAGAACTTGTATACTTTTCATACATATTTTAGGGCTTTGGTTAGATTTCAGGAGCAGAAGGAAGAAAGAGAGAAAGAAAAAAAAGAAATTTCCTGAAACAATTGCAAAAAGGTGTAAAAGAAAGAGAAAAATTTTAAAGAGGGTATAGATGTCTATGCTAAAAAGAAAATGATATACAGCAGAATAGCTCAGTTGTGAATAGCCTAGGCCTACACTAGGGAGAAGGGGTGTGGAGAAAGTGCTAGGCCAGAAGGGTGGGCTGCTCTTTGAGTCCATGGTGGTAACCCTGCCAGGGCTACCCCTTGACCACAGCAACTTGAGCCTGCTCAAGACGACCAAGCTGGTGGTGGGTGAAAGGAACAGTTCACAACCTTGGTGATCACAGTTCAGTTTGTGCAAGTCCTTTAATTTTAAGAAAAATGTTAATTCAGGTTTACTATTTTTACCAGTAGATACATTTCTGAAAAAATTAAAATCCGCCTACTAAAAGTGAGTTGAAAACTATTTAAAGCTCATTTTGGGAGGTTATTTGGCTCTGAAGTGGGAACCCTTTGTAAAACGTGACTCATTAAGTCAAGGCATGTCTGTAATGCAGCTTTCCCAGCATGCTTCTGTGGAATGCAGGTATGAAATGCTCTTCCAGAGAGGAGCTCTGAAGTGAAATGAATTTGGAATTGTTGCATATTGTGTCCTGGGGAACTCTAAAAGGGGATCCCTAGCAGAATAAAAGTTTGATGAAGTCCTTAAGTATTAAGAAACATGTTGCTTTAACCCACTGCCACTCAAATGTACACAGAGCCCTTTCTGCCCACCACGCCTTTAAATGGCCCATGAATCCAGTGCTTGGAAAAGGCTGTAGAGCATGTTGAAAATGCTGTAAGTTGTCATCTTAGGCATTGCTCATCTTAAATAAACACATTTTCTCAAAAGAGAGGTAAATAAAGTCTCCTCAGTTTTAGGACTCATATCAGCCCCAATTCATTAAGCATTTATTGAAATTTACATGAACTACCCTCAACCCAATATTTAAGATAAGGGAGGTAAGCAAATCTGAAAACGGCAAGGGGGACTTAGCATCATATAGAAACTTCATTTATATTTTAGAACTGGTTTTACAATAAACAGTGGAATATGTTCAAAGCATTTCTTTAAATTGGAGGAATTACATGGCCACAGGTGAAATTTATACCCCAAAAATGTGCAAAATGAAGAAATAGTAGTTCATTATATACTTAAACTATTCTGCTGAGTTGAAAAAAAAAGTTAAAAATATGAAAGAAAACAAAGTAATTCTAATCTTCATAACTCATGCATAAACAGGTTTTATTTGTCTTTTGAAAGAAGCTCCTGGCTTATTTAGAGATTCTCCAGTTCATTTAAAATGATTTAAGTATCCTTCAGCCCCAGTAGTGTGCTGCTTTATTATGTGAATATTCTAGACTCAATGAGCATAAGTCCTGGGGACTGTGTATCACAAAATTCTTACTTAGGTTATATGTTTCCAGATCCTCTTTGTGACTTTGTGATGGATATTTAAAACTCTTAGATGTAGGGCTCTTATCTTTAAAACTGGAATGAAAATAGTGACCCTTTTCACAGTGAGGTATTGCAAAATAACTTTCACAACTATGTAAAGTGCTTATTTTAAAAAAGCTATGGACTGGTGCTGAAATATATCTGCATGCTGTTTTAAGATTTTTCTTAACAGCAGGAGTTAATTCAGTAATTAATTCAGCAGTAGAAATTGCTATTCTAGAGGTATCTTTAATGTACATTTTTCTCACATATGAATAACTGCTACTGTATACCTTTATGCTCCACGTGTATCAATGAGGAAAATTATTTTTTTAAAAAATGGATTCAACTTACAGTCATTGCCTCTGCATTGATTTTAATCAGATTACTCTTTTTGTAATTGTATGATTGTTATTATAATATATGGTGGGGCTTTAATTTGAGGAGTAAAAATACGTGGAGTCTGAGTTACAGCCACTTTCATGTCATCACTTCTGGGTGTGTACCTTCCCAGAGCCCTTTTTCGTGTGACCTCTGTATGACACTATTTCCTTTTTATGTTGAATAAGCCTCTCTCAGTTAATGATAAATGAATTACGTTATATTTATTTCATTTGATTTTCTGTATGCCAGTGGCCAAAAAATTGAAAAGATTGTTATTTAAGAAATACATTTAATGTGATTTCTTTAACAAACACAAATTTTAAGTTAGTTACTTGACTGTTACTGAACTAGCATCTATGATGATAATTACTATTAGTTTGTTACTATTTATTTTGTGTACCAAAATACAGTTGACTTTTCCTATATCACCCCCCCCTGAAATGTTACATGTTTACCCTTCCTAAAATTGGAATTTCCTCATGATTAATAGAACCAAAACATATTTTAGAAGGATACTAAAAATTATATTGCTCATGCTCTTAGAAGGGTTTAGTTTAAGCATTTCTTTTCTGCAACCTGAGCATCTGGTATTTTCAAATTAGGCACCTTCTAAATTTGACTCATACATTATGGAAATCTGATGACACAAGGGGTGGATAGGCTTGCTTTGATTTTATGAAATATTAATCATTGCTGTGATTAATGATTCAGCATTCCACATCTGGGTTATTCCTGTCATATTTGAAAATTACACTATTAAATACAGTATGTAAACTTAGTGTAGGTGGGGTCATACTAATTCTGTAGTGTCCCTTAAAAATTAAGTGGAAACTTAACAATATACCAGAAGCTACCAGTGATAATCTGTGATGTTGACAGTTCTTGGCATATTTTATACCCTCAAGGATTTTTTGATGTAAATTAGTATACATCTCTTCAGGGAGTTGAAGCTATAGAATCTGCTTTCCAGAGAACTGTTGTCTCTACTAACCAAGGTGGAATCTCAAGAGTGGTTTTATTATGCAGAAGAGAAAGAATAAATAGAAATGGTGCATCAGTTATATTGTTTAGATTATTTGACTCTTGAAAGCCATACCTCACCCCTGCTATCATTCTTGACCATTACAGTAGGTCAGGCACTGTGCTATGTACTTTACATATATTTTTCTATTTAAGGAAGTGTATGGAGTGGCTTAATGAGAATTATGTAATTTGATGGGTTATAACCATTAAATTTTAAGCATTTGCCTTAAATGAATAGAATTTACCATGTTTAAAATTTGACATATATTTTTATGGGTTTCTTTATCATCTTTCATATTTTTTTCTGATTATTTTACTTGCACCATTTATAAATTATTATGGATCTAAATATAACACTAGAAGGCAATGGCATAGTGAAAGAATATTTTAAGAAAAATATGGAGTTAAAGTAAAAATTGCTCAAAAGGCACTGAAAAATTATGGTTAATTTAGCAACACAAACTTCGACTCGAAACTTAACCTCTGAGGCAGGTCAATTATTATTATTCTAGTTTCCTTGTTATTGCAGAAAATTAAGTAAACTCTCACAGGCAGAGGAGGGTATCTTATTACTATTGTTGATGTTCTCTTAAGTTCATATATTCTTAGCTAGATTTGAAAGATTTACCATTTCTGACTTTTGCACTCTCCAAATCTCAGGACTGGACCAGGCAGCTGAGAGGCTTGCTGCCATCCCTTCACCAGATGTAGTAGTCTGGCTGCAGTCTGGCCTGTGACAGGCCATGCCAGGTGCATGGTGACATGCTGTTTACGTGTGTCTGTCCTCTTCGTACAAGTGGGGAGGATTCATGGGGTGGGGTGGTGGGGGATTTCTTTGTTTTACCCGTTCAGAGTATTTGAGAAGGGCTTTCTAGGAACAAAGGTGCATAGAAAATTTCTGATATACTATCCATTTGGAGTCCCAACCCAGTGCTCTAGCCTTTAAAAATGAGTTAAAAGTACCCCAGCCACAAACAGTCAATGAGACTTACCAATTCTTAGGAGATACATTTTAGAATTTTACTTTAAGTTGGATAACGGGTACATACAATGTCCTATATGTGGATGGTTCATGTTAGTTCTTGCTTTCTTTAGGAGGGACAGTTCTTTGTTTTAAGTTGTTGGATACATTCCTCTGCTGCTGCAGGGGATGGATTTGTACTTGGGATGTAGTTGTAGGGACAGTTACAGTTAATTAGGACACTAGGATTGAATTAACTTCACTTGTCCCTTTGCTCTTGTATAGAACTAGACTCTACACAGTTCTCAAACTTCAGTGTGCATCACTGAGAGTCATCTTTAGAAAAAACCACGGGGCCCCATCCTAGAGGTTCCTCTTCAGCAAGTCTGGAGTGAGGCCTGAAAATTTACATTTCTAACCAGTTCTGGGCTTAGCTGCTGCTGCTGGTCTGGGATTAAAGTAACCTTTAGAGTTACTGAACCAGAGTGATGGATTCACTTGTAGTTTAAGATTCTCATACCCACTGTTAGAGTCTAGCTGACTGGCAGTGTTGTAGCTTCTAAGTGCTACTTTTCTTTTCTTTCTCTGCTTCTTTTCCTTTTCTCTTCTAAACTCTCAATTCTACTACCCTGGTGAAAAACAAAGCAAAAAACACTCTTATGAGTCTCTCCAGCCAAAAGAAATGAACTTTTACATCCTTATTCACTGAGAAGTCCTACCCATTGAGTATAATCTCAACTTTTCTCACCTATATTTATGTTACATATACTCAAAGACTCAGTCCTTACATTCCTTTTTCAATTTTTTGCATTCTTTTTGCCCATGAGAGAAATGAACCAGTGAAAAGAGGCTGCATAATGAACATGGTGCTGAAACGCAAGCAGTAGTAAATGCAGCAACAGTGGCAGAGGGACATTTCTCTTGCTCATAGAACAAACTTTATCAGTTACACTATCATGTAATACAGCAGTCTATCAAAGCCCACAAGAAGCTGCCCCCCCCCCCACAAAAGAAACTTGAAATTATTAAGACTTTTTGAGATATGGACCAATATCTGTATCAGTAACAGGGTGTGTCTTCTGACATTAGCTAATGATATTGGAAGCTATTATGATTAGCCAAAAAAATTAAGTCATTTATATCCTTTCTAGTTTAGCCTTTTAAAATGTCTACCTGTTTATGAGGCATTAGTATGGTAGGTTATATGTGAATAATAAGTGAATAAGTACAAACTGTTCATTCATAAGGACTCACTATTGGGTGTGAGTCCTTAAAAAATTGAGTTTGCTCAATCAAAAATATTGGGAGACCATTACATTATTCTGCTTGTTGTAAACTCACTGCCTGGAAAATATATTTCATTGATGATCCTTATTACTGGATTATTGCTTTTTACAAGTTCTAACAAAGTGGCAAATGGCATTTCTCCTATTTCCACTGCAATTTAACAAGTGACACACATTCTCAGACTTTGTTAGAAAGTAAATTAACAGAAAGAAATCAAATAATGAAAAACAAATGTAATAGAAAACTCTTTTTCAAGGTACAAACTACATGGTGAAGACTTAAATATTATGAAAATATTAAATGTTAAATAAGTAGTTCAGTTGTAAATACCATAAATTTTACTGGGTATTCTCTACATTTAAAGCACATATTGTTGTATAAATTATGGTTTTTCTTAAGGAAATTTTTTTATCCTGTTGTGAAACTGAAAGGAAAATACTTTATAGTTTTTGTCTGTTTTTTAACCAGCCTCACTGAAGTGGAGTTGTAAAATTTTTATAGTTATTTTAAAATCAATTAAAGTGTGCTATGATGTATGATACTAAATTCTCATTGAAATTATCATCCTTTAGATTGAATGAGAAATAGTATTATTGAAAAGCATTTTCAGTTTTATTTACTCTGCAGCTAGATTCATTGAAGAGGTCATGTTAAAAATAAGGAGTATTCACAGGGAAAAAAACATGAAATATATCATAAGTAATAATGTACCCTCTCTCTTATTCTATTAAATATATTTTATTTGCCATAGGAATTATATGGAAAGGTACTAGATGTAGAAAAACATCAAAATCAGTTGCGAGCCAAAGGTCTACTTCCAGAAAAAACTGAAACCAGGTAAGTTCTTTTCTTCCATTAAAATATTTATAAAATTTGAACTAAAAAAATGCCAATTATTGGTATTTTTTAGACATATCTGAAGCCTAAAATTCATTCAGTATTTTAGCATTAATCAAAGTTAGGATTCAAAATAATATGTGATTTTTGTTTAGAAAGAAGCAAATATTGAGGTTATTTTTGTGTTACTTCATACTGGATTTATGTATTAAATGGCATTTAGTTACTATATTTGGATACGGTGTCCTCAGAATTTTTATATATATAGCTGCACATTGATTTAGCATTTGAATGCTTTAATATTTTCTGGTATTTCAAGGTTTTTGCTTCTATTTGGCAAACAGTGATAGATAACATTCATCAACCTGAGTAGCCAGTTTAAATTTTGGCCTACCTATTCACATATTTTCTTGTGCAGAAGACACAGGTCTTTGACCACACCCTGTTTAAGTTGTGAATGCACTCCTAGCCCTTTATTTGAACTACTTTAGTCCATTGACAGGTCAATTTTGTGTCCATAACATCTTTTTTGAAGTAAATTTTACAGGCACAATTTTAATATTTAAAAATCTGGTGGCTTTTAATATCCTATTGTTCCACAGTGGCATATTTAACTCTTCAAACAAAAGATTTGCTGGAGGAGATCTATTTTCTAAAGTAAATTGAGGAAATGGAATAATATTTCTTAAAAATAGTTCACTTGGATGAAATTACTGCTATATAATATAAAACTTTGTTTTCGAATCATGAATTGCTACTATATGTAGGATCTTTTGTGATATAACTCTAATTGCATGGTTAATCAAAAAGAGAATGTATGTGTGATATTTTAACAGAGACCTGATTGGCAGCAGATGGCTGATTAAGGAGGAACTAGAAGAAATGTTAGTGGAAAAATTGTCAGATCAAGATGTGAGTAATTAATCTTTTTAATTTAAGGGGACCTGTACGATGAGAATACAGACAATTGCTGTATTTAGGATCCTAATAGTGATGTTCCTCAAAGGCAGCTGTTCCCTAAGACCTTTTTTTTTTTTTAACATATTCATCATTGATATCTGCCATGAGAGGGCCTTATCTGCGGTCAGGAAGGTGACATGTTGAGTCTCCAGATTCTCCTTTTATAAGTGCCCTCATGTCCTTTGCCAGTTGATTAGGGGAGCACAGCAGATGTCATTTTCCATCTCCTTCAATAAGACCAATGGATAATTCTACAAGCTAATGATAAGTGTAAGGAGCCATTACAGGTTAAGTAGAAAGGGAGGCAGCACATGTTACCATGTTACCTTCATGCAACTTGCTGCTTCCTGGCTTACCTTGTGTGCCCTACCTGTAAGGTCAGTCGTTTTCATCTTGGGATCTGCAAATCGCCTATATCAGAATCACTTGGAATGCTGGTTACAAACTGCAGTATCCTAACTGAGCCTCCTCCAAGACCTGGTGCAGAATCTCTAGGGGGTCACCCAGGAATCCATCCTTTTAACAAATTCCCCAGGCGAATCTTGTATCCTATCAAGTTTGTGACCGCTGCTTTAGGTCTTAATTGCATTCTTACTTTGTTAAATGTTCTAACATATCCCAGCATCATCAGAGAAGTTTGATGTTTTAAGTTTAAATTACTTCCAGCAAGATTTGAGTGTAGCTACATTTTACAAATTGTTTCATGAAGGATTTTTTCCTTCCTCAGCAGTGGCTAACATCGTTAGTACCTTGCCACCACATAGATTTTAAGTCATGTGCTTCAGTTGTTCTTTTTCTCATTTAACATACTGGAGAAATTAATGATTTACAGAAGTTGCAATTTGCTTAAATAAGATGTCAGGCATTTGGTTAGCGATAGATCCAGAGTTAATTTCTAACATCCTAATTGCAAGTATTGCTACACCTGAACCTAACTGAAAAGTCTCTTTGCTTCTTCATTGAACACATCAATTCGTTGTTTCCTCTGTTTTCTGGCTGCTTTGATTTTTATAACTCAGGTATTTTTTTCCCACTTTGGAAATATTCCAAGGACTTTAATATGGGCAGGCAGCTATGAAAACAAAACAAACATACTGTATATAATAATCTTCTATACTTTGGGGGTACTGGCTATCAGAAGACATCCTGACGTTTATGACTGGTATCAAGATGAGGGAGGTGGGGGTGGTCAGTGACTTCTTAAACACTGAACCCAGTTTTTGAGCAAGGCTGTGTCCTCCCTGTAGTGCCCCTTTGTAGGTTCAACAGTAGTCATCGAGAGTGTGTGAGATGGAATTGAGAGAGTGGCTGAGAACAGAGGACATAGGCTTGTGACTGGAGGGGAGCATGGAGCCCAGTACCATAGAGGGCACCCTTACCTGGAAGGTTGCCTTCTCTCTCATCATTACATTGCAGGAACCTGTACTCGAAGCAGTTCTTTTCATATTGAAGTTTTTAAATATTTCATAACTGTTAATGGCAGATTTTCACTGTGAAGGCCATGGTGACGAAGGATGAGTATGATTTTTAGTGTTGCAAAAAACACAAGTAAGGTTATCAAAAAAACTGGGTTTCACAATCCATATTAACTGAGGATCTCAAGTGTTAGTTGTTTCCTTCTCCATAAACACTTTAGAATGATTATTCTGGCTTCTAATTTTAAGGGGTTAATACCAAGTTGTTTACTTTCTAATCACATGTTCAAGAACTATTAAAAAAAATGCACAGAGTAGCAAGGATAATTTATTTCAAGAGGTTGCCCTTTAAGTCAAGTATCTCTTGAATTTTTAAATAGCTTGATTGTTCGGTTTTAAAGGAAATCATAAACATTAAAGTAACACAGCTTGAACAACCAAAGATATATTTGCCAAATGTATTATGAAATATAATTTAAGAGGTACATTTTCTCAACATTAAACTCTTTCCATTTTACTATCCATAACTTAACTAGAAATTATTTATAAATCTCCTCTTGAAACAGTTCTAATAAAAGAGTGGAAATTACACTTGAAGATCTCTAAATACTTTTTGAAAATGAATTTAAATCTCAATTTCATAATCATAATACAAAGAAATTGATTTTTTTAATGATAAATCTCTTTGTTTCTCAAAAGAAAAGATTTAGCACTAAAGATACACCGGAAAAAGGATGTGTCTGCATGCTGTTTTAAAAGCAGCATGAAGATGCAAAAGTGTCATCCTGTCAAAATTCATCAAGAACAACAACATTGGAAAGATCAAGTGTGTAAAAATAGAAAAAATTTAGCAAATGCAATTACACTTGCATCTTCTAATGAATTTTTATTGTCTGTAGTATATGCAGTCCATACGGCTGCTAGAAAGGTTATTGACATTGCAACATGGTGCTGCTGAAGAAGAATTTGTGCAGAGGTTTCGCAGAAGTACAACTATTCAATCAAAAAAACAGCTGATTGAACCTGTGCAGTACGATGAGCAAGGAATGGCCTTTAGCAGAAGCGAAGGTAATGACATTCCATGGAGAGAAAATAAATATAGTGAAGATCGAAAAACTACAATTATTTTTATTTGCTGTTGCTGTCTGGTATGCATTTGATTTTTTTGATTTGTTTATTTTTGCTACTGCTACACTGGCTTTTCTAATTGTTAAGATTCTATTGAAGGTTTTTAAAACAACCTTATAATGTCCCAAGAAAAAATGTGGATACATACCTCATAATTACATTAACACTTTTCATTTTCTCATATTTATATTAAATCTTTTTATTTTTACATTTCAACTGGTAGAATCCATAAAATATTTATAATAAAGGCTCCTTCTCAAAAAATGAAAATGCTCAGTGAATCTGCCTGTCAGATGCTAAAACTGTGTAATATGTGAAAAGTTCAGGTCCTCAACTCACATTTTTTTTTGTATGTATATAAAGATATTTGACATGGTTCAACTTCAAAGAATTGACCCATTAAATGATATATTTGCAACTCTTAAAAATTTTAACATCATTTCTTTGTCATTTTCAATTAGTGTTTCCAAAGAAATGTGACCTTTCCTGAGAACTGTTTTTATTTCTCCTGATTATTTTTCATTACACTATTCATATATTTTTTAAAAAATTATATTGGATATATTCTTATTGATTATAAAAGAACACTATGTAAATTGTTGGGGTTTTTTTAGAGTAAGGTAAATGAATATGTATTACTTTGTTAGTTGTTGAAACTAATTTAAAATCATTTTAATATTCCTAAAATGGAATTGAAGAATAAAATTACCTCACAGTAAGCTGTACTACATCCATTGTGGCGTAGTTTACCTGTTTTACTTTTGTTTTACTTGCAATAGTTATAGAACTTTCGTATGTACAGTGTTGTATATTGTTACTCTGGAAAAACAAGTTTTAATGTAGTTTTACCTGTCTCCAAGCACTGGTCTTTAAGATTTTTATTAATAGGAATTTTATGTTTTTAAAGGTAAAAGAAAGACCGCAAAAGCGGAAGCAGTTGTTTATGAACGTGGAAGTGGAAGAATAAAAATAAATGGAGTTGATTATCTGCTTTACTTCCCAGTTACACAGGACAGGTTTGTTTCTGGTTCTGTTTTGATTTTTCTTTTTAAAGAAAATATACTTTATCATACATTGTGATCAATTAAGAAGGCTTGTGATTTTTTTTATTTGTCTGAATGAATATTTCTCTTTACCAATATAGTATGTCACCCTAGCCAAATGGAAGCTATTACTATTTTTTATGTAATCTTCCTGACATTTTATTTTATTTTTTATTCGTTAATTTATTTTTTTTAAAAGGTGACCGGCAAGGGGACCTTAACCCTTGACTTGGTGTTGTCAGCACCACGCTCCCCCATGAGAGCTAACCGGCCATCCCTATATAGGGATCCGAACCCGCGGCCTTGGCGTTATCAGCATCACGCTCTCCCAAGTGAGCCTCGGGCTGGCCCCTCTTCCTGGCCCCTCTTCCTGACACTTTAAAGTGCAGCTTTAGAATTTCTCATTTCTGAACTCTTCCTCCTCTTTCCGTCAGATCCCACTGGTATTTGAATATTCTTAGATATACCTTTTGTTCTGAAAAGCAGACTATGCAAAAATGCAAGAAAAGTGTATTTCCACCTGGTTTGGGGGTGAAGGTGCCCAAAACAAAATAACCATCCCAGAAGCAGCATTGGCCCTTGTGCCAACCACAGGCACTGGGTAAGGAAGAGCGCGAGTAGATTTCTCGTGGTATATGTTTGTTTTCCTGATTATGAATATGAGAAAAAGTCTGCTTTTTCACCTTGGATTTATTTCTACTCAGAGGAAGTTGATTGTGTATATATTGAGCAAGCAAAGAAACCTGACATCGTGGGTTAAAAAAGAGCTCATCAGGCTTCGCTTGGTTCCCAGGGCCGAATGTGGCAGTTTTATTTTTTAAACTTTGTATCCCATGGAGAAATAGGCATTAATCATAAACAGATAGTACATTCTTCTAATCCTCTACATATACTCATCTTAGAACTCTGTGTGAGTCACTATAAAAAGGCTCTTCTTGAGACGTTTATTATTTTTCCTGTAGTTACTGTCATCATCCACAAGGAACAGAAGTTCGGTATGATTAGTTCCTCCTTTCCTAATTCTTCTCCTGATTCCTGAACATATTGTGGGATTTAAAGTCAAAAGGCTAATGCGCTTCTGATCCCAATGCTTATGGAAGGAAAAGAGGACCCTTCTAATGTAGTGTAAGCTTCTGGACACAATAATTACTGCAGGAAATGTATGTTTATTTTATTTGTGTGTGTGCCTGTATCAAGAAGTCGTGTGCTGTTAACTACACTTAATATGGATGAAACTAATGCAGCCACCATCCGCACAGGGAAAGGGAGAGAGGAAACTCGTATTTCCCTCAGGAAAAGCCAAAGAGAGACACACCACAGGGGGTGTGGTAGGGATGGCGACTTGAGCACTGGGAATTGCAGGGAGGAGTGGCATTTGACCAGGAGCCTGTCTGTCCATTTGTATTCAGATATGACTCCTGATGATTTAACAGCAAGTCTGACAATTAAATTTTATCCTTAGATGTTATTCTTCGATTTGAATTTAACAGGCATTTACTAAGGATCGTCTTTGTGCCCAGTCTTGTTGAGGGCATTGTGAAGATATGAGAGCTGCGTAAGATGTGATTCCTGTCATCAGGAAACTTCCAGTCTGGTTGGGAAGCCTAGGGCTAGTCCCTCATCATCTTATGTAGTTGTAGGGATTTAGGGCAGCTATACTACCCATGTTCTAGCCTTTCTTCTTGCAGGAGCAGCTCACTAGCTTACAAAGTCAGCAGCAAAGTGACCATTGACCGATAGGAAGACCACTGAACCAAGAATCAGGCATCTTGATTCTAGTTCTGTTTCTTAGCTCTGCGACCTTAGCCAAGATGCTTAAAGGTCACTTCCGTAATTGGCAGGAGGGAGTTGAACTTGATGATCTCTAAGATGCTTGCTTCAAAGTCAGTTGAATCTGCTTGCTTATCTTTCCAGGGTCCTTTCTTCAGTGACTGTTTTACACAAACTGCAAACTGGTCATTGACAGCATTGACTCTGTTGCCTTCCCAGTGTCATAAGAGAGTTTTTATTCATTTATTCACTTACATGACAAACATGTATTGCTATTTGCTTGGTATGGTGGGATTCAAAGATTGCTAACCTTTCTGATATGGAAAGGCCTTTGCTCTGTTAGGCAACCAATAAAGCAACTTTCAATTGATTGTCTCTGCAAAAGAAATGCATTCCCCACACAGTACTAACCATGTAATAGAAGAGACAAGGTTAGCATTTAAGCAATTAAAGAAAAATAGAAGAGTATGCAATTATATACTTAACTACATGCTATAGAATTGGTGCCACGGGAGTAGCATTCAGAGAAGATATAAATGAGGAAATCGTTTATTTTTATTTTTTTTAAATAATGCTGATTCATGTAACAAAAAAATTAATTTGATTATTTTAATTCAGGATTTCATCTGAAATCCCCAAGACAAGAGAAAATGAACTGCGAAATATTTTCATGTCATGTAACTCTTTTCGCTTGTGCTAATTTGCAGTCCAGTATAATTAAAATAGGTAGTTATATAACAATCATTTTTGATTATTATCCTTTTGGGTATTTTTTTCATCTATTTACAAATTTCTTACTGTACCACAGTGTTCCACCAACTTCCCAGCTGTCCAGATTCTTCCTAAAGTTTCTTTTTTTTTTACCTTGATCACTCTGGCCCCATTACTCTGATATATGTATCTCTAGTAATTACATTATGAAATCTATTTTCTCTGAATTTTCACCTAAGTTTTTATATTTATATAAGTATTTGTTAGGGAATCTAAAATTTTAGGAATTAAGACAGATAAGTATTTAAGCTCCAACAAGTGGTTGTCCAGAATCCTCTCTTATAACTTCACTTATGTGTCTAACCCACTTAACCGTGTTAGGTGACACCGAAACCTCCTGTGTGCACGGGTTAATCCCATAGATTCTGTCTTGGCTTCTGTTTCCTCACTGGGAAAATGCAGTGATGAGAATTAGATTTTTAGTCTAAAAAGCTTCTTTAGTTACAGTAATATGGCTACTACTTATAATAGTACTATTTTTATAACTTACGGTTAATTTTAATTTGGTTGCTTTGCAGCATTTGCTCAAAAAAGCGATATAGATGTATGATTTTTTCTGTTGTATGAGCTGTGTCGTGCCTATAGAGTGTTGTTACAAATTCCAGTTCGCTATGGCCCTTGAAGGTCGTCTTCTGCCCATCTGCATGTGCTTATGTTGCTAGTGTAGTGCAGAGAGTAACACTCGAATGTCCTGTCCTTAGTCATGTCTCAGCTATTGTTATAATAAGCTTCATTTTGGATCTAGAAAGCTACAGTGTCAGAACACACAAATGCAATATAAATGGACTTTTCTAAATAAAAATTGAGCAGAGATATTAAGGCAGAATAACAGCAAGTACTGACAAAGGTGATGGTGAACATCATACCTAGCATATAAATAGCATTCAACAAATACTTGTTCTGTTGAGTGAGAGACGGTCCAGGGTCATGTTCTGTCTGTGGTACCTGCCCGGGACCACATGGCCACTCACTGACCCAGAGGGAGCAAGCCTGACTGGGGTTGTGCAGGGTGTCACCTGGCCCCAGGCAGGTAGCAGGACCCTACAGCTTAGAGAACTATAATAGGAATATGTGGGGTCTTTTTGGTGGGGGGGGGGGGGGGGGAGTGTTGGTTGAATGTAGTTTTGATAACTTTAAAAACTAACCGTATTAAGTTGAGCATTATACATCATGCAAATACATTGTAGTATACTTTATTTAGTGAATCCAAATGGCATTTGATAATTGCCTGGGAAGGCCTGTTAATTTTATATCTGATCATTGAATCCAGAGAGGTTAGAATCAATTGATTAATGGAGTCCTCCAACTTTAAGGACTTTTTTATGAGGTTATTTTCAAGCCTTACAAAGTTCTCATGAGATAGAGGATTGACAAACTGTAAGAGAGTGTATTGCTGTATTCTCTACTTAAAGTGTATTTGCTATATGCAAGAAAAAGAGAAATAGACCTTACATCCTTCAGCAGAGCATTCTAAATGTCAGAAATATCTGTGTTTTTGTATTATGTCATAATAGATTGATTGAGACATATGACAATGGAACGTTAGCATGCATCATATGGTTTCTACAAGTATTCAGAGTGTCGGCAGTCTGCAAGCTCATGTTTCTTTACAGTGAACTTATCCACGTTTACTTGTGGTGTGCTTTAGAGAACAGTTGATGTTCCCCTTTCACTTCCTTGACCGACTTGGAAAACACGACGTGACCTGCACAGTCTCAGGGGGCGGGAGGTCAGCGCAGGCCGGAGCGATACGCTTGGCAATGGCAAAAGCCTTGTGCAGCTTTGTCACAGAGGACGAAGTCGAGTGGATGAGACAAGGTATGAATCTAGGTGGGAGGGGCATGGTGTCCCAATACCATACTAGTTACCCAAAATCAGTGAGAAGATACTTAGTTAAATATGTAATATTGAAGTTTGCTGGTTTCTCCTTTCCTGCTACAGAACCATTACAGTATTTTTCAGCTTTGATTTCTAGAAGGTGTTTTTGTATCATGGCATAATGGATTGATTGAGACGTATGACATAAGATGGTCTCCACGCGCTCTGCCCTCCACTGTGAGCCACTGGGCTTCAATATAAGTGCTGCCTGTGGCTTAGGTCACAATTTTTTAAGCCTCTTATTAAAAATCCATTTGCTTATCAATAATTTGCCATTATATGGGATTCATATCTAGTCATTAAAATAATTGATAGTAACCTAAACAATTCTGCAAGTTTGAGCTTCTGTGCTATCTGAAAGTAATAAAACATTATTACTTACAATTTAAACTAGAATTTAAACAAGTCTTGTCTGTATTTTGTCTAAATTATTATTGTCTTATTCCACACCCTGTAAGTACAAGTATGTGTAAAAGCTTATGGCTACATAATAAGCGATTGAAGTTTTTCTTTGCTATATGGCCGTTGAAAGACCCACTAATAAAATACCTAAGCATTGTATACAGTGAAGAGATGTGCTAGTGCTGAGAGGGTGAAAAACACAAGGAAAATCTGTGGTCTGTTTATGTTTTTATGAAAGCAATTTAAGAGCTTTCTCATCGGCAGTGTTCTTGGAATGTGTGGTCTTCACTAACACTCTGGCTCCAACCACTAGTGGGACGCTTCCATTGGACCATAAGCTAAGAGTGACTCAGAAATTGCCTAGAGATGTGATTGCTTCTGATGACTGGGAGAATGGAAACTTTAACTGACTTTCTTTTAAACTGACTTTATTATTTTAGAATAAACTGCTTATGTGAGAATGAAGCTCTAATAAAACTTAATTTTAGATTCTGAAACAAAATACCAAGGAATATTATTATCACACAAAATATAATAGTAAAATACTTTCTTTTCTGAAATACAAGGGGTCTTCAAAAAGTTCATGGAGAGATTTGTGTTATCTTTTCCTTCCATTTTCCCATGAACTTTCTGAAGTACCCTGTGTGTCGGACACGTTGTGTTCTCATGCGTATGCATGTTCCTGCACGCTTCCTCGTGCTTTGCTGTACAGGAAGTCTCTCCTCTCCCTCTCTCTGCATTAAACCCTCGCCTCTGCAGCAATGGTGTGCAGGACAAGCTCCATTGCAGTGAACAGTGACTGCCCACAAGAGAGCAGCTTTGTCTTCAGTTGAATAAGCTTAAAACCGGAAAGGTGTCATGTTTCTCATAGGATAAGGAAAGCAGACTCAAGTAATGTAGCTGGTGTTTGTCTCAGAAACTGGGAAAATATCCTAAAAGAGTAAAAGCAAACTGCCGTCATGAGATTTATACCAAGCTGATAAATAGGTCTGGTTGCTTTCCTCCAGTTTTTTTTCCTCTGACAACAGTACCTATAAATTCATGTATTCACCTACTTTTCTGCTACGCAGCATACAATTAATTTCATGGTTCATAAAAGCTTCTCTTTTTATGCTGCAGCTGGACTACTTACTACTGATCCACGTGTCAGAGAACGGAAGAAGCCAGGCCAAGAGGGAGCCCGCAGAAAGTTCACCTGGAAGAAGCGCTAAGGATTTTTTTACAGGAAAAGAGAGGAGAAGCATATATATGTGCCTGACATGTGACAGACACATGATAAATAGTAGCTGGCCAGTGTGAGGGCAGCGGTATCAGAAATTTTTTTGAGTTGTGACATGATTTATTTCTAAATGTGACTTTGTAAAGGTTACCTTTAAAAAATAAAAAAGAATGTTAGCTTTAATCTGTAGCTTTATTTTTTTAACTTTCTCAAAAGATACTTTTAGGAGCTTACTTCATAGAATCTTGGCATATTAGACATGAAAGGAACATTGAGCAAGATACAGTTGAGTTACCTCGTTTTACAGATGAGAGGGTTCATCCCCAAAGAATAAGCAACCTACCAGAGCCAGACCACGACTAATTTGATGCCAGACCTAGACTAGAACTCATTTCTCCTGATTCTGTTGTTTTCCCACATGGCGGGTGCTACGACATAGTTTTTGAAATTGAGGGGGTGAGAGTGCTTGTTCAGAGAAGGAAGTGAGTTAGCCTCTGTGTCAGGAGCCCAGCCAAGCTGGAGAGAGCTGAGCTGCCAGATGTGCGAGTGGCTGAGCACAACAGCCAGATGAAAGTCACAGCCGAGCCTTTAGTCACTTACTGCTATAGGATGAGCAAGACGCTAACCAGAGAAAGTGCCCCACACTGTCCCACATTTAAGGTCAATTTTGTTCTGGGGTGTTTTTTTTTTAATTTTTTTATCATATATATTTAAGGTATCCAACAGGATGTTTTGAGATATATATATATACACATAGTAAAGTGATTACTACAGTCAAGCAAATTAACATCCATTATCTCACATAGTTACTTTTGTTTGTTGGTTGGTGGAAAGAGTGCCTAAAATCTCTCTTGGCAAATTTCCAGTATATAATATGATATCATTAACAGTAATCCTCATGTTGTACATTAGATCTCTAGACTAGTTTATTCTACATAACTGCAGCTTAGTACCCTTGAAACAACATCTCCCCATTTTTCCCAGTCCACCCCCACCCCCAGCCCCTGGTAACCACTGTTCTACTCTCTGCTTCTATGAGATTGAATTTTTTAGATTCCAAAGCTAAGTGAGATCATACAGTATTTGTGTTTTTGTGCCTGGCTCATCTCACTTAGCATAATGTCTTCTAGGTTTATCCATGTTGTAGCAAATGGAAGGATCCCCCTTTACAAGGCTGAATAATATTCCATTGTATATACATATACTACAGTTTCTTTATTGGATCAATTTTGGATTCCATTTTGGATCAGCACAGATGTGGGAAAAAGTGACTTCATCCCCACACCCCCCACCCCCCACCTAAGGTCTCAGCAGAGGTGCCTGAGGAGGGACTTGGCCAAAGGGCACAGATAGAGAGGCCTCTGAACTGAGTCCCTGAGTGCAGTCCCCTCAGCAATCGTCGGGTGTGGGGAGGGCAGCCTTCCCCGTGAGCCCTGCCAGATGCAGTCTGTGTAGTTGACTGCAGTAGAACCTGAAAGATCATACGTAGGTGTTTGGTCAGGAGCTGGACTTGTGTTAAGTTTATGACAGGATTCCTAAGATCCTTTAAATAGAAGAAACTTTCCATTTTAACTGTATTCCTACTATACCTTTTCCATGTATAGATATGTTTAGGACACAGATACTTACCACTGTGTTAGAATTGCCTGCAGGATCAGTACAGGAACATGGTATATTATAGGTTTGTAGCCTGGGAGCCACAGACTGTACCATGTAACCCAGATGTGTGGTAGGCTGTACCATCGAGGTTTGTGTAAGTACAGTCTATGATGCTTGCACAATGACAAAGTCACCTAATGATGCATTCTTAGAACCCCATCGTTAAGCCGTGCACGATTATATTAAGTAGGATCATAGTACTTAGTATAACACACAAACAATCTGAGCCTTGTTACGCCCTACCCTCCTGTGAGCTATGTCTCAGGATCCCAGAGCTCCAGGGAAAAGGCTTTGAAATCTCCACTTCAGGCAGATGCAGATGACCTCTACTTCTCTGTGCCAAGCTTGCAGGAGAGGGAAGGGAGGCTGTTCTAAGTACTGCAGGAACAGGCGTGGAAGCCTGGGCTAGGACAGGGCATGGAGACAAGAAAGGAGGGTGGGCGTGAGGAATGTTTCCAAGCTCACCTGGATGGAGCATGGTAACTGATTGACTGGGCCAGGGGCTGTTCAACATGAAGCGGAGCAGGCACCGGGGATGCCAAACGCCATGGACACCGGAAGGGACCCGGCAGGGAGGGGCCGTGACACCACAGGAGTCAACGTGGGCTATGTTGAGTTTTAGGTGTTTGGGGGCCGCCTCAGTAGAGATGTTTGGCACACAGCTGGAAAGGAGGGGCTGTGACTCCAAAGACAGGTGAAGCTGCTGTCACCTGGAAGGGGGATTTGAAACATGGCTGGGACCGGCAAGGAGGAGTGTACAGTGGGAGGAAGACCAAGGCTCAGCTCTCAAGAAGCAACCTTAGAAGTTAAAGTGTCAAGCAGGGAGGAGAGCCAGCAAAAGGAGCAGTGGCAGAGGAAGAGGGAAAGCCAGGCACAGGTGGCCGAGGAGGTCAGGTGACGACCAAGAAGGGGCCGCTGGGAGAGCAGAAAGTTACAGGCCCTTGCCCGTAGTATCTGGAAGCCCAGCAGGTCACTCCATCCCCTGAGCCTTAGTTTCCTCACGTCAGATTGGGGTCACTGTCCTACCAGCGCCACCTGCCCTCTTGTGACAGTCAGGTAAGATGAAGTGTGGAAGCACTGGGTAGCCCAGCTTCCACTGTAGCATAGGAACTGGGCGTGGGAAATGTGGCTGTGGGGCAGCCAAAGGAGAGGACTGGAGTCCATCCAAGCACTTCCTTGTCCCTTCCTTCAGGCTCGAGGCAGGATCCTTTGCCAGCACGTTGTTACTGCAGGAGCAGTGAGCTTCCAGCCCCTGATTCTCAGCCTTCTCAGACATCCCCGCTATGTTGCAAATACCTCCTAGGAGGTATTTTCTGACCACCCACTGTGTGCAGAGCACTGAGAAGGGCTCTAGGGACTGTTTTTGAACAGGCATCTGACATGATGATTGCCTTGAGATAGCAGTACGAGTTAACCCTTCTATAGGTCCAACTCTGCCAAGTACTGTTCTAAGTACGTTATAACTCACTTCATCCTCACAGCAACCCTATGAGGTGGACACTGAGAAAATCGCGCTCAGGGAGGTTAAGTAACTTGCCCAAAGTGGCACAGCTAGTGAGTGCCCACACTGGGACGCCCCCTGGGACCCTGGCTCCAGAACCAGCGTCCTGCAGCCCTGTGGAGTAATCCCAGGCAGCACGTGGCAGCAGGACGTGGCAGCAGCACGCGAGCCGCGCAGACCTACGGAGAGAACACTCGTGTGCGCAGTCGGAAGGCGACGGAGGCAGATTTTCAGCCAGATGCTCATGGATGGGTATGTATTGGTTAACCGGCATTCATGCTATGCTCTGCCTCCAACCGAGCACCCTTGTCACACTCAGGGAGGTGATGGCATAGCCACTCCATAAGGACAGGGTCGTTACGAGGACAATGAGTGGCCATGCGACTGGAGGGGGAAGACTCTGGGAGACGTGGTAGGACCCGTGGGAAAGGCCAGGGGGACAGGCAAGGTTAGGCGACCCCCCACTCGTCTGCCAGAATGGCCGCAGCTGTCCCGCTGTCCCAGTGTAACCACAACACAGTGCTTGCTCCTCCTCTCCAAGCGTCCTGGTGGAACGATAAACCATGTAACAGTCCCTGTAGCGTCAGGAGGTCTGTGAAGCCCTGACATACTTCCCAGGGATTTGAGCCGGTGTGTATGGTTGCTGGGTGCAGGCCCGTTGCCCTCGCGAGATGCCAAAGGCCTCGGTCCTCTGAGAGCAGGCACCACTGGCATAGGAATCACAGGAAGATGAGTGCGGCCTCCGCGTGCAGCCCCGACTGCAGGCAGCGAGGCGCGGCAGGGGTGGGTAGCACGCTCCGGAGACGAGACGCTGCCTGCCCGCGGGAGGGAGACTGAGGCCCTGGGGCTGCGTGGGTGCTGGTGATCACCTTTATCTGAAGCCAGGAGGTGCGACATGAGTGTCCACTTTATCCTACCTTCCAAGTGTGGTGCATACGCTTTTTATTGTGAACTGTTTTATAAGAAAAGTAAGGAAAAGACCACCCTGAGGCAGTATGTAGGTGGTTTGGAACTCCAGAGCCTTCTGCAGTTCACATGTGACGTGGGGCCAGGTGACCTCCTTAAGCCTCGGTTGCTCATTCGCGAAAGGGGAGAAAAGCAGCACCTCTCCAAGGAATGCCAGGATTTGGTAAAAGCCGTGTGAATCGCTCAGCCCATAGGAAGAGCTCTATAAACGTTGGTAACGATCCTCATCCAAAAAATCCCTCCTAACTCTGTCATTTGGTTAAACAGAAGTGCACAGTGGTCCACGAGCTGGAAGAAGGAAGGAACAGGGGCGGTGGTGTAAATAAGTGACTTGCTTGGACACGAATGGCAAAGTCATCTGGTACATTTTTTCCCCTTTTTTAGCACTAAGTTCATTGACTTGGCTACTCAGAAAAAACAAAGACATGTTGATATGATGGAGTAATCTGATCTTGTGGACCAGGTGTTTGCATGCGCGTTCAAGTACGGGGGCTAGTCTCCTTTAGGAAACCCCACAGACATGGGGTGTGTTCAGCCTCTCCCAGAGCTGTCAGAGCCATAGCCGGTAGCACCCTGCAAGGAACTCATACACATTTGTAAGGAAGGACCAGTATGTTGTATTTTACAAATACAGAAGTTTAATAGAAAGACTGTACACATTCCCCAAAACTAATAGGCAAGGAGTAATAACAGTCTCACAAAAATTATTGTCACCGTCTTTGTTGAGTAACTTTGTAGGGTACAGAAATTTTTCTTCTTTTTCTAAGTCTCTGGTTAATACACTTCTTACACAATAAACCCATTACAAAAAATTGAAAGTAATCTCTGAACACTAAGCTATAAAAATTACTGAATTTCAGTACTGTGAGCAAAATCTTACGATTTTTTTTTCTGTCTTTCCACAGAAAGTGCAAAATGTGAAAAAAATATTTTAAAAACATTTTTATCACTGTATTACTTTTCTTTTGACACATGCCATTGGCCTATTCAATAATCAATAAAATGAATGTTATATCCAGTTTTAAAAGGAACACTAAAGTATTTCATTCAAGATCATGACCTTTATGGATCAGAGGTCTGTATTACTGTTTCTGATGTTTGGACATCTGGGGCCTTGCTGGCCCTGAATGCACTGCCCCTCCCAGGGCAGCCAATTCCTAGAGATGGTAAAGGTTTAGCCTGCAAGGGCCTCTTCCATATGTGGCCAGCCACTCCAGAGCCCACACCCCAGTAATTTCTTTTTATGGGGCTCTCACACTCAGGGACAATATTACACAGTCCTAATCACCCCAGGGCTGGGAATTAGACAATAAGAGACAGTCCCTACCCCCCAGACCCCTCTGAAATTATTCAAACTAGCCAATCCTAAGCCCACCCAGTTGTTTACCCTGCCTCTTTCATTGCTTCCAGCAAAAACCCCAGTACAGGCTCTTGCCAGGTGTTCCCCCAGCTCCTTCTGCCTCCCGACTGACTCTGGGGATCCCCCTTGTGGCCCTTTGTGGTGTGGCATGCCCCTCTTGGGTCTGTGAGTAATAAACTGTCTTTTCAATGGCTGTTGTCTCCCATCCCTTGCCCTCACCATACTGAATGATAATAAAACCTACATTTCTAAACAGGGCCTCAGCCTTCAGGCACTGTCACTACAGAAGAGAGGTCAGAGTGTAACTTTTCTGTGTTAATGTCTCTTTGTTATATGGTTTTTATTCATCTAACATTTATTACTAAGGTCATAAACAATGGCCAGACAAATTTCTTCTGGGAAATTTTTTTTAAGTAAAGGAAAAGACTCCTTTATTAGGGTGGTAAATTCATATTACTTTTTATTAAATCACCGCTATTTAAGATTTAACAAAAGTTAGGACCACTTTGGGATCTTTCATTAAAATTGTTCAGGAGAACTTCACATTTATTCATTTTTCGTTTTCCCAGGACTTGATTGTACTTAACCTAAAAAAGACTGAAATCACTCCAGGGGAGCCGGCCTCACAGTGTGAGGTCTTTCTCTCCGTGTCAAGAATGAAAGATTCATCTCGAACTCTCCGTAATTGTGTCTAACCTCACTGCAAAACTTCTCCACCAAGGATGCCATCATTACTTTTGTCGAGTGAACTGTTCCCTCACAGTGTCCCTGTCCCCCACTATTAAATTGAATTTCTCTTTTGTAATTTCAGAATATTGCTTTTTTGATGTGAAGGGAGGAAATGGTGGAGGGAAGGTATTTTTTCATAGTGGTGTTTAATAGATAAAGGAAACTGAATACAGTAGCCACCCCCCATCCATGAAGGAAATGTGCCAAGACCCCCAGTGAGTGTCTGAAACTGCAGATAGTACTGAGCCCTATGTACACTATGTTTTTTCCTACACAGAGATACCTATAATAAAGTTTAATTTTATAAATTAGGCACAGTAAGAGATAAACAATAACTAATAATAAAATAGAACAATTATACCAATACACTGTAATAAAAGTCATGTGCATGTGGTCTTTCACTCACTCAAAATGTCTTATTATACTGTACTCACCTAATTTCAGACTGCGGTTGACTGCAGGTAACTGAAACCCAGGAAAGCTGAACCGAGGATAAGGGGGGACTACTGTACTGCACTTCAGTCAGAGGTTGTGTTAGATTATATTAGGACTCTCTTTGCTGCAAGTTGCAAAAGCCCAACCAGGGGACTTCTTTCAACTAAAAGGACTATCTTTCAACTGAAAGGGGGGATTTATTGGGAAGCCTCAGGGTATCCTACAATCTTGAGAAGCACTGAACAGCGACCCTGCAGGAAGGGGTTCAGGTATGAAGTGCCTCAGAGTTCCCATCTCCACCCTGTCTGCTTCCTCCCCTTCTATGCAGAATGACTGCTTCTGCTGGGCAGGAAACTCTTCCAGTCAGCTCCAAACCTAATGTTTCACCTTCCCTGCTGCCTTTCTCAGAGTTCCTCAGAAAGATGCCAGGAAACAACTGGCTGGCCCATCTGGAGCTGGCTCTAGGAGCTGGCTTCATGTTGGAATTATTGCAGCACCATTTGGAATCTGGTTGGGGTGGGGCAAGGGACAATTCCTAGAAGATAGCGGGTCCTCTTCCCAGAGGGTGGTAGGTTGCACAGACAAAAGAACAGGCTGCCCCAGGGTTGCCGCTAGCCATCTTAAAAGAGAATCTGTCATCTCAGGTCTGCAGAATGTGGTCTGAATCCTCTCTCTGCCACAGGTTGTAGGGGCTATTGACAATACATTCTCCTACTCCATCTTCTCACCCACCTTTCCAGCTTTAGAAATGATGGCCTCTCCCCACCCTTCCCGGCTTATTTCCTCCCCCTGCGATGCCCTCCCACCAGCCTTCCCAGGTGGCCGACTGCACACGTGCCCGTTGATTCCCCTTGGGCACCTTGGCTCCAGCAGGGGTGCCACCTCCCTGCACCCTGCCCAGGCTGGGAGACCTGCCCTGCTCTCCCCCTGCACCCACAGCAGTGCCCGGTGCCCACCACAGCACTTGTCATGTGGGGTGGCCCCTGATGTGTCTTCCTCTCACTGGACTGGAAGCCGGACCAAAGCAGGGTAGATTTCTGCTCCTCTTCGCTGCGCATGGCCTGGCACACAGAAAGCACAGACAGAATATTTGCCTAATAGTTGGAGGACCTCATTACTGATTCCCCATAAAAGTGGTCAGGTAATTTAGAAGGTGGTAATCTGCCCACCAGTCTGCCCTGTGCTATCTGGATTCTTCTATCAGGCAATACTTATTTACTGATAACTCCTTTGGGTCCAGGAGGAAGGCGTTACAAAAAATAGTCAAGTCAGAGTTTTCGTCCTCAGAGCTTTGAATCTAATTAGAGAAACACAACAAACACAGAGAACAATTAGAAGGCAATTGAGTCCTGGCTGTGCGGTGTTGACTGACTGCACAGTAATGGCTCAGAGCTGAGGGGGTTGTCCCTGCGTGTGCTGGGATGCACGACCTCCACTGTTAGGTGGGGCTGGGATCTGGGACAGCCCTGGCCTACTGCCCGGCACATAGCAGGTGCTCAGGAAGCCGCGTCTTCCCTGCGGGAGCAACAGAGGCACTTTCCCTCCTCTGCAGGGCCCTGTAGCCACTCAGAGGACTTAGGGGAAAGTCCTGGCAGAGTTTCTGATGTGGATGTTTCCAGCTTTGGCTGAAAAAGTGAGAACTGCCTCAGTGAGCAAGTGCACCCGGGCCTGCGGGCAGCCTGGGCCGGGCAGCTGACACCATCCGCTTTTCCTAGCTCTTCCTTTTCTTGCTGGGAGAGGCTCAATCGGAAAGCAATACTAATGTGACATTTCCCTGGTCCCCGGGGCCTGCGCCATGGTCACTTCTCTGAGCCCATGTGGGTGCTGTCTTGCCTGCCCTCAGGGGTGAGGCCACCGGGCAAGCTGCCAGGGGTGTGGGGACACTCTCCATGGGCAGCTCCACAAACAAAGGCCGCCCAAGCTAGAGGCCGTCGTGCACACCTCGGCACTCCGTTTTCTTTCAGACTAAGGTGAATTTAAACAACCCCCAGATCCCATTAAGCCATGCTGAGGTACTGGAGTCAGAGGAAGTGAAGGATTCTCACCCTGAGAAGTGGCACACACAAGCAGCACCGCACGGCAACGCTTAGGGGATGGGACCCTGACATCCGTCCACTGCTGGGGTTCTACGTGCCACTGGGTTAAGAAATCCTGTTCAGTGAATGGGAATGTGAAGGCATACATTCAACATTTTATAGAACATTTTTTTTTCTGACCGGTAAGGGGATCGCTACCCTCGGCTCAGTGTTGTCTGCCCTGTGTTCAGCCAGTGAGTGCACCCGCCATCCCTATATAGGATCCGAACCCGCAGCCTCGGAGCTCCCAGGGCCGCACCTTCCCGAGTGAGCCACCGGGCCGGCCCCCTATAGAACATTTTATAGTCAGATTTTATCACAACTTATTTAATTTGATTTTCTCGTTCCTGCCTTTAAAATACTTCTTTAAAAAGCATAGTGCATTAATTTTGGCCTTTGTACATAAAGACAGGCCCTGGGTGTCATTGCATGGTATGTGACAGGTGTTCCTAACTGCCCAGGAGGCCCCTCCTTCTGGGGGCTTTCTCTGCCCAGAACGATTGGCACCCCCCTCTCCTGCTCACCACCCCACCCCACCCCCAGCCAGCCTCCTGCATGTGGGATCTGGAGGGAGAGTGGATGGTATGGTGGGCAAAGGGCAGCTCACCACCAGTCTCACCCTCGTCTCTGCACAGTGTTGGAAGGTGAACAGAACCAACACCATTCTGTGCCCTGCCTGCCATGTTGGCTCCTGCTTAACCTCATTCCTTTGCTTCACTGACCAGCTACACCCCATCCTTAGGGCAAGCTGTGAAAGGAACATAGGTTTCAGGGAGGGAATGATTTATTACAGCAGGTAGTGTCAGTGGTCTGAGCACTAAAATCACAAGACCTCCTGCCTTGTGAATCACAGGACACCTGGTGACTGATGTTATCAACTTACTTTTCTTAACTGTTTTCTTGAACTTATTTCTAGTAACAGGGCCTTTGCTATATAAACATTGTCCAAACTCAGAGAGAGGAAACTCACATCTGCTGATGACTGATTATTCTTTGCTATGTCCAGCTTCCTTATGTAAGTCACCCCAATTAATAAATATCTCTGATTACTGAACGGACCTGCCTTCTCCCTTCTTTGGCCTCAATGAACCTTCTCAGTTTGGAGGGCATTTTACCTTAACCCCCTCCTCACACATGCACTGCTTCTCTGAGACCACCTGCTCACTGGTAGAAATCTTGGGTTTCTTGGGTCTCAGAGAATGTGGCAGGAGAATTCAGAGGCCCGTAATAAGCCACCCAAAACTCCAAAGGAGATCTCTAACTTGCAAACTTAGCTCCCCCCACAAAGGGGAATCCACTCATGGTCACATAAGAATGGGACTGGCCACATCACACTGCGCCAGGAGCAGGCCCCAATGCCTGTGAGTGTTGAGAAGTGACAAGACAAGAGGGAGCAGGATTGACCATTGGGTGTTTTTCTTTTTTAGCACACCTGTTATGCAGCTATCACCCATTTCATTATAGTTACTAACATCTTTTAGACTATGCTTAAACTATTTGATTAATTTCTGAGTTCAATATACAGTAACAGCAACTTTCTTGTGGCTCAGTAAATTTATTTCCTTTACATTGGAAAAACTAAATAAAAATGTTTAGACATGAGTAATTGATTTCATACTCTATACATTTAATCTAACCAGCAAAATAAATCCCTGGCCTCCATATGAAGGTGTTGGGAGCTCCCAGAAAACCATGTTAGATGCTGTGAGCCTCCAGAAGGGAGCACAGCCCAGCCATACCTTGACTTCAGCTGGGTGACACTAAAGCTAGGGTGCTGGACTCCTAACATGCAGAACTGTAGGGCAATACATTCTTCTTTGTTTCAGCCACTAAGCTTGTGGTAATTTGTTACAGCATCCACAGGAAACTAATACAGATGTTTACAGAGTATAGGTTGTTGTTACTTATACCAGAAAGAATGGACACTGGTGGTTTCATATTTCAGCAAAGATAAAAAGGAGGAGGAGGTCAGGCTGGTGCATGAACTCCAGGTGCCTGGCCAAGGTGCCAGAGAGATGTTCCAAATAGAAACCACACAAGGCAAGTTTTCTTTCCTACCCGTATTATGAAGGCTCTCTCTGGCCAAAGTCTTAGGCCTTGCTCATGGATGGGTTAACTGGGTGCAGCCGCCTAGAGCTCTTTAGTGAAATGATTCAGAATCCAAGCTAGCTGGATGGGAAAGAGCCTGCTGGATCTGGATCCTCACCAGGCTGCGAGGGCATCTCCTATCGGCAGTCTTGAGCAGTCTTACCATTCACAGGTGGTAAAACAGGATGGGACCCATCCAGGACACATGTTCCTCTAAGAGAGTCTGTTCCTTTCATTTATCCAGCTAATACGTATTGATCACTACCAGATGCAGCCCTGCACCGGGTGCCAAAGACGTTCCGGGGAGCAGGTCAAGGTGGGCCCACATTCCAGAGGGGGAAGCAAACATTAACCTGAGTACCTGGTGTCCCACACGTGGAAAGTGCCACGAGGCACAAAAGGGGGGGGTGGAGAGTTGCAACTGAAATAAGGAGGTTGAGGAAGGCCTCTCTGGCAGGTGGCATCTGAGCAGCAGTGTGGCGGGAGCAGCACCTGCTCTGACCAGACGGCGCTGGGCCAAGGCTGGTCGTGCAAAGGCCCTGTGGCAGGACCATGACGAGGACGAGGCTGACGTGTCTGGGGCTCAGCAAGAAAGGGAAATAGTAGAAGATGAGGTCAGAGAGACCGAATGGGGCCACCTATTTAAAGCTCTGGTTTTTCCTGGGCTGAAGAGGAGTCATTGGAGCATTGAGCAGACGCTGGTGTGCCCATGCTAAGGAGTGACTACAAGGGGCGGGACAGAAGTAGGGAGACTAGTTAGGAAGTCACTGCACCACATCAGCTGACAGGTGATGGTGGCCTGGGCAGGGAGCTAGCAGTGGAGGCAGAGAGAAGGGGTTGGACTCTGGATTTTGAATGCTGGATGATTTGAAAGCCAATTCCCAAATTAAACGGGAGTGATTCTTGATTTATCTAAAGTATATGTTACCGCACCCTGTTACCTGATCAAGATTGCCAGTAACTGCCAATTCAGTTAATATTATCACCCACATTGTGATCAGTTGAACTGTAGTAGCCTAATCCCGTGGGGCGGGAAAATTGTGAAAATTAACAATGAGAGGGTGAAAGCAAGCATGGGACGTGTTCATGGATGTTCTGCATTGGGTTCTCAAAGTCAGGTGTATGCCAGAATCTGCTGGAGGGCTTGCTAAAACACATCGCTGGTCCCACCCCCAGAATTACTGAGGATATCTGAGAGAAAGCCTGAGAATGTGCGTTTCTAACTAGTTCTCCATTGATGCTGATGCTGCGGGTCCAGGGAACCCACTTTGAGAACCACTACTCTAGCTTAAGAGTGCTCAGGATGGGAACAGCACCATTAGATGTCTCCAGTGGAGGGAATGTAGGGATCCTTTAATCCAACCATTGCAGGCCAGATGCTTCCCCAGGCAGGCGACATAAACGCGTGCAGCAGGGTAAGGCCCCTTGAAGACTGGAAGGTCCGGAGGTGGGATTCGGGGTCCCACTAGTGTGCAGCCTCTGACCCCTACCCCTACCGCCTTTACCAGATCAAGAAGCGGAGGCCGAAGGAAGCTGTGGTTACCCTAATGGCTATGACAATATTCACAGCAACTGAAAAGTTCCGCCTGCTAAATGATCAGATGCTGACCTGCTGTCATTCCTGCATTTGGAGTGACAAGGCACACAGTAACGATTTCTCTCACACGGAAGCGCAAGCATGTGTCACGTGCCTGTATGGGACTTTTACATGTGTGGGGGGGGTGTCTCTAGACAGTACGATATGAACAATTTTTGCTTTCTTCTTTCCTTATGTATGTATGGTTTGAATTTTGAAAAGCTTGCTCATCATTGTTATATGGTTTGAGTTTTTTAAAGTTTATTCATAACTTTGAAGGGGAGAGGATACAGTGATTTTTGATGTGAAAACAAGAGCATCCAGATTCCTGTCTATTAGTACCTGTGTTTCACCACGCGATGGCGCAGTTCACAACCAAATTAACGACTGGGTGCAGGGAGACAGAGGAAGGGAGTCCTGCCCCCTTCCTGAATTTAAGGTGATTCATGTGCATTTTAATGCCTTTTGAAAACATCAGGCAAACTAATTATCTTTTGCAGATGAATCTCTAAATTCTGATTTATTTTTCTTATGCTTACATTTGAACCTATAATGATCTCACCTATTAAACTGATTCCTTCCAATGAAAGAGGGAAAATGTTAGAGAAGACTAGAAGCCAAAGTTAGGATATTAGCAGCAGCTTCTTCTAATGAAGGAAATTTCTCTGCTTCCAACTCAAGCTGCCCTGTCCCCAATACAGAATGGTGATCATTTGACTTTGAGCTGTCATTTCAAAATGCATATTTGTAGCAATGTTTTGAACCATTAATAAGCTCTCTAAACGTTATTACACCAAAAAAAAGAGAGAGAGAGAGAGAAACAGACAACTGAGTGCAAAATAGAAGACAGATTTTTCGAGACTGAGACTCAAGAACAACCCCGAGTGCCTCGTGAGACTTGGACGAGAGGCGTGGGAATCGCACGAGCACCAGCAAGGCGCTCTCCCAGGATCTGCCCGGGGGACAGCCACGTGCCCATGTGCTGGATACAAGACTGGCAAGCACAGCTCTCTCTGCCCTTCCTCCTACCTGCAACCCGTTCTGGCACGACGCTTGGTCTAGGAATGCTATTAAATGTTTTACAAATGCTTCTCCTATCAAAAGCATCTGAGTAGGCTGTGGACTGCGGGTGGCCAAGGCCCTGGGGAGGAGACGCCCACTGCTGTCAACACTCGCTCTCAACATCGGATGTGAGGAGATTCTAGTGGATTGATCGTATATCACCTAAGATCCGTCTTATTAGACCTTGGTGCTGTCAGAGCATAGAGGGAAAAGCTCCAGAGACGTTCTGTTTGGAATAGAGCTAATAAGATATAGGACTATGATTTTGTTATTGTTATTCTAACCAGAACTGTAGCATTAGGATTCAAAAGGAGCTCACCGAACAGAGAAAGAAAAAAAATCACCCATAATCTTACCATCATCTCCAGCCAACAGCTAGTATCATTTTTAGGGATTCTCTTGCCCTGTACCGGCATGTGAAGGCATCTTTCACATAGTTGCAATTAGAGTATACATGCCATTTTAAAACTGATTTTCCACTTACTATCATAACCATGTTTCTACGTAGCTATAGGCTTCATAATTATTATTTTAATGACCTCATAATATTCCATCAACTGAGCATATGTTCCAGAATTTACTTAACTACTTTCCATACCATTAGCCCCACATGCTTTTAAAAATAACATTGTAAATAATGTGCCATGAGCATATTTTACGTATGCATTTTCTTTCATTTATCCTGAGGGTGAATTCCCAAAACTAACTTTATCGAGTCAATGGGCACCAACTATGACTTTATATCTATTGCCAAATGACTTCCTAAAAGCCATTTGTCACTTCCACCACACGAGGTGTAGCAGCTCCCCACCAGTTCTGCAGTTAGCATTTCCATTTTCAGAGGGCTCTGACTCTCCAGGGTGGGCCAGCTGCGCTTCACTGCTGTGGAAGGTCCCGGGGGTCCCTCCTCTACTGAGGCGACTGCTCCCACTCCTGAGCTGATCTCCTCCAGCTCTCTGGCCTCCCGGGCCTGGTCCCACTGGCCACTCTGCTGTACCCAATCTCATCGCTCCATCTGTGACTGAGCTCAAGATACCCCCAGCAGGCCAGGCAAGGCCCCCTAGCTACCACCTGTCCCCTTGTGTCCCCAGGTGCACACCTCTGGGCTTCATCCCCACACACACGCCACACTCTCCTTCCTGCCTCTGCTTCCAAGATTGCAACCCTCCCCATGCTAACAACTTCCCAATCTGGGTCTCCAACAGCATCTATCTATTGAGTTTGACTCATATCTTACTGCCTGTTGGACACCTCCATCTGGATGTCCTGTAGGCACCTCAGGTTCAGCAGATACTACATGGAATCATTATTTCCCCACTCCCCCGCACCCCCACCCCGCCACCTGCCGGTTTAGCCACGTCCCCCTAGTGAATGGCACCACTTTTCCCCCTATGTGATCAAGTTCAAAAGCTGTCTGTTATTCCAGACCCCGTCCCCTGCCTCACATTCATGGTCCCTCACTGGGAGCTTGTCCGTCCCACCACCTAAACATCACATGTCCCCCTTGATGTCCCTCAGTATTGCCTCCTGAGCTAAATCCACAGCCCTTGTCGGCTCCTTTCTGGATTATTACAACAGCTCCGTTTGTTAGCCCGTCCCTCCTGGTCCCCCAGGACAGGCGGTGGGGTGTGCCATGAGTGTGTAGGCTGTGCAGACTTTCCGGATTCGGTTCCAGGCTCTGTCCTCTGCTGTCTGCAATCTTGGGCAGGTTCTTTAACTGACCTGCGCCTCCACTGCTCACACGTAAGATGGAGATAACAGCATCTATTACAAAAGAGTAGGTGTGAGGACAGGGTGGTCATGAGGACAAGACGAGTCAGTACATCCAAGAATGTAGGACAGCACCTAGCACCCACTACACACACGTTAAGTGTTCAATATTAGTTGCTTGTATTAGTCCACTTATGTTGCTTATAACAAAATACCTGAAACTGAGTGATTTATAAAGAAAAACGAAATTTTTGCTTACAGTTTCTAAGGCTTGGAAGTCCAAAGTCCATCTCTTGGTGGTGACAACGACTAAGGGGTCTTACATTGCAAGACAGTGGAAGCAGAGAGAACAGAGAGACAGACTCTCTTTTTTTAAAGCCCTCAGAACCACGCCCCAACCACTATTTTTAATCCTTTCACTACTGTACGGTCCTACAATCCAATCACCTCTCAAGGCCCCACCTTTCAATTACCATAATAAGATTTCACACCCTCTTAACAGTCACAGTGGGGGCTAAGTTTCTAATACATAAAACTTGAGGGACATAATGCAAGTTTCAGGGAGTTTTGGGGGGACAAAGTTCATTCCACTACATTCCACCCCTGGACCCCCAAAACTCATGTCCGTTTCACATACAAATACATTCATTTTGTTCCCAAAGTCTTAACTTGTTTCAGCTCAAAAGTCCAAAGTCCAAAGTCAAAAGTCTCATCTGTGAAATAAATACAAGTTATCTTCTTCCAAAATACAATGGTGGGACAAACATAGGGTAAATATTCCCATTCCAAAAGGGAGAAACAGGCCAAAAGAAAGGGGTAACAGGTCCCAAACAAGTCTAAAACCCAGCAGGGCAGGCATTAAATCTCAAAGCTGGTGAATCAGGTACCTTGACTCCATGTTCAATGTCCTCTGCATGCTGGTGTGGGGTTTGGGTCCCCAAGTCCTCTGGCAGCTCCACTCCTATGGTTTTCCTGCTCTCAGGCGATGCTTTAGCTCTCCCAGGCTGGCGTTGCACACTGGTAGCTCCACAGGTCTGGGGTCTCCGTGGTGGTCACGCTCTCATGACTCCACTAGGCATGGCGCTTGACACTGATGGGGTTTCTCTGCTGCAATTCTGACCCCACATTTCCACTTGGCATTGCTCTAGCAAAGATTGTCTGTGGTGACTCTGCCTCTGCAACAGATCTCTTCCTGGGCCCCCAGACTTTTCTATACATCCTCTGAAATCGGGGATTAGCCTTCACAGCTCTAGCATTCTGCAAGCCTGCAGACCTAACACCGCATGGACACCGCCAAGGCTTCCAGCTTGTATTTGCCAAAGCTGCATGGCCAGCCACACTTCAGGCCGATTTAGCCACAGCTGGAGTAGCCAAAGCAGCTGGGGTGCTGGTGCTGGAAGCAGCTTCCCAAGGGCAATGAGCCCATGAAGGGCTCCTCAAGCTTGTTCCCCAAGACCATTCTGTCTCCCTAGGTCTTTGGGCCAGAAATAGAAGACTTGGCCCCAGAGGCTTCTGCAATGCCTTCAGGGCCTTTTTCTCCTTCTCTTTATAATCCCTTTCCTTTGCACTAATCTTCTTAGCTAATGATCGCTGGGCTGCACCATTGCATGCTCTCTGCTTTTCTACCACATGGCCAAGCTGCAAATCTTTCAAATTTGTACACTCTGCTTCCCTTTTAAATTCTGGCCTTACATCATGCCTTTTCTGCTATAACTCATCATAGGCTGTTGCAAGTAGCCGCGCAGCTTCCTTAATGCTTTGCTGCTTGGAAATTTCTTCCACCAAACATTCTGGTTCACAATTCTTAAGTTCCACCTTCCACAAAGTCCAACGGCATGGATACAATGCAGCCAAGTTCCTTGCTATGGTGTAGCAAGGGTTATCTTTTGTCCAGTTCCTGATAAGTTCCTCATTTCTATCTGAGACCTCCTCAGAAGCATGGCCTTTACTATCCATGTTTCTATCAACATTCCGGTCACAGCCATTTAACCATTTAACTCTAAAATGTTCCAAAGTTTCTCTCATCTTTTTCTCTTCTTCTAAGTCCTCCAAACTCCTCCAATCTTTGCCTACTACCCAGTTCCAAAGTCACTTCCACATTTTCAGCTGTCTGTATAGCAACACCCCACTTCCAGTACCAATTTTTTGTATTAGTCCATTTATGTTGCTTATAACAAAATACCTGATATTGAGTGATTTATAAAGAAAAATGAAATTTGTTGCTTACAGTTTCTGAGGATGGGAAGTCCAAAGTCCATCTGGTGGTGGCAACAGTGTCTTGGGGTCTCACATTGCAAGATGGTGGAAGCAGAGAGAGTAGAGAGAGCAGAGCAGAGAGACAGACTCTCCACTTAATTTAAAGCCCTCAGAACCCCGCCCCTGACCATCATTTTTAATCCATTCACTACTGCACAGTCCTACAATCCAATCACCTCTCAAGGCCCCACCTTTCAATTACCATAATAGGATTTCCCACCCTCTTAACAGTCACAGTGGGGGCTAAATTTCTAATACATAAAACTTGAGGGACACAATTCAAGCTTCAGGGAGTTTGGGGGGGACATAATTCAATCCACTACATTGCTGTTATCACCATCATTATCTTCTGCACCACCAGTGAGATTTTCTAAAGAAGTTTTCAACCACTATCCCACTCAAGCCCTTCAGTTTGAACAGATATTTGTACACCCAACACCCATGTTCATACCAGCATATTCACAATAGCCAAAGGCAAAAATGACCCAAACGTTTATGGAGGGATGAACAGATAAACAAAATGTGGTATATCCCTTCAATGGAACATTATCCAGCCTTTAAAAGGAAGGAAATGCTGACTCATGCTGCAACATGGCTGGTCCTTGAGAGCACTGTGCTAAGTGAGATGAGCCAGCCACAAAAGGACAAGCCCTGGACGATCTCACTTATGTGAGGTCCCTAGAGTCATCAATCCATAGACACAGAAAGTAGAAGGGGGTTGCCAGAGGCTGGGGCAGGGGGGTGGGGAGTTACGTTTAATGGACACAGAGAGTAGTGTGGGAAGATGACAAAGTTCTGGAGATGGACGGTGGTGATGGCTGCACAACAGTGTCAATGTACTTCATGCCACTGAGCTGTACACTCAAAATGGTTAAAAGGACAAATTTTACGTTATGTATTTTTGATCACAATAAGCAAAATCCAATTTTAAAAAAAATCCCTTCGATTTCTCTGCTCCACCTACAGACAAAGTCGAAAGGCCAGAGCGTGTGCTCAAGCCCGTGAGGATCTGTCTCGGCTCATCCTCTCAGGCCTGGCCTCCTAGCTCTCCCTGAGCTGCAGCCACACCACACTCCTGGGGTCTCTGGGGCCATGAACTTGGACAACACTCAGCCTCCGCATGGCTCTCCCCTCCCCGCTCACATCCATGGAACGGGATTCACGCCTCCTCCTTCAGGAAGCCTGCCCTGACTGCACCTAGGGTGAGCGCGGGCCAGGCTCACCACGGACCCGGCACATGCTGTCGGTGCATGTGTTCCCACCAGCTGGTGGCATCGACTGTGTCCATCTCTCTTATGTGACTGAGCTGTCCTCTCACCCCAGCCCAGTCCATGACAATGAGGAAAAAGTCAGTGCACATTTGGCAAATGAGGAAATGAAGAAACAAAACTTTCTCAGGACAACAGCTGTAGTAGAGGACAGTCATGCTCCTGGGCTTTGTCATGTCCCTTGGCGGTGGCATAAATTGCAGTTTTTTATTTCACTAACCAGTAATCATCATAATCATCCTCTAGTCCATCTACTTAAACTTAACTTCTGATCCTAACTACTGGTCACAGTGTTTCACTGGGGAACATCTTTGACAACAAGGGCGTGCCTGCAAGACCATCCACCTGCCTCCTCGTCAGCAGGACTGGTTTGGATGAAGCTGTCTCAAGAAAATTGGACAAAGTCACAAGTGTAACAGATTGTCTCTCCAGAACCAGAGTATATTTGAAACAATTGCAGCCATTACCCTAAATTCAGCTGTAAGCAGGGAATTGAAGAGTCACTGACCAGGGAATGCCAAGTGTCATTTCTTACCTGGGCAGCATGCCCTGTGCTGCACCCACCCTTTCAGGTAACCTCAACACAGCTCAGGAGATGATAATTGGAGGGACCAGGGGCAAAAGACAAGTGCTGCGAATTTATACTTCACCTAACCCCTGCTAAACGAAAAAGAGCTAACTTCCCTCTCCCTATCTCTGCTCACCTACAGAGGCAAAAAGCACAACTTTTATATCAGAGATTGCAAAGGCAAATTGGATGAACTTCAGGAAAAGCCATTTGTAGCTGAAGATCTACTGAGATGCTTGTACCAAGATCACTGGAGTCCTGTCCCCAATCTCTGAAACTGACACAGATGATGAATACTTCCACAACGACACTTCTCAGAGACACAGGTGTACTTCCAATCTTGCCAGTGGACTTTCACTTGGACAAATCAACACATGGCATGTGGAGTATTAGGAATTAATCAAGACGATCTCTCTCGGCTGCATATGGGAGCTTGGTCACTGATTTCCCTGAGAACACTCAGCAAGCAGGTGGTGCAGCCAAAACAAGAACGCAGGTTTCCTGCCTGCCAACCCTGAACTCCTGAAAGCACATTTCAGCCACCATGGTATTCATGAAAAAGAAAGTCCTGGGCCAGGAACAAGGCCAGATGCTGACACACAGAGGCCACAGACAGGCCCCTGGAACCGTGGAGCTCCCGTTAGAGATCCTACTCACGCCTTCTGGCCACATGGGACAAACCTGTTCATTTGCTGACTCAGTCATTCATACATCCGTGCATCCCCCACCCACCCACTCTTTCACTCTCTGGGAGGCAGTGCAGCCCGAGTCCAGATCGGAATTGCTTGGTCTGAACCCTGGCTCTGCCACCTCTGTGTGTGATCTTGAGCAGGTTATTTGCCTCCCTGTGTCTCACTTTCCGCATCTGTAAAATGAGGACAATAATACTATTTATTTCATAGGGTGGTTGTAAGGAGTAAATTAACATATGTAAAATGCTTAGAACAGTGCAGTTGTATGGAAGTCCTGGACTCAGTGCTAAATTGCAGGAGACATGCCTCCAGTTCTGGAAGAAGGCACGCACAGGCCGGGCTGTTCGCAGCCCCCTCCCACCCACTTTGGCACTGCCAAGCAGCCGTGATGATGAAGTATCTACATGGCAGTCCCAGACCCGGGTTTCACAGAGTGGAGGAGTCTGGGGTCATGCGAGGTTGTAACTCATCCCAGGGCTCTGTTATCTCTGAGCTGGAAATTAACCAAAATAAATCAAGGTAAGATTTCAAGCAATATTTTGATATTACGCACATAAGATAGCGAGGCTTGTTTAAAAACACTAGCATGAGTAGAATGTGAAGTTTATGGGTTTTTCTAATGAGAGAGGCAAGAAATGGAACCGAGTGGTAATTTCTGACAATTCGTCTAAATGATGAGGCGGTGGGATTTCGTGGAGGAGGAAGTGGGCTGCTCTTGACCAAGGTCTGGCAGGGCCTCTGCACTGCAACCACAGAAATTTCTCTGTGCTCCTCTCCCTCAAAAGGCATGTCAGGTGTTAGAAAATCTTGGAATATTAATAAATTAAATAGAAAACTTTTCTTTTTATCATACAAGAACTCTTCCTGATTAGCCACCAATTTGAATGAGCTATAAAGCAGAAAGAATTTCATAAAAGGCATTTTTTAACTACTGGTTTTATTTTAAGTGAAGTTATTTTTGCAAGTACTGTGAATATGGCTAATTTTTCATTTTTCTCTAACTTGAAATATCTTTTACTCCAATACAAGAATGAATAAAGCTGCTATGAGCCTCCGTGTACATGTTGTGTGAGCAAGTCTTCATTTCTCTGGGATAAACGCCCAAGAGTGCAATTGCTGGGTCACGTGGCAGTTGCATGTTCAGATTTGTAAGAAACTGCCAACTGTTCCCCGGAGTGGCTGCACCATTACACACTCCCACCAGCAATGTGGTAGAGATCCACTTTCTTTGCATCCTTGCTAGCATTCGGTCTTGTCTTTATTTTTTATTTCCGTCGTTTTGATAAGTGTGTAGTGATGTCTCATGTGATTTTAATCTGCATTTCTCGAATGGAAAACGAAGTCGGGCATCTTTTCATATGCTTCTTAGCCTGCTGGGTGTCCTCTTCAGTGAAGATATGTCCATGGCTTTTGCCCATTTTCTAATCAGATTGTTTGGCTTTTTACTGTCGAGTGTTGAAAGTTTTTATATATTCTAAATACTAGTTCCTTATCAGATATGTGCTTTGCAAATATTTCCTCACTCTGGGCTTGTCCCTTCATCCTCTTGCCAGGATCTCTCACAGAGCAAAGGTTTTTAATTTTGATGAGGTCAATTTTTCCTTTCATAGGTTGTACTTTTAGTATCACGTCTAAGAATTCTAGGTCCAGAAGATATTTTGGTGTTTTTTTTTTTTTTTACAGTTTGACATTTTACATTTTTATGTCTGTGATCCATTTTGAATTAATTTTAGTCATATAAGGTGTGATGCTTAAGTCAAGATGATGAAGGCAGATTGTGGTACCAGGGTGGGAAGCTCGCTGAGAAGCGCACACGAACTCTTGGTGGGATGGTGGATATTCTATGACCTGACAGTGGCAGTGGTCGTGCAGGTGTGCACCTTTGTCAAAACATAACGAACTCCACAGTGAGAGTGGGTGCATTTTATTTTTTATAAATAATATTGCCTTGAGGTTGATTTTAAAAAAAAAAAAAAAGACTAAAGGGGAACGTCAAAGGAACACAGAAGCCACCTTGAAGGGCTTCCTCTAGTCAAATTGGGATAATTTGAGCATCAAAAAGAATAACGACTATAAAATAAGGAATAAATAAAAATCTAGTGGACCATAAAGAGAGAAAGAAGCTTGTCTTTATTTAGGAATTCATATCTAGGGAGGCAACACGTAAAGAAAAGCAAGGAAATGATCGTCGGGGAGGTCAGGGAGAGTGGATGAGGGAGCGAACACAGGGAGAGATTCTGGGGTGCAGCTCTGGCTCCATTTCTTGATCCAGGTAGTGATTATATCTAGTGTTCACTTTAGAATTATCTGTTAAACTGCACATGTCTGCACATACGCTATACTCATATTTCACAATAAAAAGCGTACACTTCATGTTCAAAAAAGAAGTGAAAACCCAAGTAGCCCATACAAAAAAGGATTTCCGTCCAGCAATTCCATTTCTCTAATCCAAGCACCTACTAAATTTGACAAGGGGAGATGCATATGTAATTAAAAATAGAATTAGCTCTTGTATAAACGTTATCAAGAAAGCCCTTTCTACAAATCCAGACAGGGCCTCTTAGAGAACCCAAGATGAGAAATATCGAGATGACAGAACAGAAATAACTTTAAAATATATTATCTCCCCTTGCTTAGGAGGCTTCGAAAATTCCTCAAGCTATGAAATGTCTGCTCTTTTCCAAAAATGCAAAGAGGAAACGAAATGGAGAATCTCATTAATTTGAATTAACACGCAGCTAACCTGGGGTCTTAAGTGAGTTGCTTCCTCAAGCTCTCTCTGAAAATTAAGTTAACAGAAGAAATTAGGTTTTCATAATAAAGGAATCTGACTGGAGTCGTGTGTGTTCGGAGGCCGGTGTCAGGGGCCTGCTCGTCTCTGCTCCCGTTCTTGCCTCCACGATGTCCCACTCCCCTGTCCTTACCTTGATAACGAAAGGCCGGATGACAAAAATTGAAAATAACAGGCAGATTCCATCTCTCCCAGCTCAACTGGGTGAAAACCTTTTCATCTTCATAAGCTTTTTCTTCTTCCCCTTCATTTTAACACATTTATTCCGCTTTGCCCAGAAAATTATTTTGGTGTCACACAGCTCTTTATTTATTCATTCTCGTGGATGAGAGCAGAAGGCTGGATAATGCAAAAGGATACAAATCCAGAAGCCTTTTATATTTGCCTTTCGCATGTGGACTTGTACTTGCGTTTGGTTATGCATATGTTTAACATTCTGGGGATTCATTTCAGGCCAAATAACTGAGTCACAGGATAAGCCTCTACCTGGAAAAAGTCTGGGACTCTACTACCCTGGGTCCCGAACCCCACTCTTGAGCCAACGTGCGGCCCGGAGAACAGGCAGCGTGGCTGCTCGCTCGAGAGCGGAACGAGACCGGCCCCGTGCCCACCCGCTGCCCGCCCTCCTCCCCGAGCGAGCAGAGCCGGCCTTTCCCGGGCCCCGCGTGCTCCGCGAGCCGGCGCTGCTCCCGTCCCGGTTGCAAGCACAGCGCGCGCGGCTGCGGCCGGAAGGGAGACGCGCCCCCGGGGAGGTCGGTCCCGAGACGGCCCCTCCCAGGCCTTCCTCCCCGGCCAGTGCGCGGTGTCCCGCTCACACCTACGGGGGGCGGGTTAGACACCAGCAGCGGAGGACCGTGGGGAGCAACCATGATTGTATTCTAACCTGTCCGTCCACCAGAACGGGCAGGTCGGTAACACGATCCCGCCAACAAGCGAGCGGTCGACCGTGCGCAGCAGCCGCCTCCGAGCCCACCTCCCCCCGGGCCCTCTCCCCCAGCAGGTGACACCCCTCCTCGTGACGGGCTAACTTACCTGTCGACAGGGCGGCCCGCATCCGTCCTTCCTGGCCCCCTTCTCCTTCGTGCGACTTTTCTTCTAGAAACGGCACGGCCACCGCTCAGCGGCCCGCCTCTCTTCCGCAGCAAGGGCTCACGCTGGTCTTTACCCCCGGCAGGGAGCGCAGGACGTGGGCAGGAGAGTAGCGGGGTCGGAGAGTACTGCAGAGGGGTCGGATGCTACCGCAGCAGCCAAGGCATGAGGGGGAGGGCGCGAAGGAAGCAGGGAAGAGATCCTGCAGTTCTCGAGCGCGCGCCCAGCGGGCGGAGACAACACCTCCCCGTCCTGCGGCTTCTGCGAAGCGGTCGGGAAGTTTCAGGAGCGGGCGGGCGCGGGCACGTCGACCCCAGCGTGAGCGTGAGCGTGAGCGGCGTCCTGCCTCGGAATCCCGCCCCGCCCGCTCCCCTGCAGTTCCTCCCGCCAACTCCAGAGGGCTCCCTCGGTCCTCCGGGTGGGAACTGCCCCCGTGCCGCTGCCACTCTGCATCCCCAGCAAACTCTGTGCTCAGAACTCTGCCCCCGGCTCTTGATGTGCAAAGGAGTGCTTTGGAAACAGGAGGTAACAGAAGACAAACCTTGTCTTTCTCTGGGCTCAAGATAACTCCTTTGTCATGCAACCTGAGCAGTCACTCCTTTTTCTGGGCATTTGCAGCCTCCCCCCCCCCCCACCCCAAGCTCTGACTGCCACTGACTCAAGGCGGGGGAGCCCGCATCATCTACAGGAAAGGAAAGCACAGTTTAATGTCACAAAAACGTTATGCCTGCAGCGTTCTTCAGAAAGATCGCTCAGGCTGCAGTGCAAGACATGAATTAAACGTGGACAGACAGGAGACAGTGAGGCCATTTAGGAGGCCATCCCAGAAATCCAGGCAAACGATGACCGTGGATTTAACTAAGGCGATGATGGTGGAATGGAGAAGAGGCAAATCGAAGAAATACACAGATATTAATATTAAGATATTAAGGCTTCATTCTCAGTTGCTCGCTGCAGGAGAAGACAGCCTTTACGGGGAGAGAAGGGGCAGCTGGGGGGGCGTGGATGGGTGCAGAAGGGTGGGGACCAGAAGGAAGAAACAAGATCAGCTCAGGCCAGGCCTGTGAACACTAGGAATCAGGGCTGAGTATTTGGCTTGGCACCCCAGGCTGGGTTTTCAAGAAGCACGTGTTAAGACAAGAGCTTGGGATGCAAGATGTTCACCAGTGACTTTTATCTGCTGAATTGTGTCCCCCAATATTCACATGTTCAAGTCCTAACCCCCACTTCCTCAGAATGTGACTATATTTGGAGGTAAGATCTTTAAAGAGGTAATTAAGTTAAAATGAGTTCATGAGGGTGGGCGCTAATCCTATATTACTGGTGTCCTTACAAGAAGAGGAGATGAGGATGCAGACACAAAGAACGGGAAGACCACGTGAGGACGCAGGGAGAAGACGGCATGGCAAGCCAAGGACGGGGCCTCAGGAGAAACCGGCCCTGCCAACGCTGGATCTTGGACTTTCAGCCTCTAGAATCGTGAGGAAATCGATTTCTATTGCGCAAGCCCCGAGCCTGTGATACTCTGTTATGCAGCCCACACTGACTATGCAGAGATCAGTACCTGCAAAGGGGAAAGGGAGGGGAAAGGGTGGGGCAGTGTCAGCCCCACAAAGCTGTAAGCCGTAGGGCAGGGAGCTCTGCGGCACGTGGCTCGCCAGAATCCCAAAACAGCTGTGCCTCCTCTCTACCTCACTCGGTCACCAGACGTGGCTGCCCTCGTCCCCAGGCCAGGCAGCTCTCTGCAGCTGCGGAGGACCCTGCAGAGCTGTCGAGTGAGAGGCTGCCTGCTGCCTGAGCCCCATGCAGGGCAGGGTGCTGCCTGGAAGTGGCACATCTCCATGTGGTCACAGCCCACCCCTTGTCCTGCTCCGATGTCTGCATCTCTCCAAGATTCCAGCAGACCTCTCTCCCCGAGGAAATGTATTTGTGACGCAACCAGAGAGTCCCACGGTCACGGACTCACTCCACACCTCCTTTGCTGTAAAACAGGTCCTCTAGTCTGATGCTATGTGGGATCTCTTTTAAAATGTAGATTTTATTACTATTCAGGTATAGCGAGGCCAACAGATCAAGAGACAACTGCCATTGAAAAGATAGTTTATTACAGTTCCCAAGCATGCCGCACTGTGGGGGACAGGAGGGGGGACACAGCGAAGCATCGGGGTTGGTCAGGAGGAGAAGGAAGGGTGGGGATGTGGACAAGAGCCTCTGTTGTGGTAGAACAGGAAGAAGTAGGCGAGGCAGGGTGGGCAGGCTTAAGACTGGCTAGTTTGAATAATTCAGCAGGCCCTAGGGTGTAGGGCTGTCCCCAGTTGTCTGGTAACTGGCCCTGGGGTGATGAGGGCTAGAGGAATATTGGTCCAGAGTGTGAGCACTCCATAAAGAAGGTTGGGGTGTGGGCTCTGGGTTGGTGCCTATGAAAGGTTCACTCACCAGCAAGTCATTCACTGTCACTAGGAACTTGTTAACCCTAAGAGGGACAGTTTCCCCCCAGTCAGTGGGGCCTGATGACCAAACATCAGAATAAAAAGACATGCTTCAAATAGAAAGACATACTCGTGAATCAAACACGATGTAAGCCCTTGCTGAGGCCACTTGAGCAGAAATGGCAAACCCATATCCGGAAGGTGTAGCTTTCCTATGAAAATGAACCTTGGCACTTCCAGAAAGAAATAAGTCCAATGGAATCATCTTGCCACCAAGTGGCCAGCTGAACTCTTTGAGGAATGAAGCCACAGTGGAGGCTTCATGTTGGTCTCTGTTGCTGGCAGGTCAGACATTTGGTAGAGACAGTAGCAAGGTCAGCGTGGTGAGCGGAGCTGTGCTGCTGTGCCCACGTGTAGCGCCCATCTCTGCTGCCCTGGCCGTTTCCTTCCTGTTCTCCTCCTGCCAGCACTGGGACGGTTAGTGATAGAGGCTGACTGCCGTCAAATGTTTGAGTCGTTTTGTCTATTTGCTTGTTTGCTGTAGTGGTTTCCAACTGAGACAATTTTGCCCTGCTGTCCTAGGTATATTTGTAATGCCTGAAGACGTTTTGGTTGTTACAGGTGGGAGGGTGCTAGTGGCATCTAGTTTGTAGAAACCCAGGGTGCTGCTGAACTTTCTACAATGCACAGGACCCACAACAAAGAATTATACAGCCCAAAATATCAGTAGTGTCCACAACTGTGTGCCTCTTCCACGGCACGTGCTCTGTGGCTGATAACTTGTCTAACAATTGTCTTCACTCTCCATGATCACCCGTCCCTCCCCACGACTCTACCCCAGACCTCTTTGTTCCTAATCTTCCAATCTCATTCCTTCTGGGTTCCTGACCAGTCAACCAAGCCATTCTCCATTGCCTGTGAGTCCATGTATATTCTGACTTTGTGCCACCTTCCTTGCCATACAAAGTTAACAATCAGGTGTACTGCCCAAAGATCTGACCTTTGGGAAGAGTTTCTCTTTGCCATTGTCTTTCAAGGTCATTCTCAAAAGTAGTGTACTTGCTGTAGTGTAGGGTACAAAGTATTTGCTGCCCATGTGTGGCTTTCCTCCACAAACCAAGCCAATCCACCTATAAACCCAGCTCAGGCTTTCCCTTCTTCCTTCTTCTGATCGTAAAGGAGCCCGCCCCCTCCCCCCCCACCACCACCACACACACAGCCAGAGATGTGAATTGAGGTTAGAGGAGCCGCTACATCTGAAGTAGACATCATCAAGATCTGGAACGCCTGCTCATGAAGCTTGTCGGCCCTCTAGTCCTGGTCATGTTCCATCCTAGATATGCCAGTTTCATCTAACATCTTACAAAGGGTTGCTCCTGACTCCACCCAATCTTATGACTTGTGGAATGTGCCAGGACCCAGCTCATGATAGGCAATTCCCCTGCTGGGTCATTTTCTGTATCGTGGTCAAGGAAACATGACTACCAGGACGAGCACAGCAGAGGCTGTGTTTCAAAAGCTGTGTACGTCCTCACAGGAGACAGCACAGCCTTGCTACGGAGACTCAGGGTCTTGTGATGTGATTCACCCCCTGGGGCTTGTCACAAACTCCACACGTCATTTTTTTCCTACCACTGATGCATCCAATCCAATGGTCCAAGTGGCATGAATGCTTGCCCTGAAGCCTAATCCCACTGCAGAGCCCTTTCTTGTTCTGGGCCCTACTCAAAGCAGGGAGGCGTTTACATCACCCAGTGTACAGCAGGAGCAGTGTGGGGTGTGCCATGAAGAGGCCCACCTTGCACGGTGCTGCCTTCTTCACTGTGAGAGGTGCAGGACAGGGTGATTTGTCTTTCATTTTGGAGGGGACGTCTCAGTACATCCCTATCCACAGACACCCTAAAAATGTTACTGATGTGGACAGCCCTTGAGTCTTTGCAGGGTTCATCTCCCACCTTCTGGAACACATGTGCCATGCCAAGGCCTCCAGTGTCCTAGCCCTCTCTTGCTTACCTAACCCAGTCAACATAGTGTCATCAGTGTGATGAACTCACACAGGTTATCCAGACAGTTCGGGTATCTTCAGACGACATTACAACAGAGGATGAGTGAGTTAACATAACCTTGGGGGAAAACTGCATATTTATATTGTGTGTTCCATGTGAAAGCAAACTATTTTTGATCCTCTTTTTCTAATTGTGATAGAAAAGAACTCATTTGTTGGATAGATGGCTGCATAGCATGTGCCCTGGGCTGTGTTTCTGCTACGGTCTGAGTGTTTTTGTCTCCCTAAAATCCACATGTTAAAATTCTAACTCCCAAAGTGATGGTATTAGGATCTGGGGCTGTTGGGACGTGATTAGGTCATGAGGTTGGAGCCCTCGTGAATGGGACCAGTGACCTTATAAAGAGACTGCAGAGAGCTCCCTTGTCCTTTCCACCACAAGAAGACACAAGGACAAGGCTCCATCTGTGAAGCAGGAAGGGCCCTCACCAGACACCAAATCTGTGGGTGCGGTGATCTTGGACTTCCAGCCTTCAGAATGGTGAGAAATCAATTTCTGTTGTTTACAAGCCACCCTGTCTGTGGTATTTTGTTGTAAACAACCAAACAGACTAAGGCAATCACTCTGCTTTGGCAAAGCTGCTACTTCCAACACAGCAGCTGCAATCAGGTCACAATTTGGTTGAGCCTGTGGTAGTCTACGGTCTTTCTCCAGGATCCTTCAGCTTTACTGGTGATTAGAAGAAAGTACGGTAGAGATTCCTGCGTCCATCACATTTTTTAAAGAGTCAGTAATCAATGACCTAAATACTCGTATAAGAAATAAAACTATAAAACTCCTAGAAAAAAAACACAGGGGTAAATCTTCATAACTTTGGATTTGGCATTATATTCTTAGGGAAGAATCAGTCCCTTGCCTTTTCCAGCTTCTAGAGGCCATCTGCATTCCTCAGCTCATTGCCCTTTCCCAGGATTGGCGTCACCCTGACCTCTGCTCTGTTGTCATATTTCCTTCTCTGACTCTGACTAAGAGCATGAGCAACAACAAAAATAGATAAACTGGACTTCATCAAATCTAAAAACTTTTTTGCATCTAAGTACATTTTAAAGAAAGTAAAAAGACAGCCTACAGAATGGGAGAAAATATTTGGAAATCATATATCTGATAAGTATTTAATACCCTGAATATATAAAGAACCCCTAATACTCAACAACAAAAAAGACAATCAACACAATTAAAAAATGGCAAAGGACTTGAATAGACATTTCTCCAAAGAAGATATACAAGTTGCCAGTAAGTACATGAAAATATGCTCAACATCATTAGTCATAAGGGAAATGCAAATCAAAGCTATGATGAGATAATGTTTCACACCTACCAGGATGACTGTAATAATAATAATCAGGATAGCCAGAATGTAACGAGTGTTGGCGAGGATGTGGAGACGTTGGAACTCTTGCACACTGGTGGTGCAGCCACTGTGGTAAACAGTTTGGCAGTTCCTCAAAATGTTAAACATAGAATTACCATATAACCCAGCAATTTCACTTCTGGGTTTATAGTCAAAAGTATTAAAGAATTAAAAATAGGCACCCAAACAGATACTGGCATAACAATGTTCATAGCAGCAATATTCACAACAGCTGAATGGATAAACATGTGGTATATATATATACAATAGAGTATTATCCAGCCATAATAAGGAATGAAGTTCTCACATATACTACAATGTAGATAAACCTTGAAAACATGTTAAATAAAACAAGCCAGACACAAAAGGGCAAATACTGTATGACTCCACAGTGGGGACAGGGAGGATTATGTGGGTAGCCTCCTAGGACCTTCCTGCCCAACAGTTCTCCATGAAAAACTGCAGTCAAGTCAAGGCCGGCGAAGACTCCAATCCACCCAGAATGAGGGTCTGGCTCACCACCTTCCAGCAACGATCCTCCTGCAGCCGACGCACCAGCAGAGGGTAAGAGGAGCACAGTCTAAGAAATCAGCTGTGGGAACCAGCAGCCTGGGGACCAGCTGCAGAAGAGGCGCTGTAGCGGGCACTTCTGTGTTCCTTGCTTGCTTTGTGCATCTTTCCTGCCACCCCTGCCATACTGCACCAACAGCACTGTCAGGGCTCAGAGTTTAGGTTTCACACGGGCCTGTGGCTGAATTAACATCACCTGCAAGGATGCAATGTCTGGTGAGATTTTGCAAGTCCGCTCTGTGGAGACAACAAAGGACAAGAGAGGCTGGACTGCACAGGACCCCTCCCCCGGCCACTCGTGGCTGGCAGGCTGACCTTCTGGATGGCATCCCCCAGGTGCCTTGCACTCTAGCTTCCAGGTAGGACCAGCCGGGGGAGCCACCATCAGGAGCCTGGGGGCACACCCCTGCCACCAGGTCCCTCCACAGCCACCCCGTCTGGCCATCCTCTGCCAGAGCTGCTGCTCTAGATTCCAGGAACCGCCCTGTCCTCTGCCTCCACAGGTCCAGCTGTGGTAGCCACCACCTGCTCTTGCTAGTCTCAGGACTCTGTACTCATCTTTGTTTCCTTCCCTAACCCCTGGCCACAGCTTTGTAAATATTCCCTCCTTCAAACTCTCCTCAATGCCAGTCCAAGAGTCTCATCTGTTTCCTGCTAGGTCCCAGATTTGTCCAAGTAAAAAAAGCCATCGAAACTAGTTTTTAAATTGTGAAATATGGGCTGACCCCGTGGCTCACTCAGGAGAGTGCAGCGCTGAGAGTGCAGCGGCGCTGGGAGCGCCGAGGCCGCGGGTTCAGATCCTATATAAGGATGGCCGGTGCACTCACTGGCTGAGCGCAGTGCGGGCGACACCAAGCCAAGGGTTACGATCCCCTTACTGGTCACAAAAAGATTAATTAATTAATTAAAATTAAAATTAAATTGTGAAATATAATTTACATGAAGAAAAAAGTCTTTGACATATGTCTAATACAGAGCAGAGAGTTATAGATTGAACAGCCATGCTGTTACCAGCACCTACATCAGAAACTAGACTGTAGCCAGCATGCCCGAAGCCCACCAACTCTGTATTCCTTCCCAGGGTGACCCCTTTCCTCCACTCAGAGATTAGTTTCCTGTGGCTGCTGTAACAAATCACCACAAACTTAGTGGCTTGAAACAGCATGTTTATGATCTTACAGTTCTGATGATCAAAAGTCTGCAAGTGGGTTTTACAGGCTAACCCCGGGGTGTCAGCAAGGCGGCTTTCCTTCTGGAGGCCGGGAGAATCAGTTCCTTGCCTTTTCCGGCTTCTCACAGCCACCCACGTTCCTTGACTCCTAGCCCTTTTCTAGAAGTTGCAACTTTCTGACTTTGGCTTCTGTTGTCACATCTTCTCTGACCCTGCTGCCTCCCTCTTATAAAGACCCTTGTGATTACATCATGCCCACCCAGATAATCCAGAATAATCTTCCCATCTCAAGGCCCTTAATTACATCTGCAAAGCCCTTTTACCATGTGCCATAATACATTCACAAGCTCCAGGATTAGGACACGGACATATTTAGAGGCCATTATTCTGTCTGCCACACCCACTCTCTGGATTATAATGATGACCATTTCTTTGACTAAAACCATTTTTTGAAAATTAATGATTGGGCTGGTTCATCACTACCTAGTGACTTTCTAGTTAGGCCACAGCCTGGTCACTGGCCATCATCAGTCCCTGCTTCTTCAATTTTGACTTCTGACCATTTTTAACTTCATGAACTCTTCTCTGGTACCATGACCCTGAGTGGTATGTTATTATCCCCAATTCACAGATGAGAAAATTGAGGCTCAAAGAGCCAAAGTAACTTGCTTCCAGTGGCTCAGCTAATAAATGGCAGAGCTGTGATTCAACACCCTGGCCTGTGTGACACCAGAACCTGCCCTTTCTACCCCATCACACTGCTGCCTTGAAGAGAAGATAACCCCCTTTATTTGAAGCCATGGATGAAGGTAGGATCCCCTGGGGCAAATACATTCTCATTGATACAGCAGCCATGAGAGTGGACAAAAATGTTTTGAGCTATGAGCCAAATGGAGGTGCCCCCTGAAAGATCAGCAGCAGCTCTAATTTACATTTTATTGAAATTTCCACTTTCTGTAGAAAAAATACCAAAACTGTCGACAGAGTCACCTTAGCAGTTGTGTAGCTTGTTGCATGTGAATGGAACAGCATGCTGGTTAATGACTGCAGAAACAAGATCTGTCCTGGGGTCATATTTCTAATACGCAGCAACAAAAAGCAGTAATGGAGCAGGCACGCAGCAGCAGGCAGTGTCAAATTTCAATTGAGAGGCATTTTCTGGATTTTGATTTTAAATGTTCTGTCGTTATAAAGTGAAAATAGCTTTTTTTTCCCAAGAGAGATAGGCATTGTATCAGAGGTGAAGATTTCGAATCGTGTGTGCCTTTTTGCTCAAGACACCAGAGAAAGCACGCTAGCCAAGTCTCTTCTCCCCAACACTTAAACTGAATCATCAATCATAGCATCAAATTACACACCACCTGAGAACAGCTAACTGCTTAGCACACATATAACATGAGCAGAAAAATATAGGTTAATATTTTTATTCCAAGATCAACTCAAAAGAACCTGTCTGACACCTACTTTGTACCACACATGGGGGTAGGGCTCATGGAGACAGCAATAATGCATCTGAAACAGCAACCAAGATATCAAACAGCATGACACCCAGCATCGTCATGCAGGACAGATCCATAGCTCTGCCAGAACTCAGAATGGGGGTCCTGCAGGGTGGGACTTACAGAAAGTGGAGAAGAATTAGAAGAACGAAGGCAAAAGCAATGGAAAGTGTAGGGCAAGGAATCTGTGTTCGTCAGGGTTCTGCAGAGAAATAGAACCAACAGGACATATAGAGATTATAGAAATAGGTTAATTATAAGGTATTGGCCCATGTGATTATGGAGACTGAGAAGTCCCACAATGTGCCATCTGCAAGCGGAAAGCTAGTGGTTGGTTCCTGTCTAAACCCGAAGGCCTGAGAACCAGGGAAGTCAATGGTGTAAGTCTCACTTCAAGTTTGAAGGCCCAGGGACCAGGAGTGCTGATGTCCAAAGGCAAGAGACGATGGATGTCCCAGCTCAAGAAGAGAGAGAGTAAAACTGCCCTTCCTTCACCTTTTTGTTCTATTTGGCCCTCAATGGATTGGATAGCGCACACCCACACCGGTGAGGGTGGATATTCTTTACTCAGTCCACTGATTCGAATGCTATAATCTCTTCTGGAAACACCCTCTCAGACATACCCAGAAAGAGTGTTTTACCAGCTATCTGGGCATCCCTTAGCCCAGTCAAATTGACACATAAGACTAAATATCACAGAAACCATCTAAACATTATATATCACATGGCTTTTCAAGTTGCAGATTTTGACCCAGTAGTGAGTTGTGAAATTAATTTAGTTCATTTTGAAAAAATCAGTAGAAAAATAATAGAAAATATCAGCGTATAGTCATGTGCCACATAATAACATTTTGGTCAGCAATGGACCATGTATACAATGGTGTTCCCATAAGATTATAATGGAGCTGAAAAATTTCTGTCACCTAGGGACATCATGGCCGTCATAATGTCATAGCACAATTACTTTTCTTAAAAAATAAAGTTAGTGCAGCCTGAGTGTACAGTGTTTATAGAGTCCATAGTGGTGCACAGTAATGTCTGACGGCTTCACGTTCACTCACCACTCACTCACTGACTCGCCCAGAGCAACTCCCAGTCCTGCAAGCTCCATTTGTAGTAAGTGCCCTGTACAGGTGTACCATTAAAAAAAAATCTTTTATACCATATTTTTACTGTATCTTTTCTATGTCTAAATATTTTTAGATACACAGATACTTACCATTGTGTTACAACTGCCTACAGTACTCAGTTCGGTAAGATGCTGGGCAGGTTTGTAGCCTCGGAGCAACAGGCTATCCCATGTAGCCTAGGTGTGTAGTTGGCCATACCGTCTAGGTTTGTGCGCACTCTATGAAGGTCTCACAACAACAAAATCACCTAACAATGCATTTCTCAGAATGTATCCCCACCGTTAAGAAATGCATGACTGTACGTTGCACATAGTCAGTATTGTATCATAAAAACTTTTATATGGTTTTGCATAGGTGAATTCATGTGTGCATGGGTCACAATGTGAAATGTATTTCTTACTGCAAGTGACAGTCCAAAAAAGATTGTAAAACTGATTTAAAGGAAGTTATGAACTCCTTATAAAACCAGGGCCTGTTAATCAAATTCATTATATGAATCTACTTTTCTTGAAACAGAAATCTCATAGTGATATGGGTTGAGTTCAGGAGCCCTTTTTCCTGCATTGCAACAGACAGTAAGTGTGCCCGGTGTGTGCTAATATTAACAACGGCAGCATTCATGGAGTGCTACTATGCTGTAAGTGCTTTTACATGTGTCCACTCTTCACGACTCTCCTGTGAAGGACGTACTCTTGTTATGCTTATTTTATGGACGGGGACCCTGGGCACAAGGACCATCACTTTCCCAGGGCCATGCAGTGAGGAAGAGCAAAGTACAGCTTGAAATTCAGGTTCTTGTTCAGCTTATGGATCCCTGCTAAGACTGTATGCTTTTTGAAGGCAAAATCCATTTTATTCCATCTGGCATATGTTTGCTTATTGTTTTGTATTCCTGGTATCTACTGCTGCACAACAACTACTCGAACTTAATGGCATTTAACAACCAATTTATTACATCCACAGATTCTTTGGGTCAGGAAGTTGGACAGGGTACCGAGGGGATGACTACTATCTTCTCCACAATGCCTGGGTCTCAGTTGGAAAGACGCAAACAGCTGGAGCTAATGTGAAGGCTGACGCTGCAATCACCTGGAGGTGTCTTCGTCATACGTCTGGTGCCTGGGCTGAGATGCCGTAAGGCTGCAGGTGTTGACCTGAGCCCCCTCCATGTGGCTCCCAGGCTGGGTTCTGAGCGAGGGTCTCCCGAGAGAGAGCATCGGAGGGTAAGCGTTCCAGGTGATTCAGACAGAAGCTGCATGCCTTTTACAACCTCGCCCCTGGAGATCACATACCAACTCTCCCACATGCGCTACTGGTAAACCCATCCAGATCGAGGGAGAGGGACACAGACCCCACCTCCTGATGTTTTAAAACCACCACCACATGACATTCTCAATTTTCTTAGGTCCCAACTAGTGGATGAAAGCTTCCTGGCTGTCGGGACAACTGGATTTCCTCTAGTGTGGAAGAGCGAGTGGCTCACGTTCCTTGTGAGGCACAGGGCACTTTGTGGTCAATCATCTACGCTTCATTATAATGATCTGTAGTCTCTAAAACAGCAAATGAACTGGAACCACAGATATACTTACTGCCTTCATTTAGTCGCTAGCATTAAGCTTATTTTAAAGTATTTTCTCTCCATTTGGATTGAATGCTTTTTATCTAAGCTTATCTTCAATGTCAGTAAGTTCAGCATTCCTCAACAGCTGGAAGCCTAGATATTATACATCTCCCCTTCCTTTAATCTTCTCTAAGTTGATCTTTATGGCCTTCAAATCCATTCATCACCACCACGAGCTGTCCTTCCACATTTGCAAGGTCTTCCATTAGCAAACCAAACTACTTCTTTATCAAGGCCAAAGTTCTTTGTCATTTTAATAGTTTATAGAGCTCTCTCCTGGAGCTGGCACAGAGTGTCATATTGTCCACGAAGAGCAAACGGATGCTAATAATGTTCTTGTGACATTTCACCTTAACCCATGCTAGGGCTCTTTGGTAAAATTATTCCCAAGAAGAATCATAAGATGTGAGTATCCCTAAAATAGTCCACATTCTGTAAGATGATCTACAATTTGGCAGTTCTCCCATGAACAGAACTAGACACTAAATTTTATTTGTTCATCTCATTCTACAAAAGCCTTAGCTTAATTTTATTCATCTACATCGTCCCTAACTGATACAGGCAAATTACATCAAAAGGCCTAAAAAAGTCAATATAATCCACATCAAGAGAAAAGAAAGGAGAAGAGAGCTGAGAGCAAGGGGAGGAGAAAGCGGGAGAGAGGCGTGCGGGCAAAGGGAAGGGAGGGAGATTGGAGGAAGGGGGGTCCTCTTCAGAAAAAGGCCCCTGAAATCCAGAGCCGCACCAGGGCAAGTAATCGTGCTTCTCATTTGGGGCATGAGAATACAGAGCAACCAGAAGGCGGAGATTCAGAGTCTTCTCTCTTCTTCCTCAGGCTCTCTCCCACCACGCTCCCCACTGCTCAGAGAAGGGCGGCAGGTGAGCAGGCTTGAGTCACCTGTGCTAGCTGCTGGGCTCGCTGCAGGATGCGGATGGAAATCCTGGCCTGGGCCCGCTCCTTGGGAGGGTGGTCTATTATCTGTGTGCACATTATATGAAGCACTGTTGCACCGAGCCAGGTAGGGCCATGGACAGAACATGACGGGAATGCTGAGACTGGGGACAGCAATGCCAGTTCCCAGTACATGTAGTCTAGACGAGCCGGTACAGCCCTCACAGCAGCCAAGAGCTCTAGTCACCAATGCAGGGCAGGCCCAAGATCTCCGCCTGCCCACAGTTGTCAGGCCAGCTTCACAGAGGAGGTAGAGCTTGGGAAGGCAGGAGAGGGAACGTTATGTTCCAGTAACTGGGACCAGTTTGACTGGGGTGGGTGGATAGAGAAAGAACCAACTAGGAAGTTCCTTCAGCATCTCAAAGATCTTTTCCTGGAGCCATGTCAGTAAGGAAACCCATGGTATCTTGGAATTCCACCGAGGCCTGCCAGGAAGCATCCGCACCCCTCCCTGGGCCTCTGTCAGAGAGGGAAGAGCCATTTGTCTTGTGTACACTGTACGGCTACTGCAACAGAAAGCAGGCGTGGGCCCCTGCTGTATGCTTAGCAAGGCTGTGATCCTTGCAGCAGCAATCCCTCTGGGCTTAAATCACTGCAGTTCTCCCACTTAGGGCCGACAAGTGGTGAGAATGCTCCAAGCTTCTTTCCAGCCTTTCTGTGCCAGGTATTGTACATGCATAAATGCCTCCTGACAGCCCCAATAAATGGGTTCAATCCACAAAGCCGTTTTGTCCCAGTGAAGAAACTGAGGCACAGGGATGCCAAGTTACTCATCCAAGGTCACGTGGCTAGCAAGAGTTGTAGGATTGAACGCAAGGCATTCTGAGTCCAGAGGCTGCATCTTGACCACTCTGCCCTGTGACTTAACATTGCTCTCAAAGCCAGGTACAGACAGGCATGCCCTGCTACTGGGGGAGTTTGGATAAACTGTCTCCATGTGCTGGGCTGTTCCCTTGGCTAGTCCCACCTGGGTTCTGGACTCCCCAGGCATTGGCCACCAAGCGACCCCCGGCAGACCCCTTGTCCCAGATGGGACTGGACAAATTGCCCTTCGTGGCGTAAGCCAAGAAGGGATCCCAGAAGGTGAGTAGGTGCACCGCCGCCAACTCAGCCCACAGAGAGACACTCAGACGCAGCGGGGGTTCCCTCGAGCAGTTCCGTTTACTGTTTCTCAAACACTCGTGTATATAGCCAAGCAAGCGGGAATTTCCACACACAGAGCCAATCAGCGGCATGGTCATGCGTGCATGTACCTTACTTTTCTCCATCTAACCTACTGATCACGCCCTGATCACGAGCACCGAAAAGCATGACTACCAATAAAAAGTTTTCTGAAACTAGCAGTGACACTGCCCCTTTACTTCCTCTAGGTGCCATCTTGTGTGGACCATGTGGCTGGGGAGCTTACACAGCCGCCATTTGGTGCAGCTCATTTTTACCATAGTGATCACTATGACAGGCAGAGCAGCGGTTGTGACCCAACACCCGTGTCCTTGGCACAGCTTGCGTCTCTTCTTCCTAGAAAGTTGCTTTTCTGAGGTACAGCAGAGAATCCATCTCCCTTCTGTACTGGCACAGGACTTAGACATGGCAGAAGGCCACCAACTCCAGCTTCCCTCTCTTTCTGTACTCAAGCCCCAGGACTTCAGGCAAACCCGGAGGAACCCAGCTCTCCTGGTGGGGCCCAGACCCAACACAACCCCTAGGATCCCACCCATGGGACCCCGAGGGGCTGCAAGGGACACCTCGGCTCACTTTTGTAGTTTGTAACCTACACTTGGGTTCAGACAGCTTGCAAGAATTGAATTGAAACTCTTGGGATTTAGATCAAAATTCTGTGTGTGCATTTTTCTGGAAGGATTGCTTTCAATCAAAATTTCAAGGGGTCTGAGGCACAGTAACCAGTGCTTGGCCCTCAGTGGCCAAGGTTGTCTAGTTCATGGCCCATCAACTGCAGGTCAGTGACAGTTTTGAAGGACCCTTGTCCATGGGCTTTAGACAAAATGAAGGCCCCCCCGCAAAACTGAGAGGCACAGGTAAAATGGTAAACACGGACCTGACACATCTTGACTGTTCAATGAATATCAGCTGTCAATAAATTACAGTCAGATGATATTAAGAAATTAACCTCAAGGTGAGATAATGATATTGTGATTGTTTTTTTAAAGCCTCTTTGATGGGCAGGAGCAGATGAAAGAGGAATGGAAATTGTGACGGCCTTTGAAGCTGGAACTCAGCGCTCCTGGGTTCATAACACCATTCTCTCTACTTCTGCTGTTTTAAGTTCTAGAACAATTAGTTTTTCAAATCAAAATAAATCAAAACTACTTTTCATACCAAGATGCGAGTGACCGAGCCAAGCAAAGATGTTACTCCTCCCAGGAAGGGAAGCCTGCCCGGGGGCCCGCAGACCCAGGCGGGACGGCAGGGGCTCGTCCCCTCCCCAGCACCGACCCACCCGCCGGGCACGGGCACGGGCGCGGGCGCAGGGCTCACGTCGTTGGCGCTCTGCTCCCGGCTCGCCTATGGCTCGTCCGGCCACTTCAGGCGCTGCCCTCGCAGGTCTGCACCGCGGGTGGGCGGGCGGCGCGACGCGAGAGGCGGGAGGCGGAGCTCCCGCGCGGGGGGCGGTGCCCGGTCCCTCGGGGAGGCTTTGGGGCGGGGCCGGGAGGCGGGGCCGGGAGGCGGCCGGCGGGGGAGGTGGGCCCGGGCTGGGGCTGGGGGTGGGGCTGGGGCTGGGGCTGCAGCCGGCGCCGCGCGGCCCTCCCCGGCCTCCCCGCTCCTCCTCCGGGTCCCCGGCAGCCGCGGCCGCGCAGCCTTCGTCTCGGGCCGCCGGGCGGCAGGACCCACGCAGGCGTAAGTGAGCGGCAGCCGGGCCGCGGGGGTCGGCGGGCGCGGGCCGGGGGCGCGGAGGGCGCGGGCGTGCGGCCTGGGTGCGAATCCTGTCGGCCGTTTCTCCGGGCAGAGGCCACGCGGGGACGGCGGAGGCGGAGAGGACGGGCAGTGATGCAGACACGAGAGGAGCCGCCGAGCGTCACCGTCACCACCACCACCATCACCGTCACCACCATCGCCATCGCCATCCCTGACCGTCGCCCGTCCCAGCTCCCCCCACTCACCTCCCCTCTCATTACCTTGGGCCGGACCAACTTTATCAGACGGTTTCCTTTCCTGACAGAGCGACAGAGGTCGCCAGGTTAGGAATAAGCGCACTTGCTGGGGACGTTCCTCTTCCGGTTTCCGGTTTGCTACCTCGGTTTTCCCATCAGGAAAAGGGGCACAGTGACGCTTCAATCCTCATAGTCAGACTGAGACGGCTACTGCTTCCAGTTTTTCCAGCCCTGGTGCTGGAAGGTTCTATATATGTGTGTGTGTTTTTCTCTCCCTTGGTGGTGATAATGATGATAATGTGTCCATTACATTAGATAATTAGGCGGTTTAAAACTTGGTCTCTTTTGATTTTTGAGCGTCAAAATACCACCAGCAAACAGAAACATAAGGGAAGAGAAACTGACTAAAATAATACCAAGAATAGAAAGAAAACAGTCACTTTTGTAGGAAAAACACCCACGGGAGCTGGAGACGATGGCTTTCATATGCAGTGTGGAAAGTGCCTTTTTAGTATTTAGTGGCTGTAGAGCTCCTTACTTTGGACGCATGCAGTGTCCCCAAGGTGTTTTTCACCTAACACACACACACACACACACACACACACACACACACACACACACGCATGCAGTGTCCCCAAGGTGTTTTTCACCTAACACACACACACACACACACACACACACACACACACACACCGCCCTTGGGACTGTTAGGAAGCCCGGCAGGAGACGGCACAGGGACTTTCTTCTTATGAAAAGTAAAACTTAAGTAAACAAGCTCCTAAATCCTCTGCCTTGTTCCCTATTGGTTAGAAAATGAATCTTGAACTCCCATGTCTTGTGTTCTAGTCTAAGAAAGACAACTGGACAATACAAGTTTCTTGACATGCTTGGGAATTTTTCTTATGCAAAAGTCACCATAGCAGGCTCCTTTTTAATAGGGCTACAGAATCCAACACATTATGGTTCACCCTGTGTCCTACTTCTACAATGCAGTAGAAAGGAAAGGAGACAGTATTGAAAACAATGTGGACCCAGCTGAGCAGCAGTTGTCATTACCATGGTTTAAGATATCTCAAACGCTAAAGTATAATTATATGTCATTAACTCAAGCCTCTCTAATTTGTGAGGTGAGGTTTTAAAATAGTATATGTAATTCTGTAGAGAATGACTTGGAAATAATTCCTTTCCCTAAACATATTTCAGGGCCTCAAATTTAAGTACGGCAGAGTTAGTGCAAAACACTCACATTTTCAGGACAAAGACTTAAATCATTACTTGCTTTCCATTAGCATCTTAAGGAAGTTTTGTGCATTTTGGGCTTCTATAACAAAATACCTTGGACTGAGTGCCTTATAACAACAGAAATTTATTGCTTATAGTTCTGGAGTCTTGGAAGTTCAAGGTCAGGTGCCAGCAGACTCGGTGCCTGATGAGTGCTCACTCTATGCTTCCTAGACCATGCCTTCTATGTGTTTTCACGTGTCGCCAGGGGCAAACAAATTCCCTCAGTCCTCATTTATAAGGGCACTAATCCCATTGATAAGGGTGGGCCTTCATGAGCTAATCACCTCCTACAGGTCCCACTTCCTAATACTGTTGCAGTGGGAATAGGTTTCAACATATGAGTTTCAGGAGGACACACGTGTTCAGACCATATTGTTATATCCCACTTGAATCGTTTTAGCCAATATGTATTCTTATATCCCTATATGAGTTGTACTATAATTTAAAAATAATACATTTATTTTTGTGAGGTTTGATTTGCATACATAAAATGCACAACTCTTCAGTGTATAGCTTGATGAGTTTTTAACCTATGTATACTCTCATCTACCCTCCACCTACCAGAAGACATAGAATATTTCCACTGTGCCAGAGCGTTCCCTTGTGTCCCTTCCCAGTCAATGTCCCTTAAACACAACCACTACTTAACTTCTACCAACATAGAAGAATTTTTGGAAAAATGATTTCTTTTAAATTTTGCCCTATTAAATCTGGTTGGCCTATTCCTTTAGCATTAATGACTGAGTCTGGGCCCGGGGCCCAGTGCTGTGAGACACGAGCCCTGCTCCAGAGAGGCACGTAGGCAAGTAATGAAGCAAGCAGTGCTGCAAAGAGGGTTACCGGGCCCCAGGAGGCCTGGTCCAACCCAGTTCTGTCTTGTTTGGAGGAAGAAAGGGAAGAAGGCTCACTGGAGGATGTGCATTTTTAAGTTGGACCTTGAAAATGAGTGCAAGTTAACCAGGGAGGATGCCTGGGCATCCGGGTGGCCTGGACTGGGCAGTGGTAATGGGAATGGAGAGAAACGGATGGACTTGAAAGAGAATTTGAAGGTAAAATTAACAGCTTGGTGCTTGGCAGGTGAGGATTCAAGGTTGACCCTTGGCTTTCTCAGGTCTTATGAAAGGGATGCATGATGGTACCATTGGAAATATGGGGGAAGAATCAAATGTGTATAACATCTTCCTTTGATATGTTTCTTAATACATTTGGTTTCAGTTGCTAGTTAGTGTGTGAAACATTTAGATAGAAGTACCTACTGGGAAGTTGTAACCAGTACTGATTGAGCATGTTCTCTATGCCAGGCATGCTCTGTCATGTGGGGTGCAAGCACGAACAAGACAAGGATTCCTGCCCTTATGAAGTTCACAGGTGCAAGCTGCAGCCCGGGGAGCCACCAGGTAGAAGTGGTGACTGAAGGCTTCAGAGTGAATGAGATTACTCACAGATTTCGGTGAAAGAGCAGCAGCCTAGGATACAAAACCCCAGGGAACACTAGGAGACTAAGAAAGGACAGAGGAGATATGGCAAGGAAAGCAAGAGAGATTGGGCTTCAGAGGTCAGGGCAGTGATCCTCAGTGTCACATTCAGTGAGAAGTTAAGGAGGATGAGGACTGGAGACAGTCATTGCAGTGCTGCTCAACGTCAGGCCCCCAGACCAGCGGCAACATCACCTGGGAACTTGTTAGAAATGCAGATTCTTGGGCTCCACCCCAGACCGGCTGAATCTGAACCTCTGAGGGTGGGACCCAGCAATCTGTGTTTTAACAGGCCTTCCAGATGATTCCAATGCACATTAAAGCTTGAGAACTGTGGCTCTATTGCATTAATTGACGAAGAAGTCATTGGTAATTGAAAAACTTGGTGAAAGTGATTTCATAAAAGTCATACCCTATTTGGGAAAATTTTTTAAGTTTTTAACAGGACTGTTGAAGCTTTGTATTATTTTTTATTTGGAAATTTCAAATGTTTTATTATCTTTTGCGAGTTTGGGTTTATTTTCCTTCTCTTTTATATACTAGTTGATAATTGATTCATATTTTCTTTCGTTCTGTTCTGATTTTTGAAGTTCTGTTCTTATCTACTTTGAACATATCACTTTAAAGGGTCTCAATATGTCATGGCACCTGCATCATTGATGCTGGTTCACTGCCCTTGACTCTGAAATTGAGGAATTGGAATACCAAAACAGAGTGCAATCACGGAGATGAGTGAATCTCAACTCTCAATGGCAGCCTGAGAAAACACTGAGATGGTTGAATTAGCTCTTCCAAAAAGTTCCGAGGCTCTATTAGGGATATGTTTCTAATTATTTGAACTTGCTACTCATATGAAGTAATTGGAAGTGTGCCCTTTTCATCTCAAGTGATCCAACAACATAACCATAATTATGGTACTTCTGATGCACTTATGAAGGAAAGGACTCTTATTAACTAGGTCTTTTCCTGATTCTTTTGTTGTTCGCCTCCCAAGTATCCTATTTCATTTGACAGGAAGAATCAGAGCGTATTACGTTGTTTTGCTATCATCAGGGAACATCTGTGGTAAATGAGAGGAAACTGATGCAGGTATCACTCTTACGGCTGTCTCTGTTCAAAATGAAAACGTTGCTGTCTATAAAAATAAAAATGGGTAGGTAGTTCCAGTACTCTATATAGTAATAAGCACAGAGAAGTTCCTCAAATGTTGAGTGGATGGATGGATGGATGACAGATGAGTAGATGGATAAATAGAAGAGAGACTGGATGAATGGACAAGTAGATAAATGAATGGGTGGACCCACCTATGGAACAGCAGATGGAAGAGTGGGTGGATGGGTGGGTGGGTGGGTGGATGAATGGATGGGTAAATAGGTGGGTAGGTAGAAAAACAAATGGATGAAAAGATATTGTGAGAGAGTTCTGCCTAAAGAGGGAAAAGCAAGCAGTCTTTAAAAAATACTGTTCTCCCTGAGGAAGGTGCAGTGAAATGAGCTAAACTGAGCTAAAGATGTTCTAGTGCTGCAGCCTCTTGTTTCTAATGTGATCTTGTACATGCTCTCCAACATCTTTGAGCCCTTTATGTAAAAGGATAGTATCCCCCACCGCATCTGCTGCCGGGTTTGTGGTCAGGATCAAACTGTGTAATGATCATCCCACAAAGTAGGGAGGTAAAACAAATTGTATAGTGAATGTGTTGTTCAAACTGTAAAGTGCTATAGGAATGTAAATTATTCTTCTCATATGTGGTTACATAATGAATTGTAGTTTGGGGTTGCTATTAAATATGTTAGGACTGCACTTCGGTTCTCTTCTGGGGACATCCCAGTCACTCCTGTGCACACAAGCATTGGCGGGCTCCCTTTCCTGGGGAAGTGACTACTTCTCTCAGGAACAGGCAGTACAATGATCCTTGGCTGACGACACTGTACTACACTGTAGCATTCCCCCCACGTGGTATGAAGCATGAAGCACGTTACCAGCTTGTCGAACCTGTGATTTATTGATTAAAACAAGATGAAAACGTACACAAGGTTAACTTAAATTTCGTGCAAAGGGAAATATTAGACAAGTTACAACACGGGTGAGATTCAGCTGTCTGTGGCACAACTGCAAAGGCAGCAAGCACATGGATGGCTAATTTTCGGGAAACTCTAGCTTAATGCATCCAAGAGTGGGGTGCATAAAAGTAATCTGAAGTTCCTCGCTGATTGAGAATATATCATGAGCAGTTCATCTTCCAAGCCAAGTGCAAGCCAATGGTACCCAGTGAGCTGTTTCTCCTGCCCCTCTGCGGGTGCTAATGATCCTTGGAGATGGGCCAGCTTATCTCTTCGTTGTTTACAAAGTGTTTTCACAAACATTTTCCTTGCACACAGATTCTGTTAAATAGGTATTGCCATTGCCACTCTTATAGATGAGGAGGAAGGAGAAGCATTCCCTGTTGAGACCATGGAGCCAAGACTCTAGCTCAGGTGTTCTGGTGAGTCCAGTTCTTTTTGTCTAAGGACTTCCTAGTAATGAAGCTCCCAGAAAAGTGCATATCATATCTCAGAGGTGTTGGCCTTTTGATCCTGTTTCTATATTAACTCTTTGAAGAATCATCAAATGGGTGGAAATGGGATCAGAATTGGTAAGTTGCCAGCAAACAGCACTTAATGCACACAGCATACAAAGGAAGGTGTGCTCCCTGCATGGGCTGTTGATCCCGGCTAAGTGTGGGAGCCTACTAAAGCTCAAGTTGAACGTTTGTGAGAAGATGTGAGCGCCAACAGACCTAACACACCTCGTGAGCCTCTGGGCCATGTTCGTGGGACACATTCTTGCATGAGGGGCATGAGAAACATAAAAGCAGTGGGCTTTTTAGCAAAGCATTAGTGAACATTCTCAGGGATGCAGTTTATAATCAGTCCCTGGAGAACTGGCTCTTTGAGCCAGTTCACAAGAAAAAGGTCAATGCATTTGTTCATACCCAATTTATTCATACATCTTACAAGCATTTATGGAATGCCTCTACCTGCAAGAAGCCATAGGTACAAAGAAGCTTTCTTCCAATTATCTTTTTTCTTTGTGTCCACTTAACCTTTTACAAAAAAAGAACTGAGATGATAGAAAAATTAGGTAATAAGAAAGATTTTTGAAATAGTAGGAATATTGAGAACATCCTTTTGACTTTCATGTTAATTATTGGCCTCAAACACTCAACTCTGTCTGAAAATGGCTTTGCAGCTCTGGGGACTCTGATGAGAGCTTTGTTGATGTCATAGATTCTTCATGGAGTCAAGCACTTGAGTTTTTGTGTGGAAGATGACAAATGGTTGCATATTTTCTGGGACAGAGGCTTTGGGATAGCAGGTTCACAGCACTCCCTGTAGGAGTCTGTGTCCAGTCAGCATGAGTGGATCAAGGGAAGTGCACAGAACTTGGAAACAGGCCCCAGAGTCCTAGAAAAACCGTGTTCATTAGTGGGAAAAGTCCCACAGATCCGCACTGGAGGCCTAACGAGGCCATTTAACATGTTGGTTGCCTCTAAGTGAGCCATTTTCCTCTCTGTGCCTCAGTCTCCTTATCTGTAAAATGGAGATTATGGTAGACACTTGTGGGGATATTGTAGGGATCAGCTAACACTTTAGCTGAAGATTCCAGGCACCAGGCTAAACGTTTCTCTCACATTATCTCATTTAATCCTCATGACATCCTGCAAGGGAGGCGCCATCATTAGCCCCACTTTACAGATGAGGAAACTGAGTAGGGACAGCACTACAGAGTAGACCCTCAGTAAATTGAGCATCTGTTAGTCTAGTCTTCTCTATTCTGTCCCTGACTGTGTGCTTTGCGTCCCTGGCCTTCATTCCCCCCATGGGTCAATGAAGACAAGGGTACCCGCCTTATCACTGGGCAGTAGGCTTTTGGGGACATTCAAATAAACTTTGGCTATGGAAGCTCTCTGTAATGGGAATGCGCTCTAGAGACACATATGGCCACAGTATGTCGCATCAGGGGACCACTGATCATGCCCACCTCCCACACAGGGCTGGGCACCACTGGACCCCTCTGCTAATGGCCCAGCAAGAAGGCAGAGGTGCCCACAAAAAAGGGTCCTCCGTGCTTATGTCCCTGGTCTCAGCTCCACATGCCATGCTTGCATCCCTCGCCATCTTGACATCCTCCTAATCCCATCCTGAAATCTGACTTTGAGTGACTCTGTTAAACAAGACCTTAGCCCTGGCTGCATTTTAGCAGTCAGAATCGGGGCAAGAGAGAACAATATCCTTGATGAGCAACTTGCTTCTTATCTCTCTTTGGATGTGATGGCATGAGCTTACTTCTTTAGAGAATGTTTCCAACTGCATTGCTGCTTCCTGCCAAGTGGCCACCGGTTGGGTGACTGCTTTGTGCTCCCATTGCTCTTTCCATAGTGGTGCCCGTTCTCAACATTGGCAGAATAGGATTTGCCATGTCCAACTCGTTCAGGTTGGTGTCAGCTCCTCGCAGTGGCAGGGGATGTGTTTTATTGGGCAGTTATTGGACAGAGTAGGAAGGAAGAAGAACCCCTAGGACTAGCTTTCGGGGGTTGAGGAGCAGGTGACAGCAGAGATTCATGCAGGAGGCGAGCCCATGCTACAGGAGGGAGGAGAAGAGAAAAGAGAGGGCGTGCCGATGACTTTGGCTGTGATTGTGCTAAAGGTCAACACCCGGGGTGAGGGGTGGGGAAGGTGCATGTTTTTGTCAATCTGAACCTGGGTTCCATGTCCCCGAGCTGGAGTCTGGTTCCTAGTTGTACCATGAGGACTCTTGGCTTGTTTCCTCAGGGAAACCCATATGCTTTCATTACAAAAAGTGTTGACTCTGCCTGAGTTTCATGCAGGACTATGAAATGTAAACATTTGTGTGAGAAAGTTCATTATTTGTCCGATGCTCTCAATGTAATAAAAGAAATAATATCTAACTTAAAATTAAAATTAATTAAAATTAAAACAATAGCTTCATCAATGGTAAATTAAAGTCTTAATTTGTGCACTTGCTAATTTTTCCTCTCTGCTACATCAAAGGAACAAAATGAATACTACAAAAATGTCTCAAATGTTTGCAATTGATTACTGTTGACATCCAATAACCATGACTTGCAACGGAAAGACAGACGACAGCTTAAGCTCACAGACACATTGCTCTGTACCTCAGCAGGTTCTGTCTAACGCAGTCTACTTGCCATGTGGAAAGCTTTCTAGAATATTTTGCCTTACGTAGTTTCCCAGAGACAAGATGGTGGGTTGAAAAGAATATTGAACAGGAGAGAGGAACCTGGGTTTCAGTCCCAATCCCACTTCTGTTTAAGCACCTGACATTTGCAGGTCATTTAACCCCTCTGAGTCTCAGTGTCCCCTTTTGTATAACGAGGGTGTAGGGTGCTCAGTTGCCAGGCTCTGTCCCAGCTCTGCAGTGCCATGACTCTGAGGTTCTATTCCTTCATGGGCCTTCTCCCATCTCTTTACTCTTACATTCTGAACTCAAAACCCATTAACTGTATGCTGTTACCATAATTACCCAATCACTGAACACCGCATGATGGAGACTAAAGTCACTACTATTTATGTTCAACTGTTTCATTATTTTGGAGGGAGGGCGGGAAAGAGCAGTGTGCATGAAGCTCTAATTACAGTAATATAGTGCATTAGATTATAGCTCTCTTTTGCCCTATTTTATTGATGATCATTGCCAAGGAAATACAAGCCAAGGTTTTTCTTTTCATGCTTACACTGCCCATATTCCACACATCAGACAAGAGGCCAGCACTCCCAAATGAAAAAGATGAAGTGAGAGTATGATCCTCAGTGTACAGAGGGTCAGCGAAGGGGAGGGCAGGGGCTGCGCCCGCCCGCACTGCAGTCATGAGTGGGAAACACACTTTCTGGGGCTGTCCTGGCCTCTGGTCCCCTGCATCTTTGGCTTGAGGCCCAGAGGGACTGTGCCCCTCAAACTGCATGACTGTGCCACTAAGAGGCTCCACCCTGTGCCAAGGGTACAACAGGGAGGAATCTTTCTACAGTAAAATTTTTTAAAAATATTTTTACAGAAGAAATAGTAGCCAAACTCAACTTTAGCATGGAGTAGAATGCAAACTTGCACAGATATTTAACATGGAGCAAAAGGCTTAAAAGAAATTTCAAGCATATAGAGATTGATTAGGGGTTTTCCTCCATATCCTCACTACTATTCAGGGCACATTGGTGGAACACAAGGAAAATGGTCATTGCTAACATTTATGCAGTTCTATGAACCATTCTAAGCATTGTTATGGGATTCTCTGTAGGTACTCATAGTATAATCATCTCCATTTTGCAGATGAGGAATCAGAGGTACACAGAGTCAAGTAATTTGTCCAGAGTTCACACAGCTAGTACATGGCAGAGCTGACCCAAGTGGCTCCTCTCTTCCCTCACTCCTCACACTGCCACCCGCCCCATACAGAGAAGGCACCTGCAGCCACAAAGAGTGTACTGTCCCTATCAGAGACATGAAGGTAGACCTAGTGAAGCAAGGGAACTTTGCTTTAGAGGGTCTCCATAATTGCTTTCAAGACACATGGTGGACTTATCTCTCAAGCTTCCCTCCCTAGACCTTCAGAGACGCCAAGAGCAGAACAGAATCTCCTGAAACTGGCACACCTTCTAGAAGTAAGCAGATGCTCCCCCACCCCACCTTCTGCCCCCAATCAGCCAGCCCAGCCTCCCCAGCCACTGATGGGTCTGTCCCCCTCCTAGACCACAGAGCCGAGATGGCCTGCTTCTGTGCAAGAGGAGAGATGCAGAAAGGACCATATATTGTGTTTTATAACTGTGACATGGATTGAATGTGTGTTTAAGGAGAGATGTAAGCAAAAGTCCACAGTTTTCAATGGGAAGAAGGCATCAGGTCTGACTTGGGCAATCAAGGAAGGTTTTCTTGAGACAGTGGACCCTGACCCAGTGGGATGAGGAGGGGTATTCGAAGCAGGAGAGAGAGCATGAGTGAAGGCCCAGCATCAAAGTGCACAGTGTGCATCTGGGATCTGGAGGTGAATTATTTTGTTTGAGAGCAGGGAAGATAACGGTGTAACTAAGGAGTTAATGGCTTTGAACCCCAAGCTAAGGAGTTTGAGTTCTACTAAGAAGCCAGTGAGGAGCTGTTAAAAGTTATGGAGGTCATGTTGTATACCTTAAATACACACACACACACACACACACACACACACACACAAATATTTTTTTAAAAGCTATGGATGAAAGAAAGCAAAGAGTAAAATTTATGCTTAAGTAAATAAACCTGGCCACAATCTGTAGAACAGAAGAGACTGGAAGAAAGGGAGAGGCTGTCAGTTTAGAGACTAGTTAGGAAGCCATTTAAATAATCCAAGCAAGAAATAATGAGTTTCTGAACAGGCAAAGACATGCAACACGGATAGGAGCATACTTGTAACTCAGGGAGTATTGAGGAGATGGAATCTTCAAATATTGTCCCAGTATTGGAAATGGAGGCAGATGTGATTCCTAAAGCTAGGAAAAGGATGGTTAAATTAAAAGAAATATGGATTTCTGCTTCTAGAAAGATGGAGTAGAAGTGATTGACCTTAACCTTCCTGCTAAGTAGAGCTAAAAGCCCTGGATGTTATGTGTAAAATAAACATAAGAAGATTCTAAAAAGTGGAGAGAAGGTGGCAGACCCTTAAGGACCTCAGGACATGAAGAATGACGTGGTGGTGAGTTATTTGGGAGGTATTCTGCTTCCTGGATTCCACAGTCTCATAACATGTTGAGCAAGAAGATCCAGTTGCTAATCCAGTGAGGATTCCATCAACATGGACAAAGCAAAGAACACAGCAATGCTAACCACCAAAGGAAGAGCCCTGATCCTGGCCCACTGCATCTGCCATGGGTTCGGAGTCACCAAAGAGGATTCACACAGAAGGCAGTGGTGGAACAGCACTTGACTCCCAGAAAGGAGAAGAGATGCAGCAAGATCAGCGTCTGTCATGTGTGCCAGTCCCACATGGCCAGCAGGTCTCTACCAATAGCCAATGCAGGGAAATGGACTGTACACCTTCATACTGCAGGTGAAAACCTCATGCTTCCTTGGCAGATATACTCTTGAGGCTGGGCAAATGCCATATGATGCACATGCCTAAGTAGTAAAAGGAAGCTCACTGCATAACCACACAGAGGAAAGTTTTCTCCTAATAAGGAGAAAGAATCTTCAGCCAAGTGACAGCTCAGCACCTGGCTTCCATACAGGGGACTGTTCCAGGCCCAGGACAGTGATTGGGCAATTTTGGGGAGGTGTGACAGGTTGATCAATGGCTGCTTCCCCAATGTAACATAATACCAAATGTCTAGGCTTCAGTCAAAATCACCCATCGTATGAAGAATTAGGAAAATCTCAACTTTAATGAAAAAAATCAAACAACAGATGCCAACACTAAGATGACATCTATGTTAGAATTATCCAACAAGGATTTTAAAGCAGCCATTATAAAAGTGCTCTGAGTGATTACAAACACATGGGGAGCAAATGAAAAACTAAAAAATCTCAGTGGGAAAATAGAAGATATAAAGAAGAACTAAATGGAAAATTTAGAACTGCAAGATGCAATAAATAAAATAAAGATCTCAATGGATGTACCCTAACAGCAGAATTGAGAGAAGAGAGGACAGGATTAGTAAACTTGAAGACAGAGAAATAGAAACTACTCAGTCTAAATAACAGAAAACTGAACAACAACAAAAAATAAACAGAAAAAGAAAAGAATAGAAGCTCAGGGGCCTGTAAGGCTATAAGAAATTATCTGTTGGCCATTTGTATATCTTCCTTAGAGAAATGCCTACTTAGCTCTTTTGCCCATTTTTTAATTGGGTTGCTTGTTTTTTCTTGTAAAGTTGTTTGAGTTCTTTATATATTCTGGATATTAATCCTTTGTCAGATGTATATTTTGCAAATATTTTCTCCCACTCTGTTGGTTGTCTTTTAACTCTGTTAATTGTCAACATCACTCAGCATCCAGGAAATGCAAATCAAAACCACACTGAGATACCATCTAACCCCAGTTAGGATGGCTAAAATCCAAAAGACTCTGAACGATAAATGCTGGCGAGGTTGCGGAGAAAAAGGAACTCTCATACATTGTTGGTGGGACTGCAAAATGGTGCAGCCTCTATGGAAAATGGTATGGAGGTTCCTCAAACAATTGCAGATAGATCTACCATACGACCCAGCTATCCCACTGTTGGGAATATACCCAGAGGAATGGAAATCATCAAGTCGAAGGTATACCTGTTCCCCAATGTTCATCGCAGCACTCTTTACAATAGCCAAGAGTTGGAACCAGCCCAAATGTCCATCATCAGATGAGTGGATATGGAAAATGTGGTACATCTACACAATGGAATACTACTCAGCTATAAAAACGAATGAAATACTGCCATTTGCAACAACATGGATGGACCTTGAGAGAATTATATTAAGTGAAACAAGTCAGGCACAGAAAGAGAAATACCACATGTTCTCACTTATTGGTGGGAGCTAAAAATTAATATATAATTCACGCACACACACACACACACACACACACACACACACACACACAAAAAACGGTGGGGGGGGAAGAAGATATAACAACCACAATTACTTGAAGTCAATATGACAAGCAAACAGAAAGGACATTGTTGGGTGGGAGGGAGGGGAGGGGGGAGGGAGGGAGGTTTCGGTGATGGGCCACAATAATCAATCACATTGTATATCGACAAAATAAAAAAAAAATTTTTTTTTAAAAAGAAATTATCTGACATTCATGTTATTAGAGTGCTGGAAGGGGAGCATTGAAAGGGCAGGGCTACAAAAGTACTCAAAGATATAATGGCTGAAAATTTCCCATGTTTGGCAAAAGATATAAACCTTTTGTCAACTAGCTGAGTAAATCCCAAAGAAGATAAACCTGAAGAAATATATATATCAAAATACATCATCATTAAACTTTTAAAAACTGAATGCAAAAATTTTAAAAATCCTGAAAGCATCCAGAGAAAAATGGTGCCTTACTTACAGGGGAAAAACAATTTGAATGATAACAGATTTCTTATCAGAAACCATAAAGCCAGAAGAAAGTGGCACAATATTTTTCAAGTTTTGAAAGAAAAGAACTGTCAACCTAGAATTCTATATCCAGCAAAAATATCTCAGTAATGAAGGGGAAATTAAGACATTCTTAGATGAAGGAAAATTCAGAGAATTTGTAGATGTACCCCAAAAACATAGAATATAGAACTACCCTAAAGAATGGCTAAAGGTATTTAAACAGAAAGAAAATGAAAAAAAGAATCAGAGAACAACATGAAAAAAGGAATAACGTAAGCAGAAACATGGGTAAAGAGAATAGGCTTATCAATTTTTATGATGGAAACAAAAATTATAACATGATTAATGGGCTCTAAAGGGAGGTAAGTTTCTACACTTCACTAAATTGGAACAATGTCAACACCTGTAGACTGTAATAAGTTATGTATACATAGTCATGTAACACATAACATTTTGGTCAATGACATACCGCAAATAGGGTGGTCCCATAAGATTAAAATGGAACTAAAAAATTCCTATCACCTAGTGACATTGTAGCCATCACAACATTGTTGTGCAATACATTACTCACATAAAAGCAATAAGCTATACCATATAGTCTAGATGTGTAGTAGGCTATACTATCCAAGTTTGCATAAATACACTATCATGTTCACATAATGAAATTACTTAATGACACATTTCTCAGAATGTATCCCCATCCTTAAGCAATGTGTGACTATATAATGTAATATCTTCAACAACCACTTAAAAAGTATACAAAGAGATACATTTAAATTAATAAACACTAAAGTTAAATTAAAATTAAATTCTAAAAATGTTCAAGTAATCCACAGGAAGGGGGGAAAAAAAGACCAGAGGAACAGAGAAACCAATAACAAAACAAAAAAGAAAAAGGAAAATGGCAGACTTAATTAAACCCTAAAACATCAATAATTACATTAAATGTAAATGGTCTAAATATGCCAAATAAAAGACAGATTGGCAGAGTGGATTAAAAAGCATGATTCACCTACGTGCTGTCTACAAGAAGCCCACTTCAAATATAATAATATAGGTAGGTTGAAAGTAAAATGATAGAAAAAGTTACATACTAATATTGCTTTTAAAAGGAGAAATTACTATATTAGTATGACTTTAGAGCAAAGAAAACTACCAGGGACAGAGAGGGACATTACATCACGATAAAAGGGTCAATACACCAAGAAAACAGCTATCTTAAGTGTGTATGCATCAAACAGCAGAATGTATAAATGTAAGGCAAATATAATGGATCTGAACAAAAACTGATAAACAGACAAATCACAATTATAGTTGGAGACTGAACACCTTCTCTCCACAACAGATAAAACAACTAGAAAGAAAATCAATATGACAAAAATAAAACAAACCAAAAACCAAGAAAAAAATCAATAAGAATATAGAACTCAATAACACCATCAATCACTATGATCTCATCAACATTTATAAAACATTCCATCCATCAGCAGCAGAATACACATTCTTCTCAAGCACCCATGGAATGTTTACCAAGCTAGATCATACCTGGGCCATAAGACAAACCTCGACAAATTTAAAGCTATTGAAATCATACAGAGTGTATTCTCTGACCACCATGGACTCAAAGTAGAAATCAATAACAGAAAGATACAGAAAATCTTCAAACGCTTGGAACCTAAATGGTACTCTTCTAAATAATTCATGGGTCAAAGAGAAAGTTTCAAGAGAATTGAAAAATACATTAAACTGAATAAAAATGAAAATACAACATATCAAAATTTGTGGGACACAGTTAAATCAATGCTGAAAGGGAAATTTATAGCATTAAATGCTTACATTAGAAAATTTGGAGAAGTCTAATCATCTAAGCCCCCACCTGCAAAAATCTAAACAACAACAACAACAAAATAAACCTGGAGCAAGCAGAAGAAAATGATAAGGATACAATCAGAAATCTGCAGATTTGGAAATGGAAAAAGAACGGAGAAAACCAATGAACCAAAAGCTGGCTCTTCAAAAAGATTTTTTTAAGTTGACAAACCTCTAGCAAGACTAACAAAGAGAAGACACAAATTATAATATCAAGACAAGTAATGGGCTGATGAGACAACACATCGCTATAGATCCCTCAGTTATCAAAAGGATAATAAGAGAATGCTGTGAGCAACTCTGTGCACACAAATCTGACAACTCAGATAAAATAGACTGATGCCTTAAAAAACAAAAACTACTACAACTGCCCCAACTTGAAAAAGGTAATTTGAATAACCCTATAATTATTAAAGAAATTCAATTTCTAATTTAAAATCTCTCAAAAAAGCAATCTCCAGACCAAGCTAGTTTCACCATAGAATTTTACCAAAAGTTTAAAGGATTGACACCAATTTTACTTAATTTACTCCAGAAAATAGAAGAGGAATATACATCATGACTAAGTGGGATTTATTTCAGGTATGTAAAGCTGACTCAGTATATGAAAATCAATCAGTATAACTCACCACATTAACAGGCCAAAGAAGAAAAATCATATTATTATATCAATTGATACAGAAAAAGCACTTGACAAAATTCAGTACCCACTTATAATTAAAATTCTCAGAAAACAAGAAATACAGGGTAATTACCTCAACTTGACAAAGATGTCTACAAAAATCCTAGAGCTATCACACTTAATGGTGAAATTCTAAATACTTTCTCCCTAAGACTGGGAACAAAGATGTCTTCTCTCATCACTCCTATTCAACGTAGTACTGGGAATTCTAGCCAATGTCATAAGGCAAGAAAGGGAAATACAAGCCACCCAGATCATAACGGGAGAAATAAAATTGTTCTTATTTGCAGAAGACCTCATTGTCTATATAGAAAATCCCAAAGAATCTCTAAAAGCTCTTCTAGAACTAGTAAGTGACACCAAAGGATACAAGATTAATAAACAAAAATTGATTCTATACAGTAGCAATGAGCACTTGGAAGCTGAAATTAAAAATACAGTACCATTTATAGTCACTCAAAAAATTGAAATACTTACGTGCAAATTTTTTTAAATGTATAAAAATGCTGAAAACTGAAAAACACTGATGAGAGAAATTTTAAAAATCTAAATAAATGGAGAAAAATACTGTGTTCATGGATTGGAATACTCAACAACATAGTGAAGATATTAAGTTTAATGCAATTCCTATCAAAATCCCAGTAATAATTTTTGAGGCTATAGACAAGATTATTCTAAATTATAGAAAAGGTAAAAGAAGTAGAATAGCTTTAAAAATGTTTGTTTTTTTGAGAATAAAATGGGATGAATTAGTCTACCTGATTTCAAGACTTACGATATAGCTGCAGGTTTCAAACCTACAAGGCACTGGTGGTAGGATGAACACCTGCACCAGTGGACAGAACGGAGAACCCAGAAGCAGAGACCCTCATACTTACGGCAACTGGATTTTTACAAAGGAGCAAAAGCAGTTCAATGGAAGGATAATCTTTTCAACAAATGACCCTGAAGCAACTGGACATCCACAGGCAAAAAAGAATCGACTTAAACCTCCCACTTTATACAACAATTAACTTAATATGGATCATAGATTTCAATGTAAGACGTGAAACTGTAAGACTTTTGGAAGAAAACATGTCAGGGCTTGGTGAAGAGCTCATAAACATGACACTGTAAGCACAATCCATAAAAGAAAAAAGAACAGTAAATTGGACTTCATCAAAATTTAAACTGTTTGTGCTGTGAAGTACCTCATAAAAAGATGAACAGACAAGCTATAGACTGGGAAAAAACACTTACAATCCACATATCGGACAAAGGACTCTTATCTAGGATGTATTAAAGAACTCTTGAAAGTCAACAGTAAAAAATAATAATAATAATCTAATTAGAAAATGGGCTAAGTAGATGAAGAGCCATTTTACTGAAGAGGACATACGAAGGACAAATAAGCCCGTGAAAGAGTCAGCATCACCAACCATCAGGGAAATACGAGTTAAGACCACAATGTGACACCACAATACGCCTGTCAAGACAGATAAATAAAATATACTGACAATACCAAATACTGGCGAGGATGTGAAGAAACTGTCTCTCACACATTGATGGTAGGAATGTAAAATGTACAGCCATTTTAAAAAGCCATTTGGCAGTTCCATTTAAAAAAAAAAAAAAAAAAAACTAAACATATACTTACCGTACAACCCAGCAACTTCTCGCCTGGATATTTGTCCCAGAGTAATGAAACTTACAGCCATGCAAAACCTTATGTACACTCCCGTTCATAGCAGCTTTGCAACAGCCCCAAAGTAGAAACAATCAAAATGTCTTTCAACAGGGGAATGGTTAGACAAACTGTGGTACATGCATACCACGGAATACTGGATTTCAGATAAACATTGCATAATTGTGTAGTACAGGGTACGTCCTAATTATTGCATGAGACATACTAAAAAATTATTTATTGTTTATTTTAAATTCAAATTTAACTGGACACCCTATATTGTTATGTGTTAACTCTAGTAACTCTCGTTTATGTTCATTTGGACTGACATAGTCCCCGTTCTCTCAGGCATGGGCAACTGTTTCACAGACTGGGCAGCTGAGCATGGAGTGGACCAGGACTCCACTCTGCAGCGGCATGGAGCTAAAACTCCTGAGCACACGTCCTGCTGGCTCGTACGCTTACCCACTGTGTGATCAGGGCAAATCACCCCACACCTTTAGACCTCAGTTTCCTCATCTGTGAAATGGGGAGAAGAAGGAGTCTTTTTATACGAAAACCCATTGCAACTGCAGAGTGGAGTACACATGACAGCTCTTTACTCTATAAGGTTAGCCTGCTGCTGTGGGCCCAGCAGAAAAGGGGCGTTGGAGTATGCTGCAGCCCGAGGTAGGCCTGGGATCCCTGGATTGGCGTCAAGCTTTCCACCATCAAGAGAACTCCCCAGACTATGTTGCCATATTATTAATATCAGTGATTGCCACAATAATGCTGCATAACAAACAATTCTAGGACATAGTGACTTACAACAGCAAACATTTATTCTGACACTCACGGATCTGCAGGCCCACCATAGTCCCGTTGCTCTAGGATGGGCTCACATGTGAGATATCTCTTTAGGCTGCAGGTGAGCAGGTCATGGCTCCTGACTTCAGGTCGGGTGGGGTTTAGATCTGCACCACCTGTGTTCATCTGGGGGCCAGGCTGAGGGCCACAGCTCCCTGGGCATGTCTTCTCATAGCAGCTCTCCAGAGTGTGTTTCAGCCTGCTGCTTGCTCATGTCTGCTAAGGTTCCCTTGCAATGCAAGTGACAGATAAGGTGTAGGGTGGGGAAATGTGCCCACCACAGCAGATGCGGTGGGATGTAAATATTTGCTCAACAACAATCTAGTCTTCCTGTGGTTATGGCATTGGGTTAGGCCAAACTTTGGTTCAGAGTGCTTGGAACATTCTAACCCCACCTGCTCAGATTGATACTGAAAATGTCTCTTCGTCTCAGGCTGGGGAGAGCTGAGCCTGATTCCCTCGGATGGATCAAACCTGGATCAAAATTCCCAGATTGCCTTGAATTGGCATTGTCTACTTTCTAGAAGACTGCCTGGCCTTGAGTCAGCCACCTGGAGCTGAGCCCAGGATGGTCACATACGTGACCAAACTTCTTCAACATCTGCCCTCCAGGTCCCCATCCTCACCCCTCCCCACCCCACCATTTGCCGTTTCCTGCCCTGCTGAGTTATGTGCACCCAGCAGCAAAGGGCTCTCTTGCGCTCTGGCATCTGCTTGGGGTGGACACCAAGGAACCAGCAGGGCATCGGAGTGGGGAAGAGAGTGAGGTTAGGTATTTGCTCCCTGTGGGGTAGCCCTGGGCTGCTGTGGGGTAGCTTTGCTCTGACTATGGGGTAGCCTTGGACCCACTGTGTCCCTTCACCAGTCACTGCTGCTCTCATGACAGCCTTTCTTACCATGTTCTCTTCCTGAGTTCTGGGACCCGCTTCATTCCTTCAGCCATTCGACTTGCAGGTGGTAACAGCTCTATTACTAGCCCGGGTTTCGGAACTACGCCCCGTGTGGTTTCCCTACAACCTGTCCACGCCTGTGTAAAGAGTCCCTTTATTAAACCCTCCTCAAATTACCCTACTTTGAGTGTGCCATCTGTTCCCTCTGGGACACTGACTGACACAGCCTCAGATTTCAGACTGGCCCATAAGGGACCATGATATACAGTCTTCTATGACTATGTTCCCACTATGTAGTTTATATGACGTGTGTGTGTAATTGCTTTCGGTTTCCCCTAGCGTGACAACTCCATGGAAACTCCACGGAGAAATCAGGGGTGCATGGATTTCTACCGCTATAACCCTAGTGCCTGGAAAAGCACCGGCACACAGGAGGCGTTTAACAAATATTTAAGTCATTCTCGAATTGAGGAAGATAAATGAACACTACTTCTCACGCGGAATTTGTCTCCCTTTGCTTGAATGAGGAAAGAATACTGTGCTCTTTATTGTAGGAAAATGTAAAATAACTAAAGTGAGTAAGAAAGAGGGGCACGATCTCTGACTCGGAGGGGTTTTTTTAGAGCGTAAAATACACATAACGTAAAATTTACCATTCTAATCATGTTCAAGTCTGGAGTTCAGTGGCATTAAGTATATTCGGGTTGTTATTTACCCATCCCCACCGTCCATCTTCAGAACTCTTTCTCCTTCCCCAGCTGAAACTCGGTGCCCGTGAAACAGTATCCTCCTCCCCTCGCCCAGCCCGGGCCCCCCTCTCCTCTCTGTCTCTGTAAATCTGACTGCTCTGGGTACCTCATATACGTGGAATCCTACAGTACTTCTCTTTCTGTGTCTGGCTTCCTTCACTCAGCATGACATCCGCAAGTTTCATCCGTGTCATGTGCCAAAATGTGCTTCCTTTCTAAGGCTGAGCAACACTGTGTCGCGTGTGCGTGGTGCGTTTTCTCTGTCCACACGAATTGATGGGAACTTGGGCTGCTTCCACATTTTGGACACTGTGAATAATGCTCTGTGAACATGAATGTACACGTATCTGTTTGGAAACATTCCTGCTCCTAATTCTTTGGGGTATATACTCACAGTGGAACTGTTGAATCAAGTGGTAATTCTACGTTTACACTTTTGAGGAACAGCCACACCGTTTTTCCACCATTTTACATTTCTACGATGCACAATGGTTGTGATTTCCCCATGTCCTCACCAACCTTTTATTTTCTATTTTCGTTTTTGTTTTGATAGTAGCTGTCCTCGTGAGCGTGAGGTGGTTTCCCCTTGTGGTCTTACTTTGCCTTTCCCTAATGATTAGTGATGCTGAGTGTCTTTTCACGTACTTATTTGCCATTTGTACATCATCTTTAGAGAAATGTCTGTTCAAGTCCTTTGACCATTTTTTAATCAGGTTGTTTTTCGTTGTTGTTGAGTTGTGGAAGTTCTTCATATATTCTAGATATTAACCCCTTGTTGAATATATGCTTTGTAAGTATTTTGTATAGTTTGCCCCTTTTTACTCCGTTGGTAATGTGCTTTGATACACACTTTTTCATTTTGATGAAGTCCGATCTCTGTATTTTTCCTTTTGTTGCCTGTGTCATACCTGGAGATTCTTTAGGGCATCATTACAATGTGGAAATGCAACATTCTTTCCCTCCAGAGGTCTGCACTCCCCTGTAGCCCCCACCCAGCACCCTTTACGCACCCAGCAGAACACATGGGGCACGGTGTTGTGTGAATTCTGTTTACCACCAGACTGGGAGCTCCCCGATGGTAATGGTCTTACTTCCCCGTTCCTCAGGGGCATTGCAAGTGTCAGGCAGCACAGACAGGGACTGTATCAATGGTGGGTAAGTAGATAAAGGGGAAACTGACTAAATGGCTCCAGGAAGGAAGAAAGAGGCCTCACAGCAGGCTTGCAGAGCTCCAGACCTGGCTGTTTTCAAAGCCCTTTATTTCTTTCTTTCCTTATTGTCCTGCGAGGTTGCTTCCCAGTGGGACCTGGCTTTTATATAATTGTTTGCAGCATGACAGTACTGTACTATGCTCTCAGAGGGTGGCCTGATTTTCCCCCTCCTTAATGAAAGGGACATGCCCTCTGTGGGAAATCAGTGATTTACTGAGTGACCAAAGACTGTTTCTGTCCCCAATAGAAACCAGTATCAACAAACTACTTGCTGAAGGTGAGGAAGGAACATGACCAGCTGCTTTTTGAATAGGAAATTAATTTCAGCACCCCTGGCGTGTCCTTGCTAATTTAGAGCTGCATTCATTCATCCTGGTCTTTTCCCTCAGATGGATGGCCCTTCTCAGCACATCCAGTCCAAACACTTTTTAATGAACTTAGCAGAAGTAACTCCCCTGTGAGCTCCCAAGGCTCTTGGAACTCAAATTCAATATGAAATCAAAATTGGGAACATTCATTCCGTAATAAAGGAAAATCTACCGAATGGATCATGAATGGTTGTTAATTATCCTTTCCTAATTTTTCATCCTTTTAGGACTGCTGGTGTCACTATCAGATAAGAAGTAGGAGGCATCAAAGCTTGAGAAAAAAGAATAGGAGAAAAAACATGAAATTAAGAAAATTTTCTCAATTAATTTTTTGTGCAAATTAGAAAAAGGCTACCATTATAAATCATTATTTGATTTTAACAGTGCAACAACCCAGTCAGGCTTATAAGTCATTCTTGTCCTGCTGGAGCAAGTTTGAGACATCGTGACATTCTAGAATGAGCAGGGCTTTGAACTCAGGCCCACCTGAACCAAACTCACGCAGCGCCCCAGCCCTCTCTCCGCATCATCTTGCACAAGTTCTACAGCCAGCTTAAGCCTCTATTTGCTCATCTGTAAAAGAGAGATGATAAAAAATGCCTTACTGAGCTGCTGTAAGATTAAATGAAAGAGATTTGTAAAGCATGTAGTGTATGCACAATAAATATCAGTCCCTAACCTCTCCCTTCTGCTGTATGTGGATACAGCAGTGCATGGGTGGAGTTACTTGTCAGGTTACTAATTTAAATAACAGGCCTGGGGTAGACCAGATGACCAGGAAGATGATTGCTTGGTTGATCTTTTTTTCCTTTTTTATAAGATTACAAGATTACCTCCACTATCCCCTTATTACTTCCTCAAACATTCGTGTGTACCTTGAGAAAGGAGCTGGTGATGGTGAAGGATTAAAAGCCAGGCTTGTCCCTGGAAGCTTGGCCTAGTTTGCTTTTTTCCCACAATTTATTTCCAAATTGCTCCATGTACTTGGTTTGGCTCAGGTGAGCTGTGGTGGCTGTGGTGGCCAATGTCTGAGTTCCCCACAGTATCTGAGCTCCAGGCACAGGCTCTGTGGACTTCATCCATGGCCATGTCCAGAGCCCAGCACAAATGAGCACTCAGCAGTCACAGCTGACCACTGACCGCTATCCTGCATCCAGTAAGCAACATGTTTTTGCCTCATCTAAGGCAATATTATTTCCTCTTTCTTGAGGCTCAAATGAGAAAAGAGACTGAGGCAGGCCGTGGGCCATTTGATTGTCTGGTTTGCTCCTCTTTCATTCCGGCCAGGCAGGGAGAGAATGCGATGGCTTCCCTGGGCGCTGTTTCTGCAGGAGAAAGCAGAGGAGCAGGGCAGGGCAGGTGCTGGCAGGGCTGGGGGACTGGCGACAAGTCAGAACGGCTGCTCTTTGCCCCAGAGGCAGGTGAGGGGAGTCGGAATCCTGATCCCCAAAGAGATAGGAGGCACTTGCAGGTTTTTTATCACACATTTCTCCAGTTTGGTTCCCTTTGGAGTAATCTGTCTCTAGATATTTATAGTTCAGACTCCCAGAGGGAGAAAACTTCCCTTCCTTGCTGCTGGAAGTTTCTTCAACTACAGGGCAGAGTAGAGTGAAGCACCGACCCTGTCCCCAGAGCTCACGCTTGGGAGGCCGACAGGCCACCCGGGGCTCCCAGGAGCAGGGGTGTGCTCCAGACTTCACTTTGGAAGAGCAAATTCTCGGCAGAGACATTTTCACTATCTCTCCTCTTTAGTCTTAGAGAGGCATGGCAGCCAAGATTTTTTTTCTTTAATGTCGCCCCTAGTGGGAAAGCCCCCCACTTTGAGACTACCAGAGGTGATTTTCTGCACCAGCTCCACCCTGCGTCTCTTCTCAGCCAGAGGCACCATGTGTTCACACCTCATCTGTGAGAGGGGCAACTCTTACCTGGCTTAGCCTTTTCTCCCGAAGTCCTTCTGCTCATTTATTGAATACCACTGTGGACCAGGGTGGTGCTGGCCCTCCGGGGACAACATTCAGAGGCCATTCTTGCCATCTCCAAGGAGCTCAGGCTCTACGAGGAGACAGAAGAAAGCAAGTGGCATTAGGACTGTCTGAAGGAGGCTGTCTTTGATGGAGCTTTAAGCACCATGGGGCTGATGGGGTACAGGACATGCTACCCCAAAATGTGGCACCTTACATTTGAGAAGACAGCAGAAGCAGGAAGGTCACCCTCACCTCCCCCACTCAACCCCGCTTTTCTCTACTGAAGCAGATTCTAAGACCCTCATGTGAAAGGTGCCCTTCCTATACCCGGAGGCCAGGAACATTCTTGTCTCTGAAGACACAGGGACACGAGAAGCATCTGAACCAACAGGCCTGGCTTAGTTCCCCTACTTTGTTACTATTTGGTCATACCCCCTTTGTTCAATCCTATTTCTCCACCAAACCTGGCATAAAAATCCAGCATTTCCTTATGGGAGCTCCCGTGTCACATAAAATTCATGTTAAACATATTTGCTGCTTTGCTCTTGTTAATCTGTCTTTTGTTGTAGGGCCTCAGCCATGTGCTAGGCTGGGTGAGGAGAAGATATTATTGCTCTCCTGCAGGGTGATGGGGTGGGGATGAGTCAGGGTAAAGCACACAGAGTCCAGCGGGGCTGCAGAGTGAGCAAGAGGGGAGCAGACAGGGAGAGAATGTTTGCAGCAGGCACAAGAATGTTTGCAAAGCTTAGGGCTGTGACAGGACACAGCCTGGGAGCAGCGCAGGGCCTGGCCAGGTTGGAGATCCCGACAGGCAGGAGACTGACAGGAGTTCAGAGGGGCAGGGGTGGGGTAAGACTGACAGCATGCAGTGCCTCAGTTGAATGACCTTGTACCTGACCTTGGAGACGACAGGGTTCCTCCAGGGTTCACTGCACACCACTTGGGTTCTGTTTGTTTGTTTTTTTATATTTTACCGTGGAAATGTCAAAGCATACACAAAACAGAATAGTATAACCAACCTGCTCATACCTGTTATCCAGGTTCAATAGTTATCAATATATGGCCAGTCTTGTTTCATTTATATTTTTCCCTTGTTCCCCCCTGCCCCCCACCCCACTAGATTATTTTAATTAAATCAACCCTCAGATGCCATATTTCATTTATCAGTAGTTCAAGATGTATCTCTAAGAGAAAAACACTCTTTTTAAACACACCACAGTCTCATTATTACACCTTAAAAGTGCACAATAATTCTATAAAGTCATCTAATGATCAGCTGGTTTCCAAATTTCCCCAACACCACTCACGGTGGTGTTCTAGATCCAGACGAGCTCCACGCATGGCATTCGGCTGATTCTCCTCCTCTCTCCCCTTCCCTCACCCCCAGCCCCCATACACACTTATTTGTGGGAGAGGCCAGTGATGTGTCCTGCGTTAAGGATTGGGTCTCCAAAGGGATTTGAGCAGAGGGGAGTCAGGGCCCTGGGGTGCTGGCTACCATCTCCTGGAGCAGGCAGACCAAAGGGGGCCTGAGGACTTGGAAGACAAGGCGGACAAGAATGTGGCAGTGAAGATGGGAAGGGGGCACCCAACGGGTCTGAGAAACACCTGGAAGTGGGAGGGGGAGGGAGAGGAGGAATCAGCCAGAGGCACCAGCTTTCTGGTTTAAGTAACTTGGGGCACGGGGTGTTATTAACCAGAAGGACGGAGGTGGAGGGGGGTGGAGAGGGGCAAGGTATTCTTGGGGCACAGATTTGGTTGTTTAAACAAAGACTGAGACAAAACACACACATACACACATGCACAAAGCAACCTAAACAAAAGAGAATCTTATTACTTTCCACCTAAATGTTGACATGCAGGCAGTTTAGAAGTAGTATGGTGGCTCCATAGTACTGGGATGGCAGCACCTTAGTAGGCCACCTACTGCTCCAAGACGGCTCCCCCCAAGTCCACTTGGCCCCAGAGAAATGCAAGGAGGCAAGGGAGGAGAGCTACCTCTCCCCTTTAAGATTATGACCCCCAAGTCGCTTACATCCCAGTATAGAACGTAGTCACAAGGCCATATCCAGCTGTAAGGAAAACGGGAAATGTCCTGGGCCCAGCTAAGACTTTGGGGTTCTACTGCTAAAGCAAGGAAGGGAGAATGGATGGGGCGGGGAGTCTCTGCAACAGAAGGTGAGGTTTGGGGCACATTGAGTTTTGGGCGCCCGTGGTAAATTTCAGTGGAGACATGTGCAGCTCAGAAGAGAGGTCTCAGGTGGAATGTCAAACTTAGGATTCGTGATTTCCATCAGGAAGCCTTAAGGTGCTTGATCAAGGGAGGAGCCAAATCGACCCAGGACTTAGTAGAGCAAAGTTTCCATGTCGTTTGTGGGACCAGTCGGAGGAAGGCACGGCTGAACCTCCATTTTTAAGAGCTGCTCTAATGATCTAGGAGACCTTGCAGGGGAAAGAGCTGCAGGACTTAGCCACTGATTAGATGCATGATGAAAGGGGCAGAAGGAGGACTCCAAGGAGACTCAAAGTGTCAAGGCTGAGTGCCCGGGAGGGTGAAGATGCAGTTTACAGGAGAAGACAGAAAGAGGCACAGATTTCTGACAGGGTGGAGGAGGGAGGGCTGGGTGCAGAGGAGAAAGAAGAGCTTGGTTTTAGGTATTTTAATATGAGGTGCCAAGAGCCACCCAGTGTCAACAGGATGGAGGCTGGTGAAGAGCCCAGGTCAGTATCAGAGTTCACAGTTCAAATCCAGGTTCTGCCACTTCTTAGCTGTGTGGTCTTGAGCAAACAGTTAACACCTCCTCAGTGCACTGCAGTGTCCTCACGTGTGGAGCAGGAGTAATAAGAGGACTCACAAGGATTGTGTAAATGCATATAAAACATGCACATAGTAGGTGCTCCAGGTATGCTTGATTTTACTGTTACAAAGGATAATAGTAAAAGCGTAACTGGCAGTTGGAAATGCAAGCCAGAAGTTCTGGGAGGGGTTAGAGGTAAAGATCTGGGGATCTCTGCAAGGAAGTGGAAGCTGGAAAGTGTAACACCTGGGGAACACGCACCTGTTGGGGGAGGCTTCCCGGACCCAGCGCCCACTCAGGGCTGAGGTCTCTGCACCACAGACATGGCTCCCCCAGCTCTTACCAGCCTCACCACTGACTGTTATTTGGCTGACCGCTCTTCTACAGCCTGTCTCCTTTAGGCTCCAGGGAGCAGGCCCCACACCGAACCCAGCCCCCAACACCAAGCCCCGCACAGAGCAGGTGCTCAGTAACTGTTGTCTGGAGGAATCAGTGGAGGAGGAAAATTTGCTGGGGGAGGAGTCTGCAAATGTCTGTTGACCAAAGTGTACTTGATGGAGAGGAAAACATTGCATGCGGCTGAACGGAGGAGGGAAGGCTAATCCTTGACCTTGACGTTATCACACTGCACTCTAACCAACTGAGCAAACTAGCTACTCCCACCCACCCCACCCCACCCTTTTTTTTTTTTGGTGGCTGGGGGGTTCAGGGATCCGGGGATCCAAAACCTTAACCGCGGTGTTATAACACCTCATGGGAGGGCTAATCCCGACCTGGCTTCCCACAATGACAGCAGCCATGCTCTAGCCTCAGGCTTATTAAATGCCAAAGTGGTTCTACTGAGAACTGAGCCTTGAAATGCAGTCAGCCAAGCAGATCTGATCACACAAGCAAGTGAGAAATAAACAGCCGATGTCAGGAACGGCTCATCAGAAGCCAAAAAAGTACACATTTGTGGCTTTCCTCACCGTCTGTGCTAATTGTCAAGGGGCATGTCTATGAGGCCTCAGGGGGACGTCCGATAACTCTGAGCACTCATTTATTTGCAAAGGACTGCCAAGAGGTTTATGAACATAATAAGTGACTCTCAGGGCAGAGAAACGATCTACCTCTCTTCCAAGAAGGAGGAAAGCACAGCTGGGCACTTGTGTCCTCCTCTGAATGATCCATCACTGTCGAGGAAGATGCAGAAGCTCCCATACTGGACTGTGCAACTGTGACTGTGTTAGTCTCTAAGCCACCACAGAGGGAGAGCAGGAAGGGCCCTTAGAGACTGCTACGGACTGAATGTCTGTGTCCCTGAGAAATCCATATGCTGAAATCCTCACCCCCAAGGTGATGGTATTAAGAGGTGGGGCCTTTGATTAGGTCACGAGGGTGGAGCCCTCAGGAATGGGATTAGTGCCCTTATTAAAAGGGACCCCACAGAGCTCTCTGTCTGCCAGTGCGGTTATAAAGAGAAGGCGGCAGTCTGCAGCCCAGAAGAGGGCCCTTACAGAACCCGACCATGCTGCCACCCTTCTCTAGGACCTCCAGCCTCCAGACTGTGGGAAAGGAATCTCTGCTGTTTACCAGCCGCCCAGTTTATGGTGCTTTGTTACAGTGGCCTGAGATGACTGAGAGAGGCCATCTGTCCCAAGCTCATGCCCATATCTCAGTAGTGAGGAAACTGAGACGTTGAAGGCAACGGCTGGGTCAGAGAATGTGCTTTTACCAAGCACCTACTGTGTGCCCAGCCTGTGCTAGCTGTGCTCCCATGGGTCTTTCATGTAGACCTCATATATTCTGCAGTGTATTGGAAGCATTAATATGAGGGTACTTAAAAGTTCGTAGAAAGATTCATACTAGCTCTCATTTCTAGATTCGTATTATCCCTCATTTCTATTTTCCACAAACATTTTGAAGTACCCTCGTATGTATGTCTCACTCAGTGAAGACAAGCTTGACCAAACCCCCACAGCTGGTTATTGGCAGAGATTTGAAACCCCAAACCCCAAGTCCACGCCTGTTATATCAGTCAGGCCAAGTTTACGCTGCAGTGACAACCCCACAGAGCAACAAAACTGATTTATAACTCACACTCCCTGTTCACTGTGGACTCTCCAGGGCTCTTCTCTGAATCATCCTCATGCAGGGATGTGTGAGGGACCCAGACCGGGGGAGGCTCCACCTCCACGTGCCATGGGAGACGGAGGAGAGTGACTCACAGTGGCCCTAAATGTCAGCCACAAACGCACACCTTGCAGTTCACTGGGCAATGAAAACTGCTGCCTCACCCCACCTCCAGCGACAGAGAGGTCAACCCTAACGCATGGCCGGAGACCCTCAGAACACTGCTTTTGCGACTGCCCCTCCCAGCCCCCAGAGAGGTACCCAGAAGTCCCCAGATGGCAGAGTCTCCCCAGCCCTTCCTCTGTCTGTTTTTCCAGGTTACCTCTCTCTGCCTGGTGAAAAAAGAACAAAAATCCTTATTTTTTCTTCTATGGTAACTGCATACATATGTTGGCAAATGCTTACAGACCCTATACCTGAAAGGCGATATATAAAGAAAAATAAAAGTATAAGCTACAAGGTATAATAAAGGAGCATTTGAGTTTTTCCAGATTCTTGACATTAATATTTATTTTCTTCATGAGGCTGGAAAGACATTCTTTTCTAGTCTATTTCTTTCTTTTTATTTTTTTTGCCTCCAAACTGTATGCAAAACCTTCCCATGACTTTAATTTGAAATGAATTTAGGGAATTAAAAGGACTTCCCAAATAGCATTGCATAAGTTGTGTGGGGGGGTATGTGCATGTGTTATTATGGAAACACTTTAAATGCACACAAATGTACAGTGGATAGTGGCTTTTCAAAAACGTGTCTATGAGTCCTTTGACACACCTTTCATTAGGAAGTGCAATTATGTCCCTCTCCCCTTGTAGCTGGGTGGGACTTTGTGACTGCCTTGACCAAAGAACACAAGGGAAAGGACGTTGCATGACTTCCAAAGCTAGACTAGCAAAGCAGGACCGTCTGCCTGACTCGTGCTCTTGGGACTGGCGCCTTGTGAGCCCCGGATGCTGAATCATGCATGCACGCCCCCAGCAGAGCTCAAGGAGCCCCAGCTTTTGCAGTCTTCCCAGACAAGGTGCCGGACATGTGGGGGAATGAACTTTGAGCTGATTCCAGCCCAGCCACCCCTGATGAGAGAATGTCTCACTCCATTCAGGCTGCTATAACAAATGGACCACACACTGGGTGGCTAATCAACAGCACAAATGTATTTCTCACAGTTCTGGAGGCTGAAGTTCAAGAGCAGGCTGCCAGCCCGGCTGGGTTCTGGTGAGAGCCTCTTCCAGGTTGCAGACTGCCTCCTTCTCACTGTGTCCTCACATGCTGGAGAGCAGCGAGCAGCAAGCCCTCTCGGGACTCATAAATCCTATTCATAAATCCTCTCATACGACCTATTTATAAGGGCTCGGCCCTTGTGTCCTTTTCTAATCCTGATCACCTCCAATGTCCCCACCTCTGAAAACCAACACATTGGGGGGGTAGGGTTTCAACATATAATTTGGGGGGGGACACAAGCATTCACTCTATAACAGAAAACCAAAGCAAGAACCAACTAGTAGAGCTCAGTAAATCCCTAGAAGTCTGAGAGAGAATAATAAAATGATTGTTGTTGTTTTAAGCCTCTACATCTTGGCGTGACATGTTACACAGGCATAGGTAACCAGAACATGTGTAATGAACCCCATGTGCCTTTGTACCCATCACACAGCTTCAACATTTATCAGTTCGTGGTTAATCTTGTTACATCCAAACCCCACCCAACTGCCCCACTTCAAATAATTTTGAAGCAAATCTCATCATGTCATTTCCGATGTAAATATTCCAGAATGTATCTAAAAAGATAAAGACTATAAATATATGTAACATATAAATATATAATCACGACACCATCTGTTGGTTGAGTTGTGTACCCCAGATACACAGCTGGGGTATGTTAAATCCTAACCCCAGACATCTGTGAATGTGAGCTTATTTGGAAATAAGGTCTTTACTGATGTAATAATTTAAGATGGATCAGCTGGATTAGGACGGACCTAATCCAATGACTGATGTCCTTATAAGAGGAGGGAAATTTGGACAGAGAGACACACAGAAGCAGAGAGAGAATGCCCTGTGGGGTTGGAGGCAGAGACTGACAGATGCATCTACACGCCAGGGAACACCACGGATTGCTGGCGACCACCCAAGGCTGGGAGAGAAGCATGGAATAGATTCTCCCTCAGTGCTCCAGAAGGAACCAACCTTGCCCACACCTTGATTTCAGACTTTGGGCCTCCAGAACCATGGGAGACTAAGTTTCTGTTTTGTGGGAGCTTGTTACAGCAGCCCTGGGAAATGAACACACTATCCAAGAAGCACTATTTTAAGTAGAAAATTAGGTCTGTTCTTTTCCTCTCGTGCGTTACCTCTCATCCTTCTCAATTCCAGTTGGATGTGGAATTATGATTTTATACCTAATAAGGCTAGAAGACCATCTAGATCACATGGCCTGTCACCGTGATTTCCCTTTTGCCCCAGGGTCTTACAGCCCCGGATGAGCAGAGGAGAGAACTTGGTTGCAAGTGGGTGCTGTGGAGCTGGAAGTTCTGGTACAGAAAGTGAGCTGCATCATTTTAGCCAGTGCTTGTGGCTTTGGGGGAGTTGATTCTTCCACCTGAGGCTTGTTCACAACGTTGTAAAGAAAAAGAAATTTAACTTTTATATTCCAGAGTATTGCTGTACGAATGAATGAGACACTCACAGGAACCTGGCCCAGTGTGCAGCACATTGAAGCATTGCTTCTGGTGGCTGAATCTCTTGCTCCCAAGTGTTGAAACAGCTGCCAAGTTTGTGCTGGAAATGCATGAGATGGTTCTGTCTTCTCCACGTCCAAGCAGAATACGTCCTGGCTTGAGAAGCTGCACCTTGCCAGGTCAAGGGCAGAATAGGCAGTCCTGACGAAGTGTGGGCTTAGGAGTATTAGGAAGGGATTCTACACCAGTATCCTGGAAGTCCACCATAAGAAATTTATTCCTTTTATCCTGAGCTTTGAATTTGCATCTTCCAAAATCTAAGCAGTAACCCAAAAGGTGCCCACCACTCTAGAGAAAATTGACTTATTAGAGCTCTCCCCTCTAGGTCTGGAGGGCCCTGGCTGGCACACGGGCACTGCAGGAGCAGAAGGAGGGACACTGCAGGCAGGCATGTCCTCAGAGGCCACCTTGTCCTCAGAGGCCACCTTGTCCTCCAAGGCTGTGCTGGGGTTAGTTGGAGCCCAAAGCTAATGGGATGGGCTGCAGGACTGGACTCGGGTAGTGCCTGACTCCAAGTCTTTGAAGTGTATCTCTTACTCCTGGGTGAACAAAGTGTTCCACATCCCCGACCTCTCTCCTTCACACGAGGAATGACGGTGTTGGGCTGGACAAACCAGGGCCCCTACAGGCTCTCCCACCCCAGACACCACTAACCAGAGTGCGTTAAGTGAGGCCAGTGAGGCTCTCTTTCTTTTACAGCTGGATGTTGGCCTGTCTGTTAAGCGTGGCTTCAAGGAAGAGAAAACAGAAGCAAAGGTGGCTTTAGCAATAAAGACGCTTGATTAGCTCAGGAAACAAAACATGCAGGTTTACCATGTAGGCCCGGGATGTCGTGGTCCTCTACTCCACGGGGCTCCTGCCTCTGGGGTTCAGCCTTGTGTCCCCTCCAGTCTCTGCCCTGTCCCTCCCACTCCTGCCACTCACACAGAAGCAAAATTCTTTCCCACAAGCACCCCACCTGACTCTTCCTGCATCCTATTGGTCAGAACTGGGTCCTATGTCCCCCAAAGCAGGGCCCAGCCCACTTGCCTGGACATTCAGGTACATCTGGACCAAGTCCATTTCTGTTGGCAGCAGTAGAGAGAGGTTCCTCCTGCCAGCCCCGGCCGGTCCCAGCCACGGCTCCTCTGAGGCGTTCCTCGGTCAGAGTCATGGCATTCGTACAGCATCGTTCCTGTGGAAAACAAAGTTAGTTTTAGAATAATCTGCTTCTGGGAGTTTCCATTGGCAAAATGTGGGGCTTGCCTCTATTTTGCTCCCTCCCCAGGCGAAAGGCACCTTATTAGAGGCCTGGTCTGGCAGAGCGCAGGGTTCGCTCAGGACAGCAGTTTCTGCAGTGACCCGAAGGGAGGACAGAGCCCCCGGAGGGCCTCCTCTTATGGGACCTTGGCGCCCTTCCGAGCTGGTGTCCTGAGCTTTGGGGCAGGCGAGCAAGACAGCAGAGGGGTCTCCACAGAAGCCGTGGCAGACTGTGCACCCTGGCCACCGCCACAGAAAGGCACCACTGCGGCCGCCAACCCAGGCTGGCAGCCGATGGAAAGCGATCCCTGCTTCCATGGCGTTCCTGTGGCGTTCCCGTGGCGTTCCCATGGTGTTCCCTCACCGGTCTGCGCTGCTGCTCCTGCTCTCCTGGTGAAAATCACTTCCCCATCAGAACCCCGGCGATGCGGTGACAGGAGAGGGGAGAATTCCCGTGTGCTGCGTGACGTATGTCAGAGGGCAGAGCACGAATGGATGACAGAAGCAGAGGCGTTATGTAAAAGTTAGCGGAGTTAAGGTAGAGGGGTCTGCTTGGAAGCAGCCTGCGTGTGGACCCACACACGGGATCTGGAGACCAACAGCCCTGGCTCTGACATTTATTAACTGTGCGATTTGGGCCAAGTTGCCCAATTTCTCTGAGCCTCAGTTTCTTCATCTGTAAAATGGGACAACAATGGATGGATGGATGGATGGATGGATGGATGGATGGATGGATGGATGGATGGACAGACGGATGGACGGATGGATGGACAGACAATTGTGAGGTGCTTAATGAGGGGAAGAGTGTGAGAGGCTGGCCAGGTGCCGGCAGGGGCAGTCTCTTGCCCTTCCTCTGGCCAGCCAGACCACAGGCCCCATTTATGGCACTGCCCGGTCTTCGGGGCCCTCCACCGACCCCGCTGCTTGTCCTATTCCTTACAGCTGTTTGTTCTTCACAGCCTGACAGAGAGAGGACTAAGGTGCCCCACTACACATGCTGCTGGATGACCATGTGTTAGCTTCTGGCTGCTGCTGTGACAAATTACCACAAATTTAGTGACTTAAAATAGCACAGATGTATTACCTCACAGTCCTGGAGGTCTGAAGGCTGACACAGATCTCACTGGACTAAGATCAAGGTGTCACAGGGCCATTTTCCTTTCTGGAGAGTCTGGGGGCGAATCTGTTTCCCCACCTCTTCCAGGCCCTAGACGCTGCCCAGGTCCCTTGGCTCATGGCTCCTCCCATCTTCAGAGCCAGCAATGGCTGGTCAGGTCTCTCTCATGCTGCGTCACTCTGACATTGACTCTTCTGCCTACCTGTTCCCATTTAAGGGTCCTTGTGATTACACTGAACCCATCCAGATAATCCAAGATAATCTCCCTATTTTAAGGTCAACTGATCAGCAACCTTAATTCCATCGGCAATCGTAATTCTCCTTTACCATGTAATCAATCCAACATAGTCACAGGTTCCAGGGACGGGGACATGGACATTTTCAGGGGCCATTATTCTGCCTACCAGAGAACACTTCACAAGAATCTGCCTTTCAAATCTACCGATCATGCTCAGAGGGTTTCCACAAAAAACAGCAACTCTATACATTATGGTGTTTGGAATTTTCTTAGCAGCATGTCTTTGGTTCTTTGACTTGAATCATAAAATTCTTCCTTCTATCCTATAGGTCTGGGGAATTTCCAAAGGAAATTTCTATTATTAAACATTCAGCTATTCATTCATTCATTCAATAACTTATTTACTCAATAGGATATGATCCAGGCTCTGCTGTAGGCCATGGAGATACAGCATAAGCCAAACAGATGATGTTCTAGTTTTCATAAAGCCTACATTCTAGTGGAGAAGAAAGACAGTAGATAAATAAAATATTAGTATGCTAAAATGATTTTCAAGAGTGATAAGTATTATAAGTAAACTAAACAGAGAGATGAGGTCATGAGTGACTAGTGTGGTGGCCAGAGACATCATCTCTAAGGAAATGACATTTTAGCAAAGACCTAAATAATGGGTCTACCACAAGAAGTTTTGGGGAAAGCTTTCCAGACAAAGGGAGCTGCAAGTGCAAAGGCCCTGGGGCAGAAGCCAGGTCAGATTGTTGAGGAAACAGGAAGCAGGCTGGTGTGGCTGAAGATGGGAAATAAGAAGGAGGTTGCTCAGGTAGGGCTTCAAGGGCCATATCTAATTGTCATGAAAATTGTGTGTCTAATTGTCATGAAAAGCTAGGACATGGGGGCGTGTTTTGCTTTGACTGGATTGGAAGGTTTAACGAGAACTTCATGACCAGGGTTAGGTTTAGGAGGGTACTCAGGGTGCAGTGGAGGGCTGGGGGCTGGATGAGCTGCTGGATGTGGCACCCAGGGTCCAGGTGGGAGGTGCCTAGAGGGGGCGGTGCGGGTGGACAGAGGATGCCCTGGGGAGAGTTGTGAGGTAGAGCTGACAGGACAGCACGGACGGGAGAGCAGCGGGCTGTGGACAAGCAGCAGGTGGACAGCGTGTGCTGCTGTGAGACGGGGGAGTCTGGGAAGAAGCAGGGTGGTTGTGGATGCCGTTCCACTCTTGGGCAGGGAGGGATTTGGAACCAAGAAGCCCGCTTTGAACAAGTTTGAGATGTGCTTAGATACCCAGACAAGGCTGTCAAGTAGGGACTTGGATCAAGGAATCTGGAGCTTCAGGGAATGGTCCAGGCTGCAGGCGCCAACTGCACTAAGATGGTACTTAGTGCACCAAGTGTGGGTGTCTTCCCCAAGGGAGCAGGTGACCAAAAAGAGGCTCTGCTGATAAGATACCATTTCAGCGGCGGTCACTAGTCATTGTCTGCCTAGACACAAGATATGAAAACTTCCATTTCCTGTCTGCCAGGTCTCTGCTCTCCTCCTCGCCCTGCATGGCCATACCCACCTCCCAGATCCTGAGAACAAAGAAGGTTCCCAGTCCCTAGACAGTCCCTCCCAGGGCCTGGACTAGGGTGAGGCCAGTGAGCCACTTGCTTCAGGCGCAAAGCTTCATGGAGTGACAAAAACCTCAACAATCAAGATAAATAATACTTGAATGCAAAATGTTTATTAAAGTCAAAATTAATGCCAAAAAATCGATGGTGAACAAAAGATTAAAATGTTTAAATAAAGACAGGATCATTGACAGTGTGGAGCCCTATTGAAGCCAGAGGCAAAAGGAAAAATGAGGAATTCTGATCCTGTCCTTAGGAAGTGAGGCACGTCACTCCCCTGGGTCTGTGCTGGGGACTGCGCGTCCTGGGAGAAAGGGCTCCAGGAGCAGCCCCAGCCTGAGGGCTCCGCAGCCCGGGCCTTGCGGCTGTGCACTTGTGCTCTCCTTTTTCCCCACAGTTCCTCCCACAGCAATCTTGTGAGCCACTGGGAGGGCTTATCATTCCCATTCTCTCTGTGAAAAGAGAGACAAGAAGGCCAGAGGAGTTAGCAGCAGAATTTCTGAACAGTGGATATTTGAAATGACCCCAGAATTCAAAGTATGTACTTGCTCAGGGTGCCTGAGCTTCTGTGTTTGGGATGTCCCTCTTTCCTGTCAGTGTCCTCAGCTGATGCTGAGATGTTTTTCCTGGCCTGAAAGAGCCACTCAGCTTTCCGATATCTGCTGGTCTGTGCGCTTCAAAGCAGGCACCCAGGAGAGGCCGCAGTAGTGCACTAGCAGGCTGGGCAGGCTCAGGAAGGAGGGCTGGAGCAGTGGCAGATACGTGGCTCAGAGAGTGGCCAGAAGGCACCGGCAAGCAGGTGCACACTGCCACTCTGTGCCAAAGACCACCCCAGGTGCTCGGGGAGTGCTCGCAGGCCAGTGGAAAACAGCTCCCCTTGCTGAGCTCCTGCCCCTGCCTTCCTAAGTAAAGTTTCTGCTGCCACGACTCAGGGATCAGAAATGCTCCCCCAGAGGCTTCTGCTGCAGCCTTTCCCCGTGTCTCTTCTTGGCCTTTGCAAAGTCAGTTTCCAAGCATCGCGGTGTGATCTGATCACTGTGGAGCATTTGTTCCACAGACATGCACTGTGTGTATGCCATGTGCTGGGCACTGCCACGTGCAGAACGTTTACTGATGTTCATCGAACTTTTTAAAAAAATTTTCATTTGGTCTGTGTTTAATTTTTGTGTTTGTTGGGTTTTCTGGCTGTATAAGAGTCCAAAAAAGCCTACGTAATTTACAATTTGAACAATTGTTCAATGACACTGGTAAACATGGTAAGGAAGACTGTATTCAGGAGCGTGGCCGTAGACACAGTGACCACTGCAATGGGATTGTGCAGCGAGGGAGAGAGACTGCGCTCAACTCTGAATACCGGATGGGCAAGTGGCGGTTTATAGCCATGGAGCAGGGTAGGGTCGGGGGTGGGAAGTAGGAAGAGGAGACACCAGGGGTCAGGGGATCCTGGCTACGCACACCTAACAGGATTCTTGCTGAAGACAGGCCGGGGCGATCAGACATCTCCTGGGGGGTGGGGGGGATGAGGAACCTGATCAGATACTGAAGAGGATCAGTTATTGAGGGTGGAGGGTTCTTAACAAACTGACTTAGCAGGTTTTTGGCTAAAACTGGATTTTACAAGGAAGTGTGCAGTTGGGCCTAGGAGAAGTTTCAGGAGCCTGACTACAGTTTGGCCAAGCAAAGAATCTTTGTCAACAAATAACATGTGTATTTGTGCATATTTGAATAACGTTACAATTGAAGTGACTTAGATCAAGAGGGTCTGTACCTAACTCGAGTCTAACACTGAGTTTGAAGGAAGGGCTTGAGAAGAAACTGTAGACAAACTGTCAGGCTGAGGCGGAGGTTTCCCACACAGAACATCTTTGACCGTCCTTCAGTCTGGGCTTGTCGTGAACTCCTGTCTCAGCAAAAGCATGGACAACGCTGGAGTTCATGTGATACAAAGAACTTGAAGACTTCTGCTCTAGTCTGGGCTTTCCTTTCATTGATAAGGGTCTTCCCCTAAGAGTCTGAAGTGCACTGGTGTAGGGACCACGTCCTCACACTTTATTCACATCCCCTCCCCAGAAGAGTTAACTTTGGGCTTTGTGTGTAGTGAGCATGTAACGAATGCACGTACACCAAATTTTACACATTTTGGTTGGTTTGTCCTGGGTTCTCCTGGAGAAGCTACTATTTGCTCTCCGGACATTTCATTATCTTCACTTTTCTGTATCATTGGTGTATTTTCCCCCTTTCTTTCCAGCATTTTCTATTTGGTCTCATATCTTCTTCTTACTGAAGAAATCAATTGGAGGCTGTTTTTGTAACCTTTCTCATTCTGGTTGATTTAGCTATTATTGGACCATTTTTATTTCTTCCTAAAGTATTCATAGTTAATTACATGTTTTCTTCTGCCTTTGGTTCAAGTGTGTTAATTATGTGGTACTTAGTCTGTCTCAAGTTTATTATTAAACTTTTCATTGTCCCTCCATTTGCTAAATTGCAGAGAATTTGTATTTTTAGGGCTCTTTCCACTCATGGTGTCATTACTTGAGGAAAGCCAAAGAGGTATTAAAAAGTAGGCTTAACTCAATATTTTCAACTCCAGGTATAGAATCCTACTTCCTGAACTTAACCTGGTTAATTCTGCTGTCAGTCAGCTCGTGAGCATTAGTCTAGTAAAGTCAGGTTGGTACTAGTGCTTTTTCTTACAATAAATGGTTGAAAAGCCGGGGGCTTGAGATACTAAAATGTCACTTCATCCACAGCTTTTGGCACCCTCAGTATGGCTCCTGCTTCAGAGTCTTGCTTTGAAGATAAATATAAAGTTATCCACATGGATAAACGATGGCCTGGCTCAGAACCGGTGACTCCACCACCCCACTGTGGGCTTCTGGGACAAGCAGGCAGGTGGCCCTCAGCTGTCGCAGTGTCCTCATCTCAGCATCGAGGGAGCCCCACCTGTCTTCTCTCCTCCTTCTGTGGCCATTTCACAGCTTATGAGAAGCTGTGCCATGGAATGGTTAGGAGTGTGACTACTGTCACTGCTATTTGTATTTGACTCGTTGATTCATTCAGTCAGTCACCAGACGCCTGCTGAAGAGCTACTGTTGCAGGTGCTGAGGACAGAACTGTGTACAAGACAGCAATGTTCCTGCTCTCATAGAGTTCACGTTGCAGTGGCAGGAAACATACTCTAGATAAACACAAATGAAAACATCATATGTGCAGCGGTGTGGTAGACTGGAGCATCATTCCCCAGTCCCTTGTACCCTGCTCGTCTCAGAATGATGCAGCACATTTGCCATGTGACAGTGTTCCTACACCAGGAGGGAGGATGCATTTCCCTGCCCCTGTGTTGGACTTGGCTCTGTGACTCCCTTTGGCCTAATGGTATATTGGTGAGCATGATGTAAGCAGAGGCTTGATGTGTGCTTGCAGGATTTGGCCTGCTTCTTGTACTACTGCCATTGCCATGAGAACAAGCCCTGGGTCGTCTCTGGTCCCAGAATAATGAGACACCTGTGGAGCCAACTTGGACCCACCATACAGCCTGGAGACAAGCCCAGCAGACCTGAAGACAGAAGCAGAGCCACAAAGCTGAACCCAGCCTGGATCAGCCAATAGACCCCATAGTAGCCTGTAGATTGTGAGCATGAGAAAAAAGGGTTGCTACTGGAAGCGACTGAATCTGAGGGTGACTTAGTTACAAAGCATTATTGTGAGAAGAGCTGACTAATAGGTAAAGGCTAAAAGAAAAATGAAGCAGAGTAAAGGACAGAAAACACCCAGTGCAAGGGAAAGGGAGTAATATTTTCTTGCAAACAGTAGCATAGGCTCTCTGGACATGGTGACATTTGAGCAGAAACTTATAGCACTCATTGTTATTGAGCAATTACTATGTGCCAGACACTGAGTTATCTCATTTATTTTTCATACATTTAATGTGTTAGGTGCTACTAATATCATCATTTTTAAGATAAGGAAACTAAGTCATAGGTATTTTTTTTTTTTGTGGCTTTCCCAAAATCTCACCCATAGCAAATGGAAAGGCTGCGATTCTATTCCGATTTAACCTCAACTGGGTGTGCTACAATGCACTTTTGGCACCAACCACCTGGAGTTAGCACAGTCCCCATGAGTTAAAGGGTACATTCCCAGCAAAACTGCTCTTAATTCAGATGCCAACTGCACAATAAGGGTCCCAGGCCTCCCACACTCTGACCAACTGTCTGTAAATTCAGGGGTTCCCACAACCCCCTCGGGTTCAATAATTCACTAGGATGACTCACAGAACCCAGGAAAACACTATACTACAAGTACAGTTTTATTATAAAGAATGAAATGAGGAGAACCAGAGAAATCAAAAGGCTTACAGGGTGAGTTCTGAGGAGCACAGAGCTTGTGTACTCTCACTTTGTGGAATCAGGGTGTGTTGCTCTCGCAGCACATTGATGTGTTTACCAACAAGCTCCCCAGCGCCTCAGTTTCTGAGGTTTATTGGGGTTTATGATATAGGAATGATTGATTGAATCACTGGCCATATGATTGAACTCGACCTGCAGCCCCCTCCCCTCCCTGGAGGTCAGGTGGCTGAAAGTCCCAACCCTCTAATCTGGTGATTGGTCTTCCTTGTGACCAGTCCCCATCCTGAATCTATCTAGGGGCCCACCGTGAGTCATCTCAGTAGCATAACAAAGATACCCTTATCATAAATTCCAAGGGTTTTAAAAACTCTGTGCCAGGAGCATGTGAATGAAAAATATAATTGAAACTCTCTGAACAGATTAAATAGCAGAATAAATTCAGCAAAAGAAAGACTTTGTAAACTGGAAGAAAAACCTGCAGAAATCACCCAGAATGCACAACTGAGCAATAATGAAATGGAAAATTCTAAGAGAAGTTTGAAGATATGGAGAGTAAGTGAGAATTTCCTTCAAATGTCTTACTAGAGTGACAAAAGGAAGACTAAGAGAGAAGCAAAATTTGATGACATAATGGTTAAGAATTTCTAGAAATGATGGGAAAACTTTAGCTTCCTCGGCTTCAGGAAACCTAACTAATGTCAAGTAGGATATTCAAAAAGACACCTGGAGCTTCCTGAAAACTAAACACATGGAGGCTCCTGGGGGGTGGCCCGTGCAGAGGGCAGGGAAATTCTGTGCGCCTTCTCCCATACCTCGCCATGCGCATCTCTCCCGTCTGGCTGTTCATTTGTATTCTTTGTAATATCCTTTATAATAAACCAGTAAACATTTTTTAAAAATTTTTCTTCTCAAATCAAGGAATAATTGAGATGCCCAGTACCAGCTTCTGCTTGACAAGATCTCTTCTATAGGATTCAGCCTGGTGGATAAAGTGAATGGTCCATTTTTCCTGAAAACAGATTTTCTTGATACAGCCCACACAGAAGAATTTGCCCATGAAAATTCTCCAGAGCTTAGCCCAAGACCTTTCCAATGGAGAAGATCATGTGGTAGTTTTGAATTATTAAATTAAGGCTGGAAGCATCCACAATGATACAGGCAAAACAAAGTATTTCTTTACTAGCATCCAAAACAAAGACATCTGTATCTGAACATAACAGAGAGGAATTACAGAATCCCAAAAATGAAAAATTTTGAATCATCCAGAGAGGGGGGAAAGAACAGCAGATTACACACAGAGGAATTACAGATAGACTGACGACTGATTTCTCAACCTACAATAAAGCAACAAGACAGTGGAATGATTCTTCAAAGGGCTAAAACTGCTGATTTGGAAATGACTAGAACAAGGAGAAAAATGGCGATTGAGGCGATTAAAATAAACTTGCAGTGAGAACCAGAAAAACAGAATTTTTTGAAGAAATTTGTTGGAGGTGCCAACAGTTGGATTTGTGGGTTAGAGAATAGGTCACCTGCGGCCACAGCTCTAAGGTTCATGTTGCTTGGATTACAGTGTTGCCACCATGATCAGAAATTGGAGGTCAGGAAGAACTGAACTGGAGGGAAGGATGATGGATTTAGGGATTTTGTTGTTATTCCTATTGTCACTTCTGGTTACGAATGTAAAATAAGACCTGACTAAGGTACATGAGGGCTCACTTTAACAACCTCTGTAATTTTCTGTATGGTGAGATGTTTCATAATATTTTTTAAAAATAAAGTGACACGTCCTTAGAAAAAAATTCAGAAATTATCAAAATACACCCAAAGAAAACTTTAACCCCTCATGACTAAAGGGTTAATTACTATTAAAACTCTGTGTTCTGGGATTTTGAATGCCTCGACATTTTGATACCGTAGAACACTCAGGCGAGCATTTAGAAGTGCAGAAGTGTAGAAGCTGATTCACTTTTTATGGCTGGCTGAGCCTTCGTTTGGTCTTTGGCTGGGACTTTTGCACTTCAGGCAGAAGGGGAAAGCATGAAACAACACTCTCAGCACTCCCCATGCCCCGTGCCTACTGCAGGGCACTGGGATTGACGAGGCAGATGTTAGTCGTGCACGTATTTACCTTGTTTCCTTGGGAACCACCAAGTCGAGGGGAGAATGCTGCTAAGATTTAGCAGCCTGCTAGGTGTAAGCCAATTAGTTCCAGGAGTTGTCAGATGACAGTTCTATTTTTGAGCACTTTCTTATCGATTAAGAGAAAAATATCTGACATGCAGAGATCTCTCAGCAGTTTGGGTTGTGACTTAGTTTGTAAGCAACAGGAAGGTGAGTTCAAACCGCCTTGTACAAAAATCATTGTAACTCGTTCCTCTCAGTGGAAGGTCTCGATGGATGGACTCCGAGTTGGGGCATGAGCAAGGAACAAAGAAGCTATGTTTAGCTCGTGCTCCTCAGAATGAAAGCAGATTGTGATAGTCATCTGCTTACTCCTCAAAGGCGGCACGCAGTTCTTCAGTGTTTTGCTCTGGAATTTAATAGTGGCGTGCATTATGAAGTAGTTCTTTTACGCTAATCATATGGGTTTAAGAAAGCTTCGTGCAAGAATACTAAATAATCACAGCAACTGCAGCCACTCTCTGTGTGCCGCGCCGCGTGCTCCCCGTACTCATCCATTACACCACCCACCCAGCCCAGCAAGCCCTGGGACGGAGTCAGAAGAGGACAGATTGGCCGCTAGTATGAGTGCCATGAAAGGAAGCTATGAAAGTTGTGAAGAACCCATAAACCACAAGTTCCAAGGACGTGGATCAAACTTATTATCCACAAATGTGCAATGCACTTATGCCCATTTCAACTTACGAAAACTTAAACTTAAAGATCTTAAGGCTGCAGAGTCGGTTCCGGGCAGAGCAGAATCTGAGCCCAGCTCTGTGGGTCTGCAGCCCCACCTGATTGTCTTCACTGCACTACTCGGAGCTCGGGCTTCCCCAGGGAGCTTGGCCCCACCCCAGGCCTACTAAATTAGATTCTGCTTGGTAACCTGACTCCCGATGGTCCTGGGGGGAGTTTCAGAGACCCTGCTCTATACACCCATGCAGCCAGAGACAACTGAGATGGGAAACATGTAACACAGGGCATCACTGGAGTGGTGTGAACAGAGTGCCCGATGAGTGGTCAGACAGAAAGGGCCTGGGATTTTAGAGAAGGAAGCTGGTGTCAGGGGCTGAGATGGTCAGGGAAATCTACCCAAAAACAGGTGAACCTGGAGGGAATAGTTAGGATCCAAATCCTTTAGCACTTTAAAAATTTTGCAAGACATCCCTCTTACTGGACCACCCCATCTCCATGCACAGGGGGCACTGAGGTCTCCAAATTGCCCCAGGGACTGTCTTTTTTTGGAGTTCACCATTTTATCCATGATCTGGTGACTGAAGTACCAACTTGCAAGGACAGCTCAGGTGAAATGAGAGGGTGTCTTCCGGCCTTGACAGCACAGGAGGAGGTCAGCATGACAGTCTCAAATCCTATTTGGAAGTAGGTGTGGTGAGACTAGTTGCTATGGTTTGAATGTGTCCCCCAACGTTCATGTTCTGGAAATTTAATCACTAATGCAAGAATGTTGGGAAGTGAGGCCTAATAAGAGGTGATGAGGTTATGAGGGCTCAGCCCCATGAAAGCATTAATGCTGTTATCACAGAAGGGGGCTGATTATGAAGGTGAGTTCAGGCTTCTCTTGCTCTTTCATGCTCTCTTGCCTTCTGCCTTCTGCCATGGTATGACACAGCAGGGAGGCCCTCACCAGGTCCCAGCACCATGCTCTCGGACTTCCCAATCTCCAGAACCATGATCCAGATAAATTTCTATGGTCTTCGAATTACCCAGTCAGGGGTATTCTGTCATAGCAACACAAAAAAGACTGAGACACTAGTCATTCATTCATCCATTCTTGTGTCTCCCCCAATGCAGTCTTGTAGTCAAAATTAGAAAAAGTCTGTCTCCAAGGAGTGCTTTTTGTATTTAAATTCAGTGATGAAATATACGTTTAAAGAAAAAATACACATATTTAGGCATTGTCTTAGTCTGTTCTGGCTGCTATAACAGAATACTATAGACTGAGCAGCTTATAAACAACAGAAATTAATTTCTCACAGTTCTGGAGGCTGGAAGTCCAAGACTGAGACACAGCCGATTCAGTGTCTGGTGAGGGCCCCCTTCTTGGTTCATAGATGGTGCCTTCTTGCTGTGTCCTCACATGGTGGAAGGGGCAGACAAGCTCTCTGGGGCCTCTTCTTATAAGGGCACTAATCCCATTCATGAGGGCTCTAGCCTCACATCCTAATCACCTCCGATGGCCCCACATCTTAATACCATCACCTTAGGGATGAGGATTTCAATATATGAATTTTGGGGGGTCACAAACATTCAGATCATAGCCGCCACAAGCAATGATTTAAGTCCATCTGCTAAAATGAGGAATTTTTCTGCATGTGATTCTCTCTCTGTATACCGTCTCATGCGCCTTTTGCTCATATGCCCATTTACAAAAGAGACAAAAGATGTCATTATTGACGCTAGCTAGGCATTAAAAGGTCAAATCTAAGACCTCAGCCCATTTCCAAGGCACCTGCCCTCCATCCAGCTCCCAGGCCTCCTGTCCCCTCATGAAGTCAGCACCATGCCCCTGCAGCAGCCTCTGTCACCCCAACCAACCAACACACAGACCCAACTCAAAAGATCCAGGCCCCTCCATCAGCCCCCAGCTCCTGCTTTATTTTTCCTTACGGTGTTTACCATCACCTGACCGTCACTTTCACATTTACTTGTTTTATTTCTGTTTGTTATCTATCTGCCTATTAGTTCCATGAATGCAGGGGCTTTGAGGATTTAGCCCACCACTGTATCCTCAGCATCTAAAATAATATCCAGCACAAATTACACTGGTTGAACAAATACAGAAGCAGCTCCTGATCAGCTCAGAGTGGAAATGCTACAGGCCTCTCCAGAGAAAAGTTGGGGACATGTCTCCTAAAAAATATTCCTTGGCACACAGCCATGAGAGATGTGCTGTAGGGATCAAGTGTTCCTGGTGAAATACGACTTGGAGAGCCCGAGGTAACCAAGTTAATAGGGTTTTTTCCCTGTAGGACTTCTCAGAGTCTTTAATGTGCTAATTCAAATGGTAACTCACTCAGTGGTTGTGGTCTGGAGAGGAATGGACAGCAGGAGAGAGACTGGGGCGCCATCAGCAGGCACTGGGGATGGGTCTGCAGGGAAGGAGATGTCCAGCCTGACTCCACTGCTCTCTGATTCATACAGTGGGTGGACATGGGGCCATTGCTGAGGAGGGGAGGGGCCCTGCTTAGAGGGAGGAGTGTGGACGTGGTCTGGCATGTTGAGTAAGGGGAGTCTTTCAGAGATGCAAGAGGAGGTGACAGTCAGAGCAGTGGAGACTGAACTCAGCACTGACCTCGGGGAAGAGTACCGTTCTGCAGAGCGCCTGAAAGAGAGCACCGAGCCAGACAGAAAAGAAGTGGGATATTATCTGGACTCTGAATTTGCCAAGATTGGGGATGACTAAAGGGTCTCATGCTGCCCTGAGGGCATCCGGGGACTCCCAGTGCAATAAGCCATCTCTGCAGGGGGCAGTTTATGGCTCGGGAGCTGTCATCTCCCCTTACCCTAACCCATCTTAGCCTCTTGACCCTGCAGGCAAATTACGGCGAGAGCTTCAGGATTCACCATGGGAACAAAATGCAGACATTGGACTGTTTTTAAACTAGGGTGGCGAAGGAATGCCTCACTCCCTGTCCCTGGTGAGTCACGAAGGCTTCGGACACCACAGCAGGGCCGTGGCTAATGATCAATGTCTGCTGAGATCCCAGAATAGAGAAGTGGAAAATGCCCATGGTGCAAATTTACCCTCCTGGGCCTGAGCCTTGCTGAGGTCTTCAGCCAATGATCAGGTACATTCTTGGGCCCCTTTCTATGATTAAAGCAAGCAAGATCATAGTGGATATCTAAGACATCACATTGTGGTATGGGCTAAGAAAAAAATTAAGGTAGCTAAGGGGATAGAGAGTCATGGAGGAGATGCTGGTCAAAAAGGCCTTTCTGGTCATATGACTGTTAGGTAGAGTGAGGAAGTGCAGGAGTGAACTTTGTAGAGTTGGGGGAGGAGTGTTCCAGGCCGAGGGAACAGCTGGTGCACAGGCAAGAGTGTAATTGAGAGTTCTGAGAAGCAGTAAGGCAGCAGTGTGGCTGCAGCCAGTGAGCGTGCTGTGCAACGGTGGTACATATCAGTGAACCGTGGTTCGGGGGTTTGGTTGCACTGGATCATGTTAGACCTTAAAGGCTTTCATCAAGACATTGAAATTTGTTCTGAGTAAAACAGAAAAAGCATTTTGAGCAAAGACCTCCTTTACATTTTAAAAAGACCACCCTGGCTACTGTGTAGCAGGGCAGGGAGAAGGACAGGAGACTACTGCGATCGTCCAGGCGAGGAATGACAGTGGCTTGAACTGGGATGGGGGAGTGAGAACCAGTCGGGTGCTTCTGGATATGTCTTAAAGGCAAGTGAACAGGATTGCTGATGGGTTAGAGGCGGTGTAAGAGGAAGGGGAGCAAAGGATTACTGCAAGGACTTCAGTTTAAGCTGCTGGGAAAGTCAAGTTGCCATCTGCAGAGAGAGAGAGGACTGGAAGCAGAGCTGGGCTTAGTTGGGGGTGGAGTGAGTTTGAGATGCTAGTGAGACATCCTGGCAGAGGTGTCGAGGACATATTTGTCAAATATCAAGTATCAGAGCTCAGGGAAGAAGTCTCAACTGGAGATATAAATTTGTAAGTGGCCAACACACAGATATCCTTCAATGTCTGGAGATGATATTCTCTGGAGAATCAGCAGTTCGTAAGTCATGGAACTTTAGGAGATCACCTACGGAGTGAGGGGTCTGAGGACTGAGCCTTGTCTTTTTGGTATTTAGAGGCTGAGAAAATGAGAAAGATTTAATATGGAGCCTGAGAAGGAGCAGCTCATGAAGTGGAAGGAAAACCTGGAGATGTCGGGGGACCAGAGGCCACATGAAGAAAGCTTGTTAGGAAAAAGGGACTGATTGACCGGTTGTGTGGAATGCTGTGGCCAGGCCCATTCAGCTGAGGGCTGAGAAGTGAACGTCGGGGCTCGGCCACGTGGAGGTGGAGGTGGAGGTGAGGCAGGAGGAGGTCTTTCGCAGCAGCAGGCAGTAAGGGAGTGCATTTTCTATAGAGAGTTCTAAAATGATAATTAGAAATGAGTCTGTTTTATCACCACCATGCTGTAGCAACTCTAAACGATGTCAGGGAAAAAACTCTTTAGCTGGTCCTAGTGTTCTAAACATTGTTGCAGTTGCTACTGAGTTTAAATAATATATAGGAAAGCTTCAAATGAGCACATTCACGTTGTTTTGCCTTAATAAACATGGCATCCTCCAGAGAACTACCAGTTACACGTAGCCAGCCCCTACCCATGCACACTCAGCTGCCTGGTTTTCTCCTGGAGACACTGGGCACAGTCCGAGTTCACGTGAGCTTAGTTCACGGTCTGCAGCCCAGGTGGGACTCTGTTGCTGCACTGAAACAGATTTGACATGCACAGTGATAGCGCAGATGGTCAAAACAAAGAAACAGAACTTGAGTTTCTTCAATTCTGGCCTTCTGTGTGACCAACTGACATTTTTATTTGTGTTTAAAATTTAGAACAGTACAGTAGAGTGCAAACTGTAAATTGTAATATTTTAGTCACGAAATTTTAGTACTGAATTTGAATAGCTTTGAAATGGAAATTTATTCTTTTTTTCAATCGTTAATTGTTTTTAAACTAGAGGAGGAATCAAGAAAACAAAGATTATTACTGAATATAATTGTGTTGTAGAGAGGAGGGGCTGTTAAAAACAATCTACTTGCACGTGAAATATACTAGGACATTCTGTGGGGTTATTGGGTCACCTCAAAAAAAGGCAGTTTTGCTAAAGGGGTGGTGATGAGAATACGATGATTGGTACTGAGACAGAATGGAAGAAGAGAAAGGAAACAGGAGTGGACTCTCAAGGGTCTTTGCTGTGCAAGGGCACTGTGAGGTCCAGGGAGGACTTTCAGAAACGTGAGATGCTGCCGTACACCTGTGACTGATGGGAGGGATCCAACAGGAAGGAAAATGAGTAGTACAGGACAGAAAAGAGACGTGCTGCAGCAGCATCCTGTCATCGGGAGGGGTGGCCTCTGGACCAGGGAGAGGGCAGGTGCACTAGTGTGGCAGGTTCGGGGGCAGCCTGGGGAGGCTCTGTTCCCCTTGTTTCTGCTGACTCTGCAAGCAGGAAGCAAGGCGCCCAGCACATGGGGTGGGGAGAAGAAGGGGATTTGAGCAGAGAGGAAAAGGCATGAAATAGTCCTCTAGGAGATAGGGAGATCGAGCTGACCAGGAAAATGTTGACAACTACGGGAGTAGGACCCCCTAGAGGCCCTGCCCTTAAATTTACAGTGAGAGCAGGCAGCATTGCAACGCACCTGGGCTGTGGTCCTGGCTCTGCTGCTTACCTACCATGGCACCTTAGGCAACTTCCTGAGCTGCTGTGAACCTCGGTCTCCTCATCTGTTGCATGGCAATTAGAACCCTGACTCATATCTCTTTTCTGAGGATTAAATGAGATCGGTAAATCCCTAACACAGGATCTCACTCACGTGAATGCTGCTTTCCTTTTGCTCCTCGTTAGTGACTCAAAACTATGGTCTTGCAGCCATTGGCACCATAGAAAACCAACTCTGATTTGTTGCTTCTAGAAGCTGGCTTGGTCAGTCCCCACTGCCTTCCCCCAGCCCCTCTGCATTGACTTAGAGATGTACACTCCCAAAGGTCCACAGAACCATCATCTATCTGGTCCCAAAATATCTAGCCTGTAGTCTGCCTGCCAGCACCCAGCACACCTCTTTGGGAGAAAAAGTTGCCTTAGTCCCACATGTGGGTCACATAATGTCACCCAGCCCAGCTTCTCCAACTGCCTCACAGTGTGACATGGTAGTTACAAGAATGGGCTTGGAGCGAGATCTAATCCCAGCTCAGTCCTTATTAGCTGTAAAACTTAGGGCACATTACTCACCCTCCTAAGTTTCAGTCCACTGACCAGTGTGTGACTTTCGGCACATTATTTGCCCTCTAGGCTTTAGTTACTTGTGCTGCAAAACAGGTTAACTAAAGTCCCTACCTCACCAGGATGCATCAGAGTCATTGTAATGATCACATGAAATAATATAGGTAAGGAGTCTAGTCCCGTGCCTGGCACATAGTGATCATAAATAATAGTCATTCCTTTTCTCAAAAATTTTTAATTTAAAAATTTTTAATTGTGGTGAAAACATATAACATAAAATCTAGCATCTTAATCATTTATAAGTGTTCAGTTCGGTGGCATTAAGTGCAACAGATCTCTAGAACACTTCATTTTGTAAAACTGCAACTCTATACCAGTTCAACAATAACTCCCTGTCCTCCCTTCCCCCAGCTTCTGGCACCCAAGTTCTACTTTCTCTGTGAATCTGACCACTCTTGGTACCTCATGTAAGTGCAATCACCCAGTATTTTTCTTTCTATGACTGGCTTATTTCACTCAGCATAATGTCTTCAAGGGTCATTTTTCCTTCCTTTTTAAGAATGTCAGAATATCCTTCCTTTTTAAGGCTGAACAATATTGCATTTAATGTATACATCACATTTCCTTTATCCATTCATCTGCTGATGGACACTTGGGTTTTTTCACCTTTTGGTTATTGTGAATATGCTGGTATGAACACGGGTGTGCACATATCCCCCAAGACCCTGCTTTCACTTCTTAAAATGGCTGGATCACATGGTAACCCTATTTTTAATTTTCTGAGGATCCTCCATACAGTTTTCCATGACACCTGCACTGTTTTACATTCCCACCAACAGTGCACAAGGGTTTCAATTTCTTCACACATTCGCCCCAACACATGTTACTTTCTGGTGGCGGTGGTTTTTGTAGTGACCATCCTAACAGGTGTGAGGCAATATCTCACTGTGGTTTTGATTTGCATTTCTCTGATGATTAGTGAGGCTGGGCGTCTTTTCATGTGCTTGTTGGCCATTTGTGTACTTTCTTTGGAGAAATGTCTATTCAAGTCCTCTGCCCATTTTTAAATCAGGTTATTTGATTTTTTCGTTATTGAGCAGTAAGAGTTTATTATATATTCTGGGTCTTAACCCTTATCAGATAAGATTTGCAAGTATTTTCTCCCATTGCATAGGTTGCCTTTCCACTCGATGGTGTCCTTTGCTGAGCACAAGATTTTAAATTTGATGTAGTCTCATTCGTCTACTTGTGCTTTTGCTGTCATAGCCAAGAAATTACTGCCAAATCCAATGCATGAGGCTTTTTCCCTATGTTATCTTCTAGGACTTTGCAGTTTCAGGTCTTATGGTTAAGTCTTTAGGTAGTAATTATTATTAATATTATCATTATATTAATTATTGCTGCTGCTGCCCACCCAAGGCTGCTGCCATTGATGCGGATAATCAAGAGTTTACTATAATGCATTTTAATCTAACAAATGATTGTGTCACTCACATATAAATACCTCTACTAACCTCAGCAGCAGGACTATGAAGGAGATGGGAAGACGCAAGCCCTCCTCTCCAGTCCTGGATGTCCACGGTGCCTCTTCTCCGCTCCCTGAGGGCCCTGTTCTTGCTGGCTGCAGTTGCTCATCCCACTGCAGTTGTCACAAGTCCTCTGCTCATTCCCAGCTGGGAACACAAAAGAGAGGTGCCACCATATCACTAGCAATTAAAAGGACATTTCCATCAGGCATCTGAGCAAAACGAAAGGGCTCTGAAGAAGACACACAAATTACAGATTTGTTGATGTCAGGATCCAGCCTCCCCTTTCAGGAGCAGTTAATAATGACAGAGAAGGGCGTCAGTCCGTGCTCAGCATGTGCAGTCTTCATTTCCATCACTGGCAAGGGAAGACTCTTCATCTCAAAACCCCCTACTGCCACAAAGCCAGCCCCAGGTGCTTTCCCTCTGGTGACTTCCAGAGTCTTCATAGACCAGAGAGACCACAGCACATTGACTACCTGGTTCCTACAGCTGGAAATCTGACCTGTTTCCCCTCCTACCTGAACCAGTTTTCCCTCTTCTGACCACCATAATTGCCTGGGGCTTTTCTGTGTAGGATGGAGATGTTCCCTTCCTTCTAACCAGAAACAGTGCACACCCACATGAGGCTGAGCCCAGGCAGGAGGCAGCCCTCTGGTCGGGATTAACTGCACAGGAGAAGACTTCAGGATTAACTGCATAGGTTAATCGCCCAGAGGGAGTGCCCTGAGTGCCCCCGGGGGCTTAGCAGATGCACACATCTGCAGCTGTCTGCACCTTCCTTAAAGGGGAGACCCGAGGATGGCTACAGCTCAGAGGACTCCTCCTCTGGGATCGATTCCCAAGTGCCCACGAGCTCTTGCTGGCTCCTGGGATGTTGTGTGGCCCCTGCACAGAGCGTGAATTTTACCTGCTCGTTACCTTGTTGGCCTCGCCCAGGAGGCTGTGGCCTCCTTAAAGGCAAGGACTGTGTGGTTCCCATTGTCCTGGCATAGCATGTGCTACACAAAGGCTCTCAAGATATGCCATCCATTCCACACTATCCTGCTCCTCTACTTCTCCTCCTGTTCTTATCTATCTGGTTATCATCTCCCTACTGGACCGCAGGCTCCAGGGAGGTGGGGCCCACCCCTCACCCTGGTCCCCAGAGCCTAGAGGGCCCCAGAGTCACGTCTGTGCTAAGTGGATGAGTGGGTGTGTGAACAGATGCACAGCCTGAACTTTCAGAACCGGCTTGCATCCCCTCGCTTGGTGAGGACCCAAGAAACTTTTATGACTGTCACTATCCACCCACCCCCACCAGCGAATACCCTGGAAGATCGGAACGACCAGCCCAGCCTCCTCCCTGCACCTGTCTCACCTGGACACGTTCTTCATACCTGGGGTGGGGTGTTCACCCCAGTATTTGTCAGGGTTCCCCAGAGAAACAGAACCAATGAAATGTGTATGTAGAGAGATTCACTTGTAGTTTAAGAAACTGGCTCATCAAACTGTGGGGCCGCAGGTCTGCAATCGTGGGGCAGGCTGCAGGTGGGGGGCAAGGGCAGGGCAGGTGCTGCAGCTCAAGCCGAAGGCTGTGCACAGCTAGAACCGTGCTTCTTGGGGGGGACCTCAGTCTTTTCCTCTTGAGGCCCACCCACACACATTATGGGAGTCACTTGCTTTACTCAAATTAAATGTTAACCTTGTCTGAAGGGTATCACCACAGCAAGGCCTAGGCCAGTGCTTGATCAGACACTGCTTTTATGTCTGACATGAGCCTCATCTGCACACCCACCTTGGTGAGCCGAGGGAAGACCCCCCACCTGCTCCCTTCAGCGCAATCTGCCCGCCTTCACCACCCCTCGCCCCAGCGTGGGAACAGCCAGTCTTCACAAATTTCCTATAGAAATTCCTCAAAAATCTGACCGCTGGACTTTCCCTGGTGAACGCAAACTGCCTTTCCTCCAGAGCCCGGTCAATGCTTTGTGCGTGTTTCATATTGAGTGTCTGGAGAGACACACAGTCTCGCTCGTATGGTTTGTATTAGCACCTGCAAAGGCTCTGGTTGAAGCCATTTTGAACACAGGCATTGTGTGTCCCATTTCCCTGGGTCAGGAGGTGCAGAACACGCGTCCTGGGGTGCCCCGAGGTGCACTGCGCCGGCTGAGCAGAGCAACCCAAGATGACCGGGACAATGAGGCAGCACGACTCACCCCTTCATTACGTCCTCACACTCAAGAACATTTCCTATGGCTGGTGGGATGTTTGCTGGACACAGAAGCTCCGATATATGGAAAGGAAAAAATCAAACAAATGTAAAAAGGGCATTATTTGGCTAAATGGTTTCTTCTAAAAGTCCTCTTTACTTCCGTAATCATGGGCAGTCTAACTTTTCATTCTTACCACCAGTGCTGGACCCTCTCTTCACCCAGGGGTTTGTGACAACAGCCTGATCCTATTTCCACCCCACCAAGGGCCCCCAGGTGAGGCCCTCTGGGGAGCTGGAGCCCCACCCTTGTGTTAGAGCCCTCACTTACCGCTCCTGACCATCCTGGGCATTTCCAGCTGCCTGGCTGCCACGGAACCCTGCCTTGAGAACCTATGCTGAGAGCCTCAAAACTGTTTGTTTTCATTCTCCCAACAAGCTCAGGTGTGGATGTCATTGCCCCTCTCACAAGTCATTACACTGTGATTCAGAAAGGTGCGGTGCCTTGACCAGGGCCCCCGAGCAGGCAGGGGCAGGGCTGGGGTCAGGACTCGGGCCGGCTGCCCCCAAAGCCCTGCGGTCTCCACCACATGGAGGCAGGAGTAGAGAATGTCTTTCCAGCTCCACCTCCTACTTCCTTCTTCCTTCTCAAACTCCTTGTTTCAGGGGCTGGAATTCTCTAGTTCCTCTGCCTTCTGCCCAATATTTTATTTCAGAAAGGCCTAGTAAAGTCATTTATCATGAGGTGTGAATAATTAATATTTATCATGTATTCCTTCTCCCCTGGGTATGAGGGGCTTGCAAAGCTCCCATGTCTGGCTTGGGCTCAAGAAATGACACCTTGTCATTGCCCCCAAAGGTTAAAGTTCTGAGTAAACCAAAAGGCTCTTATCTAGTGATGAAATTTTAGGTAAAAGAATGTGAGCTGGAGAAGAGTTTGCTTGATTTTTATTTTGGAGGCACAAAAGAACCTTCCAGAACACTCTGGATGCATTACCTATAGAATGCTTTCTCCGGAACAGAGCCCCTCTCTGGGGGAAAAGCAATCCTGCTGCAGAGGTCAGCAGGAATTTGGGGCAGGAATGCTGTCTTGTTGCTGTGTCCTGGTCTGCCACTGCAGGGGGCTCCAGAAATCGTGGGTGAATAGCCCTTGATTTAATGAATGGGCTCATTGGTTTGTTCATTCAACACAAGGTCATTGTGTACTACTGAGATGTGGGACACTCTGCTATGTGCTGGGGACACAGAGGTGAAAACATAGAGATAGTCCCTGTCCTCATGGAGCCAACAGCTGGAAAGCAGACACAAATCAGGCAACTGCACAGCAGTGCAAGAGTGTCATATGGCAGGTGGCCTGGCCCTGCTCGAAAGTCAGGGGAGGCTGGGGTGCTCCGGGGTGCGAGGCAAGCTGCGAGTTTCAGGGAAGAGAAGAGCATGTGCAAAGGGCTGTGTGTTTGAGACTCTACACATGGTAGAGAATGTTGCAAAGGGGAGAAGTCAGACAGGAGCCTGCACAGCTGGGCCAGATCCTGAAAGGTCTTGTGCACGGGTGTGTTTTCAAACTTGTCTTCACTATGACCCACAGTAAGAAATACATGTAACACCAAACTCAGGACACACACATACTCACGAAATCACCATCAGAAACAAAATCACGAAAATCACCCACCCTTACCATAGACAAACCACTCTTAATTCTATATATTCTGTCTTTTCAATGCTGGTTATGACCCAGTAAGTTGATTTCACAATCTTTTAATGAGTCTCCACACACCGTTGTAAATCATGATAGGCAGTCTGGACTAATCCCAAGATTAATGGGAGCTGTTGATGAGTTTTAAGCTAGGGAGTGACCTGGTCTGGTTTCTTTCCAGTCACAGCAGAGGGTGGCTGGTGGCAGGTGTGAGGAGGGGCACCCTGGGAGCCTGTCGGTTGCTGTGATCCAGTTGAGAGATAAGCACACCCCAAACACAAGCACTGGCAGTGTGGACAGCGACAAGTGGATTGTTTTTTGAGATTCTTAAGACAGAGAACAGATGGTTGGTTGGAGCATGGGGTGGGAGGGAGAAGTCAAGGGTGACTCCAGGATTCTGCTTTGGTAACTAGAAGGACAATGATACTGGTTGTTGAGATACGAAGCAATGGGGGTGCTATGGGTTAAATGTGTCCCCCCAAAGTTCATGTATTGAAAACTTGACCTCCATTGTAACAGTGTTAAAGTAGAAAGTTAAAGTAGAAATCTGATTATGGCACTTGAAAGGTGGAGCCTTTGAGAGGTGACTGGATTGTGAATGGGAGCGGTTCTGATGGCGTTATAAGGAGAGCGAGTGAGGTCAGCTCTCTCTTGCTCAGGCCGTTCTCACCAGGTGACACCCCGATCGCCACTGGACTCTAGAGTTCCCACCAAGAACAAGGCCCTCATGAGATGCGCCCCTCGCACCATGGACTTCCCAGCTTCCAAAACTGTAAGAAATAAATTTTGGTTCTTTATAAATTACCCAGTTTCAGGTGCTCTGGGTAAGCAACAGAAAAGGACTAATTTGGTGGGGGGGAGCCCATTCAGGGGTGAAGGTGCTGAGTTCCATTTTGGGCACATTGGGAATGAATTATCCAAGAGTCAACGTCCCATGGACCTTGGAACTCAGGAAAGGAAGCTGGGCAGAGTTTGTGGAATTGGGACTGAACAGCGTCTTGGAACCTTGCAACAGAAGAGATCTCCTGGGAGAATATGTGAGAAAAGCAGACACCTTGGGATGCCCACACTTCCTTCTCTGGAATGATCTTTGAATACAAGTAAGAAGCAAGCCATGATTTTCTATATACTCCAGACCTCTAGAGAATATTACTCACAGAAGGTTAACACGAAACAGGTTGTGTTTGACCTGATTGTTAAACACTATCTCAAGAAACCTGAACTGAGCCTCCATTATAGCAAATGACCGTCTTCTCCTGGCTGAATATGGGGCAAGCCCACATGGAAATTACTAACCTGGAGGCTGCTTCACCCCTGTGGCTTGACTATGGACTTCAAATGTTTTCTATCTTGGCTGTTTTTGAACTAAATGTGTTCCTCGTGCTGGAGAAGACATGCATTTGATGTTATTAGAAACCTGAATAATTAAAATATGTTGGAAATTATTAGAAACTGGAGCAGCTGGTATTGAAATATTTTAGCCCCAGGTTTAAATTAGTAAGTTGGCTTTCTTGATAAGAAGTTGTACTAAATCCCAGCCCCTTGATTTAGCAAAAAATTTGGCTGCTGTTCAGGATGTGCCTGAAATAGCAGGTCCTGTCTGTCTCCCTCTACCCCCTCATCTCGTGTCTCTGTTTTCCATTCCCACCCATCACATCCGCGAATCTCAAGTTCAACCCAGAAATGGTATAAAACTAAACACAGATAAAATGCCACTCGTTTTTTAAATTCTCCTTTTTCTTATTAGAAAAATAAGATATGCACAGAAAGCATAGAACATATAAATGAATCATGGAAGAAAAGTAAAATAATTTGTCCATTCAGTAAACACTTACTGGGTGGCTGCTAAGTTCCAGAAACTGTTGTAGATGCTGGAGATACAATAGTGAGCAAAACCAACAGGAATCCCTGTCTTCATGTATGTCAGTGCTAAGAAGGTGGGGGGAATGAACTAGCAGTGGGATGGTTGCCATGATGGACAGGGAAGGACCCACTGAGAAGGTGACTTCAGCTAAGACCTCAGGAGGTGAGGATCAAGGCGTGTGGAGAGCTGGGGAAGAATATTCTGGGCAGAGGGAAAGGCCAGTGCAACAGCCCCAAAGCAGGAGCATGCCTCGTTTGTTGGAGGAAGAGCAAGGAAGTCAGTGTGGAAAAGCAGAGTGAGGGAGACGGGAGGAGCAGGCGACGGGGCCGACGTGAAGCTGGGGCTGGGGCAAACGTGCGGGGCTTACTAGAAGAAGTAATAACCTTGGCTTTCACTCCCATCTCCGACGGAGTGTGGAGCCAATGGGAAACTGAAGGACAAAAGTGACTTGACGTGCCTTACCTTTTACCAGGCGCCCCGGCTGCTGTGCTGAGGAGGGGCTTCAGGAGGGGGCTAGAGGCAGCCGATCAGCAGGGAGAATGCTGGGAGGACCACCGCACACGCCCCGTCCTTGTTTATAACACACGCATGCGCAGGTGGGCCACACGCGGCAAACTCACCTTTAACTGCCATTTTCTACTTGTTAGCTCACGAACACCTTCCCCTGCCATCGACTGTCTACAGTCATTTCCGAAGCTTTTCCCCCACTGTCATCTCACGGGTCCCTCAGCCACCGTGGGAGACAGGTGTCGCTCTCCCTGGGAAGAAGACATCCCAGAGAGGTTCGACTGCCCCGGGTTGTGCGTGCTTTCCTGCTCGCGAGCGGAGCCGCGCACGCCCACCTCCCTGCGGACTCGGAGCCGCGCACGCCCACCTGCCTGCACACTCGGAGCCGCACGCCCACCTGCCTGCACACTCGGAGCCGCGCACGCCCACCTGCCTGCGGACTCGGAGCCGCGCACGCCCACCTCCCTGCGGACTCGGAGCCGCGCACGCCCACCTGCCTGCACATTCGGAGCCCGCACGCCCACCTGCCTGCACACTCGGAGCCGCGCACGCCCACCTGCCTGCACACTCGGAGCCGCGCACGCCCACCTGCCTGCACACTCGGAGCCGCGCACGCCCACCTCCCTGCGGACTCGGAGCCGCGCACGCCCACCTCCCTGCCGACTCGGAGCCGCGCACGCCCACCTGCCTGCGGACTCGGAGCCGCGCACGCCCACCTGCCTGCACACTCGGAGCCGCGCACGCCCACCTGCCTGCGGACTCGGAGCCGCGCACGCCCACCTGCCTGCGCACTGTCCTCTGGGACCTCCTTGCCCCACACGGTTTGCGGGAGCCACGACTGGGCAGCAATGAGTCCTTCCCTGCCAGGAAGAGATCCCTTCTGGTGAAGTCCTGCGGGGCTTTGTTCCTTTTATTATTATTTTTAATTGACACATGATAACGGTACATACGTCTGGGGTACTTGTGACGTTTCCATGCATGTATATCGTGTGTCGTGATCAAACCAGGGTAACGAGCGCATCCATCACATCAAACACTTGTATTTCCTTTGTGTTGGGAACCGTGGTATTTTTAAAGTGTAATTACAAGTCTTCTACAATCCTTTCTCAAATCCTGTTACTATTTTTTTTTTTTTTTTTTTTTTGTCTTTTTCGTGACCTGCACTCAGCCAGTGAGTGCACCGGCCAGTCCTGTATAGGATCCGAACCTGCGGTGGGAGCGTCGCTTCGCTCCCAGTGCCGCACTCTCCCGAGTGCGCCACGGGCTCGGCCCCAAATCCTGTTACTATTTAAGTGATCGCACAGCCCACCCTTGCCCAGCCCCCAGCCCCCAGCCAGCCTCCGTGTCTCTTGCTGGCACCCGCCACCTTTCCAAAGCACTTGACTCTCTGACTTCTCCCCTCCCGCTTCTGGCAACTTACCTTGCGTCTCCCTTTTTTAAAATGTAGGTTTTACTATTATTCAGGTGTGGTGACGCCAACAGATCAACAGGCAACTGCCTTTGAAAAGACAGTTTCTATTCCCAGTCCCGGGGAGGGGCACGCAGGCCACACAGAGCCACGCAGGAGCAGCAGGCCAGGCAGGCAGAGGGGTGCGAGGGAAAGACGGGGGGGCTTGATCGTGGCTCCCATGGGAAAGGCAGCGTGGTCTCAGACCAGGACTGGCTGGTTGGAGCACCATCTGCAGCTCTGGGATAGGGGGTCCTGAGTTGCCCGGTACCTCCCCTGGAGTGGTCACGGAGGAGGGCAGAGGCCTGGAGTGAGCGAGCTCCACAGAGGAGGTGGGTGGGACTGGCGGTTTGCACATGAAAGGCACGCTCTTCGGTGCATTGCTCATTTGCTATCTCCACGAGCCGGCTAGCCCTGGAAGGGGCAGTCCCGCCAGGGCCAGTAAGGCCCCAGATGCCAGAGCACCAAGAACACAGAAAATAGGGGGGTACAGTTAACACACACACACGTCCTCCCCACCGCACTGAACTTCTCGCAGGGGCCATGTTGCTTCCTAACCAGCAAACCCATTGCTTTCTTTCAAGGCTTCACCCTATTTGATATTCTCTCTCACAGGTATCCACTGCCCATGGGGACAGCCTGAGCGGATTTGACGACCCAGATGAGCAGGCCTCCCCGCCAAACAGTTATGTCACTCGGCAGAGGCACAAGTACCAGGCAGCTTCACAGTTCCCGATGATTCCGAAGTGCAGCCAGCGCTGACCTTCACCCGCTCTTTATGCTGAGAACCTTTCCTCCCGCTTGGGGGGAAAAACTCATTCCAGGAACTTCCCTTCTCCCAGACTGGCCTCTCTTCCCGTCGTTTTTGGGCTGGCCCTTCTCAGAAAGTGGAGTGTCTAGTCCAGAGCAGCACAGACCTCAGGTTAGCTAAGTGAAAACACCTGTAGAAATAATGAAGCCAGGAGCTCTCTGTCATCAGGGCACTTAGGAATCACTTAAGGGGGAAATCACTGGAAGTGCAGCCCCTGGGACCCACCCCCACGGTGCCGATAAGCAGGAATCTGCTCTTCTAAAATGCACGCGACTTGTTCCAGGCCAACCCCCATCTCTAATGAGCTTTCTGCCTTCTCTCTTACTGAATCCAGTCACTACAGGAGATCAAATGTTTTGCTTAAAACTTTATAAACTCAAAAATACTTGTTGGTAGTTGTGGGGAACACGGAAGCTTGGGTCCCTAGCAGGGCAACTGCACATTTCAAGACATATCCTTAAGACAGACATATTTCTAAGTCTATCTGCTCTTCTTTTCCCCCTTTTTGATGTAAATGTGTTTTAATATTTCTTTCACTGACAGATGAATAAGGATTAAAATAGCTTTCAAAAGTTTGGCAGCTGGATCCACCTCAAATTATAGCTTGACCCAAAAGCCCATATTTTGCTATAATAAACTTTCTGGGGAAAGTTATAGGAGAAAACTAATATTGTTTTTAATAATATTTTCTAATTTTTCATCCCCCAGGCAAACTAATGTAGTGTCATTAACTCCTTGGGTTATAGGAGAATAGAGAGAGAGTGGTGGTAGAGGAAGAGACAGAGGGAAACAGAGGAAGGACGGAAAAAAGAACTTTTTTAGGAAACAAAAACTAAAATATTGTTTTGCTCTTAATTAATAGCAATTTTCTCCAAATAGTAATATTCCAAATCAGGGAGATTTTAGGCGCATTATTCTACATTATAATGAATTATCTGTTGCCAAAATTAGGAGTTTTGGTTTTTGTTTTTTCATTTGGGCTCTTTTCAATTCAGAGACTACAAGGGCACTGTTTTGTGTTATTTATTTCAAGGACATCCCCAGAAACTGTTCTTAGAAAAGAGAAACAAACAATACATCATAATTCCAGAAGGCTTTTGTCCAGACTAGTTTGCACAGTTAGTGGCTGGGGGAAGTTTTGAATAGTCTTGGAGTTCTGGTTTGCAGTGAAGATGCCATCAGGACTTCAGCGGGTCCCTCCAGGCCAACCCATCTCTAGAAGGATCCTTTGGAGGGCAGAATCTGGGAGCAAACAGACCAGCTTGTTCTCACTGGTATTGAGAACCTGGTGAGCCGCAACTAACTGACTCTGTAGTGGGCTGGATAGCATCCCCCCCACACAAATTCACATTTACCCGGAACCTCAGAATGTGACCTTATTTGAAAATAGGGTCTTTACAAATGTAATCTAGTTAAGATGAAGTCATACTGCATTAGGGTGGAAACTAAATGCAATGACTGGTGTCCTTCTAAGAAAAGGAGAGGACAGGCAGACAGAAGAACACCAGGTGGAGACAGAGGCAGAGACTGGAGTGACACATCTACAAGCCAAGGATCGCCAGGGATGGCAGGAGCCACCAGAAGCTGGAAGAAGCAAGAAAGGATTCTTCTCTAGAGCCTTCAGAGATTGTGGCCCTGCTGACACCTTGATTTTAGACTTCTTGCCTCCAGAACTGTGAGAGAATAAATTTCTATTAAGACATCTAAGCTTCTGGTAATTTCTATGGCAGCCCTAAGAAATGAATAGATTTCAAAAGACCAAGAGCCTGGCACCAATTGGGCCTCAGGTCAGGTCAGATCAGTAGATGCTACAAAATGAAGTGTCCCTCTAGTGGCCTCACATACTAACAACACCAAGTCCTTAGACATCAGAGAAGCTGGAAGGAGAAGGAGAAAGAAGTAATATGGTAATAATAATATCAATAATAATAATAACACTCTATTAAGCACATACAGAATGCATTCTTTTATTCTTTACCACAACCCTGGGTAATGATTATTACTGTCTATATTTTATACATTAGTGAAAATGAGATTGAGGAGGCTAAAGGCTTTCCTGCAATCACATAGCTTGTAAAAGCAACTCCAAAGCCCACCCTTCAGCACTAACCATTCTGCAGCACTTCCTCTCAGAGCAGTCTTCCTGGCCTGGGCATTCCAAAGCAGCCTTCCAGTGTTAACCTTTCAGTAGTAAACATGTTAACAGGGGTCTCTTCTGGGTAAATTAGATGACCATTTAGTGAGCTAATTCACTGGGCATCCCACCACCAGCTGGGATGTATCTAAATACTCAGGAAGAATAGAGTAACTTCATGCTGATTCTCTCTTCCCCCTATTAGTAAACACCCAAATGTCACCTCCTCCCTCAGCCTAACATAAGCACTTTCTATTCAAAATGATGGCTGTTTAAAAAGTGAGGGCAGAGTCAACAGATCTTTGACAAAAGAGCAAAGGCAATACAATGGAGTCAAGACAAAAAGAGTCTTTTCAACAAATGTGCTGGGACAATGGACATCCACGTGCAAAAAATGAATCTACATACAACTTACACCCTTCACAAAAACTTACTCAGAATGGATCACAGACCTAATGTAAGATGGAAAACCATAAGGCTCCTAGGAAATAACAGGAGAAAATCTAGATAACTTTGGCTTTAGTGATGACTTTTTAGATACAGCGCCAAATGCATGCTCCACGAAAGAAAGGATTGATAAGTGGGACTTTATTAAAATTTAAAATTTCTACTTTGTGAAAGACACTGCCAAAAGAATGAGAAGACAAGCCTCAGACTGGGAGAAAAATATTTGCAGAAGACACATCTGATAAAGGACTTTTATCCAAAGTGTACAAAGAACTCTTAAAACTCAACAAGAAGAAAATGAACCACCCAATCAAAAAATGGGCAAAAGACCTAGAATAAGATATACAGATGGCAAGTAAGCATATGAAAAGCTGGTTCAACATCTGCTATGGATTGTGGGGTGCTTTTCTAAATATTTAATCTTCACAACCACCCTATGAAGTAGGTACCTGTGTTAGTCCATTTCTGTTGCTTATAACGTAAATACCTGAACTGGGTGATTTATAAAGGAAACGGGATTTATTGTTTACAGGTTCTGGGGCTGGAAGTGCAAGATCCGGGAATACATCTAGTGAGGGTCTTGGTGGTGGCAACAGTGACCAAGGGTCTCACATGGCAGAAATGGCAGAGCAGAAAGACTCTCAAGTGCTCCCCTTTTAAAGCCCTCAGAACCACACCCATGACCACCATTATTAATGCATTCATTAGGGCATGGTCCTCAGAATCCAATCACCTCTTCAAGGCCCCACCTTTCAATTACCATAATAGGATTTCCCACTCTCTTAACACTGTCACAGTGGGGATCAAGCTTCAAATACATAAAACTTGGGGGACACAATTCAATCCATATCAGTACCCCAATCCCATGTTACAAAACAAGAAACTGAGGCTGAATAGTTGGAAATTTTCCCCAGGTTACAAGGCTAAGATGCAGAGCTGGACTACAGTGTAGATCATTTGGGTCCAAACCCTGGCCCCTACCTTATTTCCCTGGTCCCCCTGCCTCTTCTATTTCGTTCGTGTGTCACGACTTCATGCTGGTTGGTTGTTACTTGGGTAGTTTTACATGGGCAAGTAAGTTAAGCTTGTCCTGCTTCCTACCCTGCTAGTACTTATTAATTCAGGATCATGACTATCCACACAGGCCAGGGCACAAGGACTCAAATGATTTAAATAATTTTTCATCTTTATTAGGAAGGTCACTTCTTCAACATCACTCTCCTCCATCTGTCATAGGGCCCAGGAATGTAAGGGCAGGGGGACTGCTAGGTTTAGCTCTCCTTCAGAGTTGTCAAGTTCTCGGTGGTATTAGGAGCCTTTTTTTTTGGAAAAAAATTGAAGCCACTATTTAAAAACCCAATCAGTTGATTACAGACAGACACGAAGGATCTTTTTTAGGGTGATGGAAATGTTTTCAATGTAGATTGTGGTGATAGTAGCACAGCATTTTTAATTGACTAAAAGTCATTGAATTGTAAACCCACAATGAGCAAATGTTATCATATGCAAATTATGTCTCAATAAAGCTGTTAATACTAAAGTATCATAAAATAATTTTATTATCATACATAAGCTGTGTCTTTTTCCTATTACAAATTAAAAAGCATTTTTTTTATTGAAACATAATTGTACATATTTGTGGGGTGCAGCGTCGAATATCAATACCTGTGTGCAATAAGTGATGCTCAGATCAGGCTTAGCATATTCATCATTTAGAACATTGTCATTTTTTGTATCCATTAACCAATTTCTCACTAGCTCCCCTCCCCCTCCCCCTTTCCCACCTCTAGTAACCACAGTTCCGTTCTCTCTTTTGGAAAGTTCAACATATTATTGTGATTGTTCCAACTTTCTTTCTTTTTCATTTATTTGTTTAGTTTTTAGCCCCTGTTTATAAATGAGGACATGTGGTGAAATAAGCCTGGCTTATTTCACATAACATAATTTTCTCCAAGCTCATCCATGTTGCTGAAAATGGCAGAATTTCATTATTTTTTATAGCAGTGTAGTATTCCATGGTGTATATATATCACATTTTCCTTACCCAGCCATCCATAATGGACATTTAGGTTGGTTCCAACTCTTGGCTATTGTAAATAGAGCTGCGATAATCATGGGACTGCAGGTGTCCCTTTGACATGATGATTTCCCTTACTGTGAGTATAACTGAGCAGTAGGATTGCTGGATCATGTGGCAGTTCTATCTGTAGTTGTTTGAGAAACTTCTGTACTGTTTTCCATAATGGCTGCACTAATTTACAGTCCCACCAACAGTGTAGGAGGGTTCTCCTTTCTCCGCATACTCACCAGCATTTGTTGTTCTCTGTCAAAAAGCATATATATATATATATATTTTTTTTTTTTTACCAGACTTAGGTAAGTTCCCCCCCCCGAATTAGAGCATAAAATATTAGAAAAATTGAAAAAGCTACAAAAAAATTAAAAATTCTTTTTGAGAAAGCCAGGTAAGAGGGGGGTGGGGAGGCCTATAGATGTGATTGTGGAGAAAGAAAACGTTTTTGCAAAGCAGTCCCGCTGCAGCCCTGAGAAGTTCTAGGTGTCAGTATTGGGTGTTTCTCCAGTGTAAGCCGCAGCTGTCCTGGGAGCCCTGGGATGCAAGCTGCTTGGGACATTGCACATTCTAGCTGGAGAAACATGACATTGGCAGGTTTAATTTTTTAGCATCTTGAAAAAAGTAGTAATTGTCTCAGATTTCATTAAAATATCAAGCTATATTCAGTTTTAAAAAGCACCATATGTTCTGTGGCCTCTGGTAAAATCTTCATACATGGCTCAGGAATTTAAAAAACCAAATTTTAGAAGCAACACCTCTCCGTTAGTTTAGAAAGGGGGAGGGGAGAAAGTTGCCTTTTAACAGTTCTCACAGACTCACTTGGAAACTGATGACCCTGAGTGAGTCCTGTGTTTTGGTCTCCCTTAAAGAAAAGTGGCGGCATAAAGACATGCAAAAATAGATACTTTACGAATGTCCTAAGTTTTATTTTGAACTTTTCAGAAGTACTTAAATAACCAATTGTTCTTTCTCATAACTGGAGCAAGCATAGCCAGCCAGTCACTCCGAGCCATCATCTGAATCCATACAAAAGAACTTGTCTACACAGTGAAGGCCCTGTGTACACGGAGTGGGTATCCCTGTCTTGGGGCGTTCCCAGAACAGAGGGAAGGAGGGGAGGAGAAGAGTGAAAGGGAAGGGGGCTCGATTCCCCATTCTTCCACTTGCATCATCTTGAGCAAATCACTAAATTGCATTGACCAAGTTTCCTCATCTGTGACAGGAACAGTGAGCTATTGTCAGATGGCTGTGACAAAGAAGAGCACGTCTTTGGAGTACTTTGTATATTTTAAAGTCTTATTCAAATACTAGATATTGTTATTGTTTATTTGGTCAGAGCAAAAATTCAGTCTGCCTTAGACCTTGTGTGGATAGAGGCCTGAAATATACCAGTTGGCTGTTGGGATGAGTCCCCCAGCCCGCGTGCGGGGCCCTGGAGCTGTGAGTGGGTTGCCGCTATGTCCAGGGCATCAACTCTCAGCCCTGGTGGCAGCAGGATGGGCCTGTGGCCTGTCACTCTGGCATTGTTTTCCATATGTGTCCTGGCTTGAAAGGGTGGGGAAGCACCGAGGGCTGAACACAGAGACAGAACAGTGGCCAAATCCCCATGCCACCCTATGTCTCCCTTGGATCTAGCATTAAAACTTACATTCTCCACAGCCAGCAGATTTTAAATTTGGGGGGACAAAAGGTCTCATCCACATTTGCTCAAGAAGCGTCTGTGAAACCTCTTCTATCTGCTGTGCAGAGTGTAATACAGACCAGAATGTAGCCCTGTGTCCTGGGGCCTGCCCATGTCGCCCGTGGGTGGCCCTGCGATGTGCCTACGCAGTGTCCCTGCACTCACTTCCCTCAGCTCTTAGCTGTCCTGCTGAAAGACATCTTTGCTACTGCTCCAAAATGCTGACTCACTTCTGATATAAAAGTCTGCTGGGAACTTCTACTTATTTCATTACCTAAGTGGCCTCTCTTTGCATAGCTCAGGGGCTAAAGCCAGGGGTCCTGGAGTCAGACCGTCTGGTTCTCATGCAGAACCCCACTGCTTTCTAGGTAAGTAATTGCTCATCAGTTTTCTCATCTGTAAAAACAAGTCAATGTGAGGGTTAAATGAGAGAAGCTATGTCAGTACAATCCCCTGGAGTGCGTGTTAGAACACAGATTGCTGCCCCCCCATCCCCTCAGGGGTTGTAATTCAGTGGGTCTTGGGTGGCCCTGAGAATTTGTGTTTACCAGGTTCCTAGGTGATGCGGATGCTGCAAGTTCCCGGGAGCAAGATCTAGAACCACTGAGCTATGCGAAGGGCCTAACCTGGTACATAATGAACACACAAGAAATTTTAGACATTACTTAAGAGAATAGACAATTAAGGATTTTCTTCATTAAAAGCCTTCTCAATTCTGTTCTATTTGAAAATCCCCTCCCACCCCCCCTAGAGTCTTGCTTGAGCTGAGGAATAAAAAATCTGGTCCCTTTCAATTCCCTTTTCTCAGAGCTTGAGACACGTGGCAAGACACCTGTTTCTAAACACAGCTACTTCGTGTATTACTTTTGGCAGCCCCTGTATATTGTTTCATCACCAATAAAGTAACTGAAATATACCATCTGTTTGAGAGTTTGTATCAAAAAGACAGGTGACAAGGTTGTAGGTAATGACAGAATCAAGCTGTTTCCCCAGCAAAGGGCTGTTCCTAGCTTTCCTATCTGCCGAAATTGATTTCATTTCTTACATTTGGCATTTTCAAACCAATATGTTCCTCTAGAGTAGGTATTAAAAATCCAATATCACAAACACCAATTGGTTACCTGAAGCAATATTAAAGGCTATGGAAAAAGAGACCCTCAAATTTCCAGCCATCTGGCTGAAATAGAACCAGCAGAGAGAAAGCAAATTCTATTGGATGTAAATATATATGTAAATGCATATGTATAACATTCTAAATCTGATCATTACAATGTAGATGTACCTGTGTGTGGTGCGTACCTGACTTTTATTTTTAAAGTTTGTGAAAAACAGTTCCGAAAGAAGCGCTTGCTGCATGGCGGGGCTCATGTGAGCGTTTTGTTCTCTTATCGGTGGGTGACGCCCGGCAGAGCCTCGATCGGTCAAGGTCAAGGTCAAGGTCAAAGTGCAGGGTCACCACGACGCACGCGACGCCCTGGGAAGCTCAGAGCGCGGGGAGGAGCCAGCGCGGGGTGATGTCACAGCACAGGGACCAGGCCTGGGAACCGGGCAGCATTAGCGCGAAGGACAGGAAGGTGTCACAGAGGAGGGGACGGCATGTGGGATGTGCGGGTGAGCTTGTGTCATCGTGTGTCCTTCCCTGCCAGCCAGCCCGGCCTGCCCTGCGCAGCCCTCCCCTCCGCCCGCACGGCTGTCCCCTCTCCTCTGCAGGTTGCGGCTCTCTCTGTCTCAACCCGTCTCCAGCCTGCCGGCTCCTTCACGAAGTCTGACCCTGAGGCTGAGAAAGGAAAATGACATTTCTGACTTTCTCCTCCGTCAACGTAAAGCCAAACATACTCCCATCCGAGCACGAGATGTGCTGCCCGAAACTGCAAGTTTGCAAAGCAGACGGGCACACCCTACCTCGCACGCCTCTTGGCCTCGGGTCCGCTGCGACCACGGGTCACGTCCTGGAGAGCTGCTCCCGGAGGCGCCCTCCGAGCCCTGCTCCCCTGCGTCCCCGGCCGGGGCCTAGTCCTCGGCGGACGGGGCGCCTGTCCTCCCCGTCTGCGGGGAAGGAAGCGAGGGGACAAAGTCACTGGAACTTCCCCACATCCTGAGGCCGCCCCCCGCGCAGGGCAGCACCCCAGGGCGCCACCTGGTGGTCGCGCGTGGAGTTGTCCTATTTACAGAGCAGAGGAAAAGGCTCCTTCGCTCGTCACCACAGACTCTACCACTGAAGCTCCGTTGGTAGAAGTGCGTTCTTCACCTGTCGGGAAGGGAGACGGGGTACGATCTAATTTTAAGACTGTCTGCAGCTCAGCCTGTGTGGTTTGGGGGTAGGAGAGATTGCTTTTCTTTTCTCCTTGCTTGTCAGTGTCACAGACGTGAAATCGTGCTCCCGGAGCCGAGATCCTCACCGCACACCGGTCCCTCTCTCGGAGGCTCAGGACCGGGAATCTGGCGTCCAGCCGCGACTCCGCTTTTCACCAAGTGCGTGATCTCGAGCTGGTCATGACTGTGTCTGAGCCTCCTGTCGTCGTCCCCTGCCCCCTCCGTCCCTTGTGAGGACCGCGTGGGAGCACCCGTGGGTGGTTGGGGAGGACTGCCAGGCGCAGGACGGGAGCGGGGCGGCGGCGGTAGAAGGGGCTCCGGGACGCTGCGGTAAATTCGGTGCGTGGCGGGCGGCGAGTCCTCTTTGCTCGTGGCCGAAGGCACTTTCTGTCTTCCTCGTGGACACAACTCGTTGAGGACTTTGTCAACGTGCATCTGCCCGCGCACGGCTGGCTGCCCTTTCCTGAGTCGGTTAATTACACTTCAGTTCAAGACGGTGATTCATCTTCTGACATCTGCAGGACCCCTAGTTTCAGGGTGAGATCACTTGCAAAGGAACTGTGACTTCCGTTCCCAGCTTTCTTCTGCCTCGGCTTGTAATTCACGTGGTAGCTTCCATTTCTCAAAGTGAAAACCTCCGGGGATGGTGAGCTCTGCTACTCGAAGACCAGCAGAACGTGTCTTGTTCACTGGCTACCTTTTACTTTGGTTTTTAATGTGCCCAGCTCCCTCATAACTAAAGCACTGTTGATTCAGATAGTCACAACAGACTGTGACCTAAACTCTAAATTAAAATACCTAAGACAGGTTGTTGCCCAGAAGCCAACACAATTTTAATCAGATTCAACCTCAAGACACACATTAAAAAAAAAAAAAAATCTTGTACTGTTTGTTCCTTTGGTTAAGCATGAAATCACTCTCTGTAAGTATCACTGAGGGCAGAATCCAATGTCACAGCCTGAAGAGTGCAGACGGAGGGTGTACCCCGGCCAGGAGCGCGGGCGCACAGGTGCACAAGCGTGTGCTTCTGCTCAGCAGCCCCTCACTCTGTGCTCCTGCAGAGCTCCGTCCACGCTTCCTACACGCATGTCCCAGTTCCCATCCTCGAAGACTTTACAGTTTAATCCAAGAGACAGAAACCCATGAACCTGAAACAGTGAGGGATGTGGAATTAACTTATTAATACCCTTCTTTGTGCCAGGCATTGCATGCGATTTGTACAACTCTGGGGATAGATGTGTAATTACCTCCATTTCACAGATTAGAAAACTGAGGCACAGAAATATTATAGCATACTCTGGGTTTGCATGAGAGACGTTTCTCACTATGGATGAATAACCAGGTTTCTGGTTCCACAGCTCAGTCTGATGCATTTGGATACTTGTACCCACCACTGAGAAATGAACTATTCTGGGCATATTTGGCCTTAGCAGGTTCTAGACCTGGAAGACTGGGGATTTGTTGGATCTAAACTGAGGAAGCATCACCAAGACACTTCCACTCACAGACCCTATGCTATCTGGCCTGGTCTGAAGCCTGCCAGCTTCTCACATTGCTCACACCCCGTTCAATGTGAAACGTCTGTAACACTGGCATGAGGAACTTAGACAAAGAGAAGTTTCTTATAAGCACAAAAAAGTAGAAATGAATAAGTGAAAAGTAGGGTGAGAGCTTCCAAGGAAGAAAGGCATGAGCTAAAATATGTCCTTGAGGTATCCCTGGGAGTCTTTTACAGGATTAACTTTCATCTGAGTCACATATTTTGTCTTTGGGGGGAGGCAGAGGAACAAAGAAACGACTCAAGTTTCCTTCTAATGCTTTGATCTGGAAGCACTACCCATGACAGGAGTCTCTGGCTGGTCAGGTATGTCGTTTGCATCATGTTGGGGCCTTGCCTGCCCCGTCCCCAAATGATTTCTGTCTGTGCCATCCCTCCCACGTCAATGGGGATTTTCCAGGCAACATGGTGGGGTTGGAAGCTGCCACCCACCCCTCCCTCCTGGTTCGATGGCCATTCCATTCACCTTGTGTTCTCAACCACAACACTCTTTATATTGAAATTATTACACCAGTAGTTCCCCCCTCATCCATGGGGGATACAGTCTGAGACCTCCAGTGGATGCCTGAAACCACGATAGTACCAAACCCTATATACACTATGTTTTTTCTTGTCCATACATACCTATGATAAAATTTAATTTATAAATTAGACACAGTAAGAGATTAACAACAATAATAATAAAATAGAGCAACTGTAACAACATGCCAGCATCACGACTCTGGCCTTTGTGACCGACACGAAGTATAATAAGGGTGACTTGAACACGAGCACTGCAGTACCACCACAGTCGATCTGATCACAGAGATGGCTACTGAACAACTGCCAGAGGGCAGTGTAGACAGCATGGACACGCTGGACACAGGGAGGATTCCCGTCCTGGGTGGGACAGGGCGGGACAGCGTGAGACGTCATCTCACTGCTCAGAAAGGTACACAATCTAAAATGATGAATTGTTTATTTCTGGGATTTCCATCTGATGTTTTCAGACCTCAGTTGACTGTGGGTAACTAAAATTGTGAAAAGTGAAACTGTGGGTAAAGGGGGACTACTGTATGTCTATTTCTCAGAGAAAAAACAAATCCAGTTTGTAAAAAGACAATTTAGTCAAATTGTTAACTCACTAGACTCACGTTTTTAAATTTTATTATACTTTTAGGTCATTTTTAATTTAATTTAATTTTATTTTGTCAATATACAATGTGGTTGATTATTGTGGCCCATCACCGAAACCTCCCTCCCCTCACCGTCTCCCCCCTCCCTCCCAGCAATGTCCTTTCTGTTCGCTTGTCCTATCAACTTCAAGGAATTGTAACTGTTGTGTCTTCTTCCCTCACCCACCCCCAGGTTGTTTGTGTATTTATTTATTTTTAGCTCCCACAAATAAGTGAGAACATGTGATATTTCTCTTTCTGTGCCTGACTCATTTCGCATAATGTAATTCTCTCTAGGTCCATCCATGTTGTTGCAAATGGCAGTATTTCATTCTTTTTTATAGCTGAGTAGTATTCCATTGTGTAGATATACCACATTTTCCATATCCACTCATCCGATGATGGACATTTGGGCTGGTTCCAACTCTTGGCTATTGTAAAGAGTGCTGCGATGAACAATGGGGAACAGGTATACCTTCGACTTGATGATTTCCATTCCTCTGGGTATATTCCCAGCAGTGGGATAGCTGGGTCATATGGTAGATTTATCTGCAATTGTTTGAGGAACCTCCATACCATTTTCCATAGAGGCTGCACCATTTTGCAGTCCCACCAACAATGTATGAGAGTTCCTTTTTCCCCGCAACCTCACCAGCATTTATCATTCACAGTTTTTTGGATATTAGCCATCCTAACTGGGGTGAGATGGTATCTCAGTGTGGTTTTGATTTGCATTTCCTGAATGCTGAGTAATGTTGAGAATTTTTTCATGTGTCTGTTGGCCTTCGTATATCTTCCTGTGAGAAATGCCTACTTAGCTCTTTTGCCTGTTTTTTAATTGGGTTACTTGTTTTTTTGTTGTAAAGTTGTTTCAGTTCCTTGTATATCCTGGATATTAATCCATTGTCAGATGCATATTTTGCAAATATTTTCTGCACTCTGTTGGTTGTCTTTTAACTCTGTTAATTGTTTCTTTTGCTATGCAGAAGCTTTTTAGTTTGATATAATCCCATTTATTTATTTTTCCTTTGGTTTTCCATGCTTTTGGGGTTGTATTCATGAAGTCTATGCCCAGCCCTACTTCCTGAAGTGTCTCTCCTATGTTTTCTTAAGTTTTATTGTTTCAGGGTGTATATTTAATTCTTTAATCCATTTTGAGTTGATTTTAGTATACAGTGAGAGGTATCGATCTAGTTTCATTCTCCTGCATATGGATATCCACTTATCCCAGCACCATTTGCTGAAGAGGCAGTCTCTTCCCCAGTGTATAGGCTTGGTGCCTTTGTCAGAGATCAGATGGCTGTAGGTGTGTGGGTTGATTTCTGGATTCTCTATTCTATTCCATTGATCAGTGTGTCTATTTTTATGCCAGTACCACGCTGTTTTGGTTATTATAGCTTTGTAGTATAGCTTAAAGTCAGGCAGTGTTATGCCTCCAGCTTTATTTTATTTTATTTTGCTCAGAATTGCTTTGGCTATGCATAGTCTTTTGTTATTCCATATAAATGTCTGGATGGTTTTTTCCATTTCTGAGAAAAATGTCATTGGAATTTTGATGGGGATTGCATTGAATTTGTATATCACTTTGGGTAGTATGGATATTTTCACAATATTGATTCTTCCAATCCAAGAGCATGTGATATCTTTCCATCTTCTTGTGTCCTCTTTAATTTCTCTCAGCAATGGTTTGTAGTTCTCATTACAGAGATTTTTCACATCCTTGGTTAACTCTATTCCTAAGTATTTTATTTTTTTGGTGGCTATTGTAAATGGGCAAGCTTTCTTTCTGCATGCTCACTATTGGAGAATAGAAATGCTACCGATTTTTGTGTGTTGATTTTGTATCCTGCAACATTGCTGAAATCATTTATAAACTCCAAGAGTTTTTTTGTAGAGGCTTTAGGCTGTTCAATATATAGGATCATATCATCTGCAAACAGGGACAGTTTGACTTCATCTTTTCCAATCTGGATGCCCTTTATTTCCTTCTCTCCTCTGATTGCTCTGGCTAATACTTCCAACACTATGTTGAATAGGAGTGGTGAGAGTGGGCATCCTTGTCCAGTTCCTTTTCTTGAAGTAAAAGCTTTCAGCTTTTCCCCATTCAGGATGATATTGGCAATGGGTTTATCATATATGGCTTTAATTACATTGAGATACTTTCCATCTATACCTAACTTATAGAGAGTCTTTATCATGAATGAGTGTTGAACTTTATCAAATGCTTTTTCAGCATATAGAGATGATCATATGGTCCTTGTATTTGATTTTATTGATATGGTGTATCACATTTATGGATTTGCATATGTTGAACCAAACTGCCATCCCTGGGATAAATCCCACTTGATCATGGTGTATAATTTTACGTATGTGTTGCTGTATTCTGTTAGCTAGTATTTTATTGAGGATTTTTACGTCTATATTCATCAAGGATATTGGCCTGTAGTTTTCTTTTTTATTTGTATCTTTACCTGGCTTTGGTATCAGGGTGATATTTGCTTCACAGAATGAGTTTGGGAGAATTGCCTCTGTTTCAATCTTTTGGAATAGTTTGTAGAGAATTGGTGTCTATTCCTCTTTGAATGTTTGGTAGAATTCTGCTGTGAATCCATCTGGTCCTGTGCTTTTCTTTGTTGGGAGCCTTCTGATAACAGCTTCAATCTCTTTTATTGCTATTGGTCTGTTCAGATTTTCTACATCTTCTTGGCTCAGTTTTGGTAGTTCTTGTGTGTCCAGAAATGTATCCATTTCCTCCAGATTTTCAAATTTGTTGGCATATAGTTGTTTATAGTACTCTCTAATGATTCCTTGTACTTCCTCGGTATAGGTTGTAATGTCACCTTTTTCATTTCTAATTTTTGTTATTTTGGTTTTCTCTCTTCTTTTTTTAGTTAGCCATGCTAATGGTTTGTCAATTTTATCTTTTCAAAAAACCAACTTTTTGATTCATTGATCTTTTGTATTATATTTTGGGTTTCAGTTTCATTAAGTTCTGCTCTAATCTTAATGATTTCTTTCCAGCTGCTAACTTTGAGTTTGGATTGTTCTTGTTTTTCTTGTTCTTTAAGGTGAAGTATTAGGTTGTTCACTTGCCATCTTTCCATTCTTCTGAAGTAAGCTTTTAATGCAATAAAGTTCCCCCTTAATACTGCTTTTGCAGTATCCCACAGGTTTTGGTATGATGTATCATTGTTTTCATTAGTTTCAATAAAATTTTTGATATCCTGTTTGATTTCTTCTTGGACCCATATGTCATTAAGTAAAATGCTCTTTAATTTCCATGTGTTTGTATAGTTTCCAGAATTTCATTTGTTATTGATTTCTATTTTAATCCATTGTGGTCTGAAAAAGTACATGGGATAATTCCAATTTTTTTGAATTTGTTGATACTTGATTTGTGACCTAGCACATGATCTATCCTGGAGAATGATCCATGTGCTGATGAGAAGAATGAATATTCTGAGGTTGTTGGATGGAATGTTCTGTAGATATATGCCAAGTCCAATTGGTCTAGAGTCTTGTTTAGATCTTGTGTTTCTCTGCTGATTCTTTGCCTAGATGATCTATCCAATATTTATAGTGGGATGTTCAGGTCTCCTGCTATTATGGTATTAGTGTCTATTTCCTTCTTTAGATCTAATACAGTTTGCTTTATAAATCTGGCTGCTCCGACATTGGGTGTGTATATATTTATAATTGTTATGTCTTTTTGATGGATCAATCCTTTTATCATTATGTAGTAGCCCTCATTATCTCTTTTTATGGTTTTTAGTGTAAAGTCTATTTTATCAGATAGAAGAATAGCTACTCCAGCTCATTTTTCATTTCTTTTTGCATGGTAAATCTTTTTCCATCCTTTTATTCTTAGTCTATGTGAGTCTTTATAGGTGAGGTGGGTCTCTTGAAGGCAGCATATATTTGGGTCCTCCTTTTTAATCCAGTCAGCCAGTCTGTGTCTTTTGATTGGGTAATTTAATCCTTTTACATTAAGAGTTGTTATTGAAAAGTATTGATTTCCTTCTAGCATTTAATTGATTTTTGTTTGGATGTCTTAAGTGTCTTTTGTTCCTTTCTTTCTGATTTACTGTTTGTTTTTTGTATTTGTTGGTTCCTTGGGTTGCAGATAAATTTTTTTTCTCTCTCTTCATTGTTGGCATTTTTATTTTACTAGTGGGTTTTGATTTTTCTTGAGTTTTTACAGCAGTGGTAGTTATTTTTCAGATACCTAACCCAGTACTCCCTTGAGAATTTCTTGTAAGGGTGGTCGTGTGGTAGTGAACTCTCACAGTTTTTGTTTGTCTGAGAAATATACTATTTACTCTTCATTTCAGAAGGATAGCCTTGTGGGGTAGAGTATTCTTGGCTGGCAATCTCTGTCTTTTAGTATTTTGAATATATCACCCCATTCCTTTCTGGCTTTTAGGGTTTGTGATGAAAAGTCTTACGTTACTCTGATTGGGGCTCCCTTATAGGTGATTTGACACTTCTCTCTTGCAGCTTTTAAGATTCTCTCTTTGTCTTTGAGTTTTGCCAATTTGACTATAACATATCTTGGAGAAGACCTTCTTGGGTTGAATACAGTTGGGGATCTTTGAGCTTCCTGAATCTGAAGACCTGTGTCTTTTCCTATACCTGAGCAGTTTTCTGCCACTATTTTGTTGAATATGTTTTCAATGCAATCTCCTTTTTCCTCCCCTTCTGGAATACCCATGACTCAGATATTTGAGCACTTAAGGTTTTCTGATATCTCTCTTAGATTTTCTTCAATATTTTTAATTCTTTTTTCTTTTTTTTTTCTTTTCCTTTCCTTTTTTCTTTTCTTTTTTTTTTTTTTTTCCTTTTCTGCCTGTGTTATTTCAAACAGCCCATCTTCAAGGTCAGAAGTTCTCTCTTCTGCTTCTGCAAGCCTGCTGGTTAAACTCTCTGTTGTGTTTTTTATTTTGTTGAATGAATTCTTCAGCTTGGCAAGCTCTGCTACATTCTTTTTCAGGGTATTGATTTCCTTGCACATTTCTTCTTTCAGGTCCTGTATACTTTTCCTCATTTCATCGTGTTGTCTAGCTGAATTTTCTTGTATCTCATTTAGTTTCCTTAGAGTTATCACTTGGAATTCCTTGTCAGACATTTCAAGGCCTTCTTGTTCTATAGAATCTAGAGCTTGAGAGTTATGACCCTTTGGTGGTGTACTTCCTTGATTTTTCATATTTCTGGTATCTTTCCCTTGATGTTTAGTCATTGTGGCAAGGGATTTCACAGTCCACCAGTTTGACACTATTGTCAGGGTAGGATGCTGCTGGGGCTGCCAATTTGGCACGGCTGCCTCAGTGTCTGCTCGGTTGCCCACTTATGCCTCAGGTCTTTGGCATCTCAGGGGAGGTACCTCTCTGGTTGGCACACACTTGGCCAGCCTGGGGATGGAGTCTGGCAGTGGTGACACCTACCTGCTTGGTCGCACACTGGCACTGCAGGGCCCATGGTCTCCGTGGATCTCGGGCCTCTCCGGCGGGGTGCCTCTCTGGTCAGTGAGCACTCTGCCGGTCTGGGGATGGAGTCTGCTGGTGGTGAGGCCTACCTGCTCAGTCGTACCTTAGGTCAATTTTTAAACAAAGTACATGTCGAGTGATATGTTGTTAACAAATTCAAAAGCATCTTCCATCTGAGGACCTCTTGCCAAGCTAATGAAGGCTCGGCCTTGAAGTAAAGATAAATCAGCAGCTAGAGCAGATGGACTGCGTGCCAAGCTCCTTGTGTGTTTCTCAATTACCCTGTCCAGTAGGCACTATTGTTATCTCCATTTTTACAGATGAAGAAACAAAGACTTAGAGAAATTAAGAAAATCACCAGTTCATAGGAGATATCTGAGTCCAGGACTGGGCTCTTAGCCTCTATTATACACTTAGCACTTCTTAAAGATGAAAGCTGAGGTTTTTATATTCTTACACACTATGTGAAATAGTTATTTAACATTTGCACTGGAAAAACAGAGACCCACTCAAAGTGTATTTTTTTAAAAGAGGGATTCAGCCTATGTGAAGTTCAGGCTGTTGACACTGACTCTCCTCCCCCAGGCAAAAAGTAGAGGACTCTTCAGTAAAAGTATCGAACATGCTATTGATGGTTCTGAATGTTTATAATGTGCATGGTGGGATCCCACAGGGAAATCCTACTCTTGCTGGCACTGAGAATCCCTCAGCTTGAGGGCTGGCTCTTTGCCCATTCACCCTGATACAAGGCCTGACCTAAAATGGGCTATCCATGTGCTATGGGCTGAAAGTTTGTCCCCTCCAAAGCTCATGTTAGAACTTCACCCACAATATGGTATTTGAAAGGTGGGGGCTTTATAAGGTGATTGGATCATGAGCACTACGCCCTCATGAATGGATTAATCCATTCATGGATTAAGGGGTTAATGGTTTAATACATTATCAGGGAGCAGGCTGGGGCCTTTATAAAGACAGTAAATGATCACATAAAATGCACTCTTGCCCAGTCCTCACCATGTGATTCCCTCATCGCCTGCAGGACTCCATAGAGAATCCCCCACAAGAAGGCCCTCACCAGATGTGCCCCCTGGATCTTGGACTTCTTGGCCTCCAAAACTGTATGAAATAAATTTTATTTTCTCATAAATTACCCAGTTTCAGGTATTCTAAGCAACAGAAAACTGACTAAAACTCATATGAAATAAACTGTCAAAGCTTCCACAAGTCGTAAAAAAATTTACTCCACTTGACCTTGAGGCTAGGAAGGTAGTTCTTGCACATAGACTCCCTTAGGAGCATAATTTAAACAAGTCGGGAAGATGTAATTCCAGCAGACAATCTGACCCAACTCTGAACAGTATTACAGTCATAAAAATGTAAACACCTTTAATGGGAGTTAAATTCTTGAAGTCAACTTATGAGAAAGCTCAGAAGATCTGGCTGTGTAGGCAGGACAGAATGTAAATATTAGTGACCTTGACTGAGTAAAAGTAAAGGCATAGCTGGTGACAGAAGGATGTAAAAGGCAGAGAGAAAAGATGGGTAAGAAGAGGTACCAATGTGTATCTTAGAGCGTAGAGATGAAGAGACATTATCCACATCTGATGGAATACTGTACAGACATTTAAGTACACAGTTGTTCCTTGGTATCCCAGGCAATTGGTTCCAGGACCTGCCCCTATCCCAAAATGCACGGATGCTCAACTCTCCGATATAAAATGGTGAAGTATTTGCTTCTGTCATACGCAATCCACCCCTAAGCTTTAAATCATTTCTAGGTTACTTATAATACCTAATATAATGTAAGTGCTATGTAAATAGTTGTTATGTTGTATTGTTTCTTATTTCTGTTCTTCTAATTGTTGTATTATTATTTTTATTGTTGTTTCCCATGAATATTTTCCATCTGCAGTTGGTTGTATCATGGATGTGGAACCCATGGGTAAGGAGGGACAACTGTATTTTTTATACAATGATACTCAAACTATTTCAAAAACACTAAATCATCAATAATTAGGAGGAGAGTAGTGAGGTAGTATACAGTCAGCTAAACTCACATCATTCCTATGGCGAGGCCCACAGACAGTGTCAAAAGTGAGTATATCAAGAAATAAGATGTCAGCTAATCACCTGGCATTATGCATGTAACCATCAGCAAAACCCAACCAGAAAATGTTCAAGAGGCTGTCTCTGAGAGGTAATGGCAAAGGTGATGGTAAAAGATGAGATAAAAGTAAAAAGTTAAAAATTCCATTAAAAACCAAGAAAGAGGGCTGGTCAGCTCAGTTGGTTACAGCATGGGGCTGATAACACCAAGGTCCAGGATTCGATCCCCATGCCAGCCAGCTGCCAAAAACCCCACAAAAACCAAAACCCATAAACGAAGAAAGGAGAAAATACTGGAAATGCAACGTAAGTGGACAGTTGTCAGGAATTGAAGTAGATTTCTGTGTCCCTGTTTCCAGGCACACGCACACACACACACACACACACGCACACACACACGCGCGCGCACACACACACACACACACACACACACACACACACACACACACCTTTTCCCTGCCTTCTGCTATCTGCTTACTCTCAGTTTCTGCTTCAGTCAGGGTGCAGGTAGGAGAGGAATTAGATCCTCAGTCACAAAGAGAGTTAATGGAGGAATTCTTGTCAAAGGTGAGGCCGGGTTAGAGGAAACCAAGGAGGCCTGGGGAGCAGCCTGGGCTGCGGGAGCCTGCAGAGAGGCCCCTCCAGGGGCTGAGGCCTTCAGAAAGGAGTGAACCCCTGCCAACCACAACCAGGCGGGAGGGTGCCAGCCAAGAGAGACCTCACGTCTCCCCTTCTACCAGAGGGTAAGGAGCCCCCGCCTCCCAGGCCAGGGCAAGGTGGAGAGGTGGCCCCGGGATCTGGAGGGGCAAAGAGAGGACATGCAGCAACCCCTTGTGGCCTTGGCCGTACCCTGAGACTTCTCGCTATCTATCCCTTTGAGTTCTTTTAGTCGCTCAGTAGCTCCCACCTCAGTGTTTCAGCGCTGCAGTCCTTGCACAGGCTGGTTAGCTGTCCTTGGGTCAGCTGCCTGGTCCAATCAGCTGTACTGGAAATGGACTACAAAACAGTCTCACTCTCAGTAGAGCAGCTTCCCCGCCGGCAGGTCTAGTACAGATGCAAATGTGTGTGCGTGTGTATAACATAAATTAAGCAATTGTAACATTGTAATTGGTTTGCCTCTGGGCTCAGATGATAATAGTACCACTTACCATCCAGGTACCTTCCACCATAGGATATAAATATTACATTCTATACCACAGAATGTAAATATTACACCATCGAATGTAAATATTACATCCAGGTGTGATGACATCACTTTGTAGGTAACTTCACAACTACTCTGTACCTAGGCCTGATTAGCATGCTATGTTCCAACTGAGGAAGGCACACAGCAGAGGTTAATCAGTCGGCCATAAGATGTCCAGTGATGGGCAAATGGGGGAGGTTGGATTTCACCCGGCCCAGGTAGCCCGACTGCAGACCTGAGCTGCTGACCGCCATTCTTGTCCTATCTATGAAAACAAAAATGAATATCATCTTTTTAAAGGGCTTATCTTTGGAGGGAGTTCCCTTCTCCCCATCAGTGTTTCCAAAAGTCATGTTACAGCAGCACTACAGTCATTGCAAGATGTTACCATTGGGGAAAAATGGGTGAAGGGTGTATGGGATTGCACCATATTATTTCTTATAACTACATGTGAATTCACACTTATTCAGAATAAAGTTAAACAAATATACTTAACATTTTTAAAAAATTAAAACAAACAAAAAGATACTAATGAGGGGGTGGAGGGAACTTGGGAGGTGACGGGTATGTTCATGGCCACGGTGGTGCTGATGGTTTCATGGCATATACACTCATCCCCACCCTCATTGAGATGTGAGTATGTGCAGCTTGTTACATGTCAGTTATACCTCAGTAGAGTGGTGGTGGTGGTGTTTTTTTAAGTTAAACAAATATAGCACAGCATCAACTACCACTATTCATCTACTCTGTTTCAAATACTGGGCACCTCCCATGTGCCAGGAACTGTTCTGGGTGCTGGGATACAGCAGAGAATAAAACAGACAAAACCCGGTGCCCTGGCGGAGCTGACTGGCTAATGGCCGCTGCTGGTCCAAGGCTTCATTCAGCCAGATTGTCTCAAACTCAGACTCACAAGTGCTAATTACAAAGTATCAGTCTCCCCAAAGCAAGGCTGATTAGGTCCTGTGGGCTGCTTGACAAGACTCATATTTGTAAATACCGAGCTTTGTCACAAATGGTAACTGGATGACCTATTCTCTCCTCTCTACTCCAGTGTTTAGGATTACCTGTTGAATTAAACCATGCTCTGTTCACATCCTGACACGTGCTTGCAGAATCTGACTCCCTTCTCTTTGGACTCTCCCTTGCTCTGGTCTAGAGGGCGTCCAAGCAGCAAGCTGCAGCAGTGACTACCACGTGATCGACGCGTCACAGAGCAGCTCGTGCTCCCAGAGGAAGACCCTCCTCCCGAGCCCTCCCGTGCCCCGGAGAGCCACAGACGTGCAGGAAGAAGATGCAGGCGGCGGGCCGAAAATGGCAGGCCGCGAAGCGCTGAGGGCCACCCCCAGCCGCCGCGTCCCGGCCCCACGGGTCTCTCCACGATGGCCTGTAACAGCACGTCCGTCGAGACCTCCCAGTACCTGCCAGCAGACGCCAGCAACGCGTCGCACGCGGGGGCGCCCCCGCTGCCCGCGCCGCTCCGGGCGTCGCTGGCCACGGCGATGCTGCTGATGGTGACCGTGGGCTTCCTGGGCAACGCGGTGGTCTGCGTCGTCGTGTACCAGAGGCCGGCCATGCGCTCTGCCATCAACCTGCTGCTGGCCACGCTGGCCTTCTCCGACAGCATGCTGTCGCTGTGCTGCATGCCCTTCGCCGCCGTCACCCTCGCCACCGTGCGCTGGCACTTCGGGGGCTCCTTCTGCCGGCTCTCGGCCACGCTCTACTGGTTCTTCGCGCTGGAGGGCGCGGCCACCCTGCTCATCGTCAGCGTGGACCGCTTCCTCGTCGTCGTGCGGCGCCAGGACAGGCTGAGCCCGCGGCGGGCCAAGGCCATCATCGCGGCCTCCTGGCTGCTGTCCTTCTGCGTCTCCGTCCCCTCGCTCGCGGGCTGGACGCGGGTGGAGGTGCCCGCGCGGGCCCCCCAGTGCGTGCTGGGCTACACCGAGTCGCCGGCAGCCCGTGCCTACGTGGTGACCCTGGTGGCGGCCGTGTTCTTCGTGCCCTTCGGCGTCATGCTGTGCTCCCACCTGTGCATCCTCAACACGGTCCGCAAGAACGCCGTGCGCGTGCACGACCAGTCGGACAGCGGGGACCTGAGGCACCCGAGCAGGGCCGGCCTGCGGCAGCTGCAGCGCCGGCAGCAAGTCAGCGTGGACCTGAGCTTCAAAACCAAGGCCTTCACCACCCTCCTGGTCCTGTTCGTGGGCTTCTCCCTCTGCCGGCTGCCCCACGCCGTCTACAGCCTCCTGTCCGTGTTCAGCCGGCGCTTCTACCACAGCCCCTCCTTCTACACCACCAGCACCTGCGTCCTGTGGCTCAGTTACCTCAAGTCGGTCTTCAACCCCATCGTCTACTGCTGGAGGATCAAAAAGTTCCGCGAGGCCTGCACGGAGTTGCTGCCCCAGACCTTCCAAATCCTGCCCAAAGTGCCTGAGCGGATCCGCAGGAGAATCCAGCCAAGCACAGTCTACGTGTGCAACGAAAACCAGTCCGCTGTGTAGGCCGGTCGGGGCCAGAGAAGGGTGGCCGGCCCGGCCCACGCCTGCCTCCTGCTCTGCCTCCTGGCCCGCCGGTCCTAGTCTGCACGTGGCGGTGGCTATTTAAGCACAAAGGGACTCGTTTGTTACCAGATGAGCTGCGACTCCCAGATTTCACATTTCAGCAAGATGAATTATTTCTGTTTCTCCTCGGCAGAGGTGGGTCTGATGGGAACTGCAAGGTAGTTAAGGCAAAATGGGAGGGGTAGGAGAGTGCAGAGTTGGGCAGAAAGGTAGGGAGGAGGAGGGGAGCAGGGGTGATGTCACAAGAGATCAATTCTGCAGTCCCAGCCGCCTCTTCATTTCCATGTGCCCTATGTTCTGACATGAGAACCCAAGAGTGCATCATCTCACAAGTCCCATCCACTCTATTTGACACCAGCGTTCTTCAGAGTTACTTGGTGTATGGGGAATCACGCAAGCCTCTTTATGTTGTTCACATGTGCATTTCTGACCATACCAAATTATCCTTTCTAGAAAGAAACCAAAATCACACTATGAGGACAGTGAGCAGAGTGACCCCTGTGCTTTGGAGTTCCCCAGTGTGACACATAGGAGGCTTCAGTGGCTCGAGGCCCACAGAATGTTCTGGGGCAGCTCAAATGAGGTGAGAAGCTCACCCAGGCATTCAAGATGTCCCGCCCCCACCCAGCCCAGCCCACCCTGTCCCTGCACCCTGTCAGCCGCCCCATCTGCTGGGCAGGCCCTCTGGTCCTCCTCACTTTCCCTCCAGTGTTCTCCATGTCCCCCTTTGTGTCATGCCACCAGTTCCCAACGTGCAGAAAAAACACCCCCGTAGCTCATCCATTGGGCAGGTATTTATAGCCACTTGCTTTCAGCATCAGAAGCAGTCAGTCACTGGGCTTTGTTTACACTTTTCCTCTGGGCTGCAGAGCTGCTGTGAGCCACCAAGTTCACCTCAGCACTCGAACTGCTGCAGGGGAGGGCAGAACAATCCCGTGCTGCCCGCTGGGTGGTCCCATCGACCTGGTGTTCCTCCTACCTCATTCAGGTCCACTGCTGCCATCTGGCCCACCTGCCCGGGACCTGTCTAGAGAGGGGCCCTTTCTGCTTGCACCCTACACTTGGCTACTATGCCCACAACCACCGGTCACCACCAGAAGCTTCCGGCATTGGGAGGTGACTTTCTAGAGTTCAAGGCATAACAATGAGTCTGATGAGCTCTCTTTACAGTTTCAGACCTGAAGAGAGTGGGAAATTTATGGAGAAATTCACAAAATCTAATTCCAGGTCTAACTCTATCAGGAACTAGTAATGCGCATGTTTGTTTCACCTCACTTCTCTGGGCCTCAGTTTCCCCATTTGTCAAGTGATCTCCAACATCCCTTTCATCTCTCACTCTGATTCTAAAATGTGTTTTCTACCCATAGTCACCAGATCCCCTGCATTCATTTATTCATCCATGCAATGAGCGCTTATTAAGTGCCTAGTAGATACAAGGCACTGCAGTGGAGACAGTGATGAGTGAGGCACGGGTTGGCCCCAAAGCAGTTGTCTGATCTATCTCAGGACAGTGTAACTCAAATTCAGCCTAAGAGCACAAAGATCCACTTCTGCTTCAGTTCTTATTTCTCTCCACATTGTCTTGAGAGGCCAGCTCCCCATTGTCACAGTGTATTCTTGTGCTAGTGGTGACAGAGGCAGGGCAGTGACTGACAAGAAGATGGAATTTACACTAATCTAAGTCCAGGGGAGGGTTTGTCAAGAAAACGACTGACACCTGTTCTCACCAAGACCACCTTCCTTTTATACCCAGATGAAGATAGAGAGAAGACAGGCAATTAGCGCATGATTGATTGAGGTAGGTCCCCTCAATTCTGTGTCTCAAGTGCCCCCGGCAAGGCCAGGGTTTGCCTTCAGCTCCCATGGGGCAGGTCGCAGGGTCCAGCAGTGCCCAGGAGCACAGCCAGGCCGTGGAGGGGACAAGCCCCAGGGCACCTCCCCTCCAGTGGGCATTTAAGAGAATTTTCTTCAGGAGCCTTGAGCAAAAGAGAAACTACAAAACTGAATGAACGAAGGTACCAAAATTTACATCAATCAGTGTTGTGTGGTGTACATTGGATAGTAATATATATGTTTCAAAGTAATAATTTTGTATATATTTTAAATAAAGTATTATTGCTCTTTCAGTGTATAAGACTGTATTCTTGCCAAAATTCCCACTAAGACCATGAGTAATAAGCCCAGAATCCAATGCCCAACACCCCAGTATCAGTCCATTCAGACTGCTATAACAAAATACCTTAGACTAGGTAATTTATAAACAATAGAAATTCATTTCTTACAGTTCTGGAGGCTGGAAGTCCAAGATCAAGGCTCTGGCAGGTTTGATGCCTGGTGAGGGCTGCTCTCTGCTTCACAGATGGATGTCTTCTCACTGAAACCTCACATGGCAGAGTGGCAGAGGGAAAGGGAAGCTTCCTCGAGTCTCTTTTATAAAGGCACTAATCACATTCACGAGGGTGCAGCCCTCATGACTTAATCACTTCCCAAAGCCCCACCTTTTAATACTATCAAACTGGGTATTAGGTTACAGCATATGAATACTGGGGGTCACCAATATTCAGGCCATAGCAACCCCCTAAGGCAAACCAACTTTAGAAAGTCTAGAGCTTGTAAGTTACTAGCAAAGCTGGACAGACTAACAAGAAGGATGCAACAAGATGACAACTAGGAGACTGAGCAATGGGGGTCACAACAAGGGTGCCCATGTTCTTTTGTTTGTTTTTTATCATGGCCCTGCTGAGTAACTCCAGCCAGCTAGCCTTCATCTCTGACTTGCAGCTTGCCCCCGCTTCATGCTTCTTTCTGGCCTTGATGAACCCTTATTGAACTTCAATTTCCTAAGCCACCAAGTAAATATTTAGTTCTGGTCTCCTTCCTCGAGGCTGGCAGGGCAAACACTGCTTTATTGTTTTATTATTTTTTCATCCTCTCTGTAGCTCCAGGGTTCACCCAAACCCTGGGCTTTGTGTGAAGTCGACTTGTTTCTGTGGGGCTGAGAGCGAGAGACAGAAACCGGAGGTGAGCGCCCAGGACAAGTACATCTCAGAAGTGTCACCCTAATCATGACTACCCCACAAATGTGCCACTTTTCATCTTGAATCTTGGTCCCCACAGTCAAGGTGAAATAAAAGCAAAGGTTTCCTACGACGTTCTCACAGCCAAGATGAGCAACAAAAATCTAGATCCATTCTTCCCTTGCCATTCTGAGCCCTGGGTGTATTTTCCCTGCACATGACTCCCTGAGACACTGTTTGGACTGACAATCCCTATGTCATGTGTTTTCGACTTTGCGCTGCTCCCCGTGCTCCCGCAGTCAGCAGCCCGGCCCCAGAGCCCTCGCGGTGGCAACATGCCCAGCGCTCAGGCTCTGCTCTTGTTGAAATGCAGGGGCAGGGGAGTAGGTGCTCCGGGCTGGGACAGGCCCAACCCTGGGGTTGCCTCGCTGCCTGTGATTCTGCACCCCACCTTCCTCATCTCAGCAATGGCAGACATGCTCCCAGTCAGAGGGCCATGGTGAGGAGCAAATGAAACAATGTACGTAAAGGACCGAGTCCAAAGCGTGCTCCTCGGTAGACGCTGAAGATAGAGAGGAAGTAATTATTGCATGTGTACTGTCAATCTGTTTTATAGCCAAGGTTTGTCCTTTTGGAGGGAAGGGTGGAAATTTGTTTCGGAAAGTGGTTGTTCAGTCCTTCTGAAGGAAAAAAAAAAACAACAACAAGCAATTCTCCAGCAGATACTGGCTGGAGAATTTCATTCTGAAACTATCTACCTGGAGACAGCGTCAGATCCCACGTTGAGGACTTAGTCCCACAAGTCTGCCCCCCACTTCCCATGCCAGTTGCAACAAGTAGGTTGTCACCTGTACTTCTGGCCGACAGGCTGTAAGTCAGGGGTTCCCATGACCACCTGCTCGATTCAATTAGTTGGCTAGGATGGCTCACAGAACTCAGGGAAACACTCTACTTACATTGACCTATTTATTATAAAGGATATTACAAGGATACAGATGAACATTCAGATGGAAGAAATGCATAGGGCAAGGTATGAGGAAAGGGCAGGGAGCTTCCACGCACTCTCCATGCCACCTGCCCGTGACACCTCCACCTGTTCAGCAACCAGGAAGCTCTCCAAACCCTATCCTTTTAGGTTTTTATGGAGGCTTCATCACGTAGTCATGATTGATTACATCATTGACCATTGGTGATCAACCCAACCTTCATGCCCTCTCCCTTCCCAGGAGGATGGCGGGGGGTGGGGGGGTGAGGCAGAAAGTTCCAACCTGGCTTGGTCTCTCTGGTGACCAGCCCCCATCCTGAAGCTACCTAGGGGCCCCCAGCCACCAGGCATCTCATTAGCATACAAAACACACTCACCACTCTCAGGATACCAAGAGTTTAAGAGCTGTGTGCCAGGAACCAGGGCATAGACCAAATGTGTATTTACTATATCACAGTATCACAATCCCTTTCTTCATCCTTATGTTGCCTAAGATTTCACGGTTCGGTTGACAAGGATGCAGCATCCTCTGCATTCAGGATGAATGAAGTGAGAAGCAAGGATTTGACTTTAGAGCAAAATTCTGCTGGACGGCTTCAACTGCACCAGGTCACTCCATTCACAACTCTCCCAGGGCTGTCAGCTGGCCTCACGCGGCTGACAGGTGAGGTTGACGCCGAGGTGCACGCCGCTGCTCTGAGCTCCGCAGAGTGCTGTGGGCCTATTCGGGAATGCAGGGAGGCAGGAGGGAGATGGGGGGCGGGCTGGGTAAACAGCTACGGATGCCGTTACCTAGACAGCCAACACTGAAGTGGCTTTAAACGGGAAGACAAACTGTGTTTCCCTCTCATTAAAAGTCCAGGGCAGCTAGGCGGCTCTCTGCTCCATGTGGTTGTTCAGGACTCAGGTTTCTTCCTTCCACCTTGTTTCCCATGGTCCGCCGGCGCCTCATCCTATCTCTACGGTCAGTCGGCCCGGCAGCCACTTCCGTGTTCCGGCTCATGAGGCGGCGGCGGAGCATGGGGAGCATGCGCAAACGCGCCTGGTCCTCCACCGGGAAGGGGCGGGGGCACGTGGCCACAGTCGCTGCAAGGGAGGCTGGGAAATGGAGTCCCTGGCTTGGTGGCGTGCGCCCAGCTGCAACTTTCTTACGGCGGAACAGGAGAAGGGTCTAGGTGACACCCAGCAGTGTCTGCCCAAACATCGCACCATTTTAAAACGAAGAAATCCTAGCACGCATACAAATTCTGAAGTCCTAAGTACAAATATAAGTGAGGCTTTGTTCACTGTAAAATAAACAATTTTTATCACATCAACCGAAGATGGTTGCCTCTCTTTTTACCCTCAACCCCCGACATATGGAGTCCCACATCCAGATGCAGAAAGGGCGCACATTTATGCCTGTGGTGGTAAGGAGAGAAACATGCCACATTTAACCTTTTAGATACAAATGATGGGAGACAAGAGCTAAACTATTAGAAAATTTGCAGCCACGAAGGGATGAACTTTACCGAGATAAGAAAAAAAAATTCCTATTTAAACAAACAGTCAGCACTGACTGAGACCACTCTGCCTCAGAATTTGATTATGTTAGAGGAAAGAGTGTAATTTCAAAGCTTCGACTATTGAAAGGTGGAGACTGGTTGCCGATGGGCAGGTGGATCACCGCAGAGTCTGGGACAGGGCTCGGGCCAGCCCATGGTAATCTAACTACTCAAAAAGAGGGAGGGCTTGGGGACCCTCGCTGGCAGATTAGCATCTGGATTCTGTAAGAATAAAAGGATGTTTGCATGCAAAGGCATGGTGTGTATGTTACTCTGTGCAGGTGTCCAAGGTGACTTTGGCAGAGAGCTCCGGTTTACCTTCTGCTCTCTTGCCCCTTCTTCCTAGAGGAGCAGAGAACAAGGTGTTCTAGGAATAGGAAAGATGCCAGAGATCGCCACCGTCAAAGAGGGAACTAGTAGGGGCTGCAGCACAGATAGATTTTTCCTAATTAGTCTGATAGGAACAGAAAGAACTTATCTGTGTGAGAAATGCTTAGATGTGACCAGAATTTAATTTTCTGCATTCATGATCCCGAGGGCACTGAATTCCAAGTTCAGCCTCTCAAGGTGTCTGGATAAACACTTGAAGATGTGCAAGGTCTAGGTAACAAGAACACATTTCTTGCCCTGGATCTTCATGTTCTGTCTCCTCTTTCATGCTGCCTCTGGCATCTGCCATCCCTCTGCCAACCATTCCAGTCTGGGAAAAAATAACGGAGCTCATTTGCAGAAGCGTGTTTTAAAAGAAAGGCTAGCTGCTCCTTCTTAATGGTCCTTTGGGGGAATTTATTTCTCATTTCCTCCCTCATTCAAATGCTGCTTCATATTCCCTCATTTCAGTATTTTGTGCTGGTGTCCTGAAGCCTTTGGGTGCCTTATTACACCATGAAGAGAGGGTGACTAAGCTTATCATGAAAGACTAATAAGACTGAAAGATTTAAAAAATGCATAAGGAAAAATGTAAAGATCAGTTTGCTTTCAAAGAGTGAACAGAGGTAAGGGAGAAATGTTATTTGAAACGGGAAGCTCTTTCTCCCCAAGGTCTCTGGATTCTCTTTGGGATTTGGTGGGCCTCTCACGAAGCAGCCAGTGCAGGCTGGTAGAAAGGCTTTTCCCCTCCCAGGGAGTCCTGGGGTCCCCTCAAATGTGCACAAGAGGCTGTGGGCTCCACTGGGTTTCTGTCCAGCCAGGCCCAGGTGTGTGCTCTCGGCTGCTTCTGCTTTCTCCAGCGATGATACCCACAGTTTCTGTCCCATTAATCTCTAACTCTCTGCTATCCCTTCATGTGAGCCTCTTTCTGCCTACACATCCTCTTCATTCCCCAACTCTCTTCTCTGGTTCTCTTGGATCTTTCCTTCCTCTTCTCCAACAGTGCAACAAGCAATACAGCTGAGTCCTTCACTTGATACGAGAGAACACTAACGTACTGAAGTGTAGGTTTTAGATTCTGTAAAAGATTGGCGTATTTTCCATCCTTAAGAATAAATGTTCCCTAGTTTAAAAAAAAGTTCTTAAAATTTTATCTACTGATTTTTTCAACTGCAGAAGTAATTTGCTCCTTGTAGAAACAAAAATGAAACAAAACAACTAGGTAGCCCATTTGAAGGAGAAATTGGAGCTATAACAGCTGCAGCAACTGTCCAAGAAGGGACATGACCAGGGATCTGGGGATGAGGCACAACTCCTTCCCTTCCCAAAAGATGTTACAGCAGTTTGTACAGAGAGAAGAACGATGGCAAGAGAGTGAACCTCTGTTAGGAGTCCTGCCAATGAAACACACACCCAACTGCTATGTCACATGCACCAGCCTACAGGGCAGCCTAGGGGATGACTCACCCAGGGCCACAGTCGAGTGTGTCAGAGCCCAAGACCCAGGTTTCCACACACCTAAGACTTTACTTCTCAAGTCACACCTGGCCTGACTCGTGTGTGCTGCTTTCTAATCCCTTCCTGCCATGTGATCTCATTGAACTAATTTACAACTCTGGACTGCAGAATGAATTACAGCTATTTGTTTCCCTTTCCCAGTTGCAAACTAAAGAAAAGCAGGCTTCATTAATTCAAGCACTTATCTCCAAACATCGTATTTAACAAGCTTTTAGATGGTGCCCCAGCCATTGGGGTTTTTTGAGAAGGTGAAAGGGCCTCTAGTCCATATGGTCTAGATTCTTGTACATTTTCATTTCGAATGCTAAGGTTGACAGATCTGCTAAGAGCAAATGAGGTGTTAGTTAATATCTAATTAATCCCAACACGAGTCACAGTCCATTTAACTGAGTCAGACGCCAGTCTTCGCCTCCACGAACAGACACATTTAGGACATAAATTTCACTTTCTCTTTCAGACACTTAGCTTTGTCTCCTGCCTTTGTAAGATCCTCACAATTTAGTCAATGTGAATCCACAACCTCTTTCTTTCCAGGCAGGTTTACACGTCTACAGGCCCCCTCTGTCCCCCTGCCTTCTTATTCTCTAGTGTAGTATAGACCTTAGGACATCAGTGATGTAAAATGAAAAAAGAGTAGTATAGGTGCTGCATCATGATTCCTAAAAGCAGCAACACTACAGTTTGAATACAGTCAACCCTGGTTGCTCTCTGGTTTTCTCATTTTTGGCTGGTAAAGCACCAGGCAGGGGAATCTGCAGGTGGGAACTATAGCTCTGCCATGGTGCCCACTCAAACTCCAAGAAAATCACCTGAACCAACTGTGCCTGTTTCTTCAATGTGAAATATGGATGAATCATGACACCTCGTGCCTCTACCCACACCCAAAAATTTGGGATTTACCCAGCCCAACTGGCACGCAGAATAGGGTTAGAATAGCCAGGGGATATCATCTGTGTTAACATACCCTTTCCTCAGGGCTAGAACAGAACCTGGAATGAAAGAACAGGAGAAGGTGCTGTGAAATTCAACAGGACTGCTCAAAGACCTGCTATCAACAACGTTCTAGGGGATGAGGTAAAATTTAAAAGATGAGATTTTTAAAAAAGCCATAGTCCTGGCCAGCCATCCAGAGGGGAAAAAAAAGTTACAGTCCTTGAATATGTTCAGGATTAGAAATCCAAGGGCAGAGGCTTACGTAAGAGCATTTGGCTACGAGGTGGAGGATGTAAGAAGTAATTGGAAATCTCTTTGGTTAAATTCCTCAGTGCATGATTAATCAGAAGGCAACAAATGTCAAGGAGCACCCTAAGAACATGCAACGGGTAAATGAGAAGTGACTAGGTTAAAATTGGGTAGATAGTAAGAGTTGGAGGTGTGGCCGATGCAAGTCCTCTACAAGAGCCAGGAAGAGTGCGGAGGTGTTGTTACTCAGTTCCAGAACTCCTCACAGTAGGTACGGTGTGAGTGGAAAACATCACGTCAAGACAATTCTTATTTTTTAAAAAATTACAGGAAGAACAAAGAATTAAAAGTATTTTAATAAAATCACAAGTTTACATTTGTACATCTTGTGTATTTGAGACCCAATTGGGGCAAAGGATAAAGCTGCAAGGACAAAGGTCTCCGTGGGATAGCAGGCAAAAGCTGGTACCACCTCACTACGTGGCACTCCCCCCACAGTGGCCCTGCAGCCACCTCCCGTGCTCCTGCCGTGAGCCAGCACTTGTTACCACGTTCACCATCAGGGCTCTTCAGCCCATGCAACACTCCCACATTAATACTTGATAGGCAACAACAGATAAACAGTTCATAAAATTAAATAGTATTGCCCATAGAATATTAATGTAAACTGAGTTCAATTCATGCTGTTTTAACTAGAATTAGGTTACACTGAACTTAATGAGAGGAAAAGGTCGAAGTGATGGTTCTAATTGCTCTATTGAACAGCACAGTCACAAAACAGCAGGCCTGTTAGAAAGAACCATAGATTTCTCTTAAAAATATGACTCGAGAAAAAGGCCTTGCAGGAGTGAGAAAAAGGTTAGAGAAAGGTACAGTTTTTAACATACCAGACAATTCTGCACAGTATCACAGAATTCTGCTTGTTAAAAGATTCAGGAGGGATGGAAAACTGTTCAACTCTAATTCCCATTATTCTAAAGGGTGATAAACATTTCAAAATATTGATTGATTTTCAGAGAACAAAGACTAGTGTCCCCAAGTCAGGAAAGAGCAAGGCCTTTTCAAGATTTTACCCATTTTGTGTACACGGAAACAATGCTTTCAAAGTGCAATTCTGCATACACTGATAACTTGTTCTTTGAGGAACATAAACTCAAACTCACCAGTTGTGATGACAATATATGCAACAACATGACCATTCTGTAACAGTCCACCATGGGGAAACCCACGACTGGACTCGATTTCATACCAAGTTACACAACATACGTTGCGCTGCAAGAATCTGTTCGTTTATTCAGCAGAGGACTGGAAACATCGTTAGGGAAAGATCGCGCCCATTACCCCAATCAACACACGGATGTTTCTGCTTCTTGGCCCACACAGAATCACAAAAGGAAAAAATACACTGACCATTATTAATTATTAGCACAGGAAACATTTTTTAAAGCACAGAGACTGAGCCGTCCCTCCCATCAGTAAGGCGTGGGCAGATGTGGAGAGCGCGTCCCTCTCTGGCCCCACGTGCAGGCTGACTCTGGCTCCCGAGCTTGTGGAGGGGTGTGCTGCCTTTACTGTGACTTCCTAACAGAATCGGTCATCACATCGAAGCAATTCAAGAGGGCAGTGAAGTAAGGAGGGCCGCAGCTGTCGGCGACACTACAGAGTCCATCTTGAACGCCGGATGTTTCTGCGGCCCAGGACAGCTCCGGGCGGGCGGGCGCCGTGTGAGGGAGCAGCTGCCACCCGCCCTGCCCGGGGCGCCTCCATCCAGCTGGCCTCTCCTGGAAGGGACACTCAGCTTGTGCTCACCACGCTTCCCTTTGATTCCCGAGTATTCAGTAGGAGGTACATTTGAACAAGAAAAACATCCCTCACAAATATGACAGGTGAATTTCTAAACAAGAGAAAAACTAGAAGAGGGACACAAACACATGAACATGTTAATCACATCAGCGGACGATGCGACAGCCCAGCAGCACATGCCTGGCCTTGCCCGCCACGGTGGCCTTTCCGCCGTCATCTTCACGGCTCGGAAGCTCTCTTGAGCACATGATTTACCCAAAACTGAGCACATGATTTACCCAAGCCAGGAGCACATGATTTACCCAAAACTGAGTGCTCGGGAACACAAGGCAGAATGCTTCGGGTGCTGACAGCTGGGTGGGAAGTGAGGAGGAACAAAAACACTCCCCTCTAAGGTCGACCATTTATTTCTAAGGGCAAGGGCAGAGCCCACGAGGTAGTCCTGGAACTGCCAGTGGCTGAGCTGCAGGGACGGACAACGCTGCTCCCCAGCAGGTGCACGTGCCCACCACAGCGCTCTGCACCTGGCCACGCGCCCCAGCCAGAGGGCTTCGTCACCAGCCACACTGAAACAACATGTTTCCAGTGCAAATGTGTGTCTAAAGACGGGGTGCGGGGTGGTGGGGATCCCTCACCTGGGTCTGGATTGCACAGGGAAGATGCACTTTTTCTTTCAAAGTAGACCTTTGACTTGGGTTACTATGTACCTGGACAGGTGAACTCTTGCGTGTCTCCATTTTCAGGGATTTTTTGTGTACATTCATACAAAGCAGTCAGTGGTGAGGAGTCCTTGTTTGACAAGGACTGCAGTCTCCCAGCACCCAGGTGTCTTCCCTTTGTCCTGGCTGACACAAGGTGCGGTGGCTGTCTGCTGTGTGTGGCAGGCTTGGTAAAGAACTCGGAGTTCCCCTTGCACCCTGAGGTCACGTTTCAAGTCCGAGTGCCGGGGCTGGGTGAGCTGGGGTTCGTGTGTCTGCTGGCTGCGCAGCGGGTGTGCACAAGGCCACCATTTGGATATCTGACAAACACAGGCTCACAAAAGGGATTTTGGCACATCTGGCAAAGCTTTTTGTCTGAGAGCCGAACTGAGCTTCCTTTCAACTTCATCTGCAAAAAGAAATCAAGACCAAGAATTCTGTCACTTACAGTTACACCTGAAGTAGTTACCTTCCAGTTTTTCAGAGTTGACAGGCATTACTTGTAGATGATTATCACTGATGAGAATTGCTTTCTTATCAACTTCTTAACAGAATATTAGAGGTGAAAAAGAAATAAAAACATCCTTAGTAACTGGAGAGGTAGAAAAGCTACAAAACTGCCTTTTTTTTTTTTTTTTTTTTTTTTTTTTTTTTACAAAAGTCACTGCTGCTTGTCTGGCCAAAGCATTTCTATCCAAGAGCCTCTCTCAAATGCACTCTAAGTTCTGATCATTTTAGGCAAGGCCTTTTATAAAGTCATGAATGTTAGAGCTGAATGGGATCATATAAATCATCTAATTCCCTGACCCTCTCATTTGCAAATGAGAAAAGCAAATCACAAATTAGGGACTTAGCCAAAGCCATGTGGATAATTAGTGGCGCATTCCTGAGTGGTCCCAGGAAACACAGCTTCATCTGTTTAGAGGCCCCTGTCTGATAAGCAGGACTCGTGTGTGGTTAAAGTATTCTGCACAATTCGCTGTGTCAGCCCAGCACGGCAGCCACAGGCAGGATCAAGCAGCACCGAGGTGAACTCGTACTGTACTCAGCTGCCTCTATCCCTCCATAGACTTCTACTCGGTGCCCTTGGCACACAGGCTCAGCCCTAGGGGTACCAAGATAAATACAGCGAGTTCCCTGCCCTTGAAGAACCCAAAGTTCTAACAGTGAAGGAAGACAATCACGAAACATGCACAAAGAACATGGGTGGGCAAAAGAGAAGGTGATTCATCTGTTCGGGGTGTGAGATGGTTTCACCAAGGAGAAATACTTAACCTGGGTTGTGACTGGGCATTCGCCAGGCACAGAGAAAAAGACAAGAATATTTCAGGCAGTGGGAAAAGCACGTACAACGGCAAGAAGGTGTGAAACAGCACGTCACATCTGGGAAGTTCTGCACAGCTAACCAGGACAAGTGCTGCAAAGCAGAGAGCTATGGGGAGTACAGGCCTGAGGCGGGAAGCTGCATCTTCTAGGCCATGGAGTCAACAGAGCTTCTAAACAAGATTCCCGCCCTGGAAAGACTACTCTGCCAGCCACATGGAGTAAGACCCCACGAGAAAGAAGTCTCCAGAGGGGAAACACAGCTTAGGGACCAAGAATGGAGATCTGGAAGCACCTCTCGGGTCTTCCATTTACTGACCATGTGACTGCTCTGTGCCTGTCTCCTCTTCTGTGAAATGGAGACAATAACAGTAGACACCACATGATACTGTTGCGATGATGAAATGGCATTATGGGATAAAGTGCTAGGTGGTGCCCGGCACGAAGCCCATGCTAGTACATGCTCACTATTCTGACACTACTCTGCTTCCCTCGGCCTTTACACCCGCTCTCTTGATCATCAGTATCTACAAGGAGCAAAAACCACACCAGTGTTGTACCTTCCAGCCCAGCCTCTGCCTCCGCTGCTCACAAAGATGTTTGATGCATTAAAGTCAAAAAGAGAAAAGAAAAAACAGACAACTATTCTCCACACTTAAAATCTGCCTTCCGTAAAACATCGACTGGCCAGAAGGGCCAGGCACTCACCTTCTCGTACATATAGATTAAGTTTTCCGATCTGGCCAGTCCTAAGGCCACCTGCGCGGTCCTCCTGGTGTGGATGCTGTTCCTCACGGCTCCCATCAGGAATGGGCATAGAAGCTGCACTGACCAAGAGCCAGGCAGCAGCTGCAGCACCTGGGCTGCGTCAAACTCCACAGCATGGTGGTTGAGCAGGTCCACAGCAGCCAGGGCCAGCTCGGGCGCAGAGGGCTCGGCGTGCAGGTAGATGGCCAGCAGCGTGTGGAAGAGGCGCTGGCGACACGGCGGCTCGCAGCCCTCGGAGCGCCACAGGCAGTAGTCCTCGGCCGCCACATGGTCTCCCAGCTCATGCACCAGGATGCGCAGGGCTTTCTCATGCTCGCCCAGCTTGCCATGGAGGATGGCACTCTCCATGGGCAGGCTGGCACCCTGGATCCGATCTAGTACACAGAAGCGGAGATTCAGAAGGGGGCCCACCCAACACAACTTGCCTTCCTGCCAGTTTGAGCTACAGAAGGGGCAAAATCAATCTGGCCACCCGGACGTTGCCAAATACTGTCACCCAGATGATTGAGAGAAGGGTTTATTGTATTTTCACCCTGCAAATCTGGGCATTGGTAAAACAGAGGACAGACTCTACTTACAATGATTAGAGAATGAATAAAACAAATGATCCATGATCTCAGACAGCCCTGGAGAATCACTGAGAATCATTGTCCCACATCTCCTATCAACTCATCATCATCCCATCTTCCCAGCAGAAGGCACCATGTCACCTTAAGTCCAGACAAACACCACCTCCCCCGAAAGGTTTGCTGAACCCCTTCATTCCAATTTAAAATATATTCCAGTGAAAAGAATATTGGCTTATGTTATTAAAAATCCATATCTACATTATTCAACAAAAGGTTGAAAACAAAAGGTTTCCTTTTGCTTCTCCTGCACTTAAGCTTCCAGGTCATAGGGAAAATGATATAACCCAAAGTAAGCAGCTGTCTTGACCAAGGCCCTGCCTTAGTGGCTATGTCTCATTGGCAAAGTCACTTTGCTTCACCAAGATAACAAAACACCTCCTTCTACTGTGACAGGGTCTTCCGAGGACAAGTCTTACTTCAGGGCCAAGGATAATATCCAAATTATAGGCATTTGGCATCTGAAGCTTGGCCACACAGGGGCTGCTCCTCAGGCCAGATGCCTGTGCTGACACCACTAAGTCTTGTAGCAAAGAGCTGGCTCTGCAATGTATGTCACCTATAGCACCAGACAAGCCACAATATGCACAACATCATCCTCATGGTGAAATATCAACACAAATTACTAAGTGGCTACCATATTCAAGGCACAGGGAGAGGGGCAGGGCAGTCAAGAGAAGATCACTGTGGTGATTCACACTTCCACATCCATCATCTCACAGCCACCCCCGAGTAGAGAGCTGGACAGGAATCATTACTACAACTTCCCTATCTGGCATCTCTCCAAGTCACCTAACCAACAAGGGGCACCAAGTTAGTACATCCCACAGCACCCTGGGGAACACCCCCATTTCCTGCAAGCTCCAGTCTTAACTGCAAGCCCAGACTTATCCTTTATGACTGCTCAAACAGAACCTCCTTTGGGGGGGCTCTCCCTGACCCCCCCATCCCAAGGCATAGCTCATGGCCCCCTCAGCCCACCTAGAACTTGACCAGCCCTATCTGCATTCTGATTAAGATAAGACCTCTGAGGACCAGAACCAGGTCTCTCCCATCCTTATGTCCTCAGTGCACAGTGACACACTATGGGCTCAGAAAAGCTGGCTGAATGAAAACATTGATCAACAAACTTGTGACTAGCATAAGATTTTCATTAGGGGACTTGTAAAGCAAAAAACATAAGTCAGGAGTGACAGTGAAAATATTTAACCACCAACACAGCGTGGGCACTGACCAATGAGGATGGACAGTGGCTGTGAGCCATCATGTGGCTGCACAGAGTGGTGCAGCTGAAGGCCACCTGGCGTAAGTGCAAGCTAGCACGAGGATTTGCTGTTCATGTGAACTAGCAGCCACGAGCGTGTTCCAGCTCTACTGCTCATGAGCTGCATGACCTGGGGCAAGACAGGTAACCTCTCTAAGCTTCATTTTACTCTCCCGTAAAAATGGGAAGCATCACAGGACTGACTTCATAAGGTTGTTGTGGAAATTAAGTGTCATAATGCATGCTCAGCATTTTGACCTATGCCTGGCATATTATTCATGGATTTTGCATTTGAAAATTCATCTACTTGCCAAAATTTATTTGTAATCCCAAAATCAATACTTGCAGCAATTTCAAGATAATTCTCAGCCAAGCAGAGAGTGGTGAAGAATTTTAGCCGCCCAACCCACACAGCTGAGGATAAACAAGGCAAAACTCCACCTTGTTTCAGCTCTCATATTACACACAAATATCCTTTTCACGATCTATTTAGTGCTACGTTTTCTGCATTTTTGTGCTTTCTGTTGGTGATCTCATTGTTTAAAATGGCCCCCAAGCATAGTGCTGAAGTGCTGCCTAATGTCTCTAAGCACAGGAAAGCTGTGATGTACCCTATGGAGAAAATACGTGTGTCAGATATGCTTCATTTGGGCATGAGTCATGGTGCTGCTGGCCGTGAAGTCAATGTTAATAAATTAACAATAAATATTAAGTAAGGCATCTTTAAACAAAAACACTCACAAAACAAGCTTATGTACTAAACAACTGATGAAATGTCGTGTCCAGAGGTTTGCAGGAAGCTAACCCTGTATTTCCCCCAAGGACAGTGGTCCAGTGTTCACTAATTCACTGTTTGTGGAGACTCTATAGAACACAACCACTGTGTATAATGAGAGCCAAATGTAGGTAGTGGTCAAAAAACAGCATTAAATGCTGTTAAAGAAAATCATGTTACTAATCGCAGTAAGTACAAATCCAGGAATTCTACAATGTCAAATACAGAAAGAAACTAGTTAATTCTACCAGGTGCAAGAACCATGCTACTCTGCGGCACCTGACACAATATAGAAACTGGTCTCTGCACCCCTGAGGGACTGAAAACCCGAACCCTCCAAGACACGTGCACTGCCTTCCTCTGGCTTAGGGCTTGAGCAGTCCAAGACTGGGCTGTTGGGGCCATGACCCCTGGCAAAGCATTCATCAGATACTGGAGTCACCAGAAGGAACTGAGTCAGTGCTTTGAAGCCGAATCAAGAAGTTTGAATGAAGGGCATAGACACGCAGACGTCCAAAATGTCTGGGCAGCTTTAATGTCATCACTTAAAGGGCACTGTCCATCTCCAGACGGTAGAAGCACAGGAAGCCTCACCAACCCCTCCCCCTGCCACCCTGGAAGGCTGACTCCATGTCAAAAAGAGGTGCAAGGAACCACCACAGAATCAAAACCAGGAGCTGGGCCAAAGCCTTCCTCTCTGCCTCCCCCAACCCCTTGATAGAAGTTTCTACACAGAGACGGACTGGAGAGCATCCTCACCTATCAGAAAGTGGACTCGGTACAAATCGGACTTCTGGAGGAGCCGCCGTAGCTTGGCCTGCGTCTCGGTGGCTGGGGCATGCGTGCCGCCGGTGGGGTCCCTCTGCTGCAGCACCTCCTCCAGGTAGAGGACAGCGAGGTGAGTGTGGTACTCCTCCTTCTGCAGGAGACGGCATCCAAGCAGAGACAGCATTTCCGTGGGGAGGCCCGAGAGCTCACTGTCAGCCCAGCTCCCAGAACGGCCCCTGTGCTGGGGTGAGTGGGGCGGACTCCCCAGGACAGCTAACACACAACACTGGCCGGGTGGAAAGCTCCCAAAACCACAGTGCAGGGAAAACGAGTTTAAGAATCTGTGGAGGGTCACTTCCCATGCTGAGAAGTAAGGGCCACAGGACTTAGTCTACAAAATGGTGTAGCTTCTCTCATCTCCTTTCAGGATAATAACGAAGAAGGAAAAGAGAAGAGAAATATGAGCTGAGAGAACATGAGCGGGAGGGTAAACAAAGCCACTGACTCTCGGGGCCTCTTTCACCAAGCCCCAGTTCCCCGCAGCATAGCCCGAGCACCCAGGGAACATCAAGTCAGATCCCCTCTCGCAAGTCACTCCTGTGACCAGGCAGCCCATACACCTCAGTCTAAGTTCTGAAGTGCTCACCTGCAGTCTCCTGTCTATAACTAGATGTTCCAGATATTTAACAAGGGCTTTAGGGTATTTTTTAAGGCAACTGATAATATCATCTGGATTAAAACTATTCTTCTGCTGCTCGTCCAAAGGTCTCTTGGTGAAAACTTGAACTCCAACCTGAAAGAAGGGTAGCAATTTAGTTGTTATGCTTCTCAAAGTCACCCTTTCTTCATCTTTATTTTGGTCACTACACATTCATGCTTCAGGTGAAATCATCCTTGAACATATGATGATAAAATACATTAAATGTCTACAGCTTTCTGTATGTCAATCACATCTCAATAAAGTGGTTAAAAAAATACAGTGCTAGAGAAAAACGGTCCAGAATAGAGCACCGACAAAGACCAAAGAGCATAAAATAAAGCTAGGAAAGGCGGCCAGACTGTGAGCCCTCCTCAGACACCCATCCAGCGGGAAGATCTTTTAAAATGGTTGGAAACTAAAGAATGAAGCACTTACTGGTGACAGGTTTTGACAACTCAGGGACTAAAAACTTTGTAAGATTAAGATCATACAAAAACAGGGACAGTCGCTTGCCAAATAGTAAGTGAAAGAATATCAAAAGTGCTGGAAATTCAGTACTGTAAACGCAGTTCTCTGAACATGGCTTATCTACTCTGTGGACTATTTATGCTAGCTCTGAAATAGTTATTTATGATAGATGCCTGATCTCTGGTCCCTGAGCACGTTTCTAGGCTGCCTGCCTGGGCCTATCACGGGTGCTGCTTGGACTCTGTCTTTGAAGGAAGTCCTAATGAGACAAGAAGGGAAACCAATTCGTGCTGCACCTCCCCTGAGCACTTATGTGTGCGTTTTCTATTACATGCGCGCGCGCGCGCGCACACACACACGCGCACACACACACACACACACACACACACACACACACCTCACAAAGTCAAAATATGGGAAACATTTATACAGCACAGCTGTTACAAGTATGAATTCTGGGTTCTGTAAGGCTGGATTTACATCTCGGCTCCACCAGCTGTATAACCTTGGAAAAGTTTCTTACCCTCTCTGAGCTTCAGTTTCCTCATCTGTAAATAAGGCCCACCTCGTGGGGTTGTGACGTTCAAAAGAAATGACATATGTCAGCCAGGTGACTGACCGTCATCTGGCACACAGAATTCGTGCATATTTTGCTGTTATCATCCATGAGCACTGAGAAAAGTCTAAACCTTTTGATGGCACTGGAGCCATGTTGCAGGAGTGTGTGAGCATGTAAGGGTACGTTCTGCCGCATGTGCACACAGGCAAAGTAAAGACGGAATAAAAAATACATGAAGCACGTGGGCTCCAACCTTCCAGGTAAGACAGCACCACACAGGATGTGAGAATTACCCGACTCAGGATTTGGAAATGCAGACACAAGACACAAATTCTCCATTTTATACAGAGGTCCTGTGTCAGACAGCTAGTCTTGTCTATCCAAGGGGAGCCAAGGAAGTGCTGTGGGGCAATACTACGGATTTTGTCCCTGTGTGCCCGACAGCTGACAGCCAGCAGCCGCTTTTCCACTCTCATCATTTCCCAGCCCCCAGGACGGGCGGGTCCTGCACTCCCCTCTCTCCTCAGGCCCCCAGCCTCCATGTCAGGGTGGGGCAGACAGGGCAACAGTCTGGCTGGTGTGGCCAGGGCCTGGGCTTTCTCCCCCCATGGACCAAGTCCTGCAGAGCGGCAACCCAACCCTGCCCCAGAAGACAACAGTGCCAGGTTTCAGGTGGGGGGAGCACACAGGGGCTGAGAGCAGGTTTTGAAGAAGACAGCACGAATGCAAGCAGGCTAGACTTCTTGCTTTTCTGTCAGAGTGGCCTGCCTCAGAACGAGGATCTGCACGCTTTGTCTCAGAAGCACCAGCATGCAGAGCCTCTCTCAGAGCTGGAACTCAGACGGTTCAAAGGAAGGAATTAAAAGGGGAACCAAGAAAACAGACGAAGGTTGAGATGCAGCTTTCTTTCTCCATCTAAAATCAAGGTTTTAGGGGTCTGTTTTTATCAGTCCGTGTAAAAAAAGAATGCATTTATGAAGCACAAACCTCCTCACTTTTCTGCAAGACCCAGTCAGCATAGGTCCACACCAGCTCCTGGTCTAAGCAGTAGGTGAGAAAATCAACGACGTATTCATACAGGTCTGAGCGTGTGGAGTCCTGGATGTCCCCGTTCACAATGTTCACCCACAACTGGAAAGGAATAAAAAAATAAGAGACACGAAAAGTTATGTGTCTTTTAGAATGAGCTTAGAAAGGACATATGTTTACTTACTTGGCCTTTTCATTCTTTAACAAGCAGTAGGAAAAATTGTAAATGTTTAAATCTTTTTAATTTTTTTAAAGAAATAAAGAAATGTAAAAGGACATGGTCTAGGAAACCAAAAAAATAAAACACCAAGTTCTTTTTCTTTATTTTTTTTACGACACACTGACCAGCTGCCTGTCCCCCCACAAAAAAATGTTTCTTCATGAAATAAAAACGGTCACTGACAACATCTCAACACAGAAGAGAGTCCCCTACAAGCATCAGCTAGACTGTTTCCATCTCTATCACAGGAATCCCAGACTCTGAAGTCCTTTCGAACTGTGATAGGTGGGTGTTGTGCTAGTGCTCCCACTGCACGGGGCTGAGGACAGCCTCTGATGATAAGAGCCTTTTGCTATTTAATCCAGAAACACCCATCCCATGTTAACAGACACTTACTTTCAGGAGCCCAGAATGCAGCAGCGTCATGGGGGGCAGCGGGGCTGGGCTGCAAGACCTGGTCTTGCATCTCCTGAGTGGAGGGTCTCACCCAGCCGTCCACCTCATGCGCTCCTGAGCTACAGCGCCAGCAAGAAGCCCCAGATAGGGCAGACGGTGCAAACATTTTTCATGACACTAATTCCTTCAACACTGAATTCAGCTAGCCAGATAACTTAATCATACATACATTGAAATGTGCCATTTTTCATAGAATTCTGTCACATATGGAGATTTACTCCATATTATTCCAAGTCTGCAAATCTCTCTCTATAGCTCTGCGAATATTATTATTACAGTAATATCAAGCTGTAATTCTGAGAACACTGTGTTTTAAAAAAGAAAAACTTTACCTTTGACACCCACATCTACTCTGGGCCATTGGGTACCTGTTGATGGAAACCCATTTTTCACTCTGCTCTGTGATCATGCTACCATGACAGTTTCTCAAAGCAACCAAAGGCTGCATGTGTGTTCAGCTTTGCTAAAGTCAGGAAGCTGACTTCAGCCTGGTAAATGCAGCTGACGTTCTCAGTCCCTCACAAAATAGAACACAAAAGGCACATCAGAAAGCCACTACACAGTGCCGTATATGTGGATAACAAATAACAGAGGAGGAGAAATTCTCCTGAGAGCGTAAAATGAGGCTCTCTCAGGATCAGGAGTAAGATGTAAGACGCAGAGAGGAGACAGCGCTAACAAATCCACGCCGGTTTCCATCCAGGTGCAGCACCCCTGCCAGGACCACCTGCAGCCCCGGTTCAAATCCCAGCTTCACCACTGAATAGCAGAGGGGTCTTGGGCAAGGGACTGGCCTTCAACAGCTTCAGTTTTGTCACAGGTGACATGGGGATAATCATTTAGCCATCTCACTGACAAAAGTTGCTGTCATTTACAGTGGAAATTATAAATTCCACTGTTTTTTGCTGCCTTAAATTTCTGATAAGACAATGACGTCATACACCTTGTGACTCAGTAAGAAATCATATTTTCATCTCTTAAATTCTCAAAACTCAATCTTGAAAATGTTCTTTAAACTGATATAAAGACAAAGAAAAGAAAACTCTTGGCCAATATTTCTTAAGGAATTTACTTTCTAAAACAGTACTATTTTTGTTCTGTAAAAAAGGTGGTAAATCAAGTAAAAGTAGTCTCTATAAATTTGTGATTTTTAAAAAAGTAACACTAAGTTAAATGGTATTGATTTTAAAATGATACTAAAATGCTTTTGAACTCACCTGAACTGCAGCAGCATCTTGGTTATTATAATGATAGAGCAGTCCAAGTGCAAAATACCTGAAAGAGAACAACGTGGTAAAATACAACCTCTCCCCACCACCTACTGCAGGTGGCACCCACACAGCAACACTCCTGGCCCTGGTTCACCCATATTCTATTCAACTCAGAGTTCAACAACAAATTTCAAATAATCAAACGATTCTCATTTCTGTTTATTCACTTATGGTACTAAAAATGTATCTTCTATCAATTTCCAAAAATGATCCTATTCCAATCTAAGATTAACTTAAAAAGAAAACTATAATTATACTACGGAAAAATCATATTTGCAATTGTTTTACAATGTGCTTCAAATATTAATGTAATTTCACGTCTCCAGTTAACCATTTTTAACCCATCACAAAGTGTTAAAAGAACACGCAGAAGGTATGCTGTCTGAGCAATCATTGAAAGAAGGTGAAGGAGTGTGAACATGAGTCACAGCAGCGGACGCCCAGGCACCCAGGCATCATGCACAGCAGAATGTCACAGACAGGCAGGAGAAGGGTGCCCAGAGTTCAAGCACGTGAGTTCCCATTCAGGCTTCATAACTTATAAACTGCATGACCTTGAGCAAGTTGATTAATATCCCCACCCCCCATTCTCTCACTTATAAGTGGAAAGGATTAGCAATGATGTCAGTCGCCTGGGCAGCCAGCCCTTCGCACCTCCCAAGGTCATGCAGGTGTGCCATGTTCCTGGCCCTCCTCCTCCCCAGCAGGTAGGTGGAGCAAGCTGACCAGGTTCCTTCCCTCAACGAGAAAACTCTCAAGATATCAAAGTATCTGCTTGAACCCTTTTCCTTTCTTTCACCACTTGGAAAGTTACACTGACTCTACAGATCCTACTGTCCTAAGTCACCACTGTGAGGTGTCAGTGTGTTTTCTGGCTCATACACAAAGCAACACCATTCCACAGCATATTCTACTAACTGATGCAAACTATGAAAGAGCCAGCACCCACGTGGAAGGCCCGTGCCATCTCAGGCATCTGAATGGGACCTCGCAAAGTAACCCCAGTGGTCTCCGTTGGATTTCATCATACTCTCGCCATTTCGAATCCTTAACAAAAATCCCGGACAAAAAATCTTATTGCTTAAATGGAGTAGACAGGTCACCCAACCCCCTCATTTTTAAAGGTAAGAAAACTGAGGCCTCCAGTGGTTAGGCCACAAAACCAGGCTGAAGGAGCTGCCAGACAGTCACGCAGTCACTAAGTCTTAACCACCCACCATGCAGAGGCCACCTTCTAACTCATGTGTACAATCAAGGCAGAGTTTGAAACCAGAACTGGATGTCAACAAGACAAAGAAGCCTCCCTTTTTATCTATCTGTCCAGATATCTATCTATCCAATTTGGTTATCAATGTCAAAAGTGCAACATTCACTTTACCAACACGTGACGTCTTCACAGGTGAATCCTAGGTGACTACAGAGGAAATTCAGAAACTGTGTTATTTACTAACAAAGCCCTCTGCTAGGTCCAAACTGCCATCTAGGCAATTAAGGAATGGGTACAGGAGTGAACGCCCTCCAAGACCCCTTCACTTAGCCTACAGACCAGCTGATGAGAGGGACATCACGGGGGGGTCCTCAACTGTGGCTGTCACTGGGATTGCATGAAAGGCCCCGCATGGGTCCTGGGGGTCTCAAATGTCACAGTGACTGAATCAGCTCCACAACAACCTCCCAGTGGAAGGGCCAGGCAGGCGGAAAGACTCACTTTTTGTGCTTCTCTAGCCAGGAAGCGCTGTCCGTCAGCAGACAGAAGTTTTCGGTGACCAGGAGGTCCAGGAGGCTGTCGTGGTCAGCCTCTGCGTACAGTTTGAGCAAGGCTGTGTCAATGTCCTCTTTGTAGCCATTGGCTACCTCGGTGCTGCGGACTTCATTCAGGTAGCTCATGAGGAACCGTTTGCACTTGGCCATCTTCTCCTGGTCACCTTGGGTTAGCTGGCTCAGGTCTGCATACTCGTGCAGAGGAGGGTGAGACCGGGTGAATGAAGACGAGGTGGGCAACAGCAAAGGGTAGAGAGAGATCAGCTCCCGGACATCAAGCTGGCCGCTTCTGCAATTACAGTGTCAAACTAAATGAAGCAAAAAGAGAGAAAGAGTACACGTAGGCACACAAAACAGCACTGAGGGGGTGCGCGTCAGCACGTCATGGGAGCTAGGTGCAGGCAAGCCCCTCAGAGTGATCATCCTAACTTGCACTGTTGAACCAGGTGCCACCACTTGGTTCCAAAAAAGAACACAGAGGACAAGGGTGAAAGACACGTATACAACCAGCGTGGACATGGAACATCCAAACACCCGCGATGTTATGAGTACCCAGTTTAACACGGGACTCCCAGGAAACCAAGGGAGAAAAAGCAACACCACCACCTTGGTGTTCAAGCAAATGCACGTCCAGCTCTCCTGAAACCAACGTTTTCCTGAATGGTCCTTAAAGAAGGAGCTTTATAAGAACATAACTTACAATTTCCTAACCAACCATCTTAACACAGAAGACACAGAAGTATTTGCGTAGCCATTTCTGTAGTGACTGTCAATAGAATCTCAGAACCTGACATTAAGATGCAACTCACATAGCCAGCAGAGTGTCTAATGCTCAGAAGGCCCCGGAAGTACATGCAGTGAAGCCCCATCTCTAATTTATTATTGGTCCTTCACTTCTCCTCCATAGCCTGCTCATCCTGTCTACAGTCAACACAGTTAATGGAGCCATCACCAAGCTGGCCCTATGTCAGGCTCACCTGGGGGAAACAGAAGCAGGGCCACCCCTCCCCAGACACACACAATGGTGAGGGAGGACCCAGGTCTACACTGCCTGCAATTCTCACTGCATCCGCCTTTGCTGAAGCTTGGATCATGCATCTTCCACTCTGCCGGCTCCTGCCGCTGGGCTCCCTCCCTTCCACTCTCTTGCCCTCTCACCCTCTCCTGACCATCAGTGGTTTGTACGATCCATGGGATAAATTTCAAACCCCTCAGCATGGCATTCAAGGCCCTTCTTAAACTGGCCCCAAAATACCTTACGACTTCAGCCTTCCACCGACTTTCCTGCACCCCACACTTCAGCTATACCTAGTTTGTAAATTTCATGCCTCTTAGCCTTTGCTGTGCTGTTCCCTTCACCTAAAGCACTGGTTCTCAATGTGAAACAATTCTGCTCCCTGGAGGACATCCGGCAATGTCTGTAGATGTTGTTGTTATGACCGGGGGGTGCTCCTGGAACCTTGTAGGTTGCAGTGGACTGAATTATGTCCCCCCAAACTCACTGATGCTTAATCCCCACTGTAACTGTTGAGGGTGGGAAATCCTATTATGATAATTGAAAGGTGGGGCCTTGAAGAGGTGATTAGTTTGTGAGGATCCTGCCATAGCAAACAGCTTAATCCATTGATGGTTCTGTGGTGGTCATGGGTGTGGTTCTGAGTGCTTCAAAAGGAGAACGGGTGAGAAGTTAAGTCTCTCTCTGTTTCTGCCATATCACCATGTGACACCTGCCTTGCTGTGAAGAGTCACTACCCACCAACAAGGCTCTCACCAGATGTGTTCTCTGGACTTTAGACTTCCCAGCCTCCGAAACTGTAAGCAATAAGTATTGTTTCTTTATAAACTACCCAGTTTCGGGTATTTGTTATAAGCAACAGAAAAAGACTAATACATAGGTAGAGGCCAGGGCTGCTGGTGAACACCCTACAATGTACAGGATAGCCTCCCAACAACAAAGAATTATCTGGCCCAAAACATCAATAGTGCCACAGCTGAGAAACTCTTAAAATACGATTCTCAATTTGGGAAACTTCTGCTCATCATTTATGACCCAGGATAAATCTAGTGAAAGAAAATTCCTCCACCAGCCAATGTAAGCCCACACAATGCTCCACAGCGCAGCAGCACCCATGCTGCACATGTCCGGTCTCCACACTAATAAGGGCACACCCCTGAAGCAGGGACATGGCCTCACCTTTCCAGCCCTAGCTCTGATGCTTAGGCCAGGTTTGGTGGATGAAAGCAGGGCTGGACCTAACTGCACACAAGGGTGGCTACGGAACATCTAGAAGAACAGACACACAGCACGTGTCCTTATGCCACGGATGATAAACAGGCTTTCTCGTAGGTACCAACCATGACAAGCTGGCAGCTGTGACCTCTAGCACAGTACTGAGAAGGAATCTAAGGACTAGTCCCAGTTCAATGAGGGGAAAAAGAAAATCATGACTCGTTAGCAACATCTGCCATGGGCACAGGGAGGGAAAGGGGAATTACCCTTCTCTTAGGAGTGTCTTCTTCAGATATCAGTTCTCTCAGTCACACTCCTGACCAAAGCTAAGCAGATGTCAACCTAAAGTTAAGCTATTAGAAGGCTAATGGATGGAGACAGAGTAACCTTGTCCTATGACAGACAGGTCCTACTTCTATTCTGGTACACCATCAGGGAACTCTTCCAGCAATGCACATGTGGCCATTCGCCTAGTGTTTCAGATGAACCCACGAGAAAAAGGTGCCCTGGGATACATCCATTACCCAAATGAGGAGGTCTTCAACATGCATGTAAAAAACAAGATATGGCAGAAAAGAGCCAAAGTCCAAAGGGGCAAAGAATCTTCTTAAATCCAAAAGCTACTGATCTTTCCAGGAATGGATGATAAAAACACACAGGATTTGCATAAATAAAAGTTATATGGGTATCAACATTCAAGGAATGATTCCTTCTTCACGGAGTTCTCAACACGAAATTTTGTAACAGAGCAAGAGGTCAGAGCTGCCGTGATATAAGTACGTGCCTGGGCCATACGCAGATGTCCTCCACAATGGAAAGTGGACAGCATGCCCCAGAGAGGTGTCTGTTCACATTGTCACTTGCGTGTAAGTGACCTATTCAGAGGTTTCTTATGCATCTTATTTATTTCAACAGCTCTAACTGTGCAGAACCATTCTAGTGAGACACTGTGAAAACTTACTCTAAAGGCAGCACTTCAGTGGGATATTTAAAGACTATCACAGCAGGTCTTAACTTAATCTTCAGCAAGGAGTGCCGAGCAAGTCCATGAGCAATGAGGCAGCAGCCTCACTGAGCACACCAGCTAAGGAAAAGGGGTGTGGCTGCAAAGCTGGGCCTGTGAGCCAGGCAAGGACGAGGGGTGGTGAGAGAGAGAGAGAGAGAGTGCACGCGTGAGCAAGCACGGAAGGGCCCACAAGAGAACCACCTACAGGCACCGGGTTGAGCAGAACGCCAAAGGGACCTCCAAAAAAAGAAACCCAACTTCCTGAGAGCTGGAAAGGAATGTAACATTTAGAAGATGACAAAGTTTTCACAGTCTTCCCAGAAGCTCCTGCTCCTTTTCTAAACTCATAACTTCTTGTACAATCTCTGTAGAAAAGGAGAGTGAACAACAGTGTCTTCTAGGAATCCCTGTGTTAATGAATTCACTCTTTAGAATCCTCTTTTCCTGGCCAATCTTGGTGCCTTGACAGGATTCTCTTCACAGGGCTGCTGTCGATGACCTTCCTGAGCCCCCTCCTTCTTTAAGACAGAGGACAGTTACACTATGGCTCACGGCAAGAAGTGACGTGGAGGAACCAGCACTGGAGGTATCTGCCATAAGGAACAACCCTCCCCACTTTCCCTGAGGCAAATCTAACCACGGTGACAGTTCCCAGCACGACATCACATTGGAGACAGAGGTTTTGGACACAGGGGGACACTGTAGTGGAAGTCTTGCTACCAACACTTCAAATTACCTGAAGAGCTCTTTAGCTTCCAGGAACTGAAGTTGTGCAAACTGTATAAACCCCGCCTGCTGCAGAATCCTTCTGTACATTACCTGCAAGGAGAGACAGGGTTAAGCTCTTACAGTTACCTTAACACCATGATGGTAGGGGGAGATAAACTTCTAACTTCTAACCCAAGCTAAATGTTAATTATTACACGGAAATATGAAGTTACAAGTTAAAGGAAAAAAACAGGTGTACATGGAAGTTGTTTTCACAAATCCCCAGTCCTCCCTGAACGCATGCCTGCCTCTTCTCTCCTCCTCTTGGCTAACTTGCAGGGCGTCAATAATTGCTCCTGCTTCTGGCTGCTCAGATGACTATTAACAACTCTGGTGTCTCTGGCAGCCTAGCAGCCACCCATCCTTCTTCCACTCTTCTGGAACTGACAATTCCCAGTAGCATTTCTCAGAGTATCCCCCGGAGCACAGGGCTGATCCCATTTAATAACTAAAGAAATAAAGATACAGGCTTTCTTAGCCAAAGCTGGGGAGAGGCTGCGTGTTCTACCTCCTCCTGGTGATGCACAACCTACACTAACCCGTTATAGTCTGAAACTCCTGCAATAAACGAGCGAGTTTATCTTTGTTTAATCCACCATGACCTAAATTTCCTTGACCACAGAAGCCCTTTGCTCTAACAACATCCAGAAATAGCAAAACACGCTTTAGGAACCTGCCTTGTGGTAGCTCTAATTTCGCCCTCCCTGTCACTGCCCAGCTGGGTCAGCTTTCAAGTCTCGTCCATCCTCTGAAACAGCTCCTGGGACATCTCCTTGCTCTGTTCTCACAGGGTCCATCCTGTAGCCCGGGCCGTCCCCAGCTCACCACTGCAGACTCTGGTTGTGTTGTAAATACTCTCTGTGACTTTGACTCCCCCCCCCCCCCCCCATCCTGCTGTTTGACAAGCCATCAGCTTCTGGAAGGCAAGGCACACGCACTGCTCTCCTCAGCAGCCCACACCACAGCTTAACATCTGCCATGCAGCCAGTGCTTACCGAGGCGAAGCACCACCCGATCAATTCTTAGGAAACTCCACTTTCACTGTTACTGGCCACATTTCACAGGCAAGAAAATTCTGCTCGGAGACAGTAAGTTCTTAGCTCAAAGTTACAAAAGCAGTAGGTGGTTGAACTGATTTAAAACCAGGTCTTTCTGACTCTAGAGCCCCAATCTTCTCACTTGCTGACACATCCAGGTCCACAGTTAGGCACATAGCACTATCACCACCAATGACCCGAGGGGCATGGGCACAGTCAGCACCTAGAGGCCATCGATCCTGTCCTCTCACGCCGGGTTTAAAAGGGCCTTCACTGTGGTTTGAAGGAGCTCTCAAAAGCATAGCAACAGTTCCTCCCATCCCCCATGGAAATTCCTTTACAGATGTCAGGAAAGGCAAGCTACTTACACCTTCCATTTCTCTTCTCATCATCTGCCCTTATATTTCTTCCTTGAAATCAGCCATTTCTGACCTAAAGCCCGTCCTAATTATACTGCCCAACAATACACAGATGGGAGCAGGTCAAAGTTCTGTTGCCCAGAAATGCAGTCTCATTTCTGAAAGTAGAGATAACAGTGACCATTCACTTAGCAAAAAGGACAAAGAGGACCCATTGGCTGTGGGAGAATCTCAATCACACCCAGCTTGTTGATGAGAAATCAGTCGAACGGCAATTAACTCCTCGTGGCTGCAGGATGCAAGCGTTGTCTACACTTCCCCTACCTGCAGGGAATAGGAACTACTTTCGCTAGCACTCCACATCTCCAAGAACTGGGGTATTTTCCATATTCTGGTCTGGGAATGTTACAGGTACACTTGGAGGAAGCACGCAAAGAAATTCTTTCATCCTGGATATAAGCACCAAAGATGACATAAAGAACATCAAATTTTACCTAAAAATGCCTGATTAGAAACTACCAAGCACAGCCAATCCTTGGCTCTCTGAAGGTGACTGTCTCATTTCAAGTCTGTCTACTAGGACTAACACCTCCTCCTGCTTTCTGCTCAGGTGGGCCTGGACTGCAAAACCTGAAGCCAAGCAGGCCGACAGGAAAAGGAAGAGAGAGATCACTACATGGCAGGGGGGGTGCAAAGAACAGGAAAGGGGGCTTGTCTTCAAACCCCAGAGCTAATGCAATGATGGAACGTCAACTTTCTTTTTCATCACCAGCTCATCCTTCGGTGTAAGGCAGTTATCAAAATTCCCAGTGAAGAAAGTAAAGCAGCAAGACAGACCTCTAGATAGTCACTCAGTAACTGCTCTGTACAAAGCCTGGGGACCACCACTGAAGCCAAAACCCACAACACTAGTATTACCTTTCTGAAGTGAGATTTCCAACTTCTATGATTTGGGAAATTTGAAATTTTGTGAAACACAAGATTCTAATCTAAAGATTTCTAAACCTGTTATATATCACATAAGAGCTTCTAGAGCAAACCGTTCTTCGAGCACTAAATTCAAGGTGTGGCTTGTTTTATGGCCTCTCCTTAATATGCACTGCCTAATAAAATATAAACTTTCTCCAAATAATGGAATGTTATTCAGCCTTAAAAAGGAATGAAGTACTGACACGTGCTACAACATGGACGAACCTTGAGGTCATTACATTGAGTGAAATAAACCAGTCACAAAAATAAAAATACCATTTGATTCTCCTTGTGTGAGGTACCTAGAGTCGTCAGATTCATAGTGACAGAAAGTAGAATCGTGGTTACCAGGGGCTGGGGGAGAGAGGGGAATGAGGAGTTAGTATCTAATGGGTGCAGAGTTTCTGCCTGGGAAGACAGGAGAGTTCTGGAGGTGGGTGGTGGTGATGGCTGCATAATATTATGAATACACTTAATGCCACTTAACTATACACTTAAAAATCATTGAAGCAGCAAGTTTTATGTTATGTATGTTCTACCACAAGTTCTCCAAGCAGTTTTTTTTTCCTTTACCGTACTTCAGTATAGCCAAGAGCTGCTTATTTCTGTGGTGCCCTGTGCTGGCTTAGACTAAGCTTAAACACTCCAGAATCAGAATGTCCGGGTTTGAGTCCTGGCTCTGCTCCCTATTAGCTGTGTGACCCTGAGCAAGTTACCCTGTCCTTCTGTGCTGCATCTTCAGTCTTTACAAGGGGACCACAGCAGTACCCACCTCAGAGAATTGTGCTGAGGATTAAGAGAGCTCCATCGTGTTCGGCCTTCGCACAGTGCCTGGCACAGAGCAAGCACTCAATAAATGTCGTCTCTCTATAGACTGAGAGTGTAGCACTCCTAACGAATGCCAGGATCTAAGGTTTTCCATTATCCTTTCAAGTCTGTTTGCTTGATTGTACCACATCTATGTGAGTATTGGAGGGTAGGGGGAGATAAACCTTTTTCTAATGAAAGAAGGAATTGAAGTAAATCAGATTTAAAAAGAACTTTTCTACAGGCAGCTGAAATAGCCACACGATGGCAGCACAGACACCTTCTCTGTGACAAGAGCCAGCTCCTAAAACATGGCATCTCAGGTGGCTACACCTGCTCGTGGGCCAAACAAACACAGGTTGAGCACCCCTAATCTGAAAACCTAAAATCCAAAATGTTCCAAAATCTGAAACTTTTTGAGCACTGACATGACGCCACATGTGGAAAATTCCACACCTAACCTCATGTGAGGGGTCACGTGGTTCATGAACCAAATTATTTAAAATATTGTATAAAATTACCTTCAGTCTATGAAACATAAATGAGTTTTGTGTTTGGACTTGGGTTTCACCCCCCAAATATCCCATTATATATTTGCAAATATTCCAAAATCCAAAAAAAATCTGAAATCCAAAACACTTCTGGTCTTGAGAATTTCGGATAAGGGATACTCAACTTGTACAAAAATGACTTGAGTGTTGAGGCTAGAATAAGGAACAGAATGGGGTCATTTACTGCAACTCAGGAAAATGATATTTTAAGTCTGTAGGAACAGGGTGGGTAAAATGTGGACTCAGATTACAACATTTCTCATAGCTATCACAAAAGTATTCTGAGAAAGGTGACCACCACAACCAACAAGTCTGCAAATACCCTGTAGAAAGTTCACCACGTAAACCCTGCAGCTGGGAGACAGACAGATGCACTGGGATGACATGGGCTGGCAGGGATGGCCCAGGGCAGCCCTGGCAGGCTGCCCTCCCTTCTGGGCTCTCGGCTGTAGCTGGTTTCTTAACTCAGGAGGGCAGGCTGGGGGGTGAGAGATTTAGGTCACCCTACTAAAGTATAAGGAGACAATTGAGATATTAGATTATAAAGACAGTGTAAGGCCTAGGAGTTTTCAACTGAAAGAGAGATTCTGTTAAGGGCAGAATAGCCTCCTTCTAGGACTGGACTTGGATCCCATTCCCACCTCAAGGGAGATTCAGCTCTGCCAGTGGCCTGTCTTCAGAAGAGCAGGGCTGACAGGCACGCTCACCCCCACCACCAAGATCGACTGCAGACCTGGAGAAGGCAAAGCCCCAAATGCAGTCAGTGCAAACCAGCTGCCAATGCACGGAGAACAGCCCACTCCTCACGTGGGAATGACCACCAAGATCCAGGTTATAATGCCCGGTAACACCGAGAAGCCTTGGAATATGTGATGTGTAAGTATCATTCTCATAAGTGCAGCCAACATTCTAAACAAAAATTGGCATGAATGTTGGAATTTTAACTATATTCACACCTTTCTCTCTATTATATACTTGAGTGGAGGGTTTTTTGTGGTGCTTTTTTTTTACTTACTGAAAAATTTTCTTACTTAGTTATTGCCAAAATATATTAGGGGAAACATTAGTGCCATGACATCCTCCTTGTTAAAAAGGCAATCCATCCTGATTGAATATGTTGGTAAGCAGGTGTGTATGTATGTATATGTGTGTATATATGTAAATGTTGATCTATAAATACATAGTTAAAAATGCATTTCCATGCTGTATATATAAAACATAAAAATACATATAAAATGGTATACTTTATATATATATATATTATATATATATATACATATACACACACATCCCCTTTTGGGATTCACAGACACATTAAAAATATAATACATGACATATATCGTTTTAGAGAATCACGATAAATATCAGTGCATTAAAGGGTATGAGAAAAGGCTGGACCTGTGGTGCACTCGGGAGAGTGCAGCGGCGCTCCTGCCGCGGGTTCGGATCCTATATAGGGATGGCCAGTGCGCTCACTGGCTGAGCGCGGTGCGGGCGGCACCAAGCCAAGGGTTGCGATCCCCTTACCAGTCACAAAAAGGACAAAAAAAAAAAAAAAGAAAAAAAGGGTCTGAGAAAACCTTCAGTTAAGAAACCCAGGTAAGTTAACTTACCAAAACAGAGTCTTCTTCACACCCTGCACCTGTTATCATCCCACCCTTGGGCGAGTGTTTGGGGAAACACAGGCTGGGAAGCCCTGGTCCAGAAGGAAGCCACACAATGGTCATTCGCAAAGAAGGAAAGTGGTCGATTCCAAAGGCGGAGGTGATGGGCCGGCGGAGGTGGCAGCCAGGAAAGAGGGGCACAGGTAACAACATTCACCCCCCGAAAAGGGCTCAAATCTTGGAAAAGGCATGCAAGAAAATCGCAATATTGGTGGCTTTTAGGGAGAAAAGGAGACTTGGCTATTTGAGGGTTTGTTTGTTTTTTACCACATGCGTGTATTTTTCATCTGTACTTATTTAAATTTAAAATTTCTAAGTAACACATTCATATGGCACAAATTTCAAAACATTCTGAAGTGCACAGTGTCCCTCCCACTCGTGTCCCCAGCCAGCAGACCCTCCAGAAGTCATCTATGCTCTTGATTTCTGGTGGAGCCTTCCATAAATAAATTACCCTGATAAGCAAATATCCCCATTGTCACAGTGGTAACATGCTACACACACCATTCTGCATTCTGTTTTTCTAACTTATGCTGTCCTAACAATATGCATTCAGCCTGGACTCTGCTCCTGGCCACCAGCAAGGTGACACCCTGCACACAGTGCACTTCGCTCCCCACTGGCAGCCTCTAGATTTTTTAACAAAGTTGAGGTGAAACATCTTCAACACTTGTTATTTCTAATTTGTGTGACTTGATGAGCAGAACACACTTCTAGGGGTGGAACTGTAACACCGTAATGCTGACCGACCTTCTCCAGGTGCCCTCCCCACAGAGGTCAGATCAATTTACATCCTCACCACCAGAGCGCATTTCTCCACGCCCTCACCAACACAGCACTACGAACTCTTTGATCTCCAGCATATGGTGAATGAAAGACATACTGGTGTATTTTTAATGTGCATGTCTCTATATGGCTGAAACAAGGCATCTTTTCATACATGTATTAGATAGGTAATTTACTTTTCTATGAAGTGTGTATTCATATCCATTTTCCTATTGGGCAATACACCTTTCTCTTATATATTCCAAGAAGTTCTTCACATATTAGAGAAATTAGCTCTCTTTCTGTGCTATAAACTGCAAATATTTTTCCTAGTTTGCTATTTCTTTTCAATTTGTTTATGTTTTGCCACGCAGAATGTATACATGAGTGTGTGTGAATGTGTGAGAATTAATTTTTTTTTTTTATGGATTCTGGGGTTTTAAATAAGTTATTAAAAATGTTCCAGGACCAATATATCTGGGGAGATCGTGACTGTTATGCACTGAATGCTTGTGTCCCCCGAAAATTCATGTGAAAACCCTAATGTGATGGTATTAGGAGGTGGGGTCTTTAGGAGGTAATTAGGATCAAATGAGGTCATGAGGGTGGAGTCCTCATGAATGGGATGAGTGCCCTTATAAGAGTCCCAAGAGAGCTTGCTTCCTCTCTCTGCCACATGAAGACAGAGAGAAGATGCCATCTATGAACCAGGAAGCAGGACCTCACCAGACACCAAATCTGCCGCCACCTTGATCTTGGACTTCCAGCCTCCAGAACTGTGAGAAATAAATATTTGTTGTTTAGCCACCATTCTATGGTATTTTATTACAGCAGCCAGAGATGACTAAGATAGTGGTGATATAGTTTTTTAATCTCTCATCTCCCACCAAAAAGGAGAACCATTAATTCATGGCAGTATTATTCACAATAGCCAAAAGGTGGAAGCAACCCAAGTGTCCATCGACAAATGAACGGATAAATCATATGTGGTATATACATATGAGGGAATATTATTCAGTCTCAAAAAGAAAGGAAATTCTGACACATGCTACAACACGGATGAGCCTTGAAAGACACTGTGTTAAGTGAAATAAGCCAGTCACAAAAGAACAAATACTGTAACATTTCCCATATGTGAGGTATTCTAGATTAATCAATTTCATAGCAAGAAAAAGTAGAGTGGTGGGTGCCAGGGGCTGGGGAATTATGTTTAATGGGTGCAGAGCTTCAGTTTGGGAAGATGAAAAAGTTCTGGAGATGGACGGTGGTGATGGTTGCACAACAGTGTGAATCTTCTTAATGCCACTGAACTGTATACTTAAAAATGGCTAAAATGGTAAATGTTATGTACATTTTACCACCATTAAAAAAACAAACAGAGCCACTGAGATAGCAAAACAAAAAACTCACTGACACGTATATAATAAAGTAAGTGACAAGGCATCCCCACAAACCCCAAGTACGAGCCAGTGGGGACAAACCACCACCAACTTCAGGACCTGGGTGGTATTGGAAGCGGTGTGAAGTGGAAGTGGGCAGAGGGATGAGGCCCAGAGAGGTCACGCTGCTGGCAGGTACCACCAGGGAGCTAGCAGGCTACTGTGAGAGGCAACAGAAAGGCAGAGGGGACTTCACAGGTTCCAATTTGCCCATGAATGCCAACAATGAGAAACTGGACCTAAAAGGGTAAGAAAAAGATGCTTTGGACATCTAAGCAGAAAGACCAGGTCACTACAAGGGAAAGAAGTGCAGGCTGCCATCAGATTTTCGACTGCAATGCTTTATACTGCAATGGTGGAACATATGTAAATTTCTCATTAAAAGATAATGTGAGTTGAGGATATTTTCTTAATTGAAACATAACTGATTACACATATTTGTGGGGTACAGAGTTGAATACCTATACTGGTGTAAAATGTGTGGTGATCAAATCAGGTTAATTAGCAGGTTCATCATTACAAAACGTAATCATTCCTTGTATCCCTTGACCAATTTCTCCCTAACCCCTCTCCCCCTCCCCCTTTCCCACCTCTAGTCATCACAGTTCTGTTCTCTCCTGAGTGGAGGATTTTCTCTCCAGCCAAACTGGCCTTCAAGTGTAAAGGCTGCAGAAAACTACCTCTGTCATCAACAACTGTGCAAAAACTCAGGGAGAGTGTCCCATATTCCCTCCTGAAATGTCTACCAGAGGATTGCTTCAGAAAACCAAAACGAATGGAGAGACATCGACACAAAACATGGTGGTGAGCATTCAACATGCACTTGCCTGTAGAACTAAGACTGATAGATATAAAGGAGATGGGATAGCATGTGATGGTAATTTGCTCTGAAAAAGAGCAGATAATATAACCATCAAAAAATGGGGAGAATGGGACGATTACACAAAAGGACCATATGCTTGCTGACTGCCTCATGGGTACTAACTGGGAATAAAGAGATGTTACTTCAAAGCAGATGCTGGGGGAAAGGAAGAGAAGGGTAAGGAAGAGGTGACTTGCTAATTTCAAACACTGCTCAAAGTGGAGAAGCAACAGACAATAAAACCCTCCCAAAGAGAGAAAACCAAAACATATATAAAGTTAATGTTATTGAGGTAATCTTTAGAACAAAAAATACTACCTCTTGCATGAAAGGAAGACAGACAAGGAACAAGGAAGAGAAAAGAGAGTGAGAGGTGAGAGGGCGAGGGGGGGACGTGCAGAGAAACATGCAGATGGAAGAGACCACACAGTCAGCAGGGGCAGCGAGTAGGGTGAAGGAGGGAAGAGAGTTTAGACTTCAGGTATATCTTGTTTTGTTGATTTGACTTTTAAACTATTTAAATATTTTACATAATTATAAAACATTAAATTCAGAAAAGCAATCCCTAAAAAGCAAAAATCAAATGAAATGAATAAACCGAAGTACATGCAAGAGTTGGTGGCAGAATTACACAGAGAAGAACTATCCCAAGGGACTTTAAAACCATAATTTGACTACACAGCCTAGTGGGGTTTTCTCCAAGGATTTAAAAAAAAAAAAAAAAAAGGCAAAGCAAAAACGTTTACAGGACAATTGGAGAACTAGGAGCACTCACTAGACACCCCAACGCACAAAGGGATCAGTGTTGATTTGGTGGGGCTATGACTATGGTACTGTGGCTACATTCAACAGGGGGCATCCTTGCTTTTAGAGATACATACTGAAATATTTTTAGGGGAAATGGTGAAAAAGATCTATCAGCACTGAAGCTTAAATATAAACACTATCCATATTACATGATACAAATCAAGTAATTTTGTGTGTGTGAAACAAACTTTTGTCTATGAAGCAAGATGTCTCTTTACTGTCTCTTTCTTTATAGTATCCTAAACCTTAGTATAATTTAAGGCCTACTTTCTTAAGGTTCTAAGCAACTCTCTTTTGGATCTCTAGAAGAAACATTCCTGTAACGCAGTCCCACACTTAGACTTCTTGATAAACGTCGCCAGTTCAGAACTCAGTGAAGCAGAAGTGGCACTTGCTTTGCATGAGAGAAAGGACCGTGCTGGTGAAGAACCAGTCAACGGAGCCTCTGGCCTCTTTTCCTCTCCCTTCCTGGATTCCATAAGTGTAGGGTCTAGCATTTGGTCACAAGCACCCTAAAACTGAAATAAGTAATATACTTAACTACAGGAGTCACATCTAATGCTTAAAAACACATACACATCCAGTAAAAGTTATTTCTAAACCTTTTTGTGGTCAATATTGTCTTATTGTTCTCTCACTGTTTCTATTTCAAACAAAACCCCATGCTACACGATGCACCACGTCACGGCTGTGCTGGGAGAGCAGCACAAACTCCTAGTTCCCCATGCATCATTCATGCACATGAAGACGGAGTAGTCTATCCAGGAGCCAGGGGAGGGAACAGTGTGGAGCTGTGGAGCAGATGGATGAATCCCACGGGCAGTGTGCTGGAGGCCAGTGCACATACTCGCGAAGCACAGAGCAGGGAGCGCTTGGTTCTGCCTGAAGGAACGGGAAGGCTCAGCAAAGAGAACATGACAGGGTACTTCAGCAAATCACAAAAAGCTTGTGCTATCTTCTTATTCTATTTTTCCATGAACTTTTTGAAGCACCCTTATATTTAAACGAGATACTGAAACAGTATTTTTCAAGTACAGAAGTATGCTCCAGTAATAGAAAATAGCATAACTAAGAAGCAAAGGAAAAGGGTGCACATGGAGAACTGGATGAAAGTGCATGGCGTGTTTTTGAAACGGGGCAAACACAGCAGGGCAAAGAGCCCCACCAAGACTGCTGGCCCTGCCTCAACTGGCCACATGGCCAGAGGCGATGCTGGCCTGAGCTGCCGTGTCTGCAGGTGTGTCTGTTAAACATGGATAGTGGCACTGGTTATTACTGAATTCTTTTGCGGATTAAAAAAACAAATGTTTTTAAATGCCTTGCAGAGTGCCTCACATATTAGAGGGCTCAACAAGCTGTTTGTCTCTCTGTCCTACACCCTCTGGGGGCAGGAATGCAGGGTTTGGGCGTGTGCTTCACAGGAGTGGCGGGGAAGAGGGAGGAGACAGGCCAGAGAAGTGGTGGGGCCAGGTTAGGAAGCCTTCAAGAGTGCCTGGGCTTCACCTGGGCAACAAGGCACCCACTGATGCATTTTAAGCAAAGGATTTGGTCTGTATTTCAGAAAGAAGCTTCCCACAGTGGCATGAAGAATGGGCTGCAGACACACACATGAGAGGCTGTTAAAATAATTCAGGCAAAACATGAGAAGGGCCTGAACACCAGCAGTAACAGCAGGGAACTGAGAATAAAGACTGAATTTGAAATAATTCTGACAATGTATTTCTAGGGTTGAACGTATGAGTTTGGAGCAACACAAGGAGAAGACAGGGAGCAGGTTAGGAAAAAAAAAAAAAAAACTCAGATATCAGATTGGAGAACAATATGACAAATATTATCTAATATTGACTGTTTATAGACTCTTGGCAAAGAGTAGAGAAAAAAATAAAAATCAGGTAACAAACACTGAAAGCCTCTGTAAAAACAAGTACTACACTTAAAGTATGCCCACGGTGTGTGCGCAAGGAGGGGACCTCCCTCCCCAACAGCAACTGTGAACGCCTCAGCGTGGCCCCTCATCACGGAGGAGAAAGTAGCCTACAAGCCTAGGGCAAGTGTGGAGAGTCAGGCCTGGGACAGGCGATGTGCCGTGGTCCCATGACCTCCCCCGCACGGCACCACCAGGAGACACGGCAGTGAGACAGCGCAGGCGCTCAGCACAGCTACCAGGCCCTGAGCTGCCAGGAGCTTTCTTCTTTTTGCTTCTGCTGCCCCCTGCAGAATGCCAATAGATCAGTTTTACTTAAAGAAAAGTTAGGAACAAAGACAAGTTCTTCAATGTTTAAATGTGGAAACAATGCTCCCCTCTCTCCTACCCCATTACCATAAACTGCACATCCTCTCTTCTTTCACTTTCAGAATCTGCTCTTTGCTACATAAAGCAACTGAAGCCAAAAAGCATTATTTTCTCTCAACAACAGTCACACAGTCATGTACAAAATCTGACTGATATTATTAATTCAGAGAACTTTTAATTATCAATTTAGATATTCCTATGAGGCACACACATATCAATATCATGTTTTATTACTCTTAAATACATAGAGTAACCTGAACAACCTAACAACTGATCAAGTAGCAATTTGTAGGGAACCTGATTTATATCAATTATTTATTTTATATCAATATTTTGTATTTATATTTTATAAATAAATGTATATTTTATGCTTTATTTCATATTATTTACTATTTTTATCAATTACATTTTCATACCAATTACCTTTAAAGTTAGTGTTTCCTAAGTGCTTTAAAAGCTTTCTCCTAAGGAAATCAACAAGATGGGTTCCTGCAATATTAAGTACTTTATTAATACGATCAGCAAAGCTTTTCCTTTAGATGATAGAAATCTAAACTTCAATTCAACCCCATCCCAACAAATACAAATTCTAAATTCCGTCTAAATTCAAAGACAAATTAATCTGACCTCATTCTTTTGGTTTTTAAGAATGTTCTTGATTCTTCTCTGAAAGTCCACTACAAAAGAAAATTGATTAGAAATACAATCCAGTGTATTAAGCATCAGAATTAAGTCAGAGGTTCAAAACCTGACTTCTCCACTGATAGCTGTGTAACTTCAGTCAAAGTGTTCAACTGCTCTGCAACCTGTCTCCTTATCTGTAAAAGGTAGATCTGTTGAAAATTCAATAACAGATAAAAAAAAACAATGTGCACAGTCTGGTGTACAGAGGGGGCTGATGCATGTTAGTTAAATCTGAATGTTTTCCAACTGGTGGCTTGGAGGGCCGAGCCCGTGGCGCACTCGGTAGAGTGCTGCGCTGGGAGCGCGGCAACGCTCCCACCGCGGGTTCGGATCCTATATAGGAATGACCGGTGCACTCACTGGCTGAGTGCCGGTCACGAAAAAAAAAAAAAAAAAAAAAAAACCAACTGGTGGCTTGGAGACATGCTTTCTTGTAACCATTAATTACAAACCTGAAATTTTTCTTTTGGAATTTTCCTCCGGGCTCCTTTCGCTAAAACCAAAGCCTCTTCCACTCTACGGCTTGCTAGAAGATCCTGTATTTGTTTTTCCAGAGGTAATGGAACCAAGATGTAAACTCCTTTACTTGAGGCAACGATCACTCTTCCTGAGAAGAAATATAACATTATGGGAAAGGGAAAAAACATTGTCTCCAAGAAAACATATTGCTTTCCCCAAACAGGATCACTATCTGAATTGCTGACCACTTTTGTTAGATTTCTCAGTAGAATCCCTACAAAAATTACAAATCACTGCTTCCCATTTCTTATTCCCACAGTCAACTGTCATAAAAGGGCAAACTCTTAATACTACATTTCCAAACAATAACATCTGTTTTATTTTTTTTTTGCCTTTTTTTAAAATTCAAAAGTGCTAGTAAACTTAAAATCAGCATAGTAGGTAAACAATACATAGTCCAATGAGAATTATGACACCTCACATACAATTTTTTAAAAATTCTTTTCCCTCCAAGTTAGTTTAAAGCTAAAATTTTAATGCAATATTTTGATCCGTGAAACAGTATTTCATACTCACTCACCCATCATCCAAGTCTTGCCATTAACTTCTTCATTTCCCTCAACACTGAGTTCACCTGGCCTATGGCCAACACTGTCACCTGTGTTTCACCTGCAAGCCCTCCACAGGTAGTCCATGCAAGAGTCAAACTGCAGTCCAGACTAGCTCCTACTCCTAGGCTTTCAGCTAGGCATTACCTGTTCACAGGAAGCTATTACACGATCTTTTCTTTCTGTCTTCTGTACTACAACTAAAGCGACTTTTCACATACTCAGGTGACATTCTGTCCTTCCTGTGCCAGGCGTCACTTTTCCCAGCAAACCTCCCTTTGCTCCCACCTAGGGTGGGTTACACCAACCTCCTGTGTATGCCCATAACACCCTGAGCTCATCTCCCCCACTCAGTACACACAGCACGTAACACTGCTACACACGGGATTCCAAAAACACACGTGTCAGTGCTCCAAACACAATCTGACCCCACTTCATGGTGGGGACTGTGTGTCTTATTAAGTTTATATCCCCGGCATCTAAGATAGCACTTGACGCAGAAAGGGCAATGTTCGGTAAACTAAAGTCCTTAAATGGCAAATGCAATGTATAAATCTAGATTATTCCTAGAAATTACAATAAAAGGCATTCTTAGAATAACTGGGGAAATCTCAGTATGGGCAGGATATTACATGATACTATAGAATTAACGTTAATGTTATTAGGTGTGAAAATGGCATTGTGGTTTTGTAGAAAAATGCCTTTAATCTTAGGAGATGCATACTGACGTATTTCAGGATTAAATGTTGTAGTGTCTTCTGCTTCCTTTCAAGTGGCCCAGCAAAATGTGAGCAAGTGTTAAATCTAGGCGAAAGGTCTATGATGGTTTACTTTGTTTCTCCTTCAGCTTTTCTGTACATTTGAAAGTATTCAAAATAGGGAGCTAAATAGTTAGCTCACTTTGGAGACTGTGGTGCTGGTAACAGTAAAGTCAAGGGTTTGGATCCCCTTACCAGCCAGCCACCAAAAAAAAATGGACAATGTTCAATAGAACTGAGGAAAAGCAAGATAAACCCCTCAGCTGGATCACGCCTGCACACAGGACGAAGCACCTCCCGCACTGCCCTGGTCTGCTGCAGCCTCAGGTCCTGCCACCCCTCCACACGCACCATGCACCAGTCACACTGAACCACCTGTGTGTTCTGCAGCCCAGCATCTCCCCTTGTATAGGTCTACACGCACCTCTCTCTACTGGAAGGTTCTTTCACACCACATATGCCTGGCTGACTCCTACGCATCCTTAAAGGTTTGGCTCAAAGACCACCTCCCTCGGGAAGCCCACCCTGATCTCTAGAAAGGACTTCCTCCTCTGCTTTCCAATGGGTCTTATTCTGTCTCTGTCAAGCTCTTAAACTACTGTAGATGTTTGCTGAAAAGCCTGTCTCCCATTTACCTTGCAGCCCCTGAAGCACAGAGACTATTAGTGTATCTTCTATGCTTAGCATAAGGCCCAGTTCCTAATGGGCCCTTAATAATATTTACTGAAGAAAGAGCATCAGAAAAGGGTTGATAGGTAAATTTCGTCCAGATTTCCAGGTGAACGAGTACCTTCAAAGTCCTGAAGGATGTGGCCCTCCTTGAAGGGCAGGGTCTGCTTCTGCTGCTGATCCAGCATGCTATGAACCGTGATGAACTCGCCATCAAGTGCGATGACATAGGGAAAACAAACGGCCGCCCCGATCACATTCTCCGACCAGTGCACGGGGGCACGTTGGGATATCCCGGCGACCGTGGCAAACATGCCTGTGAGAACAAGAAGAAAGAATCAGGCAGGGCTTCGCGCAACTGTGGTATCTTTTTCCTGTACACATGTCTGGATGCAGGAACCCCACACAATTTTCCTGTGCAGTCTTGCATTTCAAGAAAGGAAAGACGATATAATACACAGCTTGTGTGAAGAGCCCTACAGGACTTTATTTCTGTGAAGAGAACTACCTTACCCAGAGTGTGTATCTTATAGGTACTTCCAATTAAGAATTAGGTTAAAAAATATTTCCATATACCCCACATGAAGATGTATAAAGTACACAACCTCACAAGGGGAAAAAGCTACTTTCAAATAACTGAGGCGGCTTTGCAAGCTTTCTTTCATATCCAGTCCTCCAACTGGTTTGCCTCTCTCAGTTACAGTCTTCCTCAGACAGTCACACAACACATATTTATTGAGCACCTACCATGTGCCAGGCACTCCACTAAGTGTTCCATCAGGAATTGTCCATGCTCAGAGTTGAAGACTAATTTTGAATAATTGGTTCTATCCTTGTATTAGAGTATGTGTATACTCTATAATAATATGTATACTCTATAACACAGGGATAGAACCAATTTTGCAATTCTAGACAGACTGCAGTGAAGTGTTTGTCAATAATAACTTCCATATTAAGAAAATTTATCTATCTTGTACATAAAGCACTAAATAAGCCATTTCTAAATGACCTGTATATAATCCACCAGGGATATTGGGGTTTCCCAAAATTAATACATTCTGACTAGAGTCAATCCATTGTAACTTAGTTTTCAAAGTAGTTGACAGAAACCACCTTTGCAAACAGCATGCTGCTGCCCCCTAACGATCAGATGCTACTGTGTAGACAGATGGCTTCTAGTACACAAAACAGAGAGGGTGGAGAGGGAGAGATGCACAGAAAGAGGCAGACAAGGTACAGGAGAAGAGGGGTGGGAAGACATCCCGAAGGTGAATCCAGGGACCTCGGCACCTGCTGTCCTGGGAAGCGAGAGAGGATAAGGCACAGTCCCTCTGGGTCAGCAGGACTGGGCTGCTCAGAGACAAAACAAGGAGTCTGGATGCAGGGCAGGTGAGAAGGCGATGTTAGGGCTTCAAGCAACTGGAGGTCACAGACTTCTGGAAGAGAGGAAGCTGGCATTCAAGTTATGCCTCAGAGGACAACAGCATTCTTCCTGAATGGGACAAACTGCTCCATGGAGCACAAGAAAAGCGAGCAGAGCACAAGACAAAGCAACAGCTGAGGACTGCGGATGAGGCTGCTGAGGGCATTTGGTTTTTGTTATGTTCCAGAGCCAAAAGTCATGCCAGGCAGATAAGAAGTCAACAGGTTCAATGGAAATACAGAAAAAATACACCAACAGGACTAAGATCTAAAAAGTAAGACTGAGTAGTAAGGGTCACCTGGTTCTGCTCCACAGCTTGGCATTTCCAATGCTTTATAGTAACACAGAGGACGTAAATAAAGTTTGAATTAATCTAACAATAGTAACACCAGAGTATTATTATTATTATTATTATTTTTTTAAGAAAGATGACCGGTAAGGGGATCTCAACCCTTGGCTTGGTGTTGTCAGCACCATGCTCAGCCAGTGAGCAAACGGGCCATCCCTATATAGGATCCGAACCCGTTGCCTTGGTGTTATCAGCACCACACTCTACCGAGTGAGCCACGGGCCGGCCCAACATCAGAGTATTCAAACAGTATCAAAAATGCTCAAGGAGAGGAACATGAGGTGCAAAGCTATGGGATGCATTAAGAATCTGAAATTCAGATTGAGCTTAGGAGGAGGAAATGAGGTTAGCACTCTCTGAAATCCCTGTGCATTTAGAAACAGCCAGCTAACGAGCCTGAAGAGGAAAGAAAAGCGACTCACGGGCACTGGCACTGTGCACACTAGCTTCACCAGGCATTTGGCAAAATGTAAAGAGGTGAAGGAACAAGCATAGAGCAATCCTGAGGACTCTGCTGAAGTTCAGGTCAAATAACATGCTCTCACGGTAACATGCACACCAATCACGTTGTCCAGCTCCACCTGGAAGTGAAACAGGGTCACTGCATTTGCCCAATCAAGGCTGGGCATTGCCCGACTAGGGAACTATGCAGTGCAGAGGCTCTGACTTGTGTTCTTGAAATAAAAAGGGCGGAAAGCAGAGGTCAAGAACAAAGGTTTCTACACAAAAAGAAAAGCAGAGATTTCACTAAAATACAAGAGCAGAGCAGTGACTGGGGAAATAGGGATTCCAAGTCAAGCAGGGGAAGCCTGCAGACCCAGTGAGAAACAGAAAGTACTGTTATTAACACCCACCAACTAGCTCTGTTCCTGCTAAGTTGGTGATAAAGTCTTGTTTCTGCACTGGCCAGGGAGGACAAGTGCTGTCAACATGCATATGTAACAAATGTGTAAGTGGTACACCTTTAAAAACAATTATTTTCAATTGTGCACCCTATAGATTTCAGTCATGCACCATCTAGATTTCAGTCCATCCCCTGATCTCAGCTGGGGCGAAGAGTAGCAGAATTATTTGCCCTCTTCAAAGAGGATTATCAAAAGATAGAGTTTAAAGTCACAATAATCAATTGTATTATGAAAATTTCAACAAACTACTGCTATGCAAAAAAGTTAGGAGCAATTTCTAATGACACAGGAGTGGTTACAAGTTCTATTCAAAGAGAAAGGCAGCAGGCAAAATAAAATATATTAGCTTTTATATTTAATTGTGCATTAATACTCATTACAGAAATGTGTTTGAACTGTTAATTTCTGAAGCCATGTAATCACAGTGGTGATTACTATTCTGCATACAGAACCTGTACATAGGTAATGTGCAAGAGACCTTACAAGTGATTTTACAATTTGCTTATGATTGCACCAGTCAAGCAGAACAATGATTAAGAAGGTAGGCTGATTTAGCATGACGCCCATGTAGTTCAGACACAGTAAGCTTGGGAGAAAACGCATCCTAAATACGATCAACTCTCATTCCCCTTCAATCCTAACACTGCAACCAACAAAGGGACATTGGAGTCAAATGTTTTCACTATAAAGCCTTTATAACTAAATCAGTTAGGTATTGGCACATGAATAGGTAAATGACCTGATAGAACAGAACAGAAAATCCACAGACCTGATGGCATAAGGAAATTCTGTATACATTAAAGGGAGCCACCTAAATCAACGAGGAAAAGATAGACTCTTTAATCAGTTTGTTGGGATTACTGAACAGCCATATAAAAAAGATAAAATTGAATCTATTCCTTACACTCTTCACTATAAGAAATAAAGCCTGGGATGGCTGGTTAGCTCAGTTGATGAGAGCACGGTGTTGTAACACCAGCATCAAGTGTTCAGATCCCTATATGGCCAGCCACCAAAAAACAAACAAACAAAAAACCATACAAATACTAGCAGAAAACACAGGTGCCTTTGTCTATAACCTGGAAGATGGAGAAACATTCCTAATAATGACTCAAAACCGAGAAGCAAGAACTGAAAAGGTCAATATGTTTGATTATACATTTTTTTTAAAATGTCTATTTTTAAAAAAAGCTTTTGCATAGTAAAAACTGAACAAATATCTGAAACTTATAAAATAGATAAGTTGGTATTTCAAATACATAAAGAATAGTTAAAAAAAAAAAAAAAGGATAGAAATAATAATTTCCATCAGAAAAAATACAGGTGACTCTTAAACACATGAAAACTGTTCAACCTTGCACATAACTAAATGGTGAAATGCAAACTAAAATGACACTGAGATACCATTCCTCACGTACCAGATGAGCAAAAACATAAAAGGTTGGACAACAGTTTGTTGGCAAAGCTCAGGGAAACAGGCACTGTCACACATTGCTGGGGAGAGTATAAAATGGTACAGCCTTTACTGAAGGGGAATATGGTAATACCTAGCAAAATTCACATCATTTAAACTGGCTCAGCAATCCCACCTCTAGAAAGCTTCCCCATAGATACACTGAAACACACACCACACACAAGTCCCTATTAATAGCATAAGACTGGAAGAAAAATAAATGTCCACCAATAGGGGAGTGACCAAATGAACTACAGCACCTGCACACAGTAGAATAGCATGCAGCTGTAATAACAGATGAAGAATCCCTCTATATTGTCCTACGAAGTAATCGCTATAATACATTAACTAAAAAAAAAAAAGCAAGGTGAAGAAAAGCATGCTACCATTTAGTCAAGAGGGAGATATATTTACATATTTCTTTGTATATTTTATTCAAAAATGAAAGTATAGACCCTGAAAATAAAGGTTACCTGTGGGGGAAGGAGAGACTAGGTGAAGCACAGGATGTAAGATAGACTTCTTTGATTATATCTTGCTATATCAATCTACCTTGGAACCTTGTAAATATGTACATAATAAAATAAATAAACCAATTTCTAAAAATTGAAAGTAAAATGAAACAAATCAACATAACTATAAATCCAGTTGGTGGCATAACCACACAGAGGGCATCTGCTCCAAGTGGCTGTGAAACACAGTGATTTGACAGTATATTCCTAACACCCTTAGGACAACAAAGCACTGCAAGCAAGCAAGCTTTCCCAGTAATTACATCATGGGAACAGCAGTGCTGGTTCTGCTATTCTGTTCTACATACTGTAAGATAAATCAGAGGAATGATTATGTTGGGGTGGTCAAGAAGTAAGATTTCTGGCTAAAGGGAGATAGCAGGTGTAAAGATGGACTGGTTCTATCAGTATGAGCTCAAGATGGAGTTATCTTTAAGAAATGCATACTTCCTAGCACTGTCTACTGCAAAGACTGGAAGCAACAGACAATAAGCACCTCTTGTGCCCAGACTGTGGTCAGTAAGCATCAGGGCTCCTTGTAGAGATGGCTGAAATCAGACCTAAGGCAGGAAAAGCAGGAGGTGAACAGGAACATTCCAGAAGGTAAGGCACCTATCAGATTTCTGGAGACACGTGAAAGGGACACAGGAGTCACTCTGGATGAACTCCCACCAGGCACAGATGGAACCAAGCACATCATGTATGTTTAATCCCATGAGTTCATAATGATACTTTTTAAAAGTCATTTCTGGAAGACAGAAGGGGCCACCTTATTAAAAACTGACTCATCTTGCCTTTTTATGCAAAGTACTTAGGGGTAACCAAATAGTTAATGAGGGGATGTTTAATATATGAAGGAGGAATGGACAGAAATACAATGTTGCCACTTGGCAGTCCTAATGATCCAGTGAATCTAGACAATAATTATCAATAACTATTAATATCACAAAAAAGTAAATAAAAAGGTATTTTGTAAACACTGATAGAAGTACCCCACTGCTATGAAGTGATTTTGCCTCCCCCCAAAATAAGCAAATAAAAAAAACTGAATTGCCTAATTACCCATGTGCAGGCAACACAGAGGTCAGAGTGGCATATTAAACAATACTACGGGGATGAAATCATCAAAATCCAGACTGTGGGAAGCTGTGACACCATCCAATTTCTTCAACAAAAAATTAAAGAAAAATGAAAAGAGAGGAAGGGGAAACCTAAAGATAAAAGAAACTTAACATCTATCAAACAATTGCAATGTACAGGCCTTATTTGGAACTGATTCAAACAAACTGAAAAATAAACATACAAATACTTAAACATAAGTGTATATATACATATTCACATATATCGCTATTATATGTGATAATAGGAGAAATATGATGAGCATAAATATGTTTGAAAATATTGGGGAATCACTGTTAATTTTTTTTAGGTATGTAATAGTATTGTAGTTTTTTTTTTTTTTTTTAAGTGTCTGTAAATTAGAAATATATATTAAAAATATTTACAGATAAAATGCTACGATGTCCGGGATTTGGTGATTTGCCTCAAAATAATCAAGCAGAAGGAGTGGACAGGTGTATAAAGGAACTGATATGGGCTGAGGCTGGGTGATGGCTACATCAGGTTCATTGTGGTATTCTCTTTACTATATGTTTATATATGTTTCCTACAATAAAAAACATTTTGTAATAATAAATTCTTCAATATTTTTGAAGAAAAAGGTGGCTGGGGTAAAGAAGTTTTTCTTTGAAAAGTAAAAATCTGAGCTATGAAGCCATGAAAAGACATGGAGGAAACTTAAGTGCATTTTACTAAGTGAAAGAGGCCAGTCTGAAAAGGCTGTATGATTCCAACTACATGACATTCTAGAAAGGGCAAAACTATGGAGACAATAAAAGGGTCAGTGGTGGTTAGGATGGAGGAACGAACAGGGGGAGCACAGAGGATTTTTAGAGCAGTGAAACTACTCTCTATGATACTACAATAGAGGACACATGTCATATACATTTGTCAAAAGCCATGGAATGCACGACACCAAGAGTGAACCCCAATGTGAACTGTGGACTTCAGGTGATAATGATGTGTCAGTGTAGGTTCATCGATTGTAACAAATGTACCACTCTGGTGGGGGATACTACCAATGGGGAGCGGGGGAGGTATACGGGAACTATTTATACTTTCTGCTTAATTATAATATAAACCTAAAACTGCTCTAAAAAATAAAGTCTTTTTTTTTTTTTAAAAAAAAAGCAAAAAATCAAGGGGTATACATTAACTAGGTCATGACCTAAATTTTTGTTATTATAAGATTTTTTAAAAAAAGCAAAAAATCAAGGGGTATACATTAACTAGGTCATGACCTAAATTTTTGTTATTATAAGAAAATGTGTTCATATGCATCACTTTTTTTTTTTTTTTTTTTGTCTTTTTTGTGACCAGCACTCAGCCAGTGAGTGCACTGGCCATTCCCATATAGGATCCGAACCCGCGACGGGAGCGTCGCCGCGCTCCCAGCGCTGCACTCTCCCGAGTGCGCCACGGGCTCACTTTGAAGTGAAATGACTATAAAAAATGCTCTAAGGTTAAAAAATGTCAATGAGGGGGCTGGCCAGTTAGCTCCGTTGGTTATAGCATGGTACCAATAACACCAAGGTCAAGGGTTCATCCCTGTACTGGCCAGCTGCCAAATCTCTATCTATCTATCTATCTATCTATAAATTTTTAAATGGACTCACTTTCACCAGCGCCCCTGTAGCATAAACACATCCACTAATTCTGCTATGGGCCACCCATGACTGAAATGAAGTGCCAGGAGACATCACTACTGTTAACAGCTCTGATTCTTAGTTCTGATAAGGCCGTCCACAGGATCTGCATAAGGCCATATAAGAACAGCCAAAGCCCCCTTCAAGGAGCTAGCTACTAAAAACTTTTTGGTCGGATGAAATGGCAAGAAATAAAAAAGAACACTATGGACGTAACATGGAAGCTCCACATTTGAAAACACTCAGTGAGCTACCACAGTCCTTTTCAGAATAAGGAGTAAAAACAATCAGGTGACAAGCCACCCACATGGGAAAATCTGGGAAGGAAGTCTTAGGGAGTTTTACTTCTGTACTCATTTACTTGAAAGAATTTCCCCACAGAGCCGTCTTCAAGCTTCACTTTGGCATAAGCTGAAACTGCTTTCATGACGGGCGTGCTCCTGTTCCACCACCCACGTCCACAAAGCCATCTGCGGGAATTTTAGCCAGCGGTGGAGCCGCCCCACCGCCGCCCCGCCACCGCCCGGCCGGCGGGCTGTCCTCACCCAGGCCTCCGGGGCCGGCCAGCAGGAACTCCTGCCTGCCTATCCTCTTGACGATGGGCCGCTTCTCCTCGCTGCAGTAGGGGAACAGGTCCTGCGCGGCGCCCGTGGTGTAGTTCAGGATGATGTACTGCGTGGTCAGGGCCAGGCACAAGAAGTGGCCGTCCACAGCCACGGCGAGGGGCTGCTCCGGGGTCGACACCTCCTTGACGATCTGCACCCGGTCCTCGTACACAAGGAACACCTGGATGGTCCTGCGTTTCACCGAGATGATGCAAACCTCCACGCAGAACGGGTCCTCGCTCACGGGGTTTTCGTTCAAAGCGAACGCCGCGGCCCCTTTGATGCGGGCCCCCGAGGGGACGGACTCCAGGCTCAGCATGCTGACCAGGCTGATGGAGCTGTCGCACAGCACCAGCAGCCTGCTGAGCGCCGAGGCCGCCCGCAGCTCGCTCACCGGCTTCTTGAAACCCAGGTGTCTGTGCAGCTGCCTGTTGGCGCTGAAGGTGGCCGTGCCCGCGGGCAGCGTCTTCTCCTCCAGCAGGAAGTGGTAGATGAAGCAGTCGCTGGTGCCCACGTAGAGGTTCCTGCCGCAGCACTCCACACATTCGATGTTGACGCGCTCCTTGTCACCCATCAGCAGCTCCCGCTCCACTGCAGAGACCAAGGTGAAGGCCTTGACGGTCATCATGTCTACTGCTTGATCTGTGGGGAGACAAAGAGGAAAAGTTACTTTTACTGGAGGTTAGCTCAGCTGGTTAGAACATGGGGCTGGTAACACCAAGGTCCGAGGTTCTATCCCTGTACCAGACAACCACCAAAAATAAAATTAATTGTACAGGATCAAAGAATAAGCAGAAACATTTTCAGTCTCTATTAATAGAGATTCATTGGTTTCCCAGCTATCATTTCCATTAAAGAAAATCATTCGACACTGTTAAAAAAAAAAAACGAAAGAAAAGATTTCCCAGCTGCCCTCCCGCCCCAGACAAGGCTGTCTTTTGAAATGGCAGGATAAAGTGAATCTGCCATTTAAAACATGAATTGTATCCTTCTTGGAAGGAATAGAGAAACAAGCTTTGGGCACTCATAATCAAACTCCTCTTACTGAAACTTTTTAAAAACATATTGTCTGTAATTCTAGCCTCTGTCTACACTTAGCATAAGGGATAATCTAAACACATTTGCAGTGAAGGATATTATGGAAGGAATCAAATACCTCATATTTTATTTAGTCTAAGTGCTGAGCTGGACAGAGAAGAAGAGAGGAAGCTGTAAGAAAAACATTTGGCTAATTAAAAAATCATAATTCTACAAGAATAATATTTTAAAAGAAATGCAATATTATTTCATTATCTTGTAAATAAAGTTACTTGAGCCTTGCTAAAGATAAGTTTCCGGGCTGGCCAATTAGCTCAGTGGTCTAGAACATGACATTGATAACACCAAGGTCTAGGGTTCGATCCCTGTTACCAGCCAGCTGCCAAAAATAAAAAAAAATTTAAGAAAAGATAAGTTTCCTACTAGAAGCCTTTAGATGAAGTACGTGCTTTAATAATTCAACAATAGTTTATAAAAACCAGTATTACTTAGAGGTACAGTAGTCCCGTCCCCCCTTATCAAAGGTGGATATGTCCCAAGACCCCCATTAGATGCCTGAAACCATGATAGTATTGAGCCCTATACAGTATAAACTATGTTTTTTTAATACATACACATACCTACAATAAGGTTTAATTTATAAATTAGATACAGTAAGAAATCAACAACAATTCATACATATATATAATGCACAGCACCATGCCGGTAGTGTGTTCAGCCCAAATATGCTAGACAAAGGGATGATTCACATCCCATGTAGGATGGAACAGGATGATGAGAGACATCATCACACTACTCAGAATTGCATGTGATTTAAAACTTATGAATTGTGTATTTCTGGAATTTTCCATTTAATATGGTATTTTTGGACCGCAGTTGACCAAGAGCAACTGAAAATGCAAGCACTGAAATCACAGATAAAAGGGGACTACTGTAAGTAAAAGCTGACCAAGTGACCTTCTAGCACTAAAAATGGCTTATTATTTTAAGCAGTGGAAAAATTCTCTCCATGACCTAGTTCACGTGATAAACTTACTTACATAAAATGTGAATCATAGACAAACTCTAGCCCACACCTTTGTATTATCATTAAGTTCAACTTACTGGAGTCTGAATCAGAAGTTTCAACATGGTAATAAAATTAAGTTTTTCTAAGGTATACAGTTCATACTTTACTGTGTGTCAAACTGATCTAAAATTTAAACTTTTCATTAGAACCTCACCTTAAAAGCACGGTTATAATGTAAAAGATCAACATTTTAAATTTTCTCAAAATTTCAAAATACATACCCAATTAGGAAAGAGATTGAAAAATGATAGTGCATTCAAGGACCACAATTTAAATAAAAATAACATTACATATGCAGCAAGCTCCTCTAAGTGTACAAAAAAGAAGTTAAGACATTTCTGAAGAGTCTCCCAATCTCATTAAGGAAATAGGACTAGAAAAATAAACAAGCAACAGTACAAAGCAATATGTGGCAAGGGTCAAAATAAAAATATCAGTAATTATTTTCTACCAAATTAAGAATATGTACATTGTCATTTTAAAGACATTGTCACGAAAAAATAAATAAAATAAAGAGACTGTCACTAGTAATAATTAGAATTTGAGTGTGTTCGAAAACACTGATGTAAAAATACTAATCCTTTTCTCCTAAAGTACACAGAGACATTTTCTTTTAGTTTGCTCCTGTGGCCACTGGTAAAAGGATTTATTGCTTTTGACATCTTCCCTTAGACCCTTAGGAAGTTTCCTTAACCTCAGTTCAGAACAATTCCATTCTTTCTAGCTACACACAGGGCTAGGCACCACAGATTTTGATATTATACATAAGTTTTTAAAAAAATTTGTGTTCTTTACTTGGACAGCTGCATAGTACAACAGCTATGTAGGCTTCTAGGGGCCCCACTCCTTTTCACAGCAGACAACCAGGGCCAGGGCTAACTTGGATAAGTTTATGAGCAATGTAGAATACCAGCCATATGCTGATTTCGTGAACACAGTCTGTCCCACAAAGCAAGCACCAGGTCCAGATGGTTCTAGCAAGTTCTACCAAACATGTGGGAATCACACAACTCCAATTTTACATAATAAATCTTCCTGAAAATAAAAATAAAAGAAGGAACATATTCCATTTTATTTTATGAAGCCAGTATAAAATATAACTTTGATACCCCAAAATCCAAAACTTTTTGAGCACCAACATGATGCTCAAAGGAAATGCTCATTGCAGCATTGAGAATTTTGGATTTTTGGATTAGGGATGCTCAACTGGTATGTATTCTGCAAATATTCCAAAATCTGAAAAAATTCGAAATCTGGAACACTTCCAGTCCCAAGCATTTCAGATAAGGAATACTTGACCTGTACTTAATATTCTAAGGTACAGATATGTGTACAATAATTTTATCTCAGCTATTTGCATATTACTGATGGTTTCACATGTTCCCAGTTTCTCACCGCCATGATTAGTAATGTCTATTTAATCTGTATTTCTTTTAAAACTTTATAACCTTAGCAATTTTTATTTTCTGAGGTAGACTGCCATTTCTAAATTAACTTTCAACACCTTTTTTTTGTATGAAGAATTTTTTTGCCTTTGACCACATGATTCAAGCATTTATCAGTTTACCTTTTGGCTTTATTTATGGTGTTTTTTATAAAAGTTTCCATTTTGTATATGATCAAATCGATTGATTTCTTTCTTTACAATTTCTACCCTTGGCATCATGTTGCTTCTATCCTAGGCTTATATAAATGTTAACTTATAATTTCGTCTTTAAAAAAAGTATAACTTTGATATTCAAACCAGATAAGGATATAGGAAAAAGGAAAATCATTGATCACTCTTACTTAAAATAAAAACATAAAAATATCAAACATTAACACACCGAATCAACCAATGTATATTAAAAATATACAATATGGCTAAGTTGAGATGCAGTATTGATTTAAGGTAATAAAAAATATTCGTTTAATTCACATTTACAAATTAAAAGAGAAAAAACTATAATTATTTCAATAGATGCAGAAAAAGCATTAAATAAAATTCAACATCCATTCACGCCAAAAACTTGTAGCATATTATCCCAATATCTAAAGCAAACAAAAACCCTAACAGTGAAATTTTAAAATTATTCCCTTTAGTACAAGGAACTAGGCAAAGATGTATGCTATTACCATCTGTTACAGGTTGACCGGAGTTCCCCAAAACATGTTGAAGACCTAATCCCCAGTACCTGTGAATGTGATCTTATGTGGAAATTGGGTTTGTCAGATGATCAAGTTAAAATGAGGGCATTAAGGTGGGCTGCATCCAATATGACGGTCCTTATAAAAAGGGGAAATCTTGACAGAGATAGTCACATACAGAGGAAAGACATATGATGGCCACCTACAAGCCAAGTAATGCCTGATGCTATTAGAAACTAGGAGCGTGAGGCTGGTTGGTTGGTTAGACCACAACCTTGTAACACCAAGGTCAAGGGTTCAGTTCCTGGCCACTTGCCAAAAAAAAAAAAGAGAGAGAGAAGAAAAAAAATACTAGGAGAAAGACCTAGAACAGATTAGAAGGAATTAATCCCACCAACACCTTGATCTCATATTTAATACAGATCACTCCCAGAACTGTGAAATAATAAGCTTCTGTTGTTTAAGGTGCCCAGTTTGCAATACTTTGTCATGGCAGCCCTTGCAAACTAACACACCATCTCTATTCAACATTGTACTGGGAGTCTTTGCCAGTAGTACAGAAAACAAGAAAAAAAAAGTAATAACCATAAAGAACTGAAAATAAGGTCATAAAATTATAATTATTCACAGATGACATTACTGTTTACATGGAAGCCCCCAAGAATCTATTATAACTAACAAGAGTTTAAAAATGGTTTAATTTTGTTTCTAAAAAATCAATATACCAAAGTTATCTGCATTACTACACACAAACAACAATTAGAAACTTTAATCTTAATAAAAGTCACATACAACAGTATAAAAATAAGGTATCAAATAATTGTCTAACAAAGATGTATATGATCTTTATAGAGAAAATTATAAAATCTTATTGTTTAACATTAATGAAGACCTAAATTATAATCTCAGTAGATTTTTCTATAGAAATTGACAAGCTGGTTTTAAATTTTAAATGGAAATCAAAGAACCTAGAAGAGTCAAAAAATCTAGAAAATTGAAAGACCTACAGTAAATGATTTCAAAAATTGCTATAAAACTGTAGTAATTAAGACGTAAGGACATGCAAACAGGTCAAGTCCCAGAGTGGGAGAAAATCTGCAGTACATACTCATGTATCTGGCAAATGGCTCATATCCAGAATATATAAAAATTCCTACAAACCAATAATAAAAAGACAAACATTTTTAAAATGTGCAAAAGACTCGGATACTTCACAAAAGAAGGAACAGTATATGAATGACCAATACAAACATCAGAAGATGCTCACCATCATTAGTCATCAGGGAAAGTTATAATGATCCAGAGTGAGATACCACTTCATACCTGCTAGAACAGCTGCCATTAAGACTGACAACCCCAAACGTTAATGATGCAGAAGAACTGGAAATCTCGTACTTTGTTGGAAAGACTGAAATGGTATCATCACTTTAGAGATCTGTTTGGCAGTTTTTTATAAAGTTAAACATGTTTACTTTTTTTTTTTTTTTTTGGATGGCTGGCCAGTACAGGAATCAGACCTTGGACCTGGTATTATCAGCACCATGCTCTAACCAACTGGTTACCCCACTCTTAATGAGTCCATTTCTCTTGGGTATATATCTATATCCACAAAAAGACTTGTATAAGATATGTACAGCAGATTGATTCATAATAGCCAAAAACAGGAAACAGCTCTGTTTTACCCATTTGTACCCATTTAATTGTGGCACAGTCAAACAGTGGAATACTACTTAGAAATAAAAAGGAGTAAACTACTAATAAAGTTAACAAATGGATGAATCTGAAAAACACTGATATAGTTTGAATATGTTTGTCCCCCCAAAGGTCATGTTGAAATCTGATCCCCCATGTGACAGTGTTGGGAGGACTTTGGGTTATGGGGGAAGATCCCTCATGAATGGACTAATGCCCTCACTGGGTAGGGGGGAGGGTAGTGAGTTCTCACTCTGTTAGTTCCTGCAAGAGCTGGTTGTTTAAAAGACCCTGGCACCTCTCTCTTCCCCTCCCCCTTTCCTGCCCCTTCCCCTCCGCTCCCTCTTCCTCTTCTCTCTCTCTGTCTTGCTTCCTCTCACCATGTGATCTCCTTGTAACTACCAGCTGCCCTGCTGCCTTCCACCATGAGTGGAAGCAACCTGAGGCCTCTGCCAGATGCAGCTGTCCCAGAATCTTGAGCCACATAAACCTCTTTTCTTTACAAATTACCCAGTCTCAGGTGTCCTGTTACAGCAACACAGAAATGAACTAATACAAACACTGAGTGAAAGAAACCAGGCATGTACTATATATACTTCCATTTATATGACGTTCAAAAGTAGGCAACACTAATCTATAGTGATAGAAATCAAAACAGTGTTTATTTTGAAAGAATGGGATGACTAAACAGAAAGGGACACAGGGGAACTTTCTAGGGTGATAGAAATAGTCTATATCTTGCTGGAGGAACTGGTTATGCAGGTGTATAGATTATCAAAATTTATTGGCCTGTACACTTATGTTCAAAGAAAAATTTCCCCTACCTGACCCAGAAAAAAAATAACCATTCCAATACAAATTCTAACAGGCACAGCGTGTGTGTGGTGTTGTTGGGGGGGGGGGGGGGTGTAAAACTCAACAAGCAGATTCTAAAACTCATATGGCAGAGAAGGGCCAAGAAAACAAAACGCTTCTGAAAAAGAGAAGGTCAGGGGACTTGACCCAACAGAAAAGATATAATATAAAGCTATGGTAATTTAAGATAATGCAGTACTGGTACAAGGCTAGACCATGAGAACATATCTGGGTGTCCAGACACAGACTGTGCATATATAGAAACATGAAACATGACATGGGTAGCACTGTCTGTCATGGGGCATATGCCATGTACCTACACGTTCAATAAATAGTGCTGGGACTACTAGACATCCACAGAGAAGATAAAAAAAAGAAACTGGATTCCTACCTTATATCAGGCATCAAAATTAGTCCAGATGACAAGAATTCTAAAGTTTGGGAGGCATAACTTCAGAGTTTTGAGAAAAAAACATGGAAAAATATGTTCATGACCTTAGGGTAGGAGAGAATTTCTAAAATAAGATATAAAAGAACACAAATCCTAATGGAAGAAAGAATCATCCACGTTAAAATTCAAAACTTCAAGCGTTGGCCAGTTAGCTCAATTGGTTAGAGCGTGGTGGTGCTGATAACACCAAGGTCAAGAGTTCGGAACCCCTACTGGTCAGCTATTGAAAAAAAAAAACAGCAATCTATTCTTCCAAAGACATCATAAAGAAACTGAATATAAGATGGGGAAAAATGAGACTGGGGGAGGAGACACTGACATTCCATATCCGACCAAAAACATCTGGATGACATGGGAGCTCCTTTAGTAACGAAATAAATAATCTAATAGAAGAATGGGCAAAATACATGAAGAACAGGCTTGTCACTGAAGAGGAAAGAGGTGCGAACTATAAATACAATGAGACTTCATTTTGTACCCATTAAATTGACAAAATATTTGAAGTCTGATAGCATAAGTATTCACAAGAACATGGGCAATGAAAACTCTCCACACTGCAGTGGAAGCTTCTAAACTGGTAAAACCATTTTAGCACTATCTACAAAGCCCTTGACAGGACTAAGTAAGCCACTGATTCTACTACTAGGTATACACCCTATGGAATTTATGTTCTCTAGGACATGAACAAGAAAATTCACAGCTATTTTGTTTGAGATAGGGGAAAATCGGGACCACCTCAGGTTTCCACCACAGGATGGAGCACTACACAGCAGCCAGAGAATGAACTACAGCTTCCTATAAGGGTGAACTGTAAGAGAATCTTAAGGATAACAAATAAATCCAGGGAGGACAGGATGGGAAATGGGTATACGCTAGATTTCTAAGGTACAGTAATGTTTTGTTTCTTAAACTGAATGTTGCTTTATTATTATTCTCTACATCTTATATAGATTATAAATATCCTTTTATATCTATTTAATATTAATTTTAATATATATTTTTATATAAAATTCTACTCATTTTCCCAAACCAGCTTACCCTGGAAATACAGAAAGAATCCCAATTCAATAAACTTGGTAGAATTCACAAACTGCATGTTCCTTATTTAAAATTTCATTTCATGGAGCGAGTCACGGTCAAGATGGCGGAATAGACGGTACCCAGCGTCACTCTCTCCCACAAATCAACCAATTTACAACTATAAAAATGTCACATCAGCCAAGCTGAGGCCACTGGAGCTCAGGGGAAGAGGAAGAAAGGCCTATGGAGTTCATGGAAGCGGGAGAAACCACGATGAGAGAAAGAAAAAACTGCTCTGAGTGTTTCGGGCCACAGCCACTTTTAAGGCTGGAGCTAATGAGTGCATGGGGCAGGAGCCAGCAGGAGCCAGCAGAAGCCGCAGCTGAGCCCTTCAGATGGAGTTACTTGGAGGTGGCAGGTGAGAAGAAGGCCTTGGCGGCCCCCAGGACAGCAAGATCACTAACAGGGTTCCTGTGGACCTACACAGGAGTGAGAAGCACCAGAACAGCTGAAAAAAGGAAGCCATTCAGAAGCCGGTGAGTCATCTCAAAGGACCAGCGCACAGTCTGTCCCATGGGACGTGTTTGGAGCACAGGCAGTGGGGGAGACAGACCCACCAGGAGAACACTGGGGCACAGCAAGAACAGCTGATCCACCCCCAATCAAGCGCAGGACCACTTGGAGGAGACTGGTCAGGAATGCAGAATTGCATGGGGTGCAGTCTGATGAAAAAACTCAGGCCCAGATCAGAGTTTCTACACAACACAGATCCACTGGGTCTCTGGAGAGCTGGAAGTACCTGTAAGGTCAACCATTAAACCCTGAGCTGCACAAAAAGCCTTCCCCAGGGAAACAGCAGCAAAGCAGCAATTTAGCTCAACCATAGAGCTCAAGTACTAGTTCCCACAGGAAGTTCCCCATTTTAGAAGTAAGCAAAGGACAAAACATTAGTTCCGGCCCAGGCACACCACCAGCACCTTGGGGTCTGACTGGGAACCAGAGGCTTGGAGCTGTGGACCAGATCCCATTCCCACATTCAGGCACACCTCACCAGTACCTCAAGGCCCACCCGGGGACCCGAGGCACAGAGAAGGGGACCGGACCCCTCTCCCACAACCAGGCACACCACACCAGCACCTCGGGGCCCACCTGGGGTCCCAAGACATGGAGAAGGGGACCAGACCCCCCCCCCCGCCCAAAACCAGGCACACCACACCAGCGCCTCAGGGCCCGCCCAGGGACCCCAGGCATGGAGAAGGGAACCAGACCCCCCTCCCACAACCAGGGACACTGTGCCAGCACCTTGGGGCCCACCCAGTAACCAGAGGCATGGATCCGGGGACTGGACCCCCCCCCCCCACAATCAGGCACACTGTGCCAGTGCTTCAGGGCCTGCCCAGGGACCCAAGGTATGGAGCCAGGGACCAGACACACCCCACAACCAGGCACACTGCCAGCATGTCAAAAACATCACTTCCATGTGGGTGGTCCACCACAGCCACCACAATAACCATGGCTGCCACGAAGGCGGCTAGATGCCACAACGGCGACTAGATGCCACAACCAGCATGTGGATGGTCTGCCTACCACCAGAGTGCACTGACACAAGGAGAGTCACCAGCAGAGATAAAGAAGAGGATGTCTCTCTCCACAAAGCCCATTTCAGAGTGACAGAAGAAGCATCTGCTCTATGATAATATTGGGGGACCTGATCACACCTCTCAGCGTTGGACAGATCATCTAGGCAACAAATCAACAGAGTAACCATTATTTTTTCAGGAGAGAAGAAACTAGGATAATTAGAGGGGGAGTGAGAGGGGGTTGGGAAGAGATTGGACAAGGGGCATAAAGAATAATTATGATTTGTAACAATATATATGCTAGTAATATTGATTTGATCAACATATCTCAATGCTGAACCCCAAAAATATGTATAATCAATTTTGATTCAATAAATAAAATAAATATTTTTTAAAAAATTCATTTCATGGAAGCCTCTTTATCATATATATAAATAATTTACCTGTCATTTCTTGGTTCATTTAAATTCAACGCCTAGTTTACACTGTATCCACACTTAATGGCTATTTTTCACAATATCAGTGTCCAATTTGGGGCATTCTAACAATTACTTCCCATAAATATCCCCTTGATTATTAGCAGATGAAGGAAAAGAAAAGACTAGCATGCACATGAGAGCCAACTTTAAGATCAGCCTGATGTCCTACGCATTTGCAAAAAACCTCACATTTTAGAATTATCTCATAACTTTTAAATGTTAGAAACTCTTCAGAGCCCTATGCAGCTATCTATGCTCCTGAACTTCACCACTTCGGGGGGAGAAAAACCCCCAAAACTCTTCAAAGGGTATTACAGCCCTACAACAGAAGGCGCTTGCCTATGAACAAGCTAAAGATTAATTCTTCAAAATTTTAAAAGGACACTCTACCTAAAGTTAGATCTGCTATTTTCTCATTTTACAGTAAATTTTTCCAGTAGTTTATGATAATCCACCATAAATGGACAGAGATCACATGGTCATTCTAACATCTGGACCAAAGCCAGGTCCACTTTGAAGCCAGTACAGGAAGACGGGCAGGAATCTGGACCTCTCTCCTGAAACATCACGTCATTCCCCTTCTTAAAACACTGCTTCAGAAGGTATGTATACACGCTGCCTAAAGATAAACTCCAGACTCAGCAGAAGATACAAAGCCCTTGAAATCTAACCTCAGCCAACCTTTCCCCCCTTACTGAGAAAGAAAATGTACAGCTATTAACCTTATGAACATTATTCCATAATGCTAATCACTTTTATAAGCTGCATTCAGTTCTGAATTGTTCAATTAGCTAGGCTCTTGAGTTTGAAAAAGCCTGCAAGTGTTCAAGGTACTCTACAAACCAACCAGTTGTCAAAAGGGATCTTGAACAGAATCTACTCTTTGGACACCTACTTTTTCAAGGGATTAAAACCAACAATCAGAAAACAGTTATCTTCAACTACAGAGGTAGGGCTGAATTTAACAACATAATAACCCCTACAGGAAAAAATACTGCCTCATTGCCAGCTGCCAACTATGTGCACATACATGGAAAGCAGTAATGCTGCGAGGACAAGGCCAGTCTCAGAGCCAGCGTCTGGAGGACCAAGCAGACTCCCCACATGCCTTCCACTGACTGGCTGGTTACAGGGATTCAGGCATTAGATGTGAGTATTCTTTCTTTGCATCTTCCTGCGATTTGCAGTTTTCCTATAAATACAATGACTTTTTAATATTTTGTTTTGCCATTTTAATACTTTCCTTTTATAGAAAAAAATATTTCTTTAATTAGCAGTTTCTCAACCTGAATAGATATATTTACAGTTGGCCCTCCAAATCCACAGGCTCCGCATCTGTGGATTCAACCAATTGAGGATTAAAAATACAGTGTCAGCAGGATGTAGAACCACATGTATAGGGAGAGCCAAATTTTCATATCCACAGGTTCCACATGGCTGACTGTGGGACTTGAACATCTGTGGATTTTGTTATCCATGGGGGTCCTAGAAACAATCTCCCCTGGATACCAAGGGGATGGCTGTAGTAAAGTTATGAAGCCATAGATACAGGGAAAAATCTGTGAGATAACTGAATATATCACAGACGAGGGTACTTCAAAAAGTTCATAGAAAAAAAGAATCAAAAGACAGTATAAGCAGCTGGTGGATTAGCTTGGTTGGTTAGAGCGTGGTGCTGATAATATCAAGGTACAAGATTCGATCCCTGTACCAGCCAGCCACCCAGAAAGGAAAAAAAGATAATTATCAGTGTTTCCATGAACTTTTTGAAGTACTCTCATATTAGCTCTAAAACCCAAACCTATGAGGGAATTAACAGAGGTTGCTATACATCCTAACAGCCTTGGAAAGGGCCGGGGGTGGACACAGAAGCTCGCAAGCGCAAGCAGTCATTGGCAGCTCCGTCCAACCAGTTACGATGGTGCCATATGATCAGGAGAGAAAGCTGCAGCGCACAGGACACAGCCCGAAGCAAACCATCGTGGTGAGAAGCAAGGGCTGGAGAGGTCATCCACAACGCAGCACCTTGCCTACTCCTCATGTTGCTCTAGGCCAGCCCTGAGGTATGTAAGGGAGGAAGACTCAGAAGCACTGGGGAGCCAATTTCTTCATGGTCCCAGCAGTGGTGACTGATGTGATGCCCAGACTGGAAGAGCCTAGAAAAGCTGGGTGATGGCCTCCCTCGGGTGGGGTGTGCTGGCCCTGGCCTGACTGAGGTCAGCTTGCTAACGCAGAAACCATGCAGGCAGTTACCAAGGGGCCTGCTGCCCATGTCCAGCCTCCGCATTTGAGACTCCCTTTGGGTCTCAGGCCAAGCTCTGAGCCTCCTGTTCTACCTGACACAGGCACCAACCCATGCTCATCCTTCCTCTCTGGGCCACCATGTCAGAGGCGTAGAGCAGGACAGGAAAGCAAGAGGGAATGCACTTGTTTTGGCCTGAAAACCTCTTTCCTATGCTATGTTCTTGACTGAATGAAGAGCCACGTGACAGCCTCAAGATTCTGTATCAGGTGCGAAGAGGCAAAGCCTACTGTAGCAAAAGTTCTTCCATCACAAGCCACCTTCAGACGCATTCCTTGTGCTACATTAACAGGAGTCCTCACCAAAAAAATAACCCCTAAACACCTGCAATTCCTCCAAGGGATTTGATAAGCTCTCTGATAATCACCTTCACAGCCTGTAGAAAGAACACATTTAATAAAACTACATCAGTGTCTCAAAACTTTAAGTTACACCTAAAATATGTATTTTGGAAACTTTAAAGGCAGATTCCCTCTCTTCTTAAGAAATAAATTGACTAATTAAATGTAACTATAATGGATGTCATCCCAAGATCAAGAAAAATACAAATTATCTTAGTGACTACTCTAAAATCAAATGAAGTCTGGTATGACTTAAAGGCTCCATAGTCACACATAATTTTTTTTTTCATGATAAAGCGGTTTGAAATTTTTGTTTCTTAAGCTGTAATTGTCTTTCTCAGAAAATAAAAAATTCTCTTAAGTCCTCAAAATAATATAGCAGGGTAATCAGGGGTTGAAGCATGTGGAAACACAACACAAACACAATGGGGAACAGGAGGACACTGGGGCAGACAGGGGAAGGGTTGCTTACTGGGGCCTAGAGGCCAGAGAATCTCTTGAAGTCAGCAGAGCCACCAGGGACCTAGAGGAGCTTCATCAGATTTGCTCCTGCTGCTTGTGGGGGGATCGGGGGGTATGCAATATGTAAGGTATCCCAGCATTAAATTAAAACATCAAATTAAAATGTAAGTGAGGCATGTTGCCTCTGTGCTATTCTTGCCCAAAATACATCACCTCAACCTAATCAGGAGAAAATACCAAACAAACTCAAACTAAGAGACATATAAAATCCCTGACCCCCTTCAAGAGTGTTGGGGTCATGACAAAAGAGGAAAGACTGAGGAACTGTGACAGATTAGAGGCCAAGGACAGATGATAACGAAATGCAATGTAGGTAAACTGGATCAGAAAAGGATCCTGGAACAGGAAAAAGACATTAGTGGAAAAACTGGTGAAATCCAAATACAGCATGCAGTTTCGTTCACAGTATCATACTAATGTTAACTGTACTACGGTTATATAAGATGTTAATAAAAGGGAAGCTGGGTAAAGGGTACTTGTAAACTCTGTGTGTCACTTTTCAGTAAGCCCGAAATTACTTCAAAACGGAAAGTTAAAATAAAAATGTAATCACAGTTTACTGGTTTTATCTTGCCTTAGAGTAATCAAAAGAGAGACCTGGGAATCTCTTCTCCTAGCAGAATAGGAGACAGTCAGTATGATCTGAGTGTCAGTAAACCAAAAAGGACAAAATGAAACCCACTATCCAGCAGTCCAACAGAAGGCTCCCTTAGTGGCCTTGGAGCTACTAAAGCGATTTCATGATCTTTTTATATTGAGTCACTTTTGGGGGTGACTTTTACCCAGTTTAGTATCCTAGTTTACAGGTATGAATGGTACCTATATATTAAAAGTTTTTCCTCCTGAAGAATCATCTCAAAGAGGAGAGTTTGAGACTTTTGCTTATTGAAAACATTTCCAAGCTGGTCAGTTAGCTCAGTTGGTTAGAGCATGGTTTTGATAACACCAAGGTCCAGGGTTCCATCCCTGTACCGGCAGGAAGGAAGGAAAAAAGGAAGGGAGGGAGGGAGGGAGGAAAGGAAAGAAAGGAGGAGAGAAAGAAAGAAAGGGAGAAAGAGAGAAAGAAAAAAACTGTTTCCCAAGGAGGGGCTCAGATTGAATTGGGGTAAATGTGAGCTACTCTTGCTGAGTCCAGAACTGGACAGACTACATAAACTTTGGAAGAAATGGGCAGTCTGGGGCTGGAAAGAGCAGAGGACATCCATAAGAATCAAGGCCCCAGAGCAAACCTGGGCCACTCCGGAGGTGAGCCGTGGTAAATGGTGGCCATGGTGCACAGCGGGCATTCCCAATATTCATCTGGGAACCCTGAGTTCTGGTCTTGGTTTGGCCACTTCTTTATGATCCTGGGCAAGTCACTCAGAGCCTCTGGGCCTGTCTCCTCTGAAAAACAGGAATTTGGACTGGACCGCATGCTTCTGTCCTGAAAGAGTAGATTAAAAAAGAAGGGAAAAAAGACAGCTAAGGTCTAACATCTAACTTGTCATCTTTATGATATTATCTTGGTGTATACCTATATGTAACTATTCATAGTTGGCATCCTTTTTCCTGGGCAATACTAATCAATATTATTTAAATACACATAAACATATATGTGTGTGTGTATATACACACACACACACCATATATACATACACCCATATACACATTATACATATGGTGTGGGTTTAGTGTGCATACAGTGTGTGCATATATGTCTGTATTCATCATGTACATTCTATAAGAGTAACATCAACAGTTATAAGTGAAGGGACTTGGGAGGGGAGGGGAGGTGGAAGAGGAGCAGAATGTGAAGATGGGTCTCTGAGGCATGCACTACATAACATCCTCCTCAGTACTGAACCTTCAAACAGCCACAAAGCACGACCATGCACCTGCTGGATGCTAAGCAGTTGTCCTCTTCTACAAGCACATACGCTGGGTTTTTTTGAATCTTTAATTGACTCAACAGCAAGCAGCTTCTTGACTACCAACAAAAGATCCTGATCTCAAATCACCCACAAGGTTTTATGACACATGTTGCATGAAGCACTCAAACTCATTTGGGGTAGACCTGAATTGAGTTGTTACTTCCACACTCATTTAGTAGTTATGTATTTTTTAATGAAGAAAAACAGGTCAGATTTGCCACAGAGATGAATTGTAAAGTATGTACCAAATTACTCGGCAGTATCAAAACACCTGCTTGCCACAAATCATTATTTTAATGTACTTCTAATGAGGACTGGATTCAGACTAAGATGAAGATGCTTAACCCAGTAAGTAAAATTTCCTCGAATTTTCTTAACAGATCACAAAATTTTAATATTAGCATGAGGGAATAAGTCATAAAAATTTCATTTTTTCTTCTTAACAGAAATGCTGGCTGCAAATCAGGCCTAGAAAATATAGATTTTTTTTAAACAGTGAGCTCTATGCCTTTAAAACTCCTCGTGTTGTTGCCTAAATGAAGAACAGGCCCCTTACACATCCCTTTCTTTGATAACACCAAGGTTAAGGGTTGGAATCCCCATACCAGCCGGCTGCCAAAAAAAAAACCCCATTTCTGGAGGGTTTAGACCAAGGCTTACTCCATCCTGGGAACCTGCAGTGATGAACAAGCTTTGCTCCCAACTCTAGGACCTGAGGACTGCAAGCAAAGGCAGAGCAAATAAAAGCTAAGAGTGTCACCACACCTTATCAAACATAATTGTAAAATGCATACCCTGATGTGTGTAGCACATTGGAATTCAGAATCCACAACAAGTCTAACTCCAGCAAAGCATTCACTGGGTTAACAATTACTGAGAGCATAAAACCACAGATATTCAGAGATGGGGGAGATATAACCCTATACATTCTCACTTATACAGTAGCCTCCCCTCACCCTCGGGGGATACCTTCCCACCCCCAGTGGATGCCTGAAACCGCAGACAGGACCAAACCCTATCATATCCTATGCAGGAATTTATTTTTCCTCCTCCACAATCTCATGGAAAGATTCGTTCTTACCTTAGATCTTAGCAAGCTCAGCATACAAATTTTTTTCTTTCCTTATTAGGAATTTTCACCTTTTCCATTACAAGAAGCACTTATGGCTTCTCTCTGGCCTACCCAAATTGCCGGCATCACTACTCTGGTGCTTTGGGGCCACTATGATGTAAAATAAGGGTGACTTGAACACAAGCACTGTTGCACTGTGACAGTCCCTGAGATAACTGAGACGGCTAAGTCACTACCAGGCAGGCAGCATCGACAGCGTGGATCCACTGGACAAAGAGATGATTCACATCCCAGGCATGATGATGTGGGCCAGAGTGAGATTTCATCTTGCTACTCAGAATGGCGCACAATTTAAAACTTACGAATTGTTTATTTCTGGAATTTTCCATTTAATATTTTCAGACTGCTGTTGATCACAGTAAGAAAAGCAAAACCACAGATAAGAGGGGACTACTGTATTTATAAACAATTTACTGAGCACCCACTCCGTCCCAGGCCCTGTGCCAGATGCTTTCCATGCACGTTTTCTTATTAGAATCCATGTACCTTTTCTAATGTTATCCTTATTCTGACTGAGAAATCGAGACTTAGGATGTCCAGCAAACTGCCCAAGGGTCACAGTTAGGAAGTGGCAGGGGCAGGGTCTGAACCCATCCCCACAGTGGAGCAGTGCTCCCGTTTCATAGATGAACTGGGGGGCCTGGGAAGACCTGTGTGGACAGGTTCCAGGGGGTCCAGGTGGTGCTCTTCCTAGCACCCCAGCCTGCCTTTTGCCACACACCAAAGAGGCAGCTTCAATGACTGTTGAAGCCGCTTAGCTGAAGCAGCAGACCAAAGGCTTCTTCCTATCTGACCGTCAAGCTGTGAGCCCTCAGCTGTCCAGCAGCACATCCACCAAGAGGGAGGAGTGGGCACCATGCGGTCCCTCCCCAGCCCTCTCCTCTGACTCCAAGCCAGCCAGCCAGCCCACATGGCAGTAGGAGCCTTCTCACCTCGCATACCTTCTCAGGGCCTTAACCTGCCACCACAGTCTCGCGAGCAGCTGCCTTCGTTACCCGTGGACCAGGCACCTGCCCACAAGCACTTCTTCACCAGGGATCGAACTGGCTGGGACATGGTTTGACTGCAGCACTCGGTGCATCCATTCGCATTGAGAAGCACTGGACCCCCATCTCCAGCAACCAGATAGGGTCCCGGAGCAGCCTGGCGGAGGCTCCATAAGGGTCACCCAACAGCAGATATAGCCAACTGGACGGCTTCATTCTTCCCCACATAACACGGAGGCAAGCGACCAACTTCCACCTGCACCTCCACAAGTCAATGGAAAGAGAAAATCCCACAGGGGGACAGCTTCCAGCTCTTGACCTGGTGCTAAAAACATGGCCCAGGAACCCCAGCACCGACCTCTCCCCTCGTCCCCAACACACCCCTGCCTAGTCTCCCAGTTCAGGGCAACAATTCAGGCCTGAGTGTGACCCCGGAATTTGAGCTCGTAAATCCAAAGAGCTCGGGAGCCTCCATTACAGCACCCAACCAATTCCGTACAAGGGGCGGAGGTACTAGGGGCTCGGGGTGCTGCGCTGCCTGGCCTTCTCGCGGGAAACCCCACATCAAGGACGAGATCCCTCAGCCCTTCCCCTGCCCTAAGCGCACGCACACTCCCACACACCACGACACGCACGCTTGCTGTCCCGCACTCCGGCCCCATCCCACACGCGCGTGAACATTCGCTCAGCCCAGCCAGCTCGCCGGCCCCGCAGCTGTCGCGCACCTGCACACCTGCCCCACCGTACAGACCCTGGCGGCCCTGCGCTCCTGCGCCCCCCGCACGGGCTCCTGCCCGGCTCGCCGCTCCCCACCCGCCGCCCCGCGCCCGCCAGGCCGCCGCCCGCACTCACCGGCGCCCGCGCCCGCCGTCCCGCGCCGCCCCGGCCTGGGGCCCGCCGCCCCGCTCCGGCCCGCGGCTCCCGGCTGCCCGGCCCCGCCGCCGCGCTTCCCGTCACGTGGGGCGGGCGCCCGGCGCGGCGGAGGGCGGGATCGCGGCCGTCCCCGCGCCGCCCGGCCGCCCTGCGCCGCGCCCCATGCCAGACCGGGGACGCCCTCGAGCCGCGGTGTGCGCCGCAAGTGGCCGGCCGCAGTGAAGGGCGTCCATCCGCCCAACGCACCGAGAACCCGCCGTCCCAGCGAGCTCCGCCGGCACCAGCTGTGGCTGCTGCTGTCGCTAACGCACCTTCGCCGCCCCCACCGGCTCGGGAGCTCGGGGCACACCGCCCGGCCTGGTGTGCCCGCCGCTATCCCTAACACCGCACAGCGCGGGCGGGGACGGGGGGCGCCGGGGAAATACCTGCGGCAGCAGTGAATGAACCTGGCACGTGCGGGCCCCGCGGCCGCCGGGCACCCAGGCTGGAGGAGTGACTCGCTGGGGGCTCCCTGCAGAGCTGAAACGTCCTGTGGACAATCAGCAGCCCACCCCCAGGCCCACGCTAGCCCAGGGCCCCAGGGACCGAATGGAACTCCCTGGGGGAAGGAGTACATTTGCACGGTATGTTTAAGGAGGGAGTCCTGGGACTATTTCACCCACTCATTTTAGGAAAGTCCATCAATAGCTATTTCTTCGGGTCTAGCCACAGCGAAGAATACTAGGTTACCGTGAATCCATGAAACTCTTCTTCAAAAAGCCAGACTTTCGCAATGATTTTCACTGACTTTAGAACCTGCTATATTGACTTGTAGCCTCAGCTTTCTTTCAGCCCCTGGAAATTGTAAAACAAAGATGTTATCCCAAGTCTAGAGGCAGATACCAGATTCTACTCTGTGGTCTTGTGTTTCAAAGGGCAGAAAATGGCCCCAAAAAAGGAAAAAAGTTTTTAAAAAGCTAATTAAAGAACCATCAAAAATTAATCTTTCTGTGGCCTTCCCGTATCACTTCATGACAACATATAGGCCTCATCCCCACATGGTGCTTCACCTCTGACCCAGTGGAACCCGTGTCACCAGCTCAGACTCCTGGTGGGGGCCAGTTTCCCAGGGGTAGAGAGCTCAGCCCAGCAATTGAGCTTCAAGGGCAAGCAGTAATGAATGGACCCTCAAGCCTAAGGTGGTAAACAGCCAGTGGAGCCAGGTAGAGGAAGCCACCTGAGCAAATCCAGTCCAGTCTCCTCATTTTACCCAGGCCCACAGGGAATATGTGACTTGTCAGCAACTGATCACTGGCCCAGCTGAGCCTAGAATCCACATTTGCGCTTTACCATTGTAGTGCCCTACCACAGGGCAGTAGCGAGAGCGGCATGAGACTAGTTGAAGAGGTGACGTGAGGTGATGTCAGACACTGAGCTAAGTGCTTACAGTGATGACCTCATTATGCCTCACCATACCCTTATGAAGTAGGCACTATTAATTTACTCATTTTAGATGAGTTGACTTGCAATGAGGTGAATAACTTGTCCCAAATCCCATGCTAATAAGGAACAGAGCAAGAACAAAAACCCAGAATTCGTGATTTTTTCTTGTATAAAATTAAGTTTTATGGATTGAATAGTTTAACAACTTTTGTGTTCCACTTTAGATGATCTAGAAGTGAAAATGTGTACTAACAAAAAAGAAATAATTCAGAAATAATTATTTCCTTTATGAAAGGATTTACCACAGAATTTTTAAAATGGCAAGCTCCACATGTGCACATTGTTCCATGTAGAAGCATCTGTTCTTCCTGGAACTTGCTGGAGAAGCTTATATAAATGCCTGTACCATAAACATGTGCAAACATCGGCATTGGCTAATTCTAAATGATTCATGTTGTTTCTATTGGTATGTTTAAGAAGAAATACCAAAGTCATATGGTTTTCAAAGGAATTATTAAATATCCCTTGGTCCTGTACCAAACGTGCTAAGAATGTGAAAAAGATGTGTTCTAATAGATGAATGAAATTGGAGATGCAGATACAACTGAAGGCTTTAATAGTTGCTGTCTACTTTCAAAACTTAACATTTTCACACTTACACATACAGTTTCTCACTTCCTCATTGTGTATAAACCCAGCAGGGCACAGAGTGTGCCTTCCATCCTCTCTGCTGTATCTTTCTGCATGTAGAAAGTGCTCAACTAATTTTTTAAAAATTCTTGATTCTCAATTTTGATGAACTAGATTATCTTTAAAAAAGGCTAAGATTCTGTTGTTCTAGTGTGTAAGGTGTTTGGGTTTTTTTTTTTAACAGTTGGCCAGTACAGCGCAGAGATCCCAACCCTTGACCTTGGTGTTGTATCACTGCATTCTAACCAACTGAGCTAACCAGCCAGCCCTAAGATCTTTTTAAAAATTTATACTGTGGTAAAAGATATATAACATAAGGTTTGCCATTTTAAGTATTTTCAGAAATACAATTCCGTGGAATCAATTATATTCACAATGCTGTGTGACCACTGCTTCTTTCTATTTCCAAAATGTTTCTGTCATCCTAAAGATAAACTCTGTACCCATCAGGCAACAACTTCCCATTATTCCTCCCCCCTAGTTTCTGGTAATTTCAAATCTACTTCTATGTATAATCTCTCTTAAGAGCACATATCTAGCTAGCATGGTTGGGTATTATTTTAGATGAGGTTAAGCAAAGAAAGGTTATATTTATGAAATTTTTAAAGTAAACATAGCTTACTACATGCCATGTTTTCAGACCTTTTACATATATTAGCTCATTTAATCATACATACACACACATTCCTATACAAGTAATCTAGCTTCAGTAAAATAAGCTTTTTGAACTGTTATTCAAATCCACTATTACTGGAGCAGCTCCTATGTGCCAGGTACAATGCATGCCAAAGGCTGGAGGGGATACTGAAATGCAGAAGACACAGTCTCTGCCCTCAAGCAGCTTAATTTTGTGCACTGGTTTATAAGTATGATTGCTCATCAGCAGTATCAACGTCACCTCAGGAACTTGTTAGAAATGCAAATTCCCATGCCCCCACCCTAAACCTCCTAAATCAGAAATTCTGGGGGTGGGGCCCGGCAAACTCTTTTTACAAGCCCTCCAGAGGATTCTAATGCTCACTCAATTTTGAGAACCACTGAATTAGTGAGATATGTGGAAGAAAAACTCTCACTGAACAGATGATAAGGCAAAAAATAATGTGCTCTAGAGGTCTGATGACAGTGGAGCTCATTTAGGAAGTGCCTGAGGATCAGGAAAGTTTCATCTATTCCTATTAATTCAGCACACACTTACTGTTCTTGTGCCGTGTGGCAGGCACTGTGCTGGGGGCTGAGAACCCAAAGATGAAAGAGGTGACCTGCGAGTGTTATGTTCTGAATGTTTGTGTCCCCCCAAAATTCATATTTGAAACCTAATCCCCAGGGTGATGGTATTACGAGGTGGGTATTTTAAGAGGTGTTTAGGGCCGGCCCCGTGGCGCACTCGGGAGAGTGCAGCGCTTGGGAGCGCAGTAGCGCTCCTGCCGCGGGTTCGGATCCTATATAAGGATGGCCGGTGCGCTCACTGGCTGAGCGCAGTGTGGGCGACACCAAGCCAAGGGTTGCGATCCCCTTGCCGGTCACAAAAAAAAAAAAAAAAAAAAGAGGTGTTTAGGTCATGAAGGTGTAGCCCTCATGAATTGGATTAGTGCCCTTATAAAAGCAGCTGAAAGGAGCCTGTTTGTCCCTTCCACCATGTGAGGACACACCTAGAAGTTGCCATCTGTAAGGAATGGACCCTCACCAGACCCTGAATCTGCCAGCATCTTGATCTTGGACTCCCCAGCCTACAGAACTATGAGAAATAAATTCCTTTTGTTTATAAGCCACCCAGTCTATGGTAATTTGTTATAGCAGCCCAAGCAGACTAAGACAATGGGTTTATAAGAAAGCCAGTAATGTAAGTAAAGGCATCTTTATTATGATCTGATTGTAAAAGAGAAATGACAATAATAAAAAATACAGTCCTTAATTAACTGTGTTCTAAATAGCTAAAAACAGATTCAAACTAGGAAGTACTGCTTAAACTTTTACCTTCACTCTGAAGCTCCTTCTTTATGTTCAGATATATTTTTGACAATAAAATATTTGTCATATAAATATCTTACATATTACACTATCAACAAGAAGAATCAGCACCCAAACTCCTTAGTATATGTTTTATGATTCACTTATCCCACAAATATTGATTGAGCACTGACTAAGTGCAAGCACTGTGCATGCTAGTGACCAGATGAGGGATTCAAAGGAGATGTGTGGACCCTGCCCTAGAGAAACTCACAACCTAGTGAGGTGTCAAGGCCAGGCAGGACTGTTTGTTGGTTCCCCTTAGCTTCATTCTTGTCAATTATAGCCACCAAATAAAAACGTTAATAAATAAAACTTCACAATCTTTGAGCAAAGTGAAATTTCTCAAAATACTTAGCTTAAAATGTTGAGTGCTTTATGGTCACTCTATAATACTCCCAGATAGTACTGGAGCAGGAGTAAACTTCAGTCTACAAACTCAAATGTATAACAGATTTTTTTTGTCTGCAGCTGAACACTATTTCTATTTGAAGCCCCCATTCAGCTGCAGTAACAATGAACTTATCAATGTTAAGCCCTCTCCCTTTCCTCAGGGCCATGTCTATGTTGGGGACATTTCTCAAGTGAAAAGATGAGAAAAGGAAGACATCAGGTCCTCGCATTATTGGTCCACACAGGAATTCTGAGTTGTTCTTTGCTTGCTCTGGTGTGTGTTTTTCAGTTTTTTGGTTTCGGACTTGAGGGTCTGTGGCTTTTTGGCCACAGAAATCTCTGTAATGTGGCCCTTCTGCCTGGACACATTTGAAGCATCACCCCAGAACTTGTTAGAAATGCAAATTCTAGGGCCTTTCCACCAACCTCTGATGTCAGAAATTCTAACCAAACACAGTCAGCAGACTGCAAATTCTCCAAGGCTCCAATCTACAAAGGCTCTGCCCAGGAAGGAGTGGGCAGGCATTACCAAGTCTCTCCTTCCCTTGGAGGGAGGAGAGAGGGGTACAAATCTCATTCTAATTCCTCCACTCTTAATCTCGACTTTTGTTTTTTGTTTGTTTGTGTTTTTTTTGCTTCAGACGACACTCTTCTATCCCGAAATTTTTGCTTCAGAGGAACCTAGAATAATATTAAGTTTAACATTAAGAATAATATTTGGCTTTAGGAAGTACTTACAGTTTTAAACTGGGAAGTACTGGAAGAAAAAAAAGGTAAATCTTACCCATCACAAAACATTTTTGGGGATGAAGGGCTTGAGGCTTCCGATTAGGTGATTGATTCAAAAAACCTCAGGGAGAAACAGCACAGCAAAGACCTGCAACCACATTTTCAAACTCTTACACTCAAATTTTTTCTCCTTTTTTGGGGGGGCAGCTGGCCAGTACAGGGACCCAAACCCTTGATCTTGGTGTTATAACACCATACTCTAACCAACTGAGCTAACTGGCCAGCCTTTTCCCCCTTTTAAACCACAGTCCTGCCTCTTCTCTCCTTTGATGAAATCAGTAGGCTATAACAAATCTCCAGGTAGAGGAAACAGGAAAGACATTTTACATACTTTAGTTCCAATCCTCACAACTCTGTGGGGGCACTGTAATTTCCATCTCACAGTTGACGAAGCCACAGCTAGGAGGGATGAAGTATTTGTCCTAGGTGAGTACAGGAGCCAGGGTTATAATCCAAGCCTGGGCCACTGCAAAGCCTGCCCCTTCTCTCCTTCTCTAGACTACCTCTCATGACTGAAAACCCTGTAAACACCCGCTACCAGTTCTTAAGCACTTATTCTGCACCAAGTCTGCTACATAATCTTTATGCCTTTGATCGTTCTTCACAGAAGGTGTTAGTTGGCACAGCATTTTTCTGATAAGGGGACTGAGGCTGAGAGACTGAGTAACTCACCCAAGTTTTCAGTGCAGCAGAACAAAATTTTAATAGAGGTCTGATTCCAAGCCCAGGATCCTTCCAAGGTAGCTATTTTTGCCACTAAAACAATGTGCCTCCTGGTGAAGGAAATGGAGATAATAATATCAGTCACACTAACTTCACTGTTGTTATGAAAATCAAATCAGATTTTGGATATGGCATATCAGGACGTTAATACAATTAAATTAATACACTTAATTCCAAGGTAGGACATTTAAATATCTGCCTCAAGTCAGTTTTAAGACTCTCTTCAATCTGGGGCAAGTCATTTAATCTCTTTCAGATCAGCTTCCTTGGCACCAAGATGAAAGAACTGGACTGAATAACTTTTAAGTTTCCTTCCAGCTCTGAAATTTTTCTTTCTTTTTTTTTTTTGGCAGCTAGTCAGTATGGGGATCCGAACCCTTGACTCTGGTGTTATCGGCACCACACTCTAACCAGGTGAGCTAACTGGACAGCCCTTGAAGTTCAGTTTTTAGATATAAATTATCATATATATAAATGAGCTCACACCAAGTAATCCTCAGTGACAACTGGATACTCCTGCTTCAGTCGCTCCTGCCACTGGGTTTGCACCACTCTGCACCACACAGACCAGGCAGCCAGGTCTCCCCTTGGCCCCTATCTGCAAAAAAAGACATCTTTAGAATCTTAGGAATACCTGGAAAATAGGACTTATCTGGGTCCCTGATGGCTCCGAAGGAGGAGTCCCAGGAGACTCTCACGGCCTGTGTGTAAGTAAGAAAAATTGCAAAACACCTCTCTGCTTTATCCTGTATTTTTGATTTAGCATTTCACTTATTTTCTGCTACTCTTTCAAGGTTTATCTTTTAGCATCCTCAGAGTTGTTCACGTTTTTTAGACAATGCAGTTATTTCCAATAAGATGATACATCATAGAGGATGCAAACAGTAAGCATTCAGAACATGTCCGCAAATTTAAGTTTTAAATGTGTAAAATACTTGGGGGTATCTATCTCTCCCATGAATGATGAAAGAGCAGAAGGGATTTCTTAATAAATTGTTAGGCATCAGACCATAATCGACACCTACGATTTGTTTAAACTAAAAACTGATACCTCGTTGTAGTTATCAATAAGTACAGTGAAAACGTCCTTGAATTTTAGTATTGCAACTTCCTCACTCTGTGGCCTTGAGCAAATTACCCCTTCTATGCCTCGGTTTCTTCAGCTGAAAAATAGGCATTCTAATAATATATACCTCATTAAGACTGTTCTGAGGAATGGGATAACCAACGTAAAATGCAGTACCTGGCACATAGTAAGTTTCTAACAAACGTCTGGCAGTTATTACCGGCGTTTCTCAGCTAGTATTATTTTCCACACGTGAGGTTAATTCAGATGATTTCAGGGAACAAGTACTGGAGCGGGGTTACAGGGAATTAACTAAAGTCTCTGGCTCTGCTGGACTTCCATTATATAGAAGGACGACTAGGGAACAAACGATAAACAAGATAGAAAAGAAAAACAAGATAACTTTGGACTTGACAAGTGCCATATTTAGGGTAATATCTGTCTGCCCTCCCGCCTGATTCTTTCCCTCAAGGCTGCTCCAAACGTCCTTTGGCCTCTGCCACTGGACGTCACAAGGAGCGCGACCGATCATGGCCGGCTCCGTGAACTTCGCTCTTCCCTCTCTTCCAGCGAGACTCGACACGCCATTCGTTTCTTGCTTGACATGCCTTTCTTCTCTCTCCGCCCCGGAAGCATCTGCCGGCGGAGCGGGACCCAGCACCCTACCCGGAGGTAAAGAACGGAGCGCAGCACGCGGCGCACTCAGAGTGACGACACACTCGAGTTTCCGCCCGGCTACGTCATTTCCGGGACGCCTCCTTCGTGGAGCCTTGTGGGTAGCCGGCCCGGGTCTCCTGGCGACGACGATGGCGGGTGATGTGGGCGGTCGTAGTTGCACCGACTCAGAGCTGCTGCTGCACCCGGAGCTGCTGTCCCAGGAGTTCCTTCTCCTCACCCTGGAGCAGGTTGGGCACGCCGGGGTGGAAGAGGGCGGGTGGGCCTAGCCCGGAGAGGCTCTTGCTCCTGAGCTCGCCCCAAGGAGCCCTCGGTGAAGACAGACAGTCCCGCTTCAGTCGCTCCTGCCGCTGGGTTTGTACCTCTCTCCACCACACAGACCAGCCAGGTCTACCCTACCTCTCGCGCCTCGCCACCTGTCCAAAAAAAAAGACATCCGTACAATCTGAGGAACCCCTGGGAAATAGAACTTATGTACCTGGGTCCTTGGTGGCTCGGAAAGAGGTGACCCCGGAGACCCTCTCAGCCTGTATGTAAGCAAGGGCCTGAGGAAGAGAGGGACTGGCAAGAAGCGTAGGAGAATAGATATGGAGGGTGGAAATCGTGGACCATCAGGGCTGGAAAACCTCTGAGAAATCGCCCAGTTCACACCTTCTCACCTTGTTTAATGATGAAGAAATTGAGTCCCAGAGGGATGAAGTGATTTGTTTAAGATCATATCATCTGTAAATGGCACGGCCAGGAGGAGAATCCATGCCTTCTGGCCCTTCATGTAACGCTTGCTAGTTTTTAGCTGTTGTGGACTCCTATCAAGGGCCCAGATACATGAGTCCTATTCCCCAGGTATTCCTGAAATTCTAAGAAAGTCTTCTTTTCCGGATAGGGGATAAGGAGCGACCTGGCTGGTCTGTGTCGTGGAAAGCAGCAGGAGTGAGTGAAGCGGCGAAAAATAAGAGAAAAAAAAGTGATAAGTTTGTTGTTAAAGGGATAGAGAGTTACTGAAAGTTTCCTTGGGGCTTTGTGTGGAATATTTTGTTTTTCCATATGTTTTTCTCCTCAGTACCCTAACTTTCTCTAATTTCCTCAAGCCCTCCTGTTAAACAGATTATTTTATTGATGTCAGTTACTATTTACTAGTGGTTCTCAAGTTTTTTAGATACATCAGAATCACCCTAGGGCTTGTTAAAAAACAGATTGCTGGACTTCATCTTCAGAGTTTCTCATTCAGTAGATCTGGGATGTGGCCTGAAAATTTGCATTTTTAACCAGTTCTTGCTGCTGGTTTAGGAACCACACTTTGAGATCCAGTGCCCTAAGGCCGGTAGCGTGCCTATGGATCTTCTAGGAATGTTGTCCCAGGGTTTGCTACCTCTGAGTGACTACAGGGTGAAAATGGATAATAGTCCACTCTATGAGAGAAAAAAGAAGTAAAATGTGTTTTTAGGTATAAAAAAGAAAAGGAGTTGGTATAAGTTTATTGGAGGACATATTCATAGATTGATTTGTTTTCTTGTACTAAATACAAATGTTTTCAAGCCTTTCTGAATTGAAGTTGAAGAGCCTGTGATCTCATTTCCATTTTCATTTTTCCTTCCTAAATCCAAAGTCTGTCTCCATGACTACTCCTATTCTTATGCTGTATGTTTTCCATGATTTTGAGAACAAATTGGAAAATGAGGGAGAATGAGGTGATTTAGATAGGGATGGTTGGACAATGACCGGAAGCTACTTGAAAGGACCAGTGGAAACATGGGTGGCAAAAAAGGCTGTACTGTTATTTCACCAGTAAGGGGACTTCAGTTTCCATCTGTGATGCTATTTGAAGTCTTGGTAGTTAACCTCAATTTAGGAAGCACTATATTAGAGGAACATGGGAAACAATATACAGGACGAGGCTGAGACCTCCATCCACTGATCTGATCATAATGATAACAATCAAGGTACCTTACTGGCAGAATCTGCTACTTGTTGTCATTATTAGCTTTCTTTTGTCTATTTTGCCCATGCAGTTTCCCATCTTCAATCCTTTTTATAGATTAAGATGATATTACTGGAAATGGTCTTCATGCCTGATGTGTTGGCTAAGCAGTTGTGGGCAGCAGTCCTTGTCACAGTAAGAAATGTGACCATTGTCTTTAATATGAGGCCAAACCTAATGTTTGTAAAGCTTAACCTACTGCTTCTTGCAGTATCTTATAGAACTTTTAAGCATGTGTGTGATTGTGAAAATGGTTTTATAATTTGTTAAACAGTAATGTTTTACCATGTTAGGTGGATATTAAAATGACAAATGTTGTTTTGAAATTACTTTTGTTTCCTTTTCCACAGAAGAAAATAGCTGTTGAAGATGACATAAGAATAAACAAAGACAATCTTACTGATCTTTATGTCCAGCATGCAATACCATTGCCTCAGAGGGATTTGCCAAAGAATAGATGGGGGAAAATGATGGAAAAGAGAAGAGAACAACACGAGATAAAAGATGAAACTAAAAGGTATTTTTTAGTGGTTCTAGTTTCCATTTTATCTTATATGACTAAAACAGTTTCGGTTTTCCCCCCAGGTAAACATAAGTAAAAAAATTCATTTGCTCAGTGTTTCTTTTGTCAAGCAGCAGGTACTATGCTTATAGCAGTGAATAAAACTGATAAAATTCCTTGCTCATATTTTAATTGGGAGAAACATAAAAAAGCTAAGTATGTGGTATGTCACATAGTGATAGATGCTAAGGAGAAAGGTAACAGGAAGAGGAATTACAATTTTCAGTAAAATGGCTGGGAACAACCTTACTGAGAAATGACATTTCAGTAGAGAGATAGACCTTCAGGAGGTAGAGAGCAAGCTAGCATTTCAGGCAGAATTCAAGAGGTTGGATTAGGAGTATGCACATCATATACCAGAACAGCAAAGGCCATCAGGGCTGGAATAAAGAGTAGGAGAAAAGAGGTATATTGCAGATAAGTGGGAGAGATTTTCAGATCATGGAAAGCTTTGTAAGTCATTGTAAGAACTTTGGCTTTACTCTGAGATGAGAAACCTTGGAGGGTTTTGTGCAGAGTGGTGACACCATCGGGTGTACATTTTAACAGGATCACTGTGGCTGCTGTACTGAGACGTGCTTTAAGGCAAGGGGAATGTGTGCAAGGGTGAAAGCAGGCAAACCAGTTAGGAGACTGTTCTGTAATCCAGGCAATAAATGGTAGTAGCTTTGACTAAGGTAGTGGATTTGGTAGGTTGGGGTCTGCATGTGTTTTGGAGATAGAGCTAACAGGATTTGCTGAATTTTGAGAGAAAAGATGGGTCAAGTAAGACTCTAAGGTCTTTGACTAATACAGAAATGAAGAGCCTCTCATCTAGCTTCAGGTAAACTACTTAATTTTTCTGCAATTAAAAAATTTTTTCATAAAACCACAAGCAAGTTAATTTCCTTTTTTAAAGAAAATTACATTTGATCAGTGTTGTTGGTTAGTTAGTGAGGACAGTGTCCTAAGATCCCTAAGTGATTTAGTTATTGCTTCTGCTGTGTCTGTTTTACCACAAATGGGTGTTGTTGATCATTATTAATTTCTTTTTAGGTCTTCTTTTTTTTCTTTGTTTTTTATTGGAGCATAGTTGATGGTACATATCTGTGGGGTACAGCATTGAATATCAATACCTGTGTACAATATGTGATGTTCAAATCAGGATAATTAGTATATTCTTCATTATACAATGTAATTGGTTTTCAGTAGGGACTTCTGTTTGTAAAGTACTGTCACAGGCAATGCATTAGAGACAACAGGAGAAGACAGAGGGAAGGCCAGGAGTAAAGCAGAATATGTAGCTCTTGAGTTGATTGGTGGTCTTAATCTCTGGTTCTCAAGAAAAACTCATGATTGAGATTATTCCCTTAAGCATGAAGATAGTTGAAGAATACGCTTATGCTCACAGTCTTTTGGAAAATAAATTTGTGTACAGTCTTGCCTTTGATCAAGAACACAGTTCATATTAAGCATCATTTTAGCATGATGGTTATAATTTGGTACAGACTATGTGTTAGTGTTAACTTTCATTAATCTATGGGTTATCTTGCATATATCTTTAAATTTACTTTGGCTCTTATTCAGGCACATTAAGGCAAGTAGTCCTAGTAAACAAAACTTTCAATGCTGGTTATACTTTCCTTCAAAGCAAACTTCATATGACAGTTCCTATTAGTCCCTCAAATATTTTGGAAAGAATCTTTTGACTCTGTTTTTAAAATTTGCAATTTTATTCCTGAATCAGAGCATTAAAGCTGGAAGGATTTAAGAGATCATATTGTATTGTTGAACCGTTTATTATTTTATCTATGGAGGAACTGAGAGCCAGAGAAGCGCTGTAAAGTGCCCAAGGTCTTTCACACAGAGCTAAGACCCGATCCGTGGTGCGGCGCTTCTCAAACTTCAGCATGCTTGGAGTCTTAGATTGACCTCTCACAAGTTTACAAGCCCTGCTCTCAGACCCTCTGTTTCCCCTTCTCCAATGGCAGTGGGTATACAGTGAGCTTATTTTTCACCTTCTGTCAAGTGATGTTCAGTGGTGACCCAATAATTGGTGAGTTTGGCTAGTCATCTGGGGATCTGGTTGAAATGCAGATTCTGATTTGTTAGTTCAGGTTGAGGCCCCAGGTTCTGTACTTCTTACAAGCTCCCAGGATGATACTGAGGGTGCAGAACCATGAACCACACTTCGAGTGGCAAGGCTAAAGTGTTCTTTCTAATAACTGGCTACTCAAGTGCTTTTAACATATTTAAAGATTTTTTTCTTACACAAATCTGTTGTATTGCAAGGGATAATGAGTAATAAACAAATGAACACTTGGATTATTTACCTTTATGATTAAGAGTGGAAATTTGATTTTCAGAAGCTAAATATGAAGACTCTCAACAAATTTTACAGTTAAAATTGTACAAATGTTACAGTTACAATTAGTTTAGAAAATCCCTTGGCTTTAGAGACATTCAGTGGAGGGAATAGAATGTTCTGTCTCATTGTTTATAATTGGTAAAGTTTTATAATTTATTACCCTTTCTAAATAATAACTGATTTTTTTTTTGGCAGCTGTCCGGTTTGGGGATCCAATCCTGTGACCTTGGTGTTACAAGGTTGTGCTCTAACCAACTGAGCTAACCAGCCAGCCCAATAGTAACTGATTACATGGTCAAGATAACCCTATCAATAAACTGGGAGGGGGGGGGTTGTTGGTTTTTTTTTAACAAGGAAATTCTGTTTTCAATTTTATGGTTACTGAATTTTATGTTTTAAAAGTAGCTGTATCTTGTGTGTACATTGATGCTAACTTTAAATTCATTGTAAATAAGTATTTTAAACTTTAAAATAAAGCACTAGGAAGTTATTTCATTTAGAGCAAACAGAAAATTTCATTTACAGTAGTCCCATTTATAGTAAATTAGTCTTATCAGTAAATCTTTTTGGTTATTGTTTGTTTTCACTTTGAATTCCAGTGAACTGGTTGGCTGTTTGAGGTGGTATTTTTCAAAAGCGCATCTCTTTGATTTCAGGAGTAGCACTGTAGACGGGTTAAGGAAAAGACCCCTCATTGTATTTGATGGAAGTTCAACAAGTACAAGCATAAAAGTGAAAAAGACAGAGAATGGAGATAACGGTCGACTCAAGCCTCCCCCTCAGGCAAGCTTTACCAGTAACGCCTTTCCAAAATTATCAAATTCCTCTTCAAGTGTTTCACCCCTAATTTTGTCTTCCAATTTGCCTACGAACAATAAAACGAAACACAGTAATAATGACACTAAACAGAACAATGACTTAATGCATAGGAAAAGTGCTTCTGGCTTTGTGAAGTCGCCACCTTTGACCCCTGCTGGAACTACTCCCGTGAAGTTAAAGCGAGCCGTTCCTAAAGAAGAAGCAGAAGCCCTGGTATGTGTGGGGGAAGTTTCCGTGCTAATAAGTGGTGTGAATGATAGACTGCTCAGGTTTCGTTTTCCTGTGTGTTAGCCCGAGGTAGGTCAGCTGTACTACATGCTGTTCTTGAACCTTTAATGGTCTGATTTTCACATCTCATTACTCGTGTTTGAACCCTGGAATTTTTTTTTTTTTTTTTGGACCGGTAAGGGGATTGTAACCCTTGGCTTGGTGTCGTCTGCACCGCACTCAGCCAGTGAGCGCACCGGCCATCCCTACATAGGATCCGAACCCGCGGCCTCAGCGCTACCAGCGCTGCACTCTCCCGAGTGAGCCACGGGGCCGGCCCAAACCCTGGAATTTTTAAATCCATGAAGATTAACTAGTGTTTTTGCAAAAAGTGCACTTTATTTTTGGTTAAAATGTGTGAAAAGAGAGAATCTACTAGACACTTTTCCAAGATTTTTATCATTTAGTTCCTTTAACTACCTTGGTACTAAAGGAGAAATATTCCTTTATTAGTAATGCTAGAATGTTAAGTAATTTGTTCAGGGTCACACATTTATTAAGTAGCATTTGGGGCTTGACCTTAAGTCTGTTTGCACTTACCTTAAAACTACACCAGAATCTTTTTTTAAGATTTACCTTTTCTCCCCTACCTCTCAAATGTAACTAATTTTGGAGGGATAGAGGATGTTTGGGGTAATCTATTATGTTGTGCTCTACTATATTAAAGTATTTGGATGCTAGGATTTCATATGCTGGCAAATTCGGTACAGTTACACAATTTATTTAGGGTTTAATTTATAAGGTGACTTTATTTTTATATATGTGTATTTGATCTTTCCGTAGACTTCTGAGAAAAGTGATTTTACTTTTAAACACCTACCAGTTTTGTAGCCATTGTTTCTGTAGTATACTTTGGCTTTATTATCATCTTCTAATTGTGTGTCAGAGGGATCAAAATGCAGAGAAGCTTGAACATTATAAAATAACAGACCCTGGAAAAAGAAAGCTACCTGTCTAGCCCTGAGTTCTTTACTTATAGTGGTTCATTGAGTCCTTTCAGCAACTCTGTGAAGTAGGCACCATTGGTATTACTGTTTCACAGATGAGGAAACAGGAACCTACAGAATTTAAATTTTCCGGGGTTCCAGAGTCAGTAAGTGATGCAACTGAAATTTGAGTTTAGGTTTATTTACTCCCAGGGAACACTCTTATAACACCAGGCTGCCTCCATACTTATTTCAGCAACCTTTGTCGGACAGAGAAGGAGGGTGTGGGCTGAGAGTTGAAAGAATAAGCCAGAACTCAAATATTGCAGTGAGTGAGCCTCAAGGATTTTTTATTTTTTTATTTTTTTATTTTTTGAAGGCTCTTAAATTGCATTTCTCTACCCAAGGTAATTTATATATAGGTAACTTTTCTCACATTGTTAACAGTTTCCACTGACTGGATTGTGAAGGCAAAGGAGATGGGCTAGGCAGGGAGGAAGCAGGTCTGGGGCAGCCAGTGGTTCTCACCTCTGATTGCACGTTAGAATCACATGAGGTGCTTCTGAAAACCCAAAACAAAAAGTCAGCCTCCACCCCTACCTTCTGTGGATTCTGATTTAATTGGTTCTGGGTTAAGGCCCAAACCTGGGCATGTGTTTAAGTGCTCTGGATTATTCTTATATGAAAACATTTGAGAACCATATATTCCCACCAGATGGCAGCAGTGATCTTCTATTAATGTAATAATAGTAAACCTTGGCTGTTTAAAATTATTTTGACATTTCTGCAAGCATACACTGATTTTTCTGTTCATGTCTTTCAGAATAACCTGAAGCCTCCAGAAGCAAAGAGGAAGATACAACATGTTACCTGGCCGTGAAGGAAAGTTTCCGAAATGTAAATATAACTGTAACTGTAGCTTTTCAAACAAGTTCATATATATTGACAGTATTTACAGAGATCCTGATTATTGCGGAATTTTCTTAAGAGGTTTAAAATAGGTTCAAAAAATAAAGTCTTTCCTTTCCTTCCCTTCTCTTCTTTCCTCCCTTCCTTTTTTATTTTAAATTTTTACCCTTTATGCCCTGATTCGGAAAGAATTTATTTTTAAACTAATGGCTTAGTATGTTATTTATATTGACCTTAGTCAGATCGTTAGCTGCAGGTCTGGTATAAAGCAGCCAGTGAATTTTAGATTTTAGGAATTATTCTCATTAGTCTCTTTCAGACTTTGGGGAAACTTGAGATCTTTTTTTAAACTCAAGTATTTTACTAGTTCACTACTTTTATTAATTTCTTTTCCCAAGCAGAAGCATCTAACAGTTCATCACGATATTTTAGTAAGTATTGCCACACTCATCCTCAAGGGTTCACCAAGAAAGGTATCTTGTAGCACTGCTAGAAATTATTCACAATATGCAGATGAAATTGCAGTTCTGTAATTGCTTACATTGCTTCTTCCCATAAGGGAAAAAAAAGGGAAGTCAGCGCTTGCTATTGCTCCTTCCCTGAAGTCACAACAGAATTGATTTATTATGAGTTTGCTGTTCAATCCTGTACTTGTTCCATTGTTTACAATGTTCTTGTCATGCATCAGTCCTATGTATTCTTCTTATGAGCAGTCTGTGATCTCATTCTTTGAGTTCAGCTATTAACTTTCTCCTAGGAGCTTAATCATTTCAAAATGAAATTGATTTAAAAATATTCAGGCTGAGTAATCATGTTGGAGGTGTTACATGATGGCAGAAAGTTTAGAGAATAGAATAGAATTCTGAACTTGTGAGAGTCCAGGAGGTATAGCAGTGAGGGGGAAAATCAGTGTGATCTGGAGTAGGCAGTAGAGGAGCTACTGGAGTGGAGCCTGTGGAGTCCTAGCCAGACAGGGCTCCCCACAGGTATAATGTGGACAGTTTCCCACAGGGGTGTTCCACTCAGAATTATCTGCTTAGGTTTTTTGTTTATTTTTATTCAAGTAGTATTATCACTGCAGTTATATAATGGAAACCACTGGAAAAATAGGATTTACCTTATATTCATGAGTTCTAATGTCTGCTTTTCTGCTATGTATTTCTAATCAAGAGCAAAGGATACCTTATATGCCTTTTTCAATATGTTTTAGAGGAGTCTCATTTTTCTTTTGATGTTAAAACAAGCATTTTAATTTAGCTATTGAATAGCCTTCCAAAACATTAATTCAGCCTTGCAGGTAAGTACATTACTAAGACTTTAACTTTATAGTTTTTAACACTTCTGCCTTTATTCCAGACTATAAGGCTGTACATATAAGACAAAATTGATACATACTAAGTGTTGCATAAATTGTTAGTATTATAGTAAATTGTTAAATATATAGTTATCTGCAGGGCTGATGTATGTAATATTGTTGATGGGCAGCTGTGATCCTGTACATAAATACATGTTAAGGGAGATTTAAAAAGTGCAGATTTCCCCATACCAGACAGCCACCAAAAAATAAATAGATAACAAAAAGTTCAGATTTTGGGTAGAATGACAAATTATATTTTCTATTCAGTTTTCCCCTCTGCTTCCTTCTGCATTTCTCTCTTAGTTAAGAGAGAGTTAGCCATATGACAATTTTAAGTCAGTGGGAACTTATTTTTAGTTACTCAGTGAAATTAATTTTTAATTTGTATATTTAACTTACAGAGTAGGTTGGTAATAACAGCTGAACTGTGTAACATTGTTGCTTCAAATTGAAGTCTATATTATGAACATTCAGAATCGGTTCTCATACAGCAGCATATTATTGAGCTATTTTGAGTTTGACATGTGGAGAAGTGCTAAACTGTGTACTATGTATTGCGTAATCCCACCATCTTCGAGTGCTGTGCCTTCTGAAAGTGTATGGATACAGCTTGTCTTGCAGTGTCTTTCTCCACATAGTGAAACATGCTGAGTGGTGGGAATCTGGAGCAACAGCATTGGGAGTCTTACTTTTGAAGTGTTGTTTTGATTTTCTTGAAAGGTTAGAGGGACTTGATTTGAATGAGGAGCAACTTTGGAATACCCTTTACTCACTAACAAGGGTTAATATTGTTGCTCTTGATTCTATAAGCCAATAAAGCCAGCTTTTTTTATTGTTGGGGTAGGCAAATGTGTGGCATTAGAGTCAGTGGGTGGCTTGTGAGATGTAGTTATTATATGCACTTTACCACTTGCTGCCATTAGCAGGTGGTCCTTGTTCTTCTTTTCCCTCTTTGTTCCTTGTTTTTCATTTTTCCCCCTCCCCCATATGTTTTCTTTCTTTCCTTCCATTCTTCCTCCTTTCTATAGATCCTAAGCCTCAGGCTTATGTTTGCAAGTCATATTGCTTGGCCCTAGTTATTCACTGAGGGGTGAAGGTAGGCTGACCCCCAGTCCTCTGCATTTGAGGGATCATAGACTGCTGTGTGATTTCTGGAAAGTCTGCAGCACCAGGGCACTCAGTTGCTTCGCAGTGGCTGTGAAGGCAGTACACTTTTCCAAAACAGCCTTATTAATTTAGTCAGCCACCAGGCACTTTGGAAAGTTGGTTCAACTGTACTATGAGGCCATAATATATTTGCCAGTATTAAAATTCTCCAGAATTGGAATTATTATCTGAAATAATATTTTGGCTGACTTGAAAGACGATTCTAAAACTGATCTAGAGACTCATTCAATAGCAATGACCTTTTTAAAACTTACATTAAGTAAAACTGCCAGTAGATTAAATCATGTATATATGTAAGAGCTTCCTCTATTTACTACTGTGGAACTTCAGTAATTTTTAGAGGCTACAAAATGGTCAAAATGTTTTTACATGTGCTCTTTTATTAAATGCTTGTGCAGGTTTTGTAATGCAGTACGGAAAAGTTTAACCTTGTAATGTACATTTTTGTATGTAAAAGTCTTTTAAGTAGCCTTATCCTTATTTAAATAAATTGAATAAAATTATCTTGAGTAGGTCTGTCATTCATAAATAAAATGGAAAAATACTCTGTAATGACTTGATCTGTTTTTATTTGAGTAAACTATATTGGAAAGTATCATTCTTTATAGTACAACCTCCTCTACCTGGATTGATTGGATTAGGCATGATCCAAATAGTCCAGGCACATCTTGGGGCCCCTGCTGTGGATGGGAGGGGTGAGCGACTAGGATGGTCTGCTGTTTGGGATATCGTGGTGCAGCAGAGGCTGTCACGTTGACTGCCAGTACGCCTTGAGGGATGGAAACAGGAATCCCGCAACCTTCCCATGTAATAAGTTTTCTTAACAAAATGGGACAAACCAGAGATTAATTGAGAGATTGTGTTTGGAGTGATCTGGAAAAAAAATTTCTAAACTGTTATCTTTTTTTCTTTTTCCTCTTTATTTATTTATTTTTTTTAAAAAATTTTTAATTTATCAATAAGCAATGTAGTTGATTTTTGTGTCCCTTTACCAATTTCTCCTTTTTCCCCCTCTAAACTGGTATCTTAATGTTATTACATTTGGAGACTGAAGCTCTAAATTAAGAAACTTGGAAAAGACTAAGGTAACTTTCTACTTTGAATTTAAAGAATAGATTCTTCATTTTTTGTTTGGATTGAAGAGACAAAAAATCTTATTTCCATTTAGATTGTTTTTACTAAAGTGCATTTTACTAACTGAAGTACTTTACTCTTTTAATTGTTTAATAACTTGGTATTTCCCTATTTTGGAATAAAAAATAAAGATTGTCTCTATATCTGTTGAGTTCCTGTTATTCTAGCTCTTGGAGGTGAAGTTCCTGCCCCAATATAGGAGACACACAAGTGAACGATGATATAATGGGTAATCACAATGACAGAAAATAAAACAGGGTCATGAAATGGTGAGGGACTGGGGGGTAAGATGAGAAGCCACCTTATATGTAGTGGTTAGGAAAGGCCTCTTTTAAGAGATTTTATTTTATAGGGAGCATGACTAAGGGACAGCTGTGAGAAGCTTTCAGGAAAAGCATCCTACGTGTGGTCAGTTTTAGATGGCTACATACTCTGTTTTGCTCCTCCCTTCAAAGGTGGAGTCTCTTTCCCATTACTTAAGCATGGACTGGCCTTCTAACTTGCTTTGATCGAGTAAATGCTTCTACTCTCACTCTTGGACTCCTGCTACGTCCATGCAAAAATGACCAGGCTTGCCCACTGGAAGTCCATGGCCCAGCCAGCAGCCGGCACAGACCTGTGACCGCTACCCATCCCTTCACACTCTAGCTGCCAGAGGTGACTCGCTGCATGGGTGTCCCAGGTGAGATCAGTCCAGATTGCTGACTCAATCATGAGTGAATAAAATGCGTATTGTATGAAGCCACTAAGTGTTGGGGGTGGTTTGCTACCCAGCAGTAGATAACAGGTACCAGAAAAGGGCAAAATGTGAAAATCCTAAGGCTTACTATGATTTTAGAATAGAAAGAGGTATGGCTCAAGTCAATAACAAATAGGGGTGAGGGTAGTGTAAAATGAAGTCAAAGAAGGTAGACAAGAGCCAGATTGTGCAGGACCTTAAGTTGGCCGTCTGAGGTAAGGACTTTGGGTTTGATTCTAAGAGCAATTGGAAGATATTTGTTAATGGTGTTCTGACTTAACCAAGCAATCAGGTGAATAAATACGACTAGTTAAATAAGTATATAATAATCCTAAATACCTTATTTCCTCTAGTAAGATTATCCAAGTTTTGTTTTTTAGTTCTTCTGTAAATAGTTTGAACTAAAATATTTGTTTCTTGGACTAATAGTTAAACTCTTAGAAGACGATAAAATACTAGTTACAGTGAAAGACAAATATTTTTAATAAATATAAAAACACCATATCTATCAAAACCTTCTGTTATGTATTCTGGCCTGCTATGTAATTTTTAAATAAGCTTTTAAAAAGTAAACCTCTTAGAACAGTTTTAGTAGATTTATAGAAAAATTGCCAAGATAGTACAAAGAGTATTTACATACCCCACACCCAGTTTACCCGTTATTAACATACATTAGTATGGTACATTTGTCACGATGAGTCAATATCGATACATTATTGTTAAAGTCTATAGTTTATTCAGATTTCCGTATATCAGATTTACCTAATATCCCTTTTCTATTCCAGAATCCTACCCAGAATACCACATTACGTTTAGTTGTTAGGTCTCCTTAGGCTCCTCTTGGCTGTGACAGTTTCTCAGACTGTCCTTGTTTTTGATGACCTTAACAGTATTGAGGAGTATTGGTTAGGTATTTGGTAGAATGCCCCTCAATCGAGATTTTTCTGATGCTTTTCTCATGATTAGACTGGGCCTATTGGTTTTGGGGGAAGACCACGGAGGTGAAGCGGCATTTTCATCACATTATTTTGAGGACTTCACTTCTGAGGTTAACATTGGTTACCTGGCTGAAGCAGTGTTTGTCAGGTTTCTCCATTATAAAGTTGCTCTTCCCCCTTTTCATGCTTTGCTCTTTGGAAGGAAGTCACTTGAGGGGTGGGGAGTTAGGCTCTATCCTGCAGACCAGGTATCTCCATAAATTATTTGGAGTTCTGCATAGGAGATTCATCTATTCTCCACTGTTAATTTTTTTATTCAATAGTATCAGTATGGACTCATGGGTACTTTATACTTTGGGTTATACTCTAGTGCTTTTTTTTTTTTTTTTCCTGCTCAAATTGTTCCAGCTTTGGCCATTGAAAGCTCTCTCAGTTAGCCCCTGTTTCCCTTTGACTTACCCTATCATTTTGTTTTCTTTTGCACATCCTTACTTCCTGGCACTGTGGGATGCTCCAGGTTCATTTTGTGTATTTCCTGCGTACATCCTACAATCAGCCGTTTCTCCAAGAACCCAAGTCCTACAATCAGCCGTTTCTCCAAGGTTCCTCTTATTGGAGAAAGGCATTAAAAATCAAGGTCTAGTTGTCAGGTGTGCTCATTGCTACTGGGGTGTCATTGCTTCCAGGCCTTCTGAACTGACAGAACAAGGAAATATATGTGTCTATATTAACCAGTCTGTGTATACTTATCTATAAATATTTCGATATGTAACCATCTAACTATAGTAAGTTAAACATGAGTTCATACTGATGTCTCCAACTCTAACCCAGTACCATCTTGATCATTCTAGACTTCTTCTCTTGTTTATCTGTAACCTCCCATTCCAACAATGAGAAATATGGCTCCCACCAACTGCCATCCATTTACTTAATTGTTCAGTTCCAGTGCATTTGTATAGCAGTTACAGAATAGTTAGCATGTGCCCATGTGGGAAACAACTGTATCAACTAGAATATACTGATTATTTACAATTCCTTTACCATTAGTCTTATAGCTTCATTCACTTCCAGTGTTACTTAAGTCATAACATTTAAAAGGTAGTTATGCAGTTTTATCATTTTATTGAAAAAGAGAATATCAAATTAACCTTTCTCTATTTTCTGAACAATAAAAATCCCTGGACAAACATCTCATCCATTCACTAGTTATAAGGTGTCTTCATAAGGAATTGGAGTAAATAAAACAAGATCCCTGTCCTCAAGGGCCTTGTCTTTTTATTAATCTCAGTTGATTCAGTCTAAACAATAGCAATTTGAGAAAGAATCTCAAGAATACTTAATAATTAAGGTCACAGTATTCTGTGCACTGGATAGTTTCCTGATTATGTGTTTCAATTCCTTGAAGTCTGGAGAAACCAACCAAAAACAAACAATGGATTTTTCTTTTAGAGGATCCCCTCAGAACCTGGGAAATTATTTTATTCATATGCTTCTAACTGTATAAATGCTAATAGATGCCAGTAAAAGGACAGTTTTGTAGTTTATGTACATTTTGTCATGTACATCATCTGAACATTTTCTTCTCAGTGTTTAAAAGGATCTCATATGTATTCAGAGATGGCACTTACCCCATAAGCATCTTTACCTGTAAGAAAATAATTCGTATTTTAGGGGACAATGCTAAGAGTCAGGAGACTGGGTTTCTAGTGTGTTGGCCTCTCTGCAGTCTTGAGTAAGCTTTATTCTTCCTGGGCTTCCATTTCCTCCTCTGTCAAGCAGGTGAATTTCACTCTTTTCCAGGTCTTATTTCTCTGTATTTCTAGAATATACCTTATGCTTATCCTTTAGCCCCTTTAGTCTGTCATTTAATGGCCAGGCAGATAATGAGAGGTTCCCTCAAATCTGAATGGGCATCACTAAAGATGATTGAGAATTGACTATGTATTTTAGATATTTTAAATTTCTAAAGTAATGATTAATTGATACACAAGCTAATACCACTTTTATTCTGCCTTAGTATATCTATTTTTTAAAAATCTTTTCCAAGGGAGTTAGGGTTTATTTATTGGGCTGACTTATGACTTGAGGGCAGCTCTCTGCTTACAGACTGGATTGTGTCTAGTTGTGGCAAGTCAGTGATATGTTTTGCGTATACCCCAGTCTTCAGGTATGTGATGACAGGGATTTCTCTGCTGGTCTGTAAAGTTCTGTTCTGCCAACAGCACTGAGTTCTTTTACAGGCATTTCTTTAAAGTTTTTTCCAGAGATGAAGCTTCCACTAAGGACAATATTGAGAGAGTAGTAATCAGTGTAGTTCCAGGGCACATAGTTCACAGCAGATACATTTACTGAGCTTCTCGCCATGTTCATGGTCCATGCCTCACAAGTCAAACTCTTTCAGTTACTTCCGTGACTAAATTCTTATGGTTTTGGTTGAAGGTAAACTAGCTCTACTAAGAATTTTACAATATCCTAAATATTAAAAATTATCATAAAGTTTAAGTATATAATTTATAAGAAAAAATAAAGGGCATTTAAATCAAAGCTTAAGACACTGAAATAGTTAAAAATCAGTGTAAATCTTAATACTATAGAATGTGTAACAGCGAGGAAGTCACTAATGCAATGTTTATAGTTAGGTTTTTTCATTTGCTAAACATTAGAGGAAAAGGCTTGCTCTGACTTCTTAAATGTAAGGAGCAATTCTGCTGGAGAAACAAAATTTAATCTTAAAAGCACTGAAGAGCTGACAGGCAATAATCTAAGAGAAAGCAAGAACCCAAAGAAGTAGTCCATTTTGTTTGATGCTGTATTGAAACTCAGCTGTGGTTTAGGTGACTGTGATGTAAAGGAGAGAGAAGTAAGTCTCAAGCCCTCCAAGACAGGCACCTATAGGTGTGACCTCGTAGAACAATACCACATGGTAAGAGTGAATAAGAAAGAAACCTGCCCTGTGAAGGTAGGGAAGAAGGAAAAGAAAGAACAGGAGAATAGGAAGGAAGAATAGGGAAGGGAAAGAAGGGACAAGTTGTGTGGAGGCAAGCAAGCAGACTCGCGCAGATTGGTAGCCAATGTTCCCATCCCCAGGATGGGGAAACTAACTCAGGAAGGGACTTGGAAGTAGTTCTGTCTGGTGGTGGTGGTCCAGGCATCTTGCAGAAGCCACAGAAATCATCTCTGCAGGAAGACACCCTCATTCTAAGCCTCAGGAGACCCCCACAGGTGATTTTTTAAAGGCAATGATAAGAACAAGTCATTATCCAAGCATACAAGAAGACAGGTACCCAGAGTGATCTGCAGCAGAAACAGGCAGTGGAGACTGACCCCAAAAGTTTTTGTGTAGAGATGCTCCTTGACTTATGATGGGGTTACACACATCGAAAGTCGAAAATATTGTAAGACAGAAATGCATTTAATACACCTAACCTACTGCACATCATAGTTTAGCTTACCCTCCCTTAAATATTCTCAGAACACTTACATTAACCTACAGTTGGCAAAATCATCTAACACAAAGCCTGTTTTATAATAAAGTGTTTAATATCTTGTGTAATTTATTGAATATTGAACTGAAAATGAAAAAGATGGTTCGAGTAGCAACTTGACGTAGTTTCTACTGAACGCGCATTGCTTTTTCATCATTGTAAAGTTAGAAAATCATAAATCGAACCATCATAAGTCAAGGACTGTCTGCACTGGAATAATCAAGTAGAGATCAAACAAGTTTACTTTCTGTGTTTAAAGAAAAAAGACAAGCTTTAAAATAAGTGTCCAGTACAAGAAACTATAAAAAGTTCAATATGCATATTTTTATTTTTTAAATTTTTATTGAGGTATAGTAAAATACTGTAAAGTTAAAAACTTTTTAACTTGTACCGCTCAGTGAAAATATCCGTGTGTATACACACAGGCACGCACACACATTTATATATGTGTATACCCTCATGTAACTGCTACCCAGATCCAGATAGCAAAGTAGAATTGGCAAGCTTTTTTTGTAAAGGGCCAGATAGTAAAAAAGTAGGCCCTGTGGGCCAACCAATGAGTAAATGAACAGGCATAGCTGTGTTCCAGTAAAACTTTTTTTCAAGAAAACAGGCAATGGGCAGGGTTTAGCCCATCGGCCACAGTTTGCCAACCCTTAATACAGAACATTTCCAACATTCCAGAAGGCTCCCTCATGTCCTTCCCCAGTCAAAGGGGTAACCACTATTCTACCACCATAGTTTAGTTTTGCTTATTAACATTTGTTTTGTGTACTTTTATATATGTGTCTTTAATTTCACAGTTTAATAAAAATTCTTACTTAATCATAGAACTATATTATTTTAGAGACAGAATTTTCCCTTTGTCTTTGGATTTCAGCATATTGACTATGATATGTCTGGGTGTGGATCTCTTTGCATTTATCCTACTTTGAGTTTGTTGAGCTTCTTGGATTTGTACATTAGTATTTTTAATCAAATTTGGGGAAGTGTTCGGCCATTCTTAAAATATTTTTTCTGTCTCTTTTCTCTATCCACTCTTTCTGATACTTCCATATGAATATGTTGGTGTCTCACGTTTCTCTAAGGCTGATTACTTTTTTTTCATTTTTTTCTGTTCTTTAGATTGCATGTCTATTGTTCTATCTTCAAGTCCACTGTTTTTTTTTTTCTTTTCCCCACTCAGATCTACTAATGAGCCCCTCTAGTGAATTTTTCATTTCAGTTAGTATACTTTCCAACTCCAGGATTCCATTTGATTCTCTTTTAGACTTTCTTTTTATTGGTATTCTGTTTGGTGAGTAATTGTTATCATACCTTCCTTTAATTCTTTAAACATGGTTTCCTTTAGTTCATGTAACCGACAATTATATGTTCAGCCAGTGTTTGGTCAGAGGTTCTGCTTAACCACTATGAGCTAATAAGACTTCTGTTCTTTGCCAATAAATCTGTGTGTGGTTGGGAGAATGCTTTCAAGTCTGTTCTGCTTCCCACATTGATTGCTCCTGAGTGGGTACAACCCAGTCCATGCATAGTCTTCTGGACTCCCAGGGATAAGCAAGATTCTAGGCGGGTTCTTCTTGGCTGTCTGTTACTCTGCTTTTCTCTGTTAAACTTCTGGCTGGTCTGCCATTTTGCTTTCAGTATCATGGAGCTACCAGCCCCTCTTAACTACTTGCCACTAAGATCTCTTGTTTTTGAAAATCACATTAGGCACAGATTTCTCCATTCTTGGTACCAGTATCAGCCCTCTCAGGTAGAGCTACTGAGCCACCAGTTCTCAGAGCCTGCCTCTCCCTCTGGGGGCTGACAACAGCTTGCTTCTCCTGGAGTGACATGCCTTATCTGTGAGTGGGTTGGTAGCGCCTGGTCTTCTCAGAATGCCTCTCCAGTATGGAACCTCTGCCCCAGGAGCAGACCGGGGCAAAGGCAATTGGAACCCAAGACTCTCAGCCTGTCACATCTAGGGGGAGAGGGAGCCCTCACTTTCTTGGCTGTACCCAAAGCTTGTCACACAAAGCTGGGAGTGGGAGTAGGATGAGATTGGGCTGCAGTTCAAGTGTCAGAGATTATCACTGTTCTTGCTAAGATTTAGTAGTAGGTTTTCCTGAATAAATATTTCTCTGTTGTATGCCTATAGGGAAATTTTTAGACTTTAAGTTGTTTGGTTTATATATATATGTAATTTTCTTCAGTAGGAAGAAGGTCAGCCGAGCTCTGCACTCCACCATCCTAAAGTCCCATCCAGCCAGTGCCTTAGCTCTTGGATAAAAGCCGTAAAAAAGGGAAAACTACCCAGTGCCATTCTCTTCTTCCAAGTGTCCACTCCCCTCCAATGTCTGCCTGCATTGGATCATGCTCCAGTGTTTTCAAAATTGTAAAAAACATTTTGTCCAGAACTCCATCTCTTGTTATTTGAGGGAAGTTTAGTCCAATCAGAGCTACTTACTGAAATTGCAACTCCCCCTAACCATTAATTTTAGGTAGGGTAATTTAACGTTGAGTAAGTCTGTTGTATGTGTGGTTTTAATGAGGAACAGGTTAGATATTTCACAATGAAATCTGGAGTGCTTTTACTTTCATATTATGAAGAAGACAGCTATAAGGAGAGATGCAGTTATTCTTTTTAAGCAAAACCTCACATCGACCAGAAGACCCATCTCAGACATGATCAAACATGTCTAACAGGAACTACCACCCAGATTAAGAAGCTGATTTTCACATATGCTCAGCACACATCAGACTTGATATCCACCAGGTTTTTCTGTTGCACAACATATCATTTTATCATACTGTATTGTCTTGGGAAACTAAGGACAAAATTCACTAATGCTACCATTCTTTTTTTTTTTTTTTTTTTTAAAGATGACCGGTAAGGGCATCTCAACCCTTGGCTTGGTGTTGTCAGCACCACGCTCAGCCAGCGAGCAAACCGGCCATCCCTATATAGGATCCGAACCCGTGGCCTTGGTGCCATCAGCACCTCACTCTACCGAGTGAGCCACGGGCCGGCCCCACTAATGCTACCATTCTAAAGAGAATGTGCAATGCTCTATCTCATAAATCGGCTCAGTGCCTCCCAGTTTTACACTACGCTATCCAAGATTATTTTATAGATTACTGCCAAAGTAGGAGCTCAGACTATTACTTTTACTGCAATGATTCTCTGTCTCTCTCTCTCTCACTGTCTTTCTTGTCTTTTCAGAAACAACACCGAAGGCTCCCAGCATGCCCTCAATTGTTAGGGTGTTGAGAATATCCAGATAAACAAGAGGTCGTCTCTGGCCTAGAGTTGCTTGTGTCTTTTTGCAGCCCTCACTTTATGGAAGAAAAGGCAGGTTGGTGTAAGACAGATCCATGGCAATGGGACAGAGCGAAGTTCTGCCAAGAAAAGCGACCTGAAAATTGGCTTCACTGTCATTAGCCTCATATGCTGCTGCTCATATCCATGTTACTGCATCAAATGCAGAGCATTACCTTTCCAGAGAAAGAAGTTTAGGAAGGGGAAAGAAAGAGAAGGTAGCAAGGAAGAGGTACAGTGCTGACTGAAGGCTTCCTTTAAATTACGGTGTGATGCACTTTGGTTAACACTGCCGCAGCCCATCAGAACTTGCACTTCATACGCTGATCACTGGACCCTGCAATAAAGTGTGACTTAGACTCAGAACCTCCATGTTTAGTTGTTTTTTCACACACTGTGACTGGCAAAAGATTTTGTTCTGAACAGCTTTATTGTAAGTCACATGATCTTGCTTTAGGTTTTACATGATAAGAAGTTACAGAGCTGTAAATACCAATTCTTCATTACCTTATATAGTTAGGAAAACTTTCAAGTTCGTGACATGTGTTAATTGCACTTAAAAATTAAATACACAGTGAAAAGAAAGATACATTTATAAAGACATCATTCAGAAGGATTTTTACACTTGGGTTTGCCTTACTTGATTACAAAAATTGCAAATCATCTTCCCATCTAGGGTTTACACAAGGGTTTTCCCCTTCCCCAGGACTGAGCTAGTACAAAGCATGAAAGAGTTTAAACAAGTGTGAGTATCAGGGGAAAGTTTCGACATGGCTGGTGGAAACCAGAGCACAACACTGCCTTGTTGAGAAAGAAAATACATAAATCTGTGTGTGAGATCACAAGCAGGAATGTGCCTGTGTTGACTTCAGATGTCCTTCCCACAGTCAGGGCACAGGATGTCATCCCTTTCTGTGAGGAAGCCGCGCCCCACCAGTGACAGGGAGCACTTCTTACAGTTAAAGCAGTCGTTGTGCCACTGCCGTTCCTCGAAGGAGATGTACTTTGTGCCACCAAGTCCTGTCAACAGAGAAAAAGAATCCCACATGAGGAAGGGGAGGGAGTATTAACCGGTGAGAATCAAGCCACTGGGACTGAAGGAGGCACTCCAGGTGGATGCGTTTCAGAGTTTCCATTGTGTGACATGGAGAGTGTGGGTTTCTAGTGACTGGGTGCTGGGAGTCTGTACATAAATCAGACACTACGCACAGCCTGGAGGAGGTCGTAAATATCAGAACAAGCAGCTACATGAACTGGCTCCAAATGATGTGATAAATGCTCTAAAAAGTGCCTACAGTGTGTATTTGTTTACTTGTTGATTGTGTTTTCCCACAAAATGAAACTGTGAGAACAGGGAGTAGGTTTCTTTTATGCCTTCACTGGGTGCCATGGGTCAGGTGCTGAAATACTTTGATTTAATGAATGAGGTGCTAAAGGGAGTGCGGAAGAGGAAAAGGTCGGTTCTGTCTGGGGTGGCCAGGAAAGGCCTCAGCAAAGTGGTGCGTGGGAGGGGAAGCAGGAAATGGACCTCCTTGCGGAGGGAGGGTCTTGAGACAGTTTCCAGAGGCACGGACTCAGGAGGAAGAGCTGGTGGAGGGAGAGGCTGAGTGAGGCAGGAGAGGACTGGTGGGAGCAGATTATGAAAACATGTCGGCAGCAGACAAAGCCATCATATTTTTAAACAAGAGAAGTAGCAATTCATTTCCATTTGATGGTTTGACTAGTGTTTGGTGACTGGTCCCTGTCAAATGGGTAAGGTACCTTGGTCACTGATGACAATATAGTTGGTGTGTACTACAGTTGACCACTCTGAAATCAAACAGAATCCAAGACATGGGCCTGTCTCTGAGCTGTAATTGATTCTAGTGAAATTTGGATCATGAATTACAATTACAAAGAGTCCTTTCAGAAATAATGGTTCTATCAATTCTAACAAAAACCAAGCAACCACCACTGACTACCCCATTTCTAAGAACTCACACTTACATAAGGAATCTATAATTCACCAGATCCTACCGTAACTTAATTGTCAAGGCTGACGTTGGGCATTACATCCTTTTGCACGGGGGAGACCTTAGACTTCATCCTCCTCAGCAAGTTAGTCACAGAGTGGCAACTTGGACCGTGGTCTTGGAATGCAGGTTCCTATGCCCTTCCTAATACACTAGTTCTGCTACTGATGGAGTAGGTATAGCAAAGCTTTTCAAATCTCTTTTCCTAAAAAGAGCTTCAAGAAAAAGAGTTACACTGAATAACCAATGTTACCAGAATATTGGTTGCCTTTATTAATCCTAGACTCATAAGGTCTCTAAAAGACCTACAGATCACACAGCCCATGCCCTAGCCCTGCAGCACAACCCAACCGGTGACTCTGGCCAGTGGTTCTGACCTTTGCATATCTGAATCATCCAGGAACTTATAAAAATTACAACTCCCAGGTCACAGCTCCTATCAATGAAATCATGACCCAGGTGTTACCAATGTGCAGGCAAATTTTAAAACCAGTGGTTTAGGTGATAGTTTAACTCAATGTAAGGGTAGGGGCTATGGAAGGGTTGGAGGGTGGGGGGTTTTCTTCTCAGCGTATTGACCATTCTGAATTATCTGCAAAGCCCAGAAAAAGCTGCTAGGATGCCCTGGCACTTCTATCATTCCATGTTTCTCCTTTCTGTCACCTCTGCTAAGTTCTACCACATTGTAGAGTTGGGGGTAAGGGGAGCACTAGTGGGGGATAGAGAAGGATGTTAGTGACAGGAGCCATGCAGGGCAGATGTCTCAGTCTTTTAGAAGCTCCACTGTTGCCCTAAAATGCCAGCAAATGGGGCAAGTGACAGAAATGAGAGCCAAAGGCAGCCCAAGGGGGACAAACCTTCCTAATGGGGAGAGGTGTGTACAGTCAATTGTGGTGGTTTGCAATAGTTATGTTGCAAAATGTCTCTGTGAACTCTGAATTTGCAAATACCGAAGTATTGCCTCTAAGAGAAATACAGGGTTAGGTTACTCCGGTCACAACATTTTCATCAACCAATCAATACAAAATGTTGCTTTAGCTTGTGTGTGTTTCTCTTTAAAGATACCTTGCTTAATACATATTGTTGATCCATTAATCTTGAGCTTATGGCCAGCAGCACCATGACTCACACTTGACTGAAGTTCATCTAACATGTCTTTTCTTTTTCTCTTAAAGGCACATAACAGCCTTCTTGTGCTTAGGGACATGAGACAGAATTTTGCTGGAGGTCATTTTAAGCAGCGGAATTGCCAACAAAAAAATCATAAAAATGCAAAAAACGTCTCACTAAAGAGACCGAAAAGGACACTTTATTCACAGCATGAGAGCTGAAACAGGAAGGCAGAGGTCGCCTTGTCCCGCCTCAGCAGGGAACGTGCACGTGGGTGACTCACGCTGGGCACCGCTCTGGCGTGTCTGTGGAAGCACTGCAAGTGTGGAGCCGGGGCTACCAGTCAATGTCAGTGAGTGGGCGAATTTTCAGACTCAGACTCTGTGAATAACAAGGATCAACTATACTTATACGTGAGTTAAACATCACAGCACGTAAAAAGTTGGAAAATATAACTTTCAATTTATTTACAAAAATAGCTGAAAGTTTGTTAGAGGAAAACTAAGTATCTGCTAGAAACTTAATCTAAACTCTCAATCTTGCACAATTGTTTGGAAATTTGACTAAAAGTACATTTTAGCTGCAATTTTAGAGTTCCCCATACGTTCCTAAACACTAGTCTTTCTTTTCAGAGAATTAAATCTCTTGTTTTAGAGGAAATGTTTTTATTCTGTTTTTCCTAGTGTTTTTCCCCCCAGTGCTATAATGATAACTATAATTAACATCTATATCTAATATTTTTACATTTAAAAGTGCTTTTTTGTAGATTATATCACATTATAAATATAGCTTAATTTTATAAACATCTACCTCAACAGAAGTTATTGTGAAAACAGCATTAAAGATGGATACATTAGGTCAAAAGATTGCATTTCTCTCCCTAAATGATCCCAGGCGAAATCTGGTATATAAATGGCTGGAATCAGTTACCTTAACATAGGAAAATATAAATGCTATGATTTTTCCTTTATGTTTTAATTCCACATAGAAATGTAATGAGCTCTGGATTATACAGAAGAGGATTGTTTCAGTGACCTGGGAAGGTGAGTTAGCTGAGTTAGGTGAACTTGCTTCTAGAACTGAGGAAAAAGGAAGTCCAGGACAAAGCACGCAGAGGGTATATAAATGTGTTTGTGTCATTACATTGCAAAACCACATAGGAGGGCCATTGGCCAGGTCACTTTGTGTTCCGTGTGTCTGTCACTTCCTCTGATAGGGATGAACGGATAACGGAATGTAACAGGGTTGGAAATCCCACATCACGAAACTTTTCCTGTGACACTATAGAATACTCACACTTTTCTCTCCCCACCCAGTCACTGATTTGTGACTAAACACTTAAAGGACTTTAGTCCAAATGGGCCGGCCCGTGGCTCACTCGGGAGAGTGCGGTGCTGATAAAGGACTTTAGTCCAAAGCTATCTGTTCTTCACACTGACTTCTTTGACATATTTAATAGTTTAGTACAGTGCCTACTCTGCCAGCCAACCAGATTTTGGGCTTTTACTTTGCCAAACTCTTTGGGGGATATGATATGAAAAAAAGTATTTAGAACATGCCCTCTATCTTCCTATAGCTACAGTCTTGTGGTAGAAAAGTCTCACTACGATGCCATGGAGCACTTCTAAGAACACAGCACAGCTGCTAAGCCTGAAACTGCCGGTTTTTATTTATAAAATGCTTTTATAAATGCTTATATGGTTGTCACTGACTCAGGCTGCAGTTTTGGAGATAATCCAATCCAAAGCAGAAACAATAATCCTGAGAACAGGCCATGTGGTTTTCAGTGATCTGTGAGCAAGAGGGGAAGGAGTCAGTTACCTGCTGATGTGCACACAGTCCACTAAGTAGAGGAAAGCATTCAGGGAGAAAAGTCTGCTGTGTGCAGCACTCAAGTGGATGTATCAGTCACAGGCTAAAATGCTAGGCCTTGTTCAACCTTCAAATTGCTCTGCAAAGGAGAGCAAACGTGCACCGGAAGTGGCGGTTCCTGGGAAACTCACCGCTGATGGGGTTGGTGCAGCCAGCACACTTCTTGGCATACAAGTCACAGAAGCAGCTCAGGCAGTAGGCGAACTCATCCCGAGCTGTGAAGCGCTGGCCGGACAGCTGCTTCTTGCAGGCGGTACACACAAAGCACTCCTTGTGCCACGGCTGCTCCCGGTAAGTGACCCCTCCCGTGGTGATGGGCTGCAGGAGCCAAGTGGGCACAGTTAGAGTGGCGTCTGCTCTTTGCAGACGTCCTCAGTCTCGGCTGTCGCCACTGGGCAACACAAGATCCTTATCCAGAAAACGTCCAGTTTGTCAAAAGTCACCATGAAACTGCAAACTTCATGGTCATCCCTTCGTTTCCCCTCCACACACTTTCACTCCAGTGCCGTAGCCCGTTAGTGAAACTGGCCCTTGGGTGTCTGCCCTCCACCCTTCACAGGGATGCTGGAGAATCTAAGGAGCAGGTGTCAGCAGGGCGACACTGCCTCCCTAGCAGGGCAGCAGGGCAGTTGGGGATTACTCGGAGACTCGGGTTCAAATCCTAACCATAATCCTTACTGGCCCTGCAGCTGGGGGCAAGTCATGGTGAGAGACCTCTGCACCTCGGTTTCCTCAGGCACAAAATGTGAGGGATGAGGCTAAAGGAGCACACAGCAGGGGGGAAAATGGACATGCAAGAGGAGACAGGAGAGAAAGGCTGGACTCTGCTGGACTCTGGGACAGGCAACAGGGGACATTTTGGCCCTGGGTAACCAGGCACAGGCAGCAGTTTTGGGGACATTCCTCCATGGACCAAAGGCAAGGGCAGAGGTCCTAACGATGGAACAGGGAAGTCCAGCGGCAGCCAAACTGGGTCTGCACCAAGTTCTACCACTGGTGCTGCCCGGGGCCAAGGTGGCACAAATGCTAAGAGTGCTGAGACCTAGAGGCTATGACACAAATGAAGTCACGTATGTATAAGAATAAGGGGACAGGGCAGGTGGGAGTGAGATGGCTTCCTGCAGGCATGTGGCTCCTTTTCTTTCTCTAACCTAACAGCCATGACAAAATTGAACGGACAAGTTCAAGAAACGGTCTGTCCACGAGGCAGGCCTTCTCTCCTTGCCTTTTCTTCTGACATCCCGCCTCCCCTTCTCTCTCTCTCTGCTTCTCTCTCTCTAGCACTTGGTTTCTTGTTTATTTCAAGGGAGCAGCTTAACAAAGACAGCTTTGGAATAGTGAGTTCTGCTTCCCTCCTAACATCAAGTCATAAACATGAGAAAATATTTGGGAATGTTCTAGAAGAAGGCAGGGCTAAAGGATTTTTATCACAGAGCACAACAGCGTTCACATCTTTGAAAGAAGGACCGCAACACAGATCCAATGGATAAAAGGCACAGAGCACACCAGAATTATGAATGTGAGGCAGGACAGACACAGCTCTCACGCTGGTCAAGGGTCACAGGTGTCCTTCCTTTAGGAAAGGGAGAACCGACAGATGGGACTGTGGAGGCAAACCAGCAAGAAGGGGCAAGGCTGGGGAGAATCCAACGTACCTTTTTGCACTGCACACACTGCAGGGCATGTTGTTTCTCATAGCAAGGCACACAGAAATTCTGGTTGTCTTTGGGGATGAAACTCTTGGTTCCAATTGGCTGCTGGCAGCGGTGGCAGATGAAGCAGGTCTCATGCCAGCTGCTGCCCTTGTACTCCATCTTGCGAGTACCTGCCATCAGAGCAGAAGAAAAGAGCGGATTAGTGCAAGACTGGCTCGGAGACCCAGCAGCCTGCCTCCAGACCAGCCTCCAGGGCAGCTCCCATCAGCTCTTGAAGGCTCGCTTCTAATGGGGACAATCCCTGTGTTGTGGAGGGCAGGGACTTTGTCTTTTGGTTCATTGCAATACACCCCAGCTCCTAGAATGGTACGTGTACACAGTAGGTACTTAATATTTATTTCATATGATGGTCAGGAATGTTAAGTGAAAAAAATGTCTTTCTCGGCGTTGCAAAATATAAAGAGAATTGTGGCATAGCTCAGACTAACCCCTACGGAGCATGGACTTTGGAACAGAGGGATGACATCCTCCCGCTCACACCAACGAGTAAACACCCCTCTGGCTCACAGTGGGACGGAGATTGCTGGGGTGTGAATGCCCCTGGACCTCGAGCCCGGTTCCGTGAAGAGCCCCTACAACACTTTAGCATCTGACCGTGTGCACCAAGCTGAGATGTATCTTAGTTGTCTACACGCTGTGCTAAGTGCTATAATTAAAATCTCCAAGTATTGCTTGTGCATCCCATTTAATAATTTTCTGACCTTACCTTGTGCCATCTCATTTTCTTCTGAGTTACTATTATCATTTGATAGGTCTCTATCGTTTCTCCAAGTAAATAGAGAAGTCCTAGAGAACTGAAACACTTTTTGGCTCCCCTCGTCGCCACCACCAAGCTTGCTTCACAGCAGATGCCCAGTATTTGTTGCCTGATTTTTTCCCATATTTTACCAAAAAAAAAAGTATATTTATAGAAAAGAGATGATTCAAGACAGAGTTGAATGCAAGCACACTTTGTATAAAGCAATAGTAAAGAAAGATTTGGGGAAGAGGAATATAATGGCTTAAGAAATAGAAAAGTGTTCCAAATACATGGGCCAGTTCAGGAGCCAGTTTCCTGGTAAGGCCCACGGCCATGTCTAGACTGCTGCCTGTTTGTCCACCTCACTGGAAGGTGGCCACACCCATTCATTTACGTCCACTGTCTACGACTGCTTTCATGCTGCAATGGCAGAAGAGTTGTGTAGCTGTGTAGTTGCGTACAGTTATGTGGAATAGTTGGGTAGTTGTAGTCATTGAGTAGTTGTGATAGTGGTCTGAAAAGCCCAAAATATTTATCTGGTTTTTGACAGAAAACTTTTGCCAACACCTGGGGTCACTTAGAGGATGGGAACTGTGGCAGGAGGGGCACATCTGTCAGACTTCCACCCAGGGTCAGGGAATAGGTGGAGGCATGCTGAGACGACACAGGAGCATACCGGAATCTACAAACTAGTCTTGAGCTCTAAGTCCAAAAATAATAGCGTGCAAATTGCATTTTAGCTGGTTGGAAGGTTGTCAGGAGATGTTTGTGTCTCAAGGAATTAGGAATGTGCTGAGATTTCTTAGTTGATTATTTTGTTAGCTATCATTTTGAGGTCACTTTCTTAGCTTCCTGTACTTCCAAGGCCAAGCATTCGGGCTCCACCTTCCACAGATTATATAAAATTTGCAGGGTGTGGGCGGGGCAGCATGAAAGGGAATTGGGGATGATGATATACATCTATGGAATTCAGTTGGGGGGTGATCAATCTTGAAACAAAAATTACACTAAGTAATTGGAATTCAGGTAAAAATGATGGAAGGACTTGATGTACATTTTAGAATGATTTTCTTGGGCCTCCAGGGGTTTCTATTCCCAAGTATACCTTTATCACTTGCTTTTTAAATCTCTGACCTTCACTCTGATCAAGCAGCCCAGAAACCAAAGAATACTGGGCAATTATGACTCTCACTAAAGACCTCAAGCAAGACCACGCAGTGCATTCCTGGCGTGTTCTGTATTCAGTCTTATGGCAACACCAGTGCACGGGGAGCTGCACCTGCAGGGAATGCACGCGCACCTGGAGCCCAGGGAGGGGCGCGCACCCCTGAGGCGGAGCGGGTTGCCCTGGCCGCAGGCCTGTGTAGTTGTTCTGCACCATGGCCAGCAGGTGGCAGGAGAGCGCCTTCCGAGCAGAACCGGGCGCTGAGAACAGCGTCCCAAAGACCGGAGGCACAATCCTGAGGAAGGGGGGTCTCGATCGATTCATACAGGCAAGTGAGGAACCAGACACTGTGCAGGATCGCAGCAAGCGTCCCTCCCTGAGCCTGCTGGGAGTCTGTGGTGCATCTGCGAGAAACTTCTGCCCGTGAGGGCTCAGCATTTGATTGACAAGAACTGGCGAGTCCAGCCCTGGGGTTTCTGATGCGATTCTAGTTTCCTGACTAGTCATCGAGAAATGCGCTTGTGGGGGTGAGGGGCCGGTGGGTGAGGTTTTCACTTGGGACATGCCTCTTGTCCTATAAACCTAAATCCGCCACAGAAGCGACACTGATGCTCTTACCACTACTGGTTGTAGCTCTTTTAAAAATCAAACCAAAGCAAGCGTTATTATTTAGTTTTTACTTTTTTTTCTTTTTTGCACACCCTGGGATTCTTCTAGACGCCCTGCCTTTGATGCCCAGTCCATTTCTTCTGGCAGAGGCATCTGTAAAATGGGGATAAAGCCACCCAACCCAGGGGACATTGTGAAGATTAAATTGAATTGTGTAAAGCAGCAGAGTGCCCAGCACATTGTGTCTGCTCAGCAGATGGCAATTGTGGCTCTGTTATTATGTCTATACAACATTTCCTACCTTGGAGCCTGAAATCTAGAACTTTGCATCCCAGCTTTTCTTATTCCTTAATAGAAGAGGCTAAGGACCAGTTAATTCTCAAATATTCAGTACAGTTTACCTCAGAAGAGCTGAAGTGTTCAATTTTTATTTGTCATCTGATCACGGATTTTTTTTCTGTCCTCAGTGAACACCATGAGAAACGGAAAGTATGATGGTTATTTTATGTGTCACCTTGGCTAGGCTATGGTACCCAGTTGTTTGGCCGAAAACCAGTCTAGATGCTGTTGTTGTTTTAGATGTGATTAGCATTACAAGCAGTAGACTTTGAGTAAAGCAGATCGCCCCCATAACAGCTGAAGGCCTTAGGAGCAAAGACTAAGGTTTACCCAAGGAGAAGGTATTCTTCTCAAGGCTATGACAGAGAACACTGCCTGGTTTCCTGCCTGCTGCCCATGCAATTCAGATGCTACCACTGGGCGCTGCAGTGTCAACTCCTACCTGAGATTCAAATAAACCTCTCTCTACACACACACACACACACACACACACACACACACACACACACACACACACACACACAACTCCTACCTGAGATTCAAATAAACCTCTCTCTACACACACACACACACACACACACACACACACACACACACACACACACACACACACACACACACACACACACACACACACACACACACACACACACACACACACACACCCCTCCTGTTGATTGTTTCTCTGAAGAACCTAACACAGGTGGAAAATTCAAAGTTCCAGGAAATAGTTTATTTCTTAGACCGTGGTGGGTGCTAAAGATTAAAGTCTTATGCAGGCCCTGGACTGAGATTTCAAAATAATTTCAAAGAATCACCGTCAGACAAATTTCTGAGGTGTCTCTTAAGGTTAATTAATCTTAAAATTGTGAATGCTTTTACAATTTGGTGATGTAAGATTTAACTGCATTCTCACTAAAGGTGCCTCTGAGGGGGGCGGCCGTCCTTACCACCTGCAAGTCCATTCTCAGTAAATGAACGGTCAGCTCCCTTTTGGGCCCCCTCTGCAGAGACTGGGTCTGCATCCCACCTCCACCCCCAAGACCCCTAGCACGGCCCGGGACTTCGGCTGTGGCAGCACGTGGAGCTGCGCTGTGGAGACAGGAAGGAGGATTTCAAGAAGTTGCTGTGAGTCGCACGAACACTAGTGAGGATTTTGCACATTTCTCGATGTCGTGGGTCCTACCGCTGCGTCTCTGCACATGGGTCACCCCGGCCAGCTGTGGTGCCCAGTCTGGCATTTCTGTTCCCGGTCACAGTATGCCCAGTTATTTGCAAGTTGTATTGACCGGAGAAACGTAGTAGCAATAAGAAACCGTCTTACTGAGGGCCTAATTATCCCCTGGCCTTTTTAAAAAATACTACTTCTTATCCAATATATTCCCCAAATACTTCCCCTGTGTCAGTCTCTTGCTCAAAATGCTTCAGTATCTCTTCACTGCCGAAAACAAAACAAACCAAAAATAAAACAGAAAACTCTGTCACTTGGCAGAATCTTCCCCTACAGAGACAGAGTTTGACTCTTGCGTTTATCTCCTGAGCCTTAACTCTCTTCACGTGTCAACAGGAATCCAGCCACTCAGTCCACATTGGTTTTAAAAATTAATATTCAGGGGTGGGCTGGCTGGCTTAGTTAGAGTGTGGTCCTGATAGCACCGAGGTCCAGGGTTCCATCCCTGTACCAGCCAGCCACCAAAAAATAAATAAATAAATAATAAAAAAAATTGGCACTCAATCTATTGAAGCTACAAACTCAAAATCCTCAACTTAATCTTCTTACATGTCTTATAATTGCATTTATTAATATAATGAATTTAAAAAATCACTTTCAAGGGAACTTTGTGTGTGTTTGGTTCTATCTGTCAATGTAGCAAACTGAACTCCTTTGAAACTACATTTTAAATTTATATGATACCCCTTCTAAGGACTTCAACTAGCAAACCTCAAGTTCTTAAGTAGTTGTTGACATAAATTAAATGTACAGATACAATGAATCATGAAATATCTTAAATGTGAAAATAGTTTATAAGAAAATTTCAATTTGAAATCACAAGCCAAAATCACTTTAAAATAGCATACTTTAAAATCAGAATCAAAAGGTTAATTTACTGTTTAAGAGGTTTCGTTAAACTTCACACATACTTTATCACATTTAATATAATTTTATTACTGTGGGTTAAATGGTCTTAATATGTCTGCCCTTAATTCTAAACCTTCCTAGAATTAAAGGATGCTTACCCAGTACTAAAGAAGGTTTTGTTTTGAGGACGGATACCTCCCCAAGCAGTTTGAGGCACGTACCGCTCAGATGGCTCAAGCTGATCAATAGCTAGAGAGCCCCTGGACTAGCCATCGCCCGGAGTCGCGCCTGTGCCCCCTCCTACCGACCCGCGCCTGACTTTACAGTTTCTCTGTCAGTGCCCTCCAAACGGGAGGTCTGAAAGCCCATGTGCCCTAGTTTCAAGTCACGTTTTCCTACTTGCAGAAGTCTGTGTCCTCCACCAGTCTCTGCCCCACTTCACTGCATTCAAGCCATCTTTGGACTGCTGCGTCCTGTCCTGCCTTCTGTGAGGGGCCTCGCCTCTCATCGGGACGGAGAGCGGTTCTCTCCTGGCTTCCTGTGCTCTCTAGTAGAGAGGCCAGACTCAACAATCCCAAATGGGATGCATACTAAAACATTACCTGAAATCCAGATCTAACTGGGTGTTCTACGTTTCTGTTTGCTAAACCTGGCAACTCTACCCTCCAGCCATCCTTTCATTGGTCACGCAAAGGACATGGCTGATCGTACGTGGCCTCTGCGCCAGCCACCACTGATGCCAGTGCCTTTGTCTCCGTCATCCAGGGTCAAAACCTTAGGCTCTTCTTGGACTTACACTCCTTTAACCCTCACTTCTAGATGTGACTAACAGGATTTATTTTTTTAATTCTGTATTTTAAAATTCCATATATTTTTGTTCACTCTTTTTTAAAATGAAAGATTCCTCTATCCCACATAAAAACAAAACACCCCTCCCACACACACACACATAAATGAGGGACACAGTCCCGTACTTCCCCATCCACAAATGAGGTGCCTTATTACCATCCTTAGCATGTGGCCAGTGGTGGTTCTGCCCTCTTTGCTGTCTGTCTGTCTAGAACGTCAACTCTGCAAGGGCAGAGGCCTAGCTATGGCTCACAGCCTACGAAGGTCCCACCGTAGCCCACGGCAGGGCACCCAGGGCATGAGGCAGGCTTGCTGGAATAAGGGTGTGGGCACACGTTCAGCAGGTGGAAGGGAAGGAGTGCGGAAGCACATGTGCTGGTGGAAAGGCCACCCGTGCACTGCACGAAGACGCCATTCCTCCCAGTGGTCTCACCTGCCACGTCCCTGTTGCCTACCTGCTCTAAATACTTCCCTGTAGTTCAAGGGACAGAACTGGGGAGCCAACCCGAGATGTCTGGAACCAGGTCAATGTGGACAGCAGGACAGGGGAACTCTCATACCAAGGCCTGAAGCTAGACTGGCTCGGTGTCGCGGGGGAGAAAGGAGCATGTCCTGACCTGGCATGATGGTCTTCTTGCATTCCTGGCACTTGGACGAGTACTCGTGGGAATAGCAGTCCGTACAGAGCAGCTGGTCCTCCTTGGCAGCAAACGGTCTGTCCACCAGCGAGCTCTTGCACTGCGAGCAGTGGAAGCAGGCCTCGTGCCAGTGCCGGTCCTTGTAGGACAAGTCCTGTGGGGCCACCACACAAGACAGTCAGAGGTGGGACAGGGGATGGAGTGCCCCCCGCGTGACCTGCAGCACAGGACATGGAGTAATGCCACAGGGCAAACGAGGACAAGGGTAGGCAAGGCATAGAGCATTCACACTCGTGCCTGCCTCATCACCGAAGTCAACATGGCTGCTGCCCTTCTCTGACTGCATTTTAGAGCACCAGGTCAGATGTGTGTGTGCACGTGTGTGTGACAGAGAGAAAAAGAAAGAGAGAGGTGCTGTTGAAAAGCAAATGAATTTCCCTTGCATACTGCCTATAAGAAAGAGAGACAGAAACCACGAACATGGGCCCATGCTTCTCCCACCACACCCGGGGAGGGGGTGACAACAGACTGCAGGAGTCTTTGGCTGAGGGAGTTCAGCTCCACCACCATAGCAGCAGGAGGAGTGTGGTCCTGGGCACAGCAGAGGAGCCCTGGGGGTCAGGACCTTTAGAGAAGAGCCCTGAGGACAGTGTCCTGGTTTAGCTGGTGGGAAGGGGATCAGGAGAGACTTCTCGTGTAGGTGCTGCCAGCTCAGCATGGACACCCAATGGATGGCCATGAGCCAGGCGGGAGGGTGGGGGTACGGGGGAGCGAAGAGGAGAGGAGGGAATGTCAGGCAGAGAAAGAGCATGAACGCAGACAGTTGTGGGTGGCCCGCTTGGCCGAGCTGTGTGCCAGGCAGGAGGGACAGGCCAGGCCGCGGTGGGCTGGGAGAGCTCGGCTCAGGCTGGACCAGCACAGATGGCCCCCTTGTGCGTCTGGCTGGAGCTGCAGTTCATCCTAAAGGCAGTGGGGAGCTGCTGAGTGATTTTAAACAGGAGAGTGATATGCTCAGATTGGGGGTGACAGATGTGTGAGGACGTGGGGTGGGGGAGGCTGCCCTGGCCCTGCCTGCAGGAGAAGCAGATGGGGCACAGCCGAGAGGGGCACTGAGCAGACGGAGTCCCTGCGTTTTAGAGAAGGGCGAGAAGAGAAATGGACCCAGGAGAGCAAACTGTGTCGCTCCATGCTTCCCTTGCCGTTGCCTGGGGAAGAAGAAGAGATCTTTCCCTGTTTGCCTTAGAAAATGACATACGGCACTGCCAGAATGCCAACACAGAATTAAAATAGCAACCTGTTTATATCCAGCTTTACCTCAGAGAGGATACTTTTCTATTGCCGTCTTTCTTTATTCCAGCTCTGACCTGAAGCCATCATCCGTTTCGTTGATTAATGAGGCAGAAACCAGGTTTTAGGCGACCGTGGGGTTTCTGGGAAGCTTCCAGATCTTAGGTACTGTGACACGGCATAGGAAGGGCTCACACAGAGGGCCATCGAGAACATCCTGCCAAGATGTCTCTGTTACCGAAACCGAAGTCAGAGCCGGAGTTATGCCAAGTGGAGGGGGTGAGAACACGTACCTTAGACTCAATTAGGAAGTCCTAAAACACCAACTAGATTCAGAACCAAAACTAGAACAAACAGTTCTCATTTGCTGAAATACCACTGTGTGCGTGCGCGTGCGCGGGTGGGTGCGTGCGCGCGTGTGCGCGCGTGTGCGCGGGTGTGCGGGCGTGTGAGGGTGGGTGTGGGCGTGTGAGGGTGGGTGTGGGTGTGGGGGGTGCGCGCGCGCGTGTGTGTGTTCCTGGAACCTCAAACCAAACTGAAGGTATTTGATTGGGTGATCTCTCTGCACATTTTGTTTTAGCTCAAGGAATTTTTAAAATGTAAATGTTGAAACACTGAACACAGTCGCATGTCTGAGCTCACGTTGAGGGGTGTGCTCTGGGCTGGTCCCGCTCATCTGGGAGGGCCACTATGGCTGACGCAAGGCGACAAGGAGAGAAGCGGGACGAGCGCTCGTGTGCGTGTGCGTGTGTGTGTGCATGCGTGCATGCGTGCGTGTGTGTGTGTGTGTGTCTGATGCTCAGCTGAGCCCCGCAAAGGAAGGCACTGCCTCTTGGAGGCACAGGGGACAGCTCACTGAAACGCCGGCCTCTGCAGCCCTGGGAACCTAGACTGAGCGGGGTGTGCGGGAGAAGGCGGAGGGGGTGAGAGAGAACTAACCTGTCTTTTGCCTTTTTTTTTTTTTAAGTATTTTCGTAAATTTGGGAGGAAAATCACCTGTGCTTTATTGGTTATTCTGACAAATGAAATAAAGCACAGGCTGCTGTGAATTCACGTCCATACATGTGAGCTCACTATAAACTGCAGAGCCCATGATCTGCACAAGGACACAGTATCATTCAGGATTAGGTCTGACCTCGACTCTTTCCACACATACATCCCATCTTCAAAAACAGATCTGGGATGCTAGTGATGATAATCATGGCCACGTTGTAAGTTCCAGCCATGCACAGCCCTGAGAGGTAAATGTTATTACCGAAGCTCAGAGAAGCTCGGTAACTTGCCCCGTCACACAGCTGGCCCGTAGCTGAGCCAGGCCTCAGGCTCAGGTCCTTCTGATTCAAAAGCTATCTGCATTGAACCATACCAGGCGAAATCCTGGTAGGGCCCACGTTACTCTTGGCTTTCAAAAAATGTGCCCTTGATGAGATCTGTGCATATCGACTGAAAAAATTCAGAAACAACCAAACTCTCACAAGTTTTAATAATGTATTTTGTACCCAAATGAACGCAATTCAGCATTGTCTTTGTTAGACCTTGAATAAAGGAAGTTGAACAAACCATGTAAAGTCCTATCCACCAAGAACAGTAACCCAGCCTAATTTGAGTTGGAGTTTTAAATCATGCTGTCACTGTTATAATGCTGACTGCAGAATAAATACATTAAAAATAAATATATGGAAAAGAGTATGGAAGCTTCTAAAAACATTAAAAATAGAATTACATATCACCCAGCAATTCCACTTTTGAGCATATACCCAAAATAATTCAAAGCAGGGTCTCAAAGAGATATTTGTACATCCATGTTCACAGCAGCATTATTCATAAAAGCCAAAAGGTGGAAGAAACCCTAGTGATGAATGGATAAACAAAATACAATGGAATATTATTCAGCCTTAAAAAGGAAGGAAATTCTGGCACATGCTGCAACATGGGTGGCCCTTAAGGACATCATGCTAAGTGAAATAAGCCAGACACAAAATGACAAATACAGCACGGTCTTACTCATATGACAAATGTAGAGCGGTCAAATTTATAGAGTAGAGACAGAAAGCAGAATGGTGGTTGCCAGGGGCTGGGGTAGGGGGCATGGGGCATTATTGTTTAATGGGTACAGAGTTTCAGTTTTGCAATATTAAAAAGTTCTGGAGATCTGTTGCACGACAATGTGAATATACTCACTACTGACTCGTACACTTAAAATGGTTAAGATGGCAAACTTTGTTACATGTATTTTATCATAGCTTAAAAAGTTAAAAAGTAAGTTTTGATTATTATATAGCAGGTGAAAAACACTTTTTTAGAAGTTAGTTGGGTTCCCTCCGTGCAGACAAGTCACCTCATAAAGGACTGCTCTCGTGAAAAGGCTGCAAAATGTTTTCCATGAGTAGTGAGTCACTGCCTGGCTGAGACGGGAAACCCAGAGTGGGGATAAGGGAGGACTCTTGGTGGATGATGGTCTCATGTCACATGTTGGCCACCCTCCCCAGGAGCAGGCACCACACACTGAGGGTCACAGTTATTAGAGGAAAAAGGAAAGGAAATACAAGTTCAAGAAAATTTGCCTCTTGGGGCTGACCTTCAAAAATACTGAGGGAGGAAACTCCAAGGACAGCACCATGAGAGCAAAGGCACCAGATGTCACACAGTCTCTGCCCTGGTTAGCAAATGCCCAGATGGAGAAAGGACTGCATTGGTGTGACTAATAGTCACGGGAAAGCTGGTGTTCCCGGGGATCTAAGGCACGGCAGAAATCCGTTTGTCCCATGGTTACCTGAGGTTTAAGACTCATCTGTTGACATAGACATTTGACACTTGAAATTGTCCCTGCAAATGTGGGTATTGTCCACATGTTATCAGACACAGGCCTTCCAAAGGCTCAGCCGGGACCCTACCCTCCTGGCCCTGCCTTCCTGAGGTCACTGCGGCCATGTCCTCTGGGAACGACTGACCTGCCACCTCCCAGCCGCTGCGCCCAGGCCCCGCCTGGAGCCATGTCACCTCCGCAGCTACCCTTCCCCTCAGGCTCCTCACCCCACCCTCCACCCACACAGTGTGACACATGCGTGCCACTGGCCTTTATTCAGATCATAGCTAATAATGAAAACAGTGGCCTCAAAGCGTCACTTGCTGAAATTACGTTTCCTCATAAAGGTAGTGGTATCAATTAGAATTTCTGTCACCTTAAAGCTCTCATGCTTATAATAACACTACCACTCTACTTTTGTACAGTGCTTTTAATTTCTTCAGGCCTTTTAAATCTAAAATTCTTTTTCTTAATTCTCACCAAATTTGAGCCATACAATAACCCTATGAAATCAGGTTTTATTCTTATCTTACAGATAAGCAAATTGAACATAATGCTAAAAAGCTATGTTTTCTGCAACATTCCCATTGCCCTTCTGCCTTCGATGACCCCACTTCCACCTGGCAGGTGCACACCTTTGCATGTGGGCCGTCCTGCTTGCCCAGCCTCCCCGCTGCTCCAGTCCCCTTCCACAGTCACATCCTTGCCCGGGCCATGCCTGGCCTTGGAATGCCCTTCCCCTCCTCTCCAACAGCAAGATCCTGCCCTGCCGTAAGGCTCAGCCCAAGCCCCAGCTGCTGGCGGCAGATTCCAGGCCAGAGTGGCGCCGGCTGCACGGAGGCCCGCAGTGGCCCGGCCACCACAGCGCTGCAAGAGCCTGCCGAGCATCTCTTTCAGAACCACGTCTGGGAACCCACGTCTAACGAATTATACCAGCTTTCCCCATAATTCTCTTTCTTGGGCTCTCGGTCTGTGTTCTCTTTGGAAGTCTAAGTGAATAAATTCATGTCACAGCTTCCCCCTGGACTCACTTCTTAAGAAAGTCCACAACAAGTAGGGAGTGAGAAAAGTCTTTATGGCAAGAGGAAGGTAACTAAATAGAGCCAGCTTTGATATGTGTTTTTTTTAGAACACACTGAGGCTTCTGGCCAATTTGGAATTCACCTCTGAGTCTCAGTGGGAGGCAAGATTTTAGCCACATGGTTCCGTGGAGCTTAGCTTAGCTTAGGTAGATCAGAAAACATGGCCAAAAGGCCAAGAAGCAAGATCACAACTGATTAGACTCAAGTGCCTGCAGCCACGCTTCGCAGTGCGCTGTGAGCGCTCATCTGTGGGGACCCCTCCATCTGCAGCGTGCACAGCTCCACACAGACTCCTGGTTGTTAGTACCATGCTCGCCCCCTCTAGCTATTTATGTATTCCATCGTGAGCAGCTACAGCGGGTATGACACAGATAGCACTTAGATGCCGAGAGCCACAAGGTTAACACTCACGGACAGACTTTTTCGAAAGCTTTCAAATGTCCTAGAAATACCTGGATTTTAAAGTCCTCTAGAGAGAGATTGCAAAACAGAAAGAAAGAAAAACAAGGTTGATCTTGCGCTCACAGAAATGACATAAATTGCAGTAAAATGTTAGTAAACATGTAAGATTAGGCCCAAACACCTCCTTTCAGATTTTATATTTTTCCATCTCAGAAACATTCCTAACACGGGACATACATGCTGCTTGGCTCCAAATACCCCACTGCTGACACTTCATCTGAGCCATGGTGTCACGTGGCCTGGAGGGACCCACTCAGCCCCTCAGCCTCCTGGGGGCTCTGGGCAGCAGGGTTGCCCCAGACTGAAGCAGGTGGCCCTTGCCCTCACTCCTTTGCACATCATTCCACCTGAGCTAGTTGAAGTTTGGCTGCCGATTTCCCAAACCAACTACTCCCCCAACCCACGCAAGTTCACATTATAGATGGGTTCTCGTGGCATTCATGCTCAGCATTTTGAAGAGATGTTCTATGCTTTTGGGACTTTGTTCTATTTTTGTACTATGTCAGGTGATCTTGCTTCCAACTGTCTATTCTTTCAAATATTTAAAAGCAAAGGTCCAGAGGAATGGGCAAGGCAGGAACGGCAGCACTTCCTCAGCTCCACAGCCAGCACTTGCTCCGTGCCCCGGACTATCCTGTGACACGGGCAACCCCTTTTACAGACATGGAAACTGAGACTCGCAGGTGGCATAACTTGTCCATGCCATGCAGCTCGTTGAAGGTGGAGCCAGATATAACCCCAGGCAGGTCTGCCCCAGAGTCCCACCTCAGGGCGTGCAATGCTCTGCTGAATGCAGAGGGCCTTGTCTTCGCACCTTGCAGGCGACCCCTGGGTTTCATGGGCTGAGAGGCCTTCTTACAGAAGCCATCCAGTCAGCTTTGTTCCTAATTCAGAGGACCCTGCTTGATTAAGTTCCCTTCAGAAACACTTTTTTCTCTTACAGGAAGATGTCTAAATAAATATATATATTTTCCAAGCTCATTACAAACTCTCTGGACGAATTCTACATGAAAAATTTAAAAAGGAGACTCACTTATTCAACAACTAAAAAATCACCCCAATGAATAAAAAAGTGCCAGTTGCCAGCTGGACAGTGAGAATATGACTGGAGCAGGTGATTCTCCCGGAACAGCCCAGAAGGGCCAGCAGGAGAGGAAGGGGTCATGCTGAGAACAGGAAGGTTGGGCCTTTCCAATCTAACCTTACACCTCTCCAGCAGCCTTGTTAGGAACCTTCTACAATGTAACAGGGGCATCTGGATGTAACCTGGATATATGAAAAACCTTAGTCTCCTGTTTCCGAGCCCCCGGTTGCTTTCTGTGAAAAGACCTCTGAAGTTTTCTGTCCTTTAAGACTTTCCAAACATTAACAGAGAAACTTTTATAGTCTGATGGGTGGACTTGGGCCAATTTGATCATCAATTTGATGTTTCTCATTCAAGTAACTACAAAGCTGTAGACACAAATTGCACATCATTTCTGCAGCACAGTCATCACCATTGAAGGGGCCCAGGAGAAAGTCAGGGGCCTCTTACTGAGGGCCAGCCGGCAGAGGCCAGGCAGACACCTCTTCCTCATAGGACTGACCACTAAACAAATCCACACATGACCCGAGGGTCACGGAGAGGGTCCTGCTGAGGCTGCAGTGGGCGGGCAGCGTAGCACCCCGGTTAGGAACGACCACATCTGGGTTCAAACCCTGCCTCCACTCTTCCCTAACCCCGTAACCCTGGGCAAGATTCAACCTCTCTAAGCCTCACCAGCTTCTCCATAAAATGGAATAAAAAAAGTTCCTACCCATAGGGTGTTATGAGGAATTGAGATCATGCAATTAAGGCATTTACAAGGGCCTAGAACAAGTAATCCTGCGATGTGTGGTAGCTTTTATGACTACTATTGGACGCTGTACCCTGGGTGCTAGTTTTAGATTTGCAGATGGTTTTTTTGTTCATTGTTATTTTTTTCTCTTTATAGCACCCTCTAAGGCACATGGGTGGGTGTGGTAGGCTGTCCAATTTCATGGCATTGCTTGCAGAAGCATGGAAAATTCCAAGTCTGAGCTAGGCATGTGGCCCAGGGTTTGTTAAAATCACCCATTTGTTAAATGCATGGTACTAGCAGCCATTTGTGGAATTATTGGCCAGCCTATCTTTTCTTTAGTTTCTTGAATATCTGAAGCCCAGAACACAGGTAAATCCAAAAAACTATCCATGATCAGTCTACAAAAGTATTTTGCTTGTATCAACAGGTGTCCAAGAAAAATTTCAGGAAGGGTGTAATGTCAGAGGATCATAACATTTTATTACTATTACCTATTCTCAACTGTTCCACTGGCCATACAAAACAATGAGTTTTACCTTTGAGATCACAGTATTTTCTCAAAGTATCCTAATAGAAATTAAAAATAAAAACTGAGTGGCTGCATAGAAAGGATATTCAAACACGTGTAAGATAACTATGGAAACAGGCTCCAAGTTTTGTGTCTCATTTAAAAGACAGCCGAACCCTCAAAATTAGCCAAATAATTGCCAGTATTTAGAAATCATCCACATAAAGCAGTTCTTCAGAGACAGAGTTAGGTGAGGCCCATGGTGGCTGTGCTATTTTGAGGACAGAGTGGCTGCCAGGCCTGCCAGCTCTGCTGCCCGGTCAAGTACCCCACCGCTGGGATTTTTTACTTTACTTCCTGAAATAACAGGAACATTTTTTCTATCATTGCTTCCTCTACAAAGGCAACTACATAATTATTTTTGAAAGTTAAGAAAACTGATCCAAATATCCAAAAGCCCCAAATGGCAAGGTCAAACTTCAACTCAACATGCCTTTTTGTTCCAAAATGTAGAAAATCACATGGTGTAACCCTGCATATCTCAAAACGTTAATCTGGGTTGAAAAGTTCAGCATGATTAACTCCTGACTGTGCCTTGTTGATTTTGGCCCCATATGGGGGACTCTTGTTTATTTGCTCATAAAGTATCTGTGGAAGAATGACTGGTTTTAAGGGTCTTTCCACTAAATCATTTTGGAGAAATGAGTGACTTTTGCCTTGTTTTCACTTCAGCCACGGGTCAAGGATGATTACCCCAAATACCCAAAAGTTTTCCTCCACACTGAACCTGTTCTTTGTCAGGATGGTATCCGAACTTCTCACCTACTTACATGTTTTTTTCTGAGTAAAGCTTTGGCAAAATAATTATGTTTGCTCTGGCCACTTACTCTTCCTCACCCTGGACATTTTTATTGATGCTTTTCTAATGAAAACTGATAAAGAGAAGGGTGAAGTTTCCAAGCTGTGTGGAAGGCACATGTCACAAAAAGAACAGGGAAATAGCTGGAAGAAAAGTGGAAGTTTGGGATTTACACGATCAGCTGCTATTTAGAGTTGGGGGGCTTTGAATCTACATATCACGGTAACCCTATGAAGCAGGCACCTGATTCTCTCCGTCTGATACAGTGGAGATGGGCACAGAGAGATCAAGGAACTGGCCCAGGTTCACACAGCTAGTGAGACACAGAGCCCAGCCTGGAACCAGGCTGTCTGGAAGCTGAGCTCTGCAACTTGGCCTATCAAATAAATGAAAAGAGATTAAGACCTCTCCTCAAGTCCAGCGAGACATGCACCAGGCAAAACCGGAGGGGAAAGATACGCAGCTTTTAGACTAGCCCCATGAGCTACTTTTGCTCATGGTAGCCAAACCTCTGAACATTTCAAAGTTGCACAGTATTACTGCTGAGTTTTGTTTCTTTTACACTCGGCACGCCACTGCTGTGCTGAAGCCAAAAGATACACAGCCGCAGCTTAGCTTCAAGTGGCCCATGCTGCGTGTCCTTGTCTCTGCTCAGGGCAAAGGTCTCTTTTGACACAGATGGAGATCATCCATCAGTTGTCCCTAAGTACCTAGCAATAGAGATGGGTGGTACAGCCTTCCGATGCTGTCTTTCCTAGGACTGGTGTGATAAGAGAAAGGAAGTTAAAGAACAGCATTGGACACAGTGCAACTGTAGAGACACAGCCTGAGTCCACCAGTCAGCAGCTATGTACTGATATTGATTTAGTGAGTTTTTTGGTGACTGGCCAGTATGGGGATCTGAACCCTTGACCTTGACATTATAACCCTGTGCTCTAACCAACTGAGCTAACCAGTCAGCCCTATGTATTGATATTTATAACCATGGAGCAGAGTGGCAACGATCCTTAAAGAAAAAGCAATGAGAGCAGAAAAGAGATGGTGAAATGCCATGAACTGCTCGGAGTCTGTTATGCTGGGACTTTCTCGAGAGATCCCAAAGTGGCCACATTTTGTAATCAGTTCTGTGGTTCCCAGGATGGCAGTCATTTGAAATGCTTGTCAAGTGTGTTTTAAGATGCCAGAGACCTCAGAGTCATGGATGGACTCCCAGGGTGTCCTTTGGTGGCCCAGGTCGAACTAAGGATGTGCTGAGAAGTCCAAGCCAGGGCTCACACCCCCAACCAGTGGTCATTCAGCACAAATGACCAGTGGCCTCTGTGGAACCCTGCTGTGCCATCCAAGAAAAGCTGTTATTCCTTATGTGTGAGACTTTCCCCATTACAAAGAGACAATACAAATCCTGTTCTCTCCCCCTAAAAGGAAAAGAGCCCGTAATATTCCAAGGACTGTGGTTCTCTTATGTGCCCATTTATCTACTCCGGTGCACTCATTTACACACTCATTCCTCAAATATTTACCAACCAGCACCTGCTGTGCGTTAGTCACCATGAGGCAAACAGACAGGAGCAGGAGAGCGTTGCCCTGCAGAGAGTTACAGCATTGGGAGGCAGTGTGGGGGCCCGATAAGGATGCCAGTGACTAGAAGTTAGAGTGCTGAGGACAGGGAGCACGTATGTCCTGACCAGGCACCAACCAAGTGCTTATGGGAAGAGACCGAGTCGGGGGAGAGAAGAGGCTCAGAAGAGGAACTTGAAGGTCCAAGCCCATCAGAGGGGCTGGAGACAGGCTTCAACGGGTGGGGAGCTTAGGACTTCCACACAATCCAGGCAGGGAAGCCGTGGTTCCCGGGGAGCACAGGGCCCAGGGGAGTGACCCGCGGCAGGTACCTTGCAGTCGCAGCCAATGGGCTTCGCACACTCCTCGCAGGTGTTGGCATAGATGTTCTCAAAGCACGGCACGCAGTAGGGGCTTTCCTCTCTCAGGAGGTACTTCTTGCCAAAGAGAGATTCCTTGCAATGCTGGCAGTCAAAGCGCTCGGTCATTTTGACACCTGGCTTTTCAACAACCTATCAAAAAGAAGAGAAAACCCAGGCCCCAGTGAGCACTCTCTGAATGATGCTCATGCAAAAGTACTAACGGTCCTGCTGTCTGAAGGGGTCGTCTGTAGCCAACAGGTGGCTATTTCCTCTGGGTGAATAACTGAAACGCACCCTTTCAAGGATCATAATTTTCAATAATACACTTTTCTTTTTCCATTTTGGAGCAGTTTTGTGTTTGAATGCATTCCACTGCCTTAAAATTTCCAATTATTGTTAACTATGTTAGAAAAAGCCATCTCAATTTTGGACACAAGTGACGGTTGGCGTCAGAGTCCCCGCTCCGTCCGGCAGTGTGTGTGCTTCAAACTTGTGACCCAGCCCCGCGTCTTCCCTTTCTCCCAGCCCCCAAAATAGAGAAACAGGCATAGAAACAATATGTCCATTTCTATAAAAAGATTTTCCATGATCTCCCCTTTATGATTCATGAATTTGAAGAGGAAGAAATCACAGTGGCAAAAAAGAGGGAAATCTGAGCTTAGGTGCCAACAGAGCATTGCGCTTGACCTCGACACTGCATCAGGAAGTACAATCTGCCCTGGCACAAGGAAAACTGTCAGCACCCACTTCTTCCAGATGGAAACATCATCCTTCGGCTTCCCAGGAAGCCAGAGAGCAGGAGGAAGGGAAAGGCTGGCTTCCAAGAGGGATTATCACACACCGTCACAAAAGCAGGGGCTGCCGTCAGTGGCTCTGCAGGCAGCACCGCAAGCCTTTCAAGAGTGCATCCCCCCGCCAGGCACAGTGCATTTTTCCAGGACAAGTACAGGGTGTGCGTGAGCTAAAAGAGATGAACTGGTGGGTGGGAGGAGGGGAGGGGATGTTTCTTACCTCTCCTGATCCTCATACGACCGTTCCTATAAAAACATGTTAGGACTATCCCAGAAAGAAAAAGTCTACTGTGGGACTACCTGGCATGGAAGATGCCTCCGGGGCATTAAAAACACAGAGTCAGTTTTCTTCAGGCATATTGTAAGTGGAAATATTTAATTTGCTAAAAGTAAAAAGTTTTATCAGTTGTTAAATAGTTATAGTGGTTAGCTATGTAACTCTGAGCGATGATTCACAAACTCCAAGCAAACTCAGTTCAATTTTCAGTCATTTCAAGCAATTTGAGGGTGAAATTCCAGAATTAGACCTTCTGATGCAAATAAAGTATCGCTGCCTAGTTTATGGTTACAGCAAATTCGATAGTGTTTATTAATCTTGTACTCTTGTGTAGCCAAGATCCTGACAGCCGTAGGCAAAGAGGTGGACAGCTTTCAAGTATCCATACTTGGTTACTTCTGTGTTTATAGAATAATTTTCTCCCAAGAGCAATAACCATGCAGCTGGATCCATCCTTCCACATCACTCTTCCTGGAGCTAAAGCAAACATTGTCTGGACATTCTGGTGATAACATCACAAGATGAGGCTCTCAGTATTTGAATTACTATTCTGAAACCGAACGTATAAATACCCTTTGTTCTGAGGCCATCTAGGGTTGCAGCAGCTATGCTGACAGAAGATTCAACACTTTCCTGTAATTCCTCGGTTACTGGCCTTGAAAGTGATTATCCCTTATTTCATCACAATTGAGAGCTGTCCTTCCAACACATACCTTTTTCCAATAAAGGCTACATTTAGCTGAAGAACAAGAGGCTTATTGCCTATTCTGTTCACACAAACATAAGAATAATGATTTGGGAATTTGAAATAACGATGAAAGGAGAAAGAACTATAAATCGTGGAATTTTAAAAGCTGGAAACAGCTCCTGAGATGATCTACAACAACTACCTCATTTTATGGATGGAAAAACTGCAGCTCAGGCATATTAATGAAAAAGGAGGATTCACATGAGCTTTCCCAAACAGCCGTCTAACTTAGAGAAAATGAACTTCCAATCTACATGGGAAGGTGGTTCCACATGGGTTCAGACAAGCACCAGCCCTGGGCGGGAAGGAGACAGTGTGTGGCCTGTGCCAACAGCCCCTGCAGAGACAGCCAGGAAATGAGCGCACCTGCTTTCCTCCAAGCTCTTGACCATGACGCTCAAGAGACCTGGTATGTGCTTTCCACCTCCTCCAATTCCACAGGACCTGCACAGAAAAGGTCTAAGGGAGTAAAGTCTGAGAATAAGTAGGGATCCACAACTGCTCAAAGTATGACTGAGACTGTCCTGTGATGACTGTCATCATTCTGCACTGACTCCCGGCAGGAGACGTGTAGCAGCTGTGATCTACTCAGAAAGTCCAACTGGGGTGAGGCTCTAGGCCCTGCAGTTCTGCTCCCATTTCCACCGAGTTGTTCTGACGGTGGCTGATCCCTCTCCCAACCCTGTTCCTTTTCTTCTCTAAGAGGTCACCACAGTTTTAACAGTGAGCAGAGCATTTCCCCTTCAACCAACAGGCAGGTAAGACGAGCATGCATAACTAATTAGGAACACAGGAGGATGCACTTTATCTGAGAAGATCCTCTTAAGGATTTCCAAAGAATTATATGAAGCACAAACCCTGAGAGTAAGAATAATCCACAAGCTAATGAGCGCTTCTTTTCTATCACAGTGTTTAAAACCAATTCCTCTGTTAATTGTATTTTACCAGATAGAATATTCTTTTTTAAAAAATTGTGTATTTAAAGTTACACCATCAATCTTAAGCCTCTTTTTAATGGGAAAAATATATCTATAGTCCTACATTCGAAGCCCCCTATAACTTGGAATTATTAATCCTATCAAATACCTGATCATTCATTCATTCATTTACATTCGTTCATTCAAGAATCATCGGTGGAGCTGGAACTACGTGTCAGAGGTCATGCAAAGTGCTGGAGATACAAAGATGAATAAGACACAGGCTCCTCCCCTCAGGGAACTTGTCATCTAGTGAGGAAGAGAGACATGTACCGAACAGATTACAAAGCTCGCTCCAGTGGTGTGATGGGGATGCACAGGTATTATGGGCATGCAGAGGAGGAGCCCTGAGAGAGCAGGTGGGCTTCCTGGAGGAAGTTACCCGTGCTGGGAAAGGGTCAGCCACCTGATACTGCAAGTCAAGGGGCAAAGTTAGGAAAGCGATGGAAATGAGCAGCAGGGCAGGGTGACAGACACCCCAGGAAGAGGAAAGGTCCAGTTGGCAGGGGTAGCAAAAGATGAAGCCAAAAGACAGTCAACAGCCAAGGCCAGGAAGGGCCTGTGTGCCCCGTTCATGAACTTGGACGTGCCCTGGGGGCCCTGGAGACTTGTCACATTATCTCCTGCAGCCTGAGGGAGGCAGGAAAACCCCACTGAACGTGGCCCAGAGGGAAGCCTGACTCTGCCAGGCAAGATTGGGGGAGACAAACTGAGGGGCAGTGACTTCCAGAAAATGTTTTCTTGTGTCATAGTCCACTTCTGAATCGTTTCTTCAAATACAAGTAGGACATCTTGGTCTTATGAGGATTTGCTAACCTAACTATACAATCCACTCGCCCTGTCTGAGCTCCGTTTCCCTCCCGGCAGGTTATGTGCAGTTCCTGTCCGTTACCTGTGCACAGGAATGCTGCAGGGATTAAGCAACAGCGTGCAGGGAGACACCTGAACACAAGGTGTGACCACTGACTTGTTATTTCATTGAATCTAATCCAAATCACAGCATCCTGGAGTTCTCATCCCTCACCACAGTTAAATCATTCTCTGATGTCATTCCCCCTTTGGCTCTTTGAAAAAGCTAGATCTTAGGGTAGAGGCTTGACTTCAGGCCAAGCTCACTGCATCAGCCGAGGCAGGTCCCAGGTGCAGCCCGCAGGTCTGGAGACTGGAGAGGGCTTTGATCTCGAGTCTCTCATCAGCCCAGCGTTGAGTCAGATGTGAGAATAAAGGCTCAGAGAGCCAGAGAGCAGTGATGCACAGGGCTCAACCACGACTGAAAAATCATGACAATTTTGAAAGTCCACAGGCTTATGAAGTGGCTTATTTTTAAATTTTCAGATTTAAAAATTATAAAACAAAGTCTGAGTGTGGGAAGAGTCAGAGCTAGGAAGAGAGAAGAGAAACAGGAAAAACTGGGAGAAGGAAAATGACAGAGTACAGGGAGTGGAGACGGCTGGAAGAAGGAGGAGAAAGGAAGACGGAGAGAGGCCGAGGCAGAAGCGAGCCCGGCACTTGCAGCGCCAGGAAGCTCATGCAGGTTTTTCTGTTTTTTGTTTTGTACCGGAAAGCTTTCTTGAGAATCAAGGGGGCGGGCTGGCATGTGCAGCCTTTCCTTGGCATGCTGGCCCACGCCTTTGAGTTTCAGGAGCGTGGCTTATCCTTCCCAAGCAGGAGACCTGGCCCAAGGCTGACCAAGGCTGGATTCACAGAAGTCTCTGTGAAGCATCCTTTCCTATGCTCCTTTTATTTGACTATCTACTTTAATCTGACCCCGAAGGGCTCATTTGCTCCTCCTCCTCCAAACCCCAGAGTGTGCCTCTGTATCAAGGCTGCTTCATGAGACTCCTCCAACACAGTCATTTCCTAGAGAAATCTCAGCCCTTCCCGCAACACACGCAGAAGCAGCTTCAGTCAATCAGTCCCTGGACAAAGCCAGGCCAATCTTCGAACACCACCAGGCAGGCACCCAGGTGGGAAATTCCACCACTAATCCACAACCAACCAGAGCTTCTCAGAGACAATTAGGAAAACTGGCCTGTTGTATGTGGGCTCTTTTTAATATATTATAAAAATGCAGTGCTTTCATGACACCCCACCACACTGACTGCCCGTTTGCCCCCAACCACAAACCCTGAGGAGGTGAGCACTACATGCTGCTGAGACCTCGCCAGCAGGTAACACACACAGGGACAGGGCTTCCTAAATACTCGCTGAACAAATGAACGAATGGTGGATGAACACAAATATCCCATAGTACAAACGTGTGGGCAAAAATCAAGAATGAAAATGAGGAACATTTTATGTGAACAATCCACTGCATAGCAAACCCAAAATGTAATGTGGTTTGGCCTCTGACGTCATTCAAATTTCTAATGCAACAGATCCTTAGCTTAATTCTTTCCCTTCCATCACTGCCCTCGTCCCTCCTTCCAGATAAACTGCTGCTTCCACAGTGGAGAGAACTTTTCTTACTACGTGTGGACTCTATACCGATGTGAGCACACAGCTGCACCGTCCAGGATGAGGCCTGGCCAGGTCAGGAAGCAAAAAGCCAGCCAGGAGAGCTCCCAAGCTCGGGGAAGAATGCACAGATCCCCGACACAGGCTCCAGGCATCAACAAAAGGCCCTGATGTTCCGCACAGACACGCCGCCGGTAATCAAAGGTCCTCCGCCCAAAGGCATAGGATGCTCACCCCCGGAAATATGTCAGAGAACACACAGCACCAGTTTGTTTTCCTGTAGATGGACACACAGACACAGCTCATCCCCGACACCCTCCTCATTAGTCTAGCCAAATTGTTTCTTTTAAACAGAAATTCTGGTGAAAGAGAGAAGACCCTAGTTCACTGGATAGTGCTGGTTTTAAAAATAGAATAATGTATGTAGAATCCATTTGAAATCAATTTTTTGATTTCTGGATTATAAACAATATTAGATTGTGAGATACAAGATTGACCATGCTCCCCACTGTATGACATATTTCTGGATTAACTGCATGATCCTTTCTTAAGTGCATCTATGGGCAGGGGTCAAGAATATATTATAATTTTCTACATAAACTGGTAACTTTCAAAAACTAAAGAAAAATCTTGATTTGCCTTTGATAGTTTAAAGAAATGTTTTGTGTGAGAAAATGCTTAATAAGCTACACTGCTGTCTTTTGAATTATCCTTTGATTATTGAATAGTGAAAAGAAATCAGAAAGCAACAAATGTATTTCTCATCTGAAGTCCATGAGCACAGGAACAGTTACATTTGTTTTGATGTCCTTTGGACTTTTTAATCCAGCCAATGACACTGAGTAGCCACAGTCTTCCACACATTGTATGAAGCCCTGGAAGACTGAGATAAAACACACACTCTCTGAAGGACTTTCAGTCTTGTTCTAGCTCCCAAGAATTTAAATCACCTTTCAGATCCTATCTTGTCATTTCATCTCAGAACATGCCAGTTCAGTTGATACAAGACAACCATAGTTATGCAGGCTGCAATGGCAGGCTGCCTGAGGTTCATAAATCACCCCGGCCTGAGGATCCAGGGGACTCCACCCTATGGCTCTACCACCGCCTTGCTGGGACCGTGTGAACATGCTATTGATGCTTTCTGTTTCTACACCTACCAAGTGAAAACCACCCACTCTCATTCATCAGTCTCCTCCCATCTCCAAAGTGCCTCTTGCTGTTCACACTCCGTCTGGCTTTCCATCTCCTATGACCACAGGACTGGCCTTTTGCTATGGTGTCCACCAACTTCCATGAGCCACTGACCTCTGCCTCCTCGTCCCAGTCCTGCTCCTCGGTGGTGTTTCTTTAGCACACTGCATCAGGATTCCGTCACGACAGGCCTGCACCCTTCCTTCCGCTTCATTCACTTCTTATTCTTACTGCTTTCAAAAGCTGTATCGTCAAAGACAGGTCTATTTTCTTCTTGACTGAAAACCTCAATATTTATGGACTTCAAGGACATCCTTTGACATTAATTCTATTTACCCATAAAGACAGGGCAGCTGTTTCTCCTACTGCCACAGATGTCATTCACCTCACTCAGTACCACATGCCTCAAGGAAATCTTGAAGTCACAAACCGAGTCAGGGCAGTAAAGGTATGGCTTACAAAGGCTAAGGACAAGTGTGACATGTGATGTCCAAGTTCAGGCTAGGTGTGAGAACCACCCACGAGTATTGGGCTGGCGATGAGAGACCGGATGCTGCCCCAGGCCATTCATTACATCTCTATGCAGGAAGCCATGTTTTACAGCAAAAGGAAATCCAAGGCCACCAGCAGCAAAGCAGTGATGGAATCTTAACAAGAGTGAGAACGGGCGCCGGGGGCGGGGTGAGGGGGTGGACATTTCAGCAAATGTTAGTAGGGAACCGTGTTCTCAGCTTCTCCAGAGAAGCAGAACCAACAGGAGACATTCATACGCATAAAGAGATTTATTACAGGGGTTTGGTTCATGCACTTCAGGAAGCTGAAAAGTCTCAAGATCTGCAGTCGGCAGGCTGCAGCCCAGGAGAGCAGATGGTGGAAATTCCAGTCTGAAACCCAGCAGACTTGATAGACCCAAAAAGAGCCAATGTTTCAGTCCTAGTACAGAGGCCAGAGAGGACCCATGTCCCAGCTCAAGTACTCAGACAGGAGAAATTCCCTCTAACTTGCTTGGCCTTTTGTTCTATTCAGGTCTTCGATTGATTAGATAAAGGCCACCCACATGAGGGAGGGCAATTGGTAGACTGTTTTACTCAGTCTACCAATCCAGATGTTAGTCTCATCCAGAAGCACCCTCATAGGCACACCCAGAATAATGCCTGACCAAATGTCTGGGCACCCCATAGCCCAATCAAGTTGACACATTAAATCAACCATCATAGGAGCTAAAGTTCAAACCCACAATACAGGATGACAGAGGAAATTCACTTGACTCACCCCAAAGTCAAAGTGTCAGCCTAGTTTCCCAGAAGACCCAGCTCTTGGTCACTAGAGAAAGCACCTGCATTTTTCCAGATGGTCATCTTGAGGAAGTGGCCTCTCAGTGTAATGCACCTGAAATGGGCACTTGATAAACATGGCATTGATAAAATTCTCATAATAAAATGACAAAGAAGTATCCAGTGTCTAACGTTTTTGCTCAGCCAACCTCAAGGAACTTTGTAACTCGTGGCATCCAAGTTGGAAGAGAAGCTTGCTGCTCTGGTCCGTGTGCTGACAAATGAGGCAACCTGAGTCACAGAGGCTGGGTAACTGGCCCTCAGTGCAGGACAGCAGTAGAACCCAGCCTCCTGATGCCCAGCCTAATTTTTTTCAACATCCTTCTAGGCACTTTTGGTCTGCAATTTAGATATCTTTCAGTAGTGGAAGTGGTTTAACAAGCAATCTTGGGTTGAAGTATGCAACATAAGGCCTCATTGAAATATTTGGGCGGACCTCCAGCATAACTCGGTTAAGCTGTCTAGGGTAAGATTTCAGGGCTACCACAGTTGTAGACTGGGAAGTCCTGAGCAATAGTAACTTTTATCTCTTTGTGCTTCCATTTCTTTATCTGTAGAAAGGAGGCTGTCAAATATGAATACCCTGCTTATGACATGCAGGCTTTATAACAATCCTGCAATGAACGCAACTCTATTATCTTTATTTCCCATTGTGGAAACTGAGGCACCAAGAGATTATTAGGTGATTGGCCAAGGTTGCACAGGTTGGGGGACCCAGATGAGAATTTAGGCAGCCTAGCTCCAGTCCAGCGCATCCTCTAGCCTATCACACCCGCCTCCGGCATTATTTGTAAGACTGTGAGCAAAAACGAGACTGAAGCTAAGAGCCTAGAACAGCACCTGGTTTGCAGCAAGCCCAACGTTAGCCCTTATTAATATGCCACCGCGCAAACACATTTTAAACCACAACAGGATAATAAACAATGTGGAAATCCAGTTTTATATATTAATTAATAATCTTTAAATGCTTAGGGTGAGCAAAGTCTGAATAACACATGAAAAAATTTATATAAATGCACAATGAAAGATTCTTCTTCGAGTTTGGTTTCATTGAAGTTTAACTGTTAGACTAGGAATTCCTGTACTTCTAAGACTTGCCTCAAATTGTTTTTGGTCTAAACCATCTGCAGGATGCCACAAAGCCTCCTGCCTCGAACACATTGTTATAAAACACACACAAGCAGAGCTAGTAACAAAAGTGTGAGATGTATTTGGAGTTGTGTTTTGAAGCCCAAATTGTGACTTATTACCTCTCAAAATAGGTACGAGGGAGTGCAGGCCGCAAGTTCGCTGCCCTGGAAGGCAGCTACACGCATCATCAAACTGGGTTAGACTAGTTCCGTGGAAACCCAACCGCGTATGAAAATAAATGATGGATTCTTCGTTTAAAATCAGAAAAAACATTTGGCATTTTCTTCCCGCAATTTCAGGGGTGCTAAAATATCACACGAGTGCAACTTAAGAAAAAGTAGAATCTTTTTCATTTGAAATAAGCTTTTTTTTTTTTTTTTTTTAACCTGGTGGTTTAGTTTTTTAATTTCTGCAGGAGTCAGGGCGCGAGGTCACAGCACCCCCACTTCTTTCTCCTGAAGGGAGCTGCCTCCTCGGCCACCCCCGCGCAGACCAGCGTCCATGATGCCGGGACAGCCCGCTGGGAGTCGCGGCCCAGAAGGGCGGCACGACGGTCGCCTCCGCAGCCGGCAGGCTCCGACCCGCGCGCGGCCGGCCTTTGCCCGGGACTCGTCCGTGGGTGGCTCAGCCCCTCCCCGCCACCTGGCGGTGACCCACTCGCCCGGACGCGGCCCGCGGGGCGCCCTTCGGGGATGGCTTCCTCCGGCCTCCGGCGCCGCCGTGGGCGTCCTCCCCACCCTCCCGACCCGGCTCCCCTGTGCCCCGGTCGCCCCATGCCTCCGAGCTTCGGGGTTCGGCCGTGCTCTCCCCGTCTCCTCCCCACCCCCGCTGTTCGGCAAGCCCCTCGTCCCCGGCCCCTCTGTCGCCCTCCCGGGCCGCCCGGGCGGAGGTACTCACGGGGCACCCGGACGGGGCGGCGGCGGCGGGCGGCTGGTGGCGGCGGCTCCGCAGCCGGCCGAGTGGAGCCCAGAGCGGCTCCCGCCCCGGAGAAGCCCCGCCGTGTCATTTGACCATATAAGGAGACGCACGCCGCGGAGGCTGGCGGCGCGGCTGGGCGCGCGGGCACTGGGCGGGGGCGGGCGCCCCTCGGCCTCGGTCGCCGCGTCCCCGCCCCCGCTGCGGCGCGCAGGGCGCCGACTCTTTGTTCGCGCGGGCTCGTCCTTCGCCCGCTCGGGTCTGCGGCGCCGGGTGGCTCCCAGGAGCGTCCCCCGGTGCCCGAGGAGGTGCGGGGGCGGCGGAAGGGAAGGACGGGGCCACTGCTCAGGGGCGCCTGGGACGGGTGTGCAGGGTGAGCTGTTGGCCGCCTTCCCCCGCAGACGCCTCTCGGTCACCAAGTGAACCCAACAGATGACCGACAAGAATCGATAGTGGTTCTTTGTTCCACTAGGGAGGGACTCAGGGAGAGTCCTGTCCCCAGCACTCCAGGCCCAGAGGGCTGTTTAGACATTCCGCGTTCCCCTCCGGGTGGGAAGGAGAAAGTGAGGCGGGCACGTGCCGCACACGCTCAGAGACCAGGCCCTGGAGGGACAGATGGCACTGTTCCACACGGCAGGAGAGGAGCACAGGCGGGGTCCGGGGCCCGGAAAGGGCTCCTGATCAACACGTTTGCTCTTGAGCAGGGGGCCAGTTGGTGACAAGGGCATTGTAGAAAATTTTTTTCGGGGGTGGGGACATATTGTTTCTAACATTCAGGGGAGCCCAGGGTAGGCCAGTCTCCAGAAAAAGCAGAGAGAAGTTTTCGATTGACGGGGGTTGATAGTCCCCGTCTGGTGCCGCCCGTGCCTCTTCATCAGGGAATCACAGAACCTGAAAATTAAGGGCGTCATCATATTAGCAACCACTTACTGGGCAACTGCTCTGCCTGGTATCTCAATTGAACCTCACCCTTTAAGGTAATGATTATTATCCCAGTTTTATGATGAGGAAATTTCAGCACAGAGAGATTTGTTCCAGGCCACGTGAACGATAACTATGCCAGCTGAGAGCTGAACTGGAGTCTGTCAGATGGCAAAGCTCTGCAAGTCTCTTACAGGGTCAGAAATGCCCCTCATCCCAGCAGTCACTCGGGTGGTTCCCAGAGGGCTGAAACTTGCCACAGACAGGAGCCCAACCAGAATCGGATGTGGGGAATCCAGCCCTAGGCCGCACCCCACCCCCTAAGGTCCCCGAACCCCACTTGTGGGGCTCCCTATCTGAATTCCCACCGATAGTCAAGGAAAGCCAATATCTTGAAATTCAGAGCAAAGTGTGGGTAGAAAAGGCTATCCCCTCCTGCAACTATCTAGATTAGTTGTCTATGCAGTTGCATTGACCAACTAGCTCTCAAATGGTGGGGCTTAAGCTTCAGTTTGTAAAAACAAGTTGAAAACATGACGGCACACTGATTCTGCATTTGTCTTCTTTCTGCTTTCTTTTGTCTCACTTTTTTTTTTTAATTGAGTTGTGTGTTTACTTCGTTTAATTCTTATTTTTTATTGATATAGTTATTTAGTTCTATGATTTTTCTTCTAATAACTGCTCTAGCTGTGTCACGCAGATTCTGGTATGTTGTGGGGATTTATTATTATTATTAAGAAACTCTACAATTTAATTTTGTGACTCTTTTCTGACTTAAGGAACAGAGGAACGGTTAAATGACCCTATGGAAATACAGTCAGTCACATGCAGACTCTGGAGGCAGACTGACCCAGTTTCTACAACAACGCTGAAGAAAGAAAAAAGAGAAGAGATAAAAATGATAAATTTTTGAAAAGATTTGAAGACATCAAAGAACAAATTCTTAAAAAAATAAAATTTTATGAGGCAATCTGGGAAGTGACACTGACAGTATATGTGATTATATTAATAAACTATTAATTTATTTTAGTTGTGATAATAAGATGATATATGCACACATTTCTTTTTTGAGCCCTTACTTTTCAGGAACAGTGCCAACATATTTACCAGTGAAATAATGTCATGTCTGGGGTTGTTTCAAAATAATTTGGGGTGGGGGAAATGCATGAGGCCAACATATGTGAAATAATAACAGCCGTGGATTATTGATAATCGGCGAAGGCTGATGACGGATACGGGAGGATTCCTTATACTAGTCTCTCTCCTTTTGTAATGCTTAAAAATTCCATAATGAAAAAAAATTTTAATTACAAATGTACATACCCTTTGCCCTTAACCTAGCATTTCCCCTGACAGAAAATTACCTTGTAAATGTACTTGCTCATGTGTAAAATTATATAAACAAGAGTAGTCATTGTAGAATTGTCTGTAATAGCAAAATCCTGGACCATGTTGCATGTTCATGAACAGGGGCCTAGTTAAAGACATATGGTATGGTATCCATGGCTCCACCCCATCCCAACGTGGTGCATGTCTCTGCAGTTGCTTCTAGCTGACAAAGCCTGTGACGGAATTCATTTCAAGAGTTTTTAATTAATATTATTAAGTTTCTTTTAGTAACAAAAATAAATAAGTAAAGTATGGTACATTTTAGAATTATTTATATATGCAGCTGTTAGAAAGAACACTATATTTCCTGATTTGGCCTGATCTCTGAGATATATGAACCGAGAGAAATAAAAGTAGAGAACACTTTGTAGATAGTAAGCAACCATTTGTGTTCACGAACAAAGGCAGGGAGGAAAACAACATAAGGGTATACTTGTAAGTGGTTGCCCCTGAAGAAATCTGGATGGCTGGGGGTCAGGTGGAAAGGAAATTAATTTTCACTGCATATTGTTTTGTTTCTTGTGAATTTCAAGCTATGTAAATGTGTTTTACATTCAAAATCGAAAATTGCTTTTAAAATAAAAGCAACACATGCTTCTTGAAGAAAAATAGCAAACAAAAAATATGTTAAACTGAGATTAATAGAAAGTCAAAGGAGGTTTGCTAGAAATAGAGGAAGGGGGGATGCAATTTCTGGCTTTAATGACACGTGCTTTATGAGCAAGTCAATCAAAGGACAAACTATTAAAAATGTTCATCAGACAATCTGGGGAAACGTATTTTTAAAAGTTCTGTCTTGTACATCATGGTATTCCCTAGTATGTGCTTAATAAATAAATAAATATATATATATATTGAATGAATTGATGGTGGATCACAGAAGAATTATTTGTGACAAGTCTTTCATTTTATAATTGATTATTTTATAGTATAGAAGAGAGAATGTTATAGAAAATTCAATATTATCTATGGAACTAGAGCTTGATTTCTGGAGTCAGGCCTGGAGTTGAATCCCTATCCTACCTTTGACTAGCTCTGTGACCTTGGGTAACAGCAAAATCTCCCTAACCTTCAGTTTGCTCTCTTGTAAAATGGGCTAATAACATATACTTTGGAAAATCGTTGTGAAGATCTTTTGAGTTGACGCATACAAACCACTTAGCACAATACTGGGCACACAGTAGGCCCTTAGTAAATACTGGCTTTTATTCAATGGTAAAAGGGAAATGAATCAGGAAAAAGAAGGAAATGGACTTAATTCTCATCAGAAAAAAGAATTAGGCTTTAGGTCCTGTTCTGAAGATAAAAGACTGTCTCGAGAGAAAGACTCTCTGCTACAGGTAGAAAGCTAGTTCATGGAAGAAGAAACAAGATTAGAAACCATATTTCCCAGGACCGGGATCAAGCAGCGACTGTGTAAGTCGCTCAAGCTCGTCTTTTGTTTATGCTAGCTCTCGTGTGATCCCTTCACTAGCCAGCCCGGTCCATAACGTCCCCCTCGCTCTCCTGCCGGGAGGGAGGCAAGAGAGAACGGCCTGAGCAGGCGGCGCTGCTGGAAGCCGTCCGGGAGCAGCAGGGTCAGGGTGCCTGGCTTGCTGGAAGTGCACATTCTCAGGCCTGCCGCTGCTTGAACGAGCCCTCGGGTGAGCCTGGTGACTCACGGCGCTGGGAGGTAAAATGCCCCTTAGGGATTCCGACCGCAGACTCAGTAATTTACCAGACACCTGCGACTCGTCCGTTTCCGGGGGCGGGAGAGCGGCGCGGAGCGAGACTGGACGTGGCTAGACCCGGACGCCCTGGCATGCTGCTGCTGAACTACTTACTCACTCGGGCGGGAATCAGCGGACACAAACGTGGGACAGGCCGAGAGGAAAGGCGGAGCTGCTGCGGGGCCGCGACTGCCGCCCTGTGGTCGGGGGGCGGGGGGCGGGGGCGGGAGGCTGAGCCGCCGGGACCACCCACGCGGGCCTGGGGCGACCTCGCCGTCACCGGGAGGAAAGGGAACACACGGAAACAGCCGCGGCGCGCCATTCCCTAACCTGTGTTCGTTACCCTGACGGACCCCTGCCGTGAGGACTGCCAGAGCACTTTCGTCCCATTTAGGAAACTACTCAAAGCCGGGGCAGGAAACCGGGGATGGTTTGCCCTTGACTCCGAGGCCGTCATTCTTAATTGCCTCACGTGGTTGCAAGGTGAGTGAGTGTCTCAGACCAGAAAAGCTGGCGGGAAGCGGGCAGGAGCGATCAAAGCACACTGCCCTCCTGGCAGCCAGGTCCGCCGGCGGGTCTCTGGCAGGTCCACCCGGTGTGGTGGCTCCGGGAGCCTGGATCAGGCAGGAAAAGCTCCGTGGAAGGTGCCTGCAGAGGCACCTGTGGAAGGGTGCTCGTCAGCCTGTGCAGCGAGCTTGTGCAACTGTGACAGGAGGCCAGAGGCCTTCCCCTCCAGCAAACCGGAGACACTGGATCTGGTTACGGCCTAGATCTGGTAGGATCCAAGCTGTGTGCCTTTGCCCCTTAGACTTTCAGGAAATCTCAGCTCCCCACAAAAGGCCAACTCTTTCTCTTCCCTGCCCGCTCTGCCACGCTCTTGTTAGGAGGAAAAATGGGTGGCCCCTTCTTAAGATGCAAAGTCTCCATAACCCATTTCTCTGCTCTCTCTCTTTCACAAACTGATTTAATGGATGCCAATAGTCAGTGTTTAAAGCCTCAAAACATATCTGACTTTGAGCCAAATCCACAAACAACTCCGTGATTCTGAGTTTCCAACGTTGGTCAAAGCTTACTTGGAGCATTTGATACAAGTTTCCATTGTGGCTTTGATAACTCAGTACGAAAGGTTTTCTTCTGCGGCTTAATGAGCAATAAAAAGAAACTGTTCACACCAGCAGTTCATTTCGGTCAGCAAATGTTGCTGGGCTGTTTCAGATGACAACTATTTCTAATGTAGACCCTTAGGTGGCACATGACTGTTCCAAAACCCATTTAAAAGAAGAATGAATGTCTGAGGTCTGTGCAAACCTGGCAAAATCCTGTTTTGAATGAACTGTGCTTGCTTCCCTAAAATACCTGAAGCACTTTTTACATGTGGCCTCTGATGACGCTTCCTGGCATTCCTGAAATAGGAGAGTCTCACGCCTCACTTGTTCCTCAGAATGTTTATTTTAAACCACACTGAAATCTGTTATTCTTTGTGAATTAACTTTGTGAGTCAAGACCGCAATTTCAAAATCCCAAGCTCTCTCTCCACCACTGCCAAAATCCTTTTGTACTATTTCTGCTTTGATCAGGGTCAGGATCAGAAAATTCAAATGGTCTAGCTAGGAACAGCCCGGGTGGACCAGGCCTCTGGAAGAGAGTGTGTGTGTGTGTGTGTGTGTGTGTGTGTGTGTGTGTGTGTGTGTGTGTGTGTGTGTGTGTGTGTGTGTGTGTGTGTGTGTGTGTGTGTGTGTCTGCAGTAGTTGTGTCTTCTTCACCTCATCTGTGAAATGAAGGATGCACCATCTCTCGTCTCACTTTAAAGAGTTATTTCAAATTATTATTTTTTATTCAAGTCATTTTTATGGCCAATCAGCAATATAATATTTTCTACAATGTCTCCTGTGGATAATTCTACACCATGGTACAGATTTGTGTGTGATGTAAAACTATGCTTTCAGTTTTTCTAGAAAGCAGGTTTGGGAATATCTTTCACCTATTTCAAAAAATGCTGTATTTAACATTGGACCTGAGAGTCATGACAGAGCTTTCTGGAACAATCAAGCTTCTTTCTATATCATTGCGATGGTGGTTGACTGTTGATATACCAGTAAAAGATTTTCTCTAATGTCTGACCTTCAGCATCTTCTGGGAGTACTATCTGTCACCCCACCCCCACCCCCACCCCCAATCTTCAAAAATTCTAGGCCATCCTAATTGTGCAAATATTTTTGGAATCTTCCGCACAGTGAGAGATGTTGAGCAATTACTCTACAACAGTACCAGATTAGTCACCCACCTCCCTAGAGGGCTGGAGAAGGCTCCAGTGGCAAATTATTGTCAGGTATCTGAAACGTTCATCTAGCTGTTCTGAAACTCAAGGAGGCCTTTTCTTTTTTCTTTTCTCTTCTCTTCTTTTCTCTTTTTATCTTCTTTTCAACAATTTGAAATTATATTTCCATTTTGCACATGGTCTTAACCTAACCTAGCTTCCTGACCTTGTTAACATTGGATGGACTCACTCTGCTCTCCCACCCTGTTGGCGTGGAGGGTCTATTTCCCTATGTTACTGTACTGCTATTGGGCCCTTGAGTTTCCAGGTCATGCTAAAAGCCAATGAACAAAATGCTTGAGAGGTTTATCTTTTTCTAGAAATAGGAGGGTGCTTCAAAGAGTTCATGGAAAAATAGAATAGAAAGATAATACGAATCTTTCCATGAATTGTTTGAAGTTCCCTCATATGTTTGGAAGGTCATCCCGTTTGGGAAGAAGAGGCTGCACTCCTGAGCAAGGGGAAGGCCTTTGAGACCCCTTCCTGCGCCTCACTCTGCTCTGGCTGGCAACCTCCTGTTCTTGCTTCACACCAGATAAAGTATCTGCACTAGGAATGCTGTGTGGGAGTACTCGGCCATTGCCTTGTTTTTGATCATTTCACACTCTTTCCCTTGTTTATTACAACAGGGGAGTGTGTGAGCCCCTGTGGGCAAGGACTGAGACATTTGTTTCTGAACTTGCTCTGCTTTGCAACTTGATCAATATACTGAATTTAATTTAGAGTTTCCTGAGTTAATTTAAACTCAGGAAAATAAGGCTGCCAAGCAAAGGCTCTGTATGGCCCCACTCAGACCAAACAAATCAGGCCCATTTCCCATCTGGGCAATTCAATTACCTGGACTTTGCACTGAGCTCCACCTTGAAAACAAGTTGAATTAAAGCAAAGCCAAAGGGCTTGACCTTCCAGATGGCTGCAGATGTGGACTTGGGAGTCTCTCTTCCTGTGTTCACGGAAGTAACTCCGAGTTATAGCACCCACGGGTGCAAGGATCACAAAATGAGTCCTCAGGGAAGCCTGCATGTGGAAGTTCGTGGGAGAGTGCTTCTGTCTCCAAGAGTCTAGCTTTTCTTCTTTAGGGAGAGGCTGCTTCTTCCGACCCACTCCTGGCATCCCCTGCCTGGCCTTATTCAACCACAGAGAATGTCACTCATTGAGGGACTTCCCTGAAGTCTGCATCCTGCAAACTGAAGCCACTTTGCTCATTTTTAGGAACCTAGCCAGTGAATCTGTGGCTAGGTTTCAAATTCTGCTTGGGGCCCATTGATTTTCTACCAAACTCTTTTTAAAATAATTTATGAATACAAATGGAACATGCAAAATAAAACAAACATTCCGTAAAAGTTCTCTCCTCTCTAACAGCATGAGCCTGTGTTGTGGGTCATTTGTGTGAAGCAGGACTACTTGCCTATATAGCGGCAACTCTGCTGTAGCTTTGCAGCGGCACCCTCCCTCCACGCTTGGAGGGAGTTCTGAGCAGCAGCAGGAGGTGTGGGCCAGGATAGGAGCACAGGGCTCGTCTCCCCTCAAACACATCTGTTTTACAGCACACTCCCTGGGATTGAGAAACTGGTATTTTTCCTTCATCCACTCATATTGTTGATGTATAGACATTCCCATACTGAGATCAGACTAATACGTTTATGTCTCCCTTGATGGTTGCCACCCACACACCCACAGAGACGACTGCAGATATTTGCGAGTCGTGTGATCCTAGTTTTGACTTAAACATCTGCGGGCTATCTTAGAACACCCCCCAACCAGCACTTTGGCACTTGCAGAATCACAGCCTGCGCTTCCAAGAAGTACACCTTTGCCCCGCCAGTTGGGTTTGCAGCGAGAATTGTTTATTTTGGACAGGCCTCCCTTGCTCATTTGCAAGTGGCACACACAAGCAGAGAGAGGGCAGCGACTCCTGGCTTGCACAGAATTAACAGGGCTGACAGTTGGTGAACGTAAACCTGACCGCCCTGATCCTGGAACACAGCACTGGGTGGAGCAATCATTCACCACAACGATTACCACCATAGTCTTCTGTTTTTGGACAGCTGATAGGGCTTCACTTTCAGTACAGGAAGGCAGGAAGGTGAGACTGGAGTGGGTTAGATTCAGTGTCTTAGAAGTTTAGTTTCTTCCCCTTTCCGTCTGAAACTCTTGGAGGAGAGGCAGCTTTAGAGCGGCTCGACATCCAACGTGGTGCCAGGGGGACTAAGCAGAGCTACACACAGTCCCCTCTCTGGGGCAAGAAGGCAGTGAGAGGGTGGTAGGAAGGGCTGAGGGGGCGTCTGGGGCCCTGGGGAGGAGAATGCCTGCGTGCAACAAGGCTTTGGGACATGAAGAAGGAGTCTCAGAGGCTGTTGGGAAGAATAGTCCCAATGAGAACAAAAGGAGACCGTCTGCAGGAAAAACCGAGAAGCGACGGAGAGAGGGAGAAGACACTGGTGAGAGCAAGTCAGAGGAGTTTCCATATGGGAACTGTGCGAGGGGTCTGCAATAGGCCGGTTAATTTACGTGTACAAACAAGGTGCTGGGTCCAATCCACCTGTTGATTCCTGGAAGTTGTGAATGGTTTCAGAGGAAGAAGCTGAGGTTACCCCCAAGCTCTGTCATGACACCCCCGCGTGGCTTCTGCCAGCCAAGTGAGGTCGTGGCAACTTAAGCCCAGCAAGACAGCCAGATGGGGGAGGGTGGAGGAGACTCACCGACTTCTTAGGTCAGAATTAGTGGTTAATTTTAGATTTTTTATTTATGTACTTCAGTGCCAGTTTAAATATTCGCGTATGCTTAGGACCAATAAGAGCTATGATTTCGTTCACTGTAGTAGTGGGTACCATTTCCGACGCATAGGACTTAATGCTCAGTGCCTATTGAAGCTCTTCGCCCCAGAAAGAGGAGGCAGGAGGCAATGTAATGTCCACTCTGGAGCAATCTCAGGGACATTCTTGACTAGAACTGCCTGGTGAATCAGACTGCAAATGCACGTGGCTGCACATTTCCATGGAAACAGTAACAAAGCCACGGTTTGTGCCTGGGAACCTGCCCCCATGTCTCCGCCAGGAGAGCAAGACAACGCATGCCTGGGCTCCTCCACGAGGGCCTTGCAGAGGATCAGAGCTACCCAGAGCCCCAGCCCGCTGACCAGGCTGGGGTGGGGACCCCAAGCTTACCATCTGCACTCAGGCAGAGCCGCAAGTAGAGTCTGTGATTTGGAAGGCAGGAACCAGGGTCAGGGGGCACTACAGGGATGGGACACAGGATAGCAGTTTGCTAACCTCGGCCCACATCAGAATCAAACTCAGAGCAGGAGTGTTGAGAGTTTTGTCTTTAAAACGAAAACAGGGTGAGGCCAGAGAGGCAGCTTGCCAGCTGGAAGAAAACCTGGGAAGACTTATACTGGGGTAGCTTTACTAGCAGCCCCTCACAAAGGAGCCTGGCCTGTCTGCCTCTTCTCACAGTTCTGACAGTAGCAGGGCATATCCCCTGATATTGCAAATTATACCAATCAACTGCAGAATGAATGATTTTCCCTTTTCTGCATCTGGGGCACTATGGGTGGTCTCCTGCCAGGTGAAGAGGAGAGTGTTAAACTGTGTGTAAGTGTCTCTGCAAGAGGCCACAGCCTGGAGTGGAGCATCTCTGATGGTCACCAATCCCTCAGTAGCTATCACTCGGAATGTCAGTAAGCCACCCGCTAGCAAATTTATTGGGGCAATGCCTTTTGAAGTCTATTTTGACTGCTCATCTCTGGGAAATGTGTCACATATTACGCTGCTAGGTGGTGGTGGTGTCCAAAGCTGGCACTTTGGTCTGTCTCAGACAAAGACTCCTGGTGCAGGAAACAGAGGGAAGCGTGTGCTATGCCATCTTCTCCTGTTGGCTTCTATTTCTATAGTGCTGGCCACCGCAGGGGTCCACACAGGTTGGGAAATGCCACGAGATTTAAGGTGGGAGCAGTGAACTGCACAATCCTTTCAGGCAGAAGTTGACACTGCTGCAAAGCCTAACGTGGGAAGCGGCAGCGAGGGCTGCCAGCATTCAGAAAAGCTACGTCAGCTCTTTCAGGAAGTGACCCCCTGAGTATCAAACCAGCCTCAGAGTAGGTGTCATGGGACCAGGACATAGATGGTTTTTAAGATTTTCCAGTCTTGTTTCATCATTTACAAAATATCCATCATTTTGGCCCTGAACCTGTGGCTTGTTTTTTGAATCCTCATGAAATTTAAAGGAGCGAGGGGAACAGTAATATGGCCCAATATAAAATAATTACAAATGAGCTGCTGCGGATACAGGTGTGCACAGGACCACCATCACTGTAGGTGTTTAGATTCATCCATGCTAATTTCAGTAAAAAAACTGATCCCGATATTAAGGCAGACTGGCACCCACTATAACACAAACTGTAGGTAAATTAAAAGATATTAGCATTATTTCCTGGAATTATCTTTGAGTAACTATTTAAAATAAAAACAAATTGTAACTTTGGAAAGAGTATTATCAACAACCAATGCTGTCACATTTACAGCAAATTTTTAAAGAAAATAAAGTATAATATACAAAGTTTCTTTGTCATTAACTCTTCAAGCACAGCTTAATAAATCTTTTCTCTTATTCCTGGTTTTAGTCAGAATCCTTCCTCTCTACCCACCCAGAATCTTAATCTTTGAATGAAGAGTTTCTGAATGATCCCGGAACTTAAGGCTATTTTGACGTTACAAGCTCATACGGTGTCCTTCTCCTAGGGACTGGATTGAGTAGCAGGAACTCATTATTTGCTGAGTGATTCATCCTCACAATGCCACCAAAATGAATAAATCTCAGACCATCCCTCTAGAGCTTAAAGTCCAGTGTGACCAGAAAGGAGGGAGCTCACTAGGTAAAGATGACATCTGAGTAAGTTCTGATCAGTGTTAAGATATGGAAAGTATATTCCACTTCCGGGTATATCTCTGAAAGAGCCGAAAGCAGGGTCTTGAAGAAATATTTGTCCACTCATGTCCACAGAATCATTATTGACCACAGCCAAAGGGTGTGTGCAACCCTGTGTCCACAGATGAATGAATGAAGAAAATGCAGTATATACACACAATGGGATATTGTGCAGCCTTAGAAAGGAAGGAAATTCTGACACATGCTACAACATGGATGAACCCTGAGGACATTTTGCTAAGCAAAATAAGCCAGTCACAAAAAGACAAATTCACAGAATAGTCTAATTCATAGACACAGAAAGTAGAATTTTAGTTTTCAGGGGCTGGCAGGAGGAGGGAATGTGGCATTATTGTTTAGTGGGTACAGAGTTCCATTTTTGCAAGATGAAAAAGTTCTGGAGATTGGTTGCATAATGATGTGAATATACTTAATACTGAACTGCACACTTAAAAATGGTTAAAATGGTGGGTAAAAAGATGTGGAAGGTGTATGTGTAGAAAGTGAAGGGAGCACAGGAAAAGCACTTAGCCCATCCTGAGGGTCTGTGGTGGTGAAGTTCACGTGAACTTGACTGGGTTCGGTCAAACGTTATTCTGGTGTGTCTGTGAGGATGTTTTTGGATGCAATTAACATGTAAATTGGTCAACTGAGTAAAGCAGATTGCCCTTTCCAATACAGGTGGGCCTCACCCCATGAGTTGAAGGCCCGAATAGAACAAAAAGCCTGACCCACCCTGAGTAAGAGAGAATTTTCTGCAACCTTTGAGCTGGGACATTGGTTTTTCTCATGCCTTCAAACTCAAACAGAAACATCAGCTCTTTCTGGGTCTTGAACCTGCCCATCAGCTCTCCTGGTTCCCAGCCTTCAGACTTGGACTGGAACTACACCATTAGCTCTCCTGGGTCTCCAGCTTGCTCGCTCACCCTGTGGACCTTGGGACTTGTTGACTTTCAGAATTGTACACACACACACACACACACACACATCCATTGGTTCTGATTCTCTGACACACACACACACACACACACATCCATTGGTTCTGATTCTCTCGAGAACCCTGACTAATACAGCATCCTAGGAAGGTTTCCTGGAAGAGATGCCATCTGACCTGAGCCTTGACGGACGGGGTTTGCATGCAGCTCAGCACTACAAGAGCCAGGGATGATGCTGGAGAGAAGGTGGGGTCAGCCAGGTCATGGGAAATCTTAGGTACCATGATAAGGAGCTTTGTTCCATAGGCCAGCATCTCCACTCCGGTCTGCAGACATCCGTGTGTAAGAGGTATCTCACACAAGACACATACAAGCAAACACTCTAGGTCAGGTAGGTCTGGTAATTCCCAGGTGAAACCAGGTAACAGGTGTCTTTACTCCAGGACTCCTCAGAGCCTTTAAGAAGCTAGTGTGTGCTATGAATCTTTAGGAGAGGATATAGTATTTTTACACAGACCCCCTCCCCCTGTCTAATTCTAACATCTATTAGGATGAGGAGGGAAGCCAGTTTCCACAGTGCTGCTAGGAGACTGGAAGTCACTGAAGAGTTAAACGTGAGACTGACGTGGCAGTTCTTTGTTTTTGGTGGATGAATGGCTGAAGTTTAGAAATCTACCAGGCTCAGTTAGGCTGCTAGTGCTCCACCCAGATGCCTGTGGGGCCCTTTCCCTGTTTCTATGTGGACAGCCCCTGGGCTATTGGAGCTGTAGCCGCTTCTCCTGCAGTGTCCTGAGCAACAACTGACTGGTGGGGGTGTGAAGACCCACCTCCTTCACTCAAGCCGGAAGGAGCCCGAAGGATAATCGATGCTCAGGGGCACCCGTGGGATCAGGCAGAGCCTGGGACTTGGCCTGACGCTGCGCCCTTGCCGAGCTCCGTGCCGTCCTCCCACTGCCCTAACGGGGCGGCTTCCTCAACAAAGCTCGGACTCTGCGCTGGGAAGCCCGGCCTGTGACAGGAGGCTGCTGCACCGGTCCTGTTCACATCTGAACGAGGGTACCAGTGATAGGAGTGGAGGGAGGGTGTCAGTCTCAAGACTTTCTAAAGATGTCAAATCAGTAGAAATTGGGATAGGTGCTTGGGTACTGAGGATAAGTCTAAGATAATCCCAGCCTTCTGGCGTGGGTAACCAGGGATGTCATCAGCAGGAAAAGAGAAAAAACAAGTTCGTGCTGGAAGACAGATTTAGCTTTGGCCTGTTGAAATGGAAGCACTTTGGGGACCATTTCCCAAACTCATATGAACATGGGATTCAGAGGGAAGGTTAGAACTGGTGGTGTGGACGTAGGAGTCATTGGCCAAATGGTAGGCAAAAACCAGGAGAGCAGAAAAATAAGTGAAAGAAACCAGTCGAGTGAGCCCATGCAAGACAGTGTGTGGATCGTTAGGAGCGGGTCAGAGGTCAAGCTCTCGGGGACCCTAAGGTTGAAGGGGCAGGAGAGGAGGAAGCGCCACAGAGACGGCTGAGAAGGGACCCTCAAGGATGGGTGAGAAGGGCGAGGAGAAAGGTCGCTGAAGCCAGTACTACCGTATTTCTGGGAGTAGTGGTCAATGGCTTCTAAGAGTCCACTGGATGAGGCACTATGGTAGTTGTTGGTGACTTCTGAAATCATTTCAGTGGCGTGATGGGGACAGAAGCCACCTATCAGTAGTCCACGGTAATTGAGGGTGTGGAGGTGGTGGTGTAAGAAGTATGATAATGAGAAAAAAAGGAAGCAACATAGCTGAGTTCCACTGATAAGGAAACTGAGGCCCAGAGTGGTTAAATCACATGCCCAAGTCAGAGCTGATGGTGTAGACAGGATTCAAATCAGGAAGATGTTTGACTCCATCCCTGCTCGTGTTTCTCAGGTCTCCCCCTCTCTCCACGCTGCCTCCTGAGCGAGTCCAACCCTCAGCAGTTTCTGAACAGGTGCTCGCTGCCCTTACAGTGCCTCCTCCAGCAGCTCCAGAAGCAGGTCAAAGAGACAGGCAAAGCCTCTCCGTGTCCCTCTTCTCTCCTGTTTCACACTCCCCACGACGCTGGAGAGAAATATTTCCAAGATCAAGAAGCCTAAACCTGGCTTTCTTTCCTAATCAGAATATGAAAACTTTCCACTCTCTTTTAAAGAATAGAGGTACAGCACTTCTCCATGGAACTGTTCTAGCGGTTTGCCACTAAACTACGTGCTGCTTATTAGATTTCTTCTCGGCAATTCCTCAGCCATTTATGACTTACGATTTTCTCCAACACAGCTGTAGTCCGAAGGGTGTCATCTTATATACCCTTTGGTCCAGAAAGTTATGCTTGTATGTAATTGTCACATGCAAACACAGGTGTACAGATATGAAAACATTGCTTGCAGTAGCAAAAGATCTAAATGTTCATCGGCAGGGGACAGTCAAACCGTTCATCCATGACGTGGAATACCACACATCTGTGAACAGTGAGGCAGAATCTCTCTCTATGGAACCATCTCCAAGATAGAGTGTTAAGTGAAAGAGCAAGGTGTGATTCATCGTGCAGGGTATCCTGCCAGTCGTAAGAAAAGGGTGCACGTCTGTTATATATGTCTAGAATATTCTCCAGAAGGATAAACTAGGAGTTGGCAATCGTAGTCGCTTCTGGGGAGAACTGCAGAATGGAGGGTGAGGGGAGCTATTTTTCATTATTTCTCCTTTTTTATCTCTTGAATTTAGCACCATGTGCATTGATCATCTAGTTAATAAATAAAATAAATAATGACATCTTTGGTCACAGCAAAGGCAGTCTAAATGAAGCCCTTAAGTGGCAAAATTTGATAATGTTCTAAAACAGAGGTTGAAGTTGGCTTCCCAATAGGGAGTGGAATAATCTAGGACACGGTTTGCAAGAACAAAAACCGACTGTGAAAATCACATTAAAACGCATTGGGAAAATGAACCCTATGGAAAGCTCTTCCTAAAATAAGACAACAACAACGAGACAAACAGTAAACAAAGCAAATTCCTTAAAAGCTCAGAGATCCATGCACCTCTAAATTATTTCTCTGTTGCACTAACCCCGAGTTAAGCAGCAGGGTCTCCTTTAAACTGAATTGTAGATACTCCATGGTGCAAGCACAGTGCATATGGTACACTTATCTAGATTATTAAACCCCAAAAATGCATGTTCGACTCAGTATTTTATACAATGTTAATAGGTGGGAATATTAAGGAGAACTGAAACTGTGTGGGGGACCGTATTCAGTCAACTTCACGTTTAATTAAACCAGCTGTTCTCAACCTTGCTGTTTCTCAGAATCCCTTTACACACTTAACATTATTAAGGATTCCAAAGGGCTCTTGTCTACATGGGTACATCTATCAATATTTACTGCATTAGAAATTAAAACTGAGAAACTAAAAAAATAACTCATTTTAAAAAGAAATATTAAACCTATTACATTTAACACAAAATATTTTCATAAAAATAACTATATTTTCCAAAACAAAACAACTAGTGAGAAGAGTGGTGCGGTTTTACATTTTGCAAATCTCTTTGATATCTGGCTTGATAAAGAAGACAGCTGGAAAGCTAGATTCTCAGGTCTGCTCTGCATTCAATCTGTTGAGGTATGTATGGGGTTTTGATTGAAATATATGAAGGAAATGTAACCTCACACAGATATGTATTTGGAAAAGAGGAATATTCTGATGGCCATCTCAGATCATTGTGTGTGTGTGCATATATATATAAAATATATAATTACATATATGTACATATATATATGTTTTGATACTACACGACAATTTGACAAGTGGTAGTTTTTTAAAGATTAGTTGCAATGTGGAATCTGAAAGCACATCAATAAACTTTTCACATTCTGTTACATTAAAACCCATTTGGTCTATTTTGAACTTTAAACGGATCTTGTCCTGCATGTTATTTCATTATATCTTAACACTGTTGCTCATGTAGATCTTCCAAATGTTGGTGCATTTCATCATCCAATATCAACAAATCCCATTTATTAATATCACATGCATCTAATCAGAGAAGCCGTTACGTGTGGGGAAGCTGCCAAGCTCACAGTGGCAGATCTAAGTTTTCCAAAATGCTGTTTTAACTGAAAATTCAAATTTCATCTTTAAAAACAACTACTATCAGTTGTTTTCCTTAAAATGACAGGCTACTCTGCTCATTTTTGAGAAAATGTCTGCTACCAAAATCTGAATAACCGTGGTTTGTCTGTCCGTCATCCTTTTGAGTAACATGGAAAAAGCGTCCTGTTCAGCTCACAACCCAAGCCACTGCCCTCAAGACAACTGCGGTCCTCTGACGTGAGCAGAAGCTCTTCGTGCGTCTTCCCTTCGGTCCCTCTCAATATTAACAAGACGTGAGTTTGAGGTCCAGATTCAATGATGGTTACTGTTTTGCTGAAGTCATTATCAAGACTGGACTTTTCCTTTTCCTGCTAGTGCCTGGTGGAGAAGAACATGACAATTTCTAGTCTGGTTTGAACCCACTGCCTTGATTCCTGCTCAGGCACTAGTAGTTTTCCCACTGCTACTTTCGTGACAGCACAGATGTCAACACAGGGGAAAGGCAAGTGACATCTTACTACTATTAAGAAAATAGTTTTGACCTTGCAAACCCTTGAAAGGACTCAGGGTGCAGGGACCACACACTGAGAATCCCTGAATTAAACCTCTTTAGGTAGAGAAGTCATTATGTTTAGTAACAGAGGTGGGAGTAGAATATTTTTCATCGTGTCAGTAAATGGTGTGGAGATTTGCACACAGCACACAGTTCACCAGCTAGTGTCTCCTTTCTGTTCTCATTTTGACTCTGCAAATGGCTATCCAAGGCTGCCGTCATGGAGGTGGCGTGGGCTGGTCAAGCTGACATCCCTGAGTCCTTGCCCTTCTGATTTGAAGGATGTTCTGGCCAGACAGGGGAACACCAGATCTTATTTAGGGACTAATCTCTCTATAAAATATATTTGTACATGTAGTTCCTCAGTGTAGTATTCGTATATGTGTATTTTACTCACTTTATTTAATATATATCTGTCTACAAAGCAGGCTTTTCTGTACTCAGACATCAGAAAGGCAGACATGCAGTCTGTAGAAGGCCACTGAAAGGGACCAGGATATGCCACCCTAAAATATGCCACTCTGGCATAAGGATTATTTTGAGCTGAAGGCAGTTAAGAAGCAGCAAACGTAGAAAGAGCTCTTTGCCACCCCCACTCCCAACTGCCTGAAAGCAAAAGGCAAATTTCCCTTTGTGAAGGTGTTTCCCCTCCCCTCTCCTGTGCTAGCAGGAGAACAACCCCTACCATGGGAGATTAAAAAGTCAGAACCAAGATGTGCCCAAACAAGCCTTACTAAAATAGCTCTTATCTTCCAATAGCTTCTCCCATTATTTACCTTCCCACAATTAACTGCTCCTAGAAGCCCAAACCCTTTTTCCTTTGTCCTGTCACTTCTCTGCAAATTTATCACTCTTTGTTAAAATGATAAATAAACCACAGGAACTAACCACCACTTTGGGCCTTTGCTTCTTTTTTATGAAAGTCTCTGCACATAAAAATTAAAATATTAACATCAAATAAGATTTGTATGCCTTTTCTCCTGATTGTCTTTCTTTTGCCAGTCTAATTTGCAAGCTCCAGCTGCAGAACATAAGAGGGTAAAGGAAAAGTTTTACTTTCTTCCCCACATCACATAGTCCAGCATTACTAGACACACACAGTAACAAGGGGAAAGTGTCCCGTGGAGGGTGGTAGGGAATGAACTGGCCAAGGTTTCAAGAGGGAGACTGCTTGGAGTCAATTCTCTGCCTTCTGAGAGATAAGCCACCTGACACCTCTTGCATTAGTTAGCTAGCACTGCCATAACAAAGTACCACAGACTGGGTGGTTAAACAACAGAAATTTATTATCTCTAATAATAAATTAGAAGTCCAAAGTCAAAGTGTCAGCAGTTGTCTCCCAGCTTCTGGGAATTTGCCAGCAATCTTTGATGCTACTTGGCTTGTAGACTCATTATCTTGATTTCTGTCTTCATGTTCACATGGTGTTCTCCCTGTGTGCATCTGTCCAAATGTCTCCTTTTTATAAGGACACCAGCCATAGTTGGATTAGGAGCCCACTCTAATGACCTCATCTTAACTAATTACATCTGCAACAACCCTATTTCCAAACAAAGTCACACAGTGAGCTATTGGGGGATAGAACTTCAGCATATGAATTTGGGGGGAGCAAGCTCAACCCATAACACCTTTACTAATAATAGGAGCAAATTATCCATGACTAATAGTAACATGAGGAAGAATCTAACGAATGTGGGACAGAAAGAGTGGTGGCTAAGGAGGAGCTCCAGGTTAGGAGAAAAGGTGAGGCACGTCTCTCCCAGAGCCACTGGGCCACCCAGCTCCAGGGGCTCCATCAGTATCATGAGAATGGGGCCCCTGGAGTTGGGCAGAGCCCATGGTAGTGCAGTGTCCCCTATGTCTCTGTATTACACACAGTCAGACTCACAAGAGAGACAGATTATGGTCAGACCCCATGTAGTCTGGGCCTCCCTTGCCCTTGATAAACAAGTTTCTCCAGTGGGAATAAAGTGAGCATAGTCCCTGTCCCATAGTCACCAGCTTGTCACTAGCTTGGAAGGATGTCCAGTTCCACATGGAGTTCCTGGGACAGAGTCTTCATACATTCGATTTGGTGCCAGTGACCTACGGTTTTGTGGTGGCGTCCTGCTCTGCTTGAGGTTATGGGCCAGGGTTCAAAGGCCATCCAAATGCCTGGTCACTGAATGCGGAAGGTTGGGTAGAATACTCCCAACTCCACTACAGATAGCCCCTGCCTGAGGCAGAGAAAACACCCACAGTTCTTCTGATCAACGGGACAATTTTATCCCAGCCTCCTTAAGCTGATATTGTAACTGTGAAATCAAGGCACATCTATGACGCAGAAGGCACAGCTCCGTGCTGGGCTCACAGTCCCTGCCTTCAGGGACTCAGCACCTAGGATTTAGTTTCCCATGTTTGTTTCTTTGATTTCATAGAAAAGATGCTTCTGTTTCCTCACCGCACTGTTTTTGTATCTAGACCAGCGTTCAGCAGTGAGTCCTTTGTTCCCATCAGCATTTAGCTGTGTGCGTTGCTCCCGGAGCCCAGAGGAGCTGCCCCGGTAAAGAATTAGAGTGGGGGCGGCTCCTGCCAGCACACGTGCAGTGATCTTGGATCAGAAAGGAAACGCCATAGTAAGAAACAACTGTTTGGCTTAAAGAAGTGTTGGTTTGCTCATGTTTGTAACTTGTTTATTTTTTTTGGCTTAGGTTCTCAAGATGACGGTGTTATTGGTGAGAATGACAAGGAGTCCTATTCCCTGTGAACTGTAACCAGTTCCTGGCTTTCCCAAGTTGGTGGCAAGATGGGCATGGGGATGAATGTCACATGCTTGGGGACACCAGGGGCCCAGTGTGGATGGAGAATTGTTGCTTCCTGGATAAGGCACAGTTAACAAGGAAGCAAAATTGTGAAGGAACAATAAATAGGTCACATACAAGACAAATATTTTCTTTCTGGTTTATAGTTTCCTCTTGGTTTGATTTACTCTTTCATTACAGGATCATAGCTCTAGATGAGACATGATCTACAAACCAAAGCAAAAGCCACTTAGAGACATCGGGATTATTAAAATCAATTTTCTGCCAAGTTTTTCATACAGAGATGTGACGTATCTTTGACAACAAAATGCTTCGGATGAAAGAAACCAAAATTAAATACTGTCTGCAATTTAATACTGCCACCAAAGTGCATCTTTAGATTGATTTTTGTGTCCTCCTTATTTTACTGATCGGTTGATGGTTTGATCAGTTGAGAAAATGATTGCCTGGATCAGTTATACTATGGGTTGCACTGGCCAAGATACTAAAATCATTACAGAATGACTGTTTTTCATTCTGATGTTTTCACTCCATAGGCACTGTGTCTCTCAAAAACGTTTCAGTCAAAGGTGTCAGAACACTGATTTTCTTCTCCTGATTCTTGCTTTTTCTTGCATCTCAAGTGACATGGGAAAGCATCAGAGTCCCCTGTAGCTGACTTAAGTTCGGAACGAGTTGGTGGTTTTGCACTGGGCCTGACTCGGGCAGTCATGCCTGGGGCTGCTCTTCTCTTCCCCTCTCTGATCTTTGCCCCCAGAGGAAAGAGGATTCTTCTGGATTTTTCCACAGAACACAGGCTGTGGTGGGACCCAGATGTTAGGAAAAGCCAACAGAGCAATGCAGTCTCCAGCACAGGCAAGGTGCAGCTTTCTGAATGGTTGGGAATAGCAATTCAACTTCAGTTATTGGGAAGCCATTTGATTTCAAAAATATATTTCATAAACACTAACAACAGCCCTTTACAGGCATTATGACCTGTGTTTTAGAGGTTATAGTAGAGATGGAGGTGCAAAGAGAGGAAGTACTTGCTGGGACCTCAGTGAAACTTCTGACAATATCGGTAACTTACTTTTACTCCTAACAGTACTTTCAGCGGTGAAATGGACAACACTTTCTTGGTTTTTTTTCAGGCACTGAGGAATGGAGCACATTTCTGTAGCAGGAAGAATGTTTATCTTTGTGTCTTGCCCTCTGGTTAAAAGGTATTTACTTCCTCTCTGGCAGTGTAATGGCCATGCCCTTTCATGACTGGGGGTGGCTTTCTCTCCACAGTGGATGCGACATTTTACCATTTGCATTTGTCAAAGTGCTCTGGGATCTTGGAAAAATAGGTTCTCTACTCCCATAAGGAAGAGGAAAGAGAGGAATTTTCCAGCTTTCTGAAAGGGAATGCACGTTCTGTCTTAGCCACTTACCATCACCCCCAGCCCCACCCGAATAGAGTCAGTATTCTTGTTTGATGTATAAAAACACTTGCATCTAAGTTACCTTAACCAAGCTCCATAATTCAACTCCAAACTAACAAAACAGAATGGAACACATGGCGAGGGATAGAACCAGCATGTCTATTAAAATACCTTTGCAGTTTGCTTTCTCTCTCCTTCCAGACATCCTGCTCTGCACCAGGGTCCCCTCTCTCCCTCCCTCAGCCTTTGATGGGGGAACCCCCCCTTCCCTAGTCTACCTTCTGCCAAATTACAGGAAGAGGAGAGAAGTCCCCGCGCCGCTGAAGCGGCCAGGCCCTGGGGCTGGGAGGGTTTCCACTTGTGTGGCACAGAGGTGCGTGTCTGTCGCACACGGTCCTCTTCAGCGCTCTTACTCCCCCGAGACCACACCGCCCACGTACACGTCACCTATTTCGGACACTGTGATGTGCACATTCAGAAAAAGCTGGAAATGGTGCTGCTGGGTCAGGCAAGTACTCCTGTCCCTGAAACTCACAGCCACGCATGTTCCCGCCTTCCAGGAGCCCACTCAGGGCTTCTGTTCCCTCCCACCTGCAGCCCCCCGCCCAGCTCACGGGTGGAGTCAGGACACGGCTCAGCTCCAGCTGACACAGACTTGGGGACTTGGGAGGCGAGGCCTGCTGATCTGTGAGCACTTCACCTCCCCCGACTGCAGCTATCCTCCGACTCCCAGTCCCCCTGAACCCCACTTCTTTTACACCCACATGAGGCTCTGTCCTGTGTGCTTGTGTCTCCCTCGCGGATCAGTGCTGTGTCCTGAGCTGGCTCATTTGCTGGGCCTTGGGACTGCCGCGGACTCTTCCAGCCTTGGGAGGTGGAATCTTTAGGGGCCGCCGGCCTGGCTCTGGGCCCGCGGTCACCACCTCCTGCAGACAGGGCCACGTGCCGCTGACACACGACTGTGCCTGCCCTGGCTCTTTGCTCCTTGTGCATCAGCTTGTTCTGCCAACTCGCTGGGCTGGTTCTTAGAGATTCTGTCATGGTCTGGGCTGCTTCCCTCTCCCTGGTCACCTGCGTGCCTCACTGGAGCGCCCTGAGCCAGGTCTCGCCAGCCTCTCAGGTGTTAACGGGCTGACCTTCACCTGCTCCTCTGACCGTGCGGTCTCCTGGTTCCAGGTGCCCTGGGCTGCCGCTTTGCACTCTGCAGGCACCTCGCTCCCGATGGAAGGCACGGTGTGGCCTGTCCCCAAGCAGGGCTTTCATTTCCACTTTGCAGCCTACTCTTATCAAACATCTATAGCTTCTTGAAAATCAGTAATATGTTTGGGAATGGGGTGAGACTGATTTTTTTAAACTTACCTTGACAAGATAAAACAACTTTTAAAGTTCACTGTGAACCTTTGGCACCCTACTGCAGGTGAGCAGGGCAGAAGAGGATGAAATGTCTTGATTAATGTCACATAAGAAACCCGAATTTGGGATCAGAGCTTTCCATCCACCCTGCGTTACAACGAAGGGGAGAAAGGATGTACTAAACACCAAAGGCTCTACTGCACTGTATGATGGTCAAAAAATCAGCTGGGATTCAAATCGCGGTTCTGCCTCTTAGAGGGAGCCGAATGATGGCCCCTGAATATGCACTTCCTAATCCCCAGATCCTGCTAATATGTCATCTTACCTGACAAAAGGGACCTTGCAGATGTGATTAAGTTAAGGATCGTGAGATGGGGAGATTATCCTGCATTATCTGGGTGGCCCCAATGTAATTACCAGCCTCCTTACATGTGAGGGGGGGGATTCAGAGTCAGAGAGAGATTTGCGCACGCTATGCTGCCAGCTTTGAGGATGGAGGAAGGGGCCACGAGCCAAGGAGGTGGGAGGCCTCTAGGAGCTGGAAAAGGCAAGGAAACTGACGCTCCCTTATAGCCTTCAGAGCACACACAGCCCTGCTGACACCTTGATTTCAGCCCAGGGAGACCCATTTCAGACTTCTGACCTCCAGAAATGTAACTTAGTAAATGTGTTGCTTTAAAACAATCAATTTGTCGTAATTTGTGATGGCATTGATAGGAAATAATATAGCAACTCTATTTCCTTAGTTAAGGTACTATTGTGGATTTCAGTTTGCTTCCTCATCTGTAATCGACGAATTACAATGGTACAGACACCACAGGGTTGTTGTAAAGGTGAGACAAGGTGATACAAATCAAATGTCCAGTCTGCTCCTGCCACATAGTATGGGCTCAATCAGTGGTAGCTGTCATTATTATCACCCGTTTGAATCCGTACAAGTGGCTGAAGAGGTTATTACTCTCGACGCATTTTAAAGATGAGGCTCTCAGCAGTTAAAATCTTGCCTGGGCCCAAGGTAAGTGGTAGAACCAGGATCTGAGCCCAGGCAGTCCAACTCCCCAGCACCCACCTTCCTTCCCTGACAAAGTGTGGGTGCAGCAGAAGTTTGTCCAGTGAGGCTGAAGCTGTGGACAGGGGACATTAGACGTGGATCCTAACAAGAACACTTGTGAGGGGGATGGGTAGTGTTGGGGCTCAGAAAACGAGGTCCCAAAGTGGGGCACCTTAGCACGCTGAGTACTTTGAACTGAAGGACATTAGAAGGGCTAGATGTGGAGTCTTTTCTGACCTTCTGCCCTTCCCTCTCCTGCTTCCCTTTTTCCCCAAGGCAGGTCATAGGAACTAGAATTCCTCTTCCCCAAAAGCCAGCCAAAAACCTAAAAATATTGCTCTGACCTTCCCTTGCCTTTCTGCATAGGAGCTGACCATAAAAAAATTCTCTGACCTACCTTGTCTGAAAGTTTAGATCCTAAGACCCTCATTCCAGAGGGGTCCTCCCTGTACCCAGGAGGAAAGAATACTACACAGAGAGGCCAAGAAGGATCTGAGCAGACAGGCCTTGCTGGGTTCCCCCTCAGTCTACTACCATTATCCAATCACATTTCTACACAGCCATTCGCTGTTTATCGAATCTAAGCATAAAAACGCACAGTTTTCCCTTCATTTCTGAAGGCTCCCATGTCACAAAAAACTTTGATTACATAAATTTGTGCTTTTCTTTGGTTAACCTCTCTTTTGTTATGGGAGTGTCAGCTGTGGTCCTTATGATAGGGAGAAAGGGATCACATCTTCCGTAGTCACAAAGTTTCTAAGACCTTCAAGTAAACAGATATTTACTTAGCACCTGCTAGGCACCACTCTCTGTTGTAGGTAATAGGGATATCTCAGTGAGCAAAATAGCAAGTCTCTGCTTTTATTGGAGCTCACATTTATTGGGGGAGAGACAAACAGACATATATATATATATATATGAGTGTACTTCAAAAAGTTCATGGAAAGATTTGCATTCTCTTTTAATTCTATTTTTCCACGAACTTTTGAAGTATTTGTGTGCATGTGTGTGCATGTGTAAATTTGCAAGTGTGTATATGTGGGAGGTACTAAGTGCTTTGAAGAAAAGTAGATCGGGGAAGGAGCTAGGGACTGACAAAGAGTATAATTTTAGATGGCGTGTTCCGGGGTGGCTCTCAGGTGTAGTGTGCATAAAGAGGGGAGTAAGGCATGTGACTATTTGGGGAAGATGCTGATAGAGGCACCAGCAAGTGCAAAGGCCGGGGGTGGGGGGGGGCAGGGCAGTGTGACTGGAGCCCCCTAGATGGAGGAGGGGAAAGGGAGGTGAGGTCAGATTCCCGGGGCCTCGATCACGTAGGCTTCTGTAGGTTATGGCTGGGGTTAGGATTTTGTTTTGATTTGGAAAGCCACTGTAGAGTTTGGGGCAGGGGAAGCACGTTCTAATTTAAGTTACAAATATGATAACAAATTTTAAAAAGAGACTTGCGGTTAAATTGAGCTCACACTGGCCTCTGAGGCTGCCTGGCAGCTCCTGCCTGAGGCTGGTGAGGTTTGCTAACACTTCCCAGGAAAGAGTGAAGCATTGCATGCAAAAGTAGAAACAGCCCCGGGCAGTGTGCCGGATCCTGCTGGAGCCAGTCAATGGCCAGCCTGGAGGTTTGCTGCTGCTGCTGCTTAATAATGGCAGCTGAAGCATTCACCAATTCTATCCAAATTTCATTATTTAAGTGATGCTGAACTTACCACTAATAGTTTCCAAGCTTTCTGACTTGCCAAGAATCCTGTTGTAGTCAGAAGATCCTCTTCCCACCCTTTCTTGCTGCCTGCAGAGTTTTTCCATCTGAGAGTATTTGTGGACATGGAATTGTGGCTGTGGAATATTTCTTCCCTCACTCGGTGATCATCCATGCTGGTTAATTTAAGGGCCAACAAATTTGCACCTGCTTATAGGATTTTTGCATTTTCAATTTGCAGGAGTAGAGAGGCACCTAAAAGGAGTTTGTCTCATGCACTTTCCAAATCTCAGCTTTCTTTATGTCTTACACGTGTTATTATTTTTTCACGGAATCTAAGTGATCTGAAAGTCTTGTTGACCTCTGCCTTTTGATTTTGGGATTGGAAGAGTATACCATTTTGCCATTGGTCCTCAATTCAATGTAATTAAAGTTGGGAGTTTGAAACAAGGAGACTATTCTCTCTCACCTGCATTTTTTTTTTTTGTCTCCTAAATTATATTTAAAGAGAGCAAAATGTTGTTTCCTAATGAATTAAAGATTCTGGACAAAATTGGACAGCTTTTCAAAACGGAAATTGACAGAGTTTAGAATTTATTCAGCATCTCCATCTTCTTTGCCCCCCCCACACACACTGTGTGTGTCAGAGAATTTACTCCTTAAGGATACAGTACCATCAAATATTATTATTTATTGCCCAATAAAAGTTCCATTTAAAAACACTGTTATCATTATGACCTTTTGTTGTGTATTGAAGTAAATAGCAAACCTGTTTTCCAACCAGTATTGCAAAAGGGAATACTTATAGCCAATAAGGAAAACTTCTAGCTCCTTCCTCTGGATCTCAACACTCCTAGAACTCTTACGTCTAAATTAAATGCAACAATTTAGTTAGGCAAATATTTATTAGGCACCTGTGGTGTGCAAGTCACTGTGCTAGCTACCAGGGGTCTAACTAAGGAGATAAGCACCTTTCTTAAGCTTTTGAGAAGGTGCTGGAACTAAAGGGTGAATTTAAAAGAAAAATAAAGGATAAGCTGAAAATCCTCATTCATTTTTAAGGCGAGGTCCCTTCTCCATAGTGGAGACTTTTCCAACAGTTTCTGATTGGATTCGTGTTAATGCCAGCTCTGCACTACCTGGGCTCAGATCCTCTTCCCCACCTGCTGCCTCTGTGCGCCCCCTTTCCTTCTCAGTGCCTGGGCGTCCTCACACATGGACAAAGGACGAGAAGCAGCGCTTGCAGAGCTGCTGTGTGGATTGCCAGTGTGTGCGCGCGTGTGTGTGGGTGCGTGTGGGGGGCGTGGGCACTCATGGGTGTGGGTGTGTGCTCACACAGCACTCACAACAGTGCCCACACACATGAACACCCAAAGGCCAAATATTGTTATCTCTCCAACCCAGAGCTGGGTTTTATTTTAAATTTGGAATTCAAAGTAGTCCCAATTCAGATTCTTCACAGAGACCTTTCTTTATTTCCCCTCACTCAATGTTGGGTTTTAGAAATGTCCCAGAGAGCACCAGAAAAGTGATGTAGCCCTTGTCCCTAGTCATTACCTCCACCCTCACACTCTCACATTTGGCATATTTTCCGGTACCTTAGGATGAATCCTATCACTTCACATTCCTCCCCATCTGTAATGTTCTCAGCCTTGGAGAATCCCTCCTTTCCTCCAGGCTCCATACCTCTTTCTGTGTAAACTTTATCTTTAGTTTTTCCTTCCTTTACCCTCAATTCCTAGAGCACTCATGTATGCCATTTAAACCATACTGTCCATCGCATATGGCTTTAGATTGCTCTTTTGTTATTCAATCTAATGCCAGCTGGATTACAAAGTCCTAGAAGAAAGAGAGACCATATCTTTAACCTGGTTGCAACTTCTACAGTGCATAGTGACGGTGCTAAGCCTCAGATTCCTTATCTGAAAATAGGAATAATAATAATAATAATATTTATTTATTATTATTATTCCTACCTGTATGGCTGTTGCACAGTTCCCGGATATAGTGATCATTCAATAAATTTTAGCTATTATTTTTAAGAGGCTAATCATTCTGGTTGGTTATTTACTGTTCTTATAATTGGTGGTAATAATTGGAATGGTTTATATTTGCATGGAATTTTGCAGCACAAATTTTCATGATTAGTCTCGGTGTAGAAAGTAAAATGTAGAGAAAAATGTAAAATTACTACTAATCTCATCCCTGATAAACAATAATAATTTTACATGTTTGGGTGTATTTTTTCAAAATATATGTATATCACAGTTAGGATCTATGAATACTGCTCTGTATTTTAATTTTTAAAAATTAAAAATTCTATGCAGATTTTATTTTTATGGTTGTATACATCCCATACTATGGCTATAGTAATTTATTTCACCATACTCTACTTTTGAACAATTGTGCTATTTTATCAGTTTTAGTGATTACATATTGGTATGTATAATGTTGTCATATAACCCTCTGTGTCCTCATCTCACCCAGTTTTTCTACAAAGGATGTGACTTGGATAGAATAATCAACATCGTGTCATTTTCAATTTGTCCTCATAGTCAACCATGAACTGACATTTTGAAATTAGTCTAGATGTATCTGCACAGAACTGAGCCCAGGCAGGATGCACTACAGTGGCCTTGACTTAGCACGGAAACAGTTGGTGTCCACAGCTGCTGCAGACACCACGTCCTCCCATGTGTGCTGGTTAGACAGGCCCCAGGTGCCAAAAGAATGCTCACTTCTTAAAGACCAAAATAAAATTCTTGTACTTTCCCTTCATATCTAATTGTACGCTCCTCTTTAATAAACCACATTGGGCATATTTTATGTGGGGTTGGTTTTACTTCAGTTTAATTTTTCAGTGTTACTTTTTAACTATAGCAAATATCCTGGGTTAAAATAAAATTTTATTCCCCCTCTATCCATCTAAAATTTATTTTTAAAACTCAGATGGAGGCCCAAAGTGTAACAACTTCCTCAAAGTTAAAATTTATTTTATTTTTACTAGTTTACACTTTAAAATATTATGATATTTATGAAATACATCTAGGATATATCAAATTGCTCAGAACTTACATTCGTTCCCTTCTATTTTTCACTCTTATTTTAGTATATTGGAGACTAAGTGTGGACAAATAAAGATAACCAATTTTCAAAGAATTAAGCTTTGAATAGACAATAAAAAGTGCCTTGACCACAAACTGGACAAAAAGTAGATTACCAAATAAGCTGATATTTATCTTTCTATCTATCGATAATGAATACATACACACACACACAAAGGTACTTTAAAAATTTCATGGAAAGATTCATATTATTTTTTAATTCTATTTTTCCAAAACTTTTTGAAGTATCTGCATATATATATTTCTTTAATTATAATTTACAGTTCTCCCAACAATTTAATATTTTTAGATTTATCGTAAAATACATCAATCTGTACGATGTGGTGGGGTTTTTTGGGTTTTTTTCTCTTTTAAGACTACTATTAAATTAATGGTTGGTCTTCCAATCAAGGGCTTCTTAGAATCAAGAAATAGTTAAGATAAACAATAAAATGTTAAGAGTGGTTATCTTTGGGAAGATGACTACACAGAATTTTCCACCTTATTCTCTCTGCTGGTCTGTTTTTTTTTTTTTTTTTTTTTTTTTTTTTTACCGGTAAGGGGATAGGAACCCCTGGCTTGGTGTTGTCTGCACCACACTCAGCCAGTGAGCGCACCAGCCATCCTATATAGGATCCGAACCCGCGGCCTCGGCGCTACCAGCACCGCACTCTCCTGAGTGAGCCACGGGGCCGGCCCGGCTGGTCTGTTTTTTCTATGGTGAACATACATTACTGGTATAGTAAGAGAAAACAAAAGAGAATATAAACACTATGAATATACTTTCAGCTCTTTCCTTGGTGGGGAGAGGATGACTTAAAATCGGTGTCATTGGGCCATACAATGTAAGTATTCCATATGTTTGGGATTGTTCCTGTGCTTCCAGCTGTGGGAATATGGAGAGAAGCATCACTTGGCCTGGCCTTAGAGATCTGAGATGGAAGTGAAACCTGGAAGCACTAATCAAACAATGAAATCTAAAAGTGCAAAAGACAGGCAGGGTGGTGCATGAGCAGTTAGGGAACCCCGTATGCAACTTTCCATGGAAGTTATACATTAAAATATTTTCTCAATATTAGAAAAAAGCCTCCAAAATATAATCATTTGAGTTGATTAGTTGGCTACTTAAGTAAAAATAAAAACTTTTGTAAGGTAGGATGGATCTCAAAATGTAATAGATTTAATTACAGCACATCTTGTTAAGACTAGCAATAAAACAAAAATCAAGTGACTTTCTTCGAGAAGCAAATAAAACAGCAGCAACAAACCTACATACAGCAAATACAAGATAAAATAGTATTTGCCTGTAATGCAGGTGTTAATACTATCTTTGGAGCTCAGAATATTAAAAACAAGCAAGCGAACAACCAACAATAAAAAAACTGGCCAGACAATTTTTTTTTTTTTCTTTTTAGATTAGACTTGATAAAATGCCTTGCGTGGAGTCTGGCTAGAGGATGTTTATATACAGGATACCTATTATCATATATATGTCATTCCACCAGTATTGAAATTATTACACAATTGGCCAGGGCATTACCTAATCCTGTGCATCTTGGCGTATGCCCTGCTCCATAAATTAGTAAAATATTCATGCATTTCCTTTTTAAAGCATGCAACAGCTTCCTGGACTTTAAACCATCAGTCTTAACAAGTCATTTTGTATAAACATACTTTCCCAGCATACTCAGATTCACCAGTAATTCGCCTTTTCACCCCAAGCAATCCGGAAATGCCCTCAGGGAGCAAAACTCAAGTGCACTGTGGCTTCCTCCCTTCCAAAGTTTACTTTATCATTTTTCTTTCCCCTTTAAAAAAAGTTTTCTAGTGTTCAAAACTGATTCCCACTGAGAGAGGGCAGATCAGCCAGGGTTCCCCAAGCTCTCTGCAGTCGCACAGGCACCGCTGTGGGCCCAGGGAGGGCAGGTGCTGCGGGTGGGGGCAGCTGCCAGTGCCGCCTCGGTCTTGCTCGGTCTGCCAAGTCCACAGTTCCGAGAGCTCCTCCCAGGGCTGGGCGCTCACTCTGAATAGAGCATCAAGTCTCTGCTGCTGGGGCTCAGCCTGGCTGCAGACACAGGCGGGGAAGGATGGCAAGGGACAGAAAGGAAACAGGGGGAAACCAGTGGTCCTTACCTGGGGTGTCAGGGCCCAGTGTTCTGCCCTCCAGCCTGGGCAGCAGGGATGGCAGCCACACAGGCAGGCCGACTGCCTTGTAGGATTACCCCAACTGTGTGTGCAGCTGCCGGCCGGCTGCACTGCTCGTGCCAGTGAGGCTATAAATAAGGCAGGTCCAGAGGACCTGCCGTCACAGGAGATAAGGACCCAGCCCCTGGCTCCTGCAAGCCTTTTAAGGTCTCCAAATTAAATGAGTCTCAGCCCCCAGATTGGAAGGGGATGCCATGTCCCCATTTGGCCCACCTGCCTCAAGGACACCCCAGGCCTGGCACACACTCCAGTAGCAGCTGAAGTGGGGAGGCCACCGGCGCCAGGAAGAAATCTCACTTTGCCACACAAGTGGCAGAGCCTCCAACAGGCTGCCCAGTGGCCCCACCGCTGCGTGTCCCTCAGATGAGGTGGCTGGCATTGAGGCACATGAGCGGGAGGACACTTCCCCCAGGCCACACAGCACATCTGAGATCTGGGAAAGGAAGATCTTGCTGTGTGGATTTCCAGCCCTGCCTCTAGGAAAGAGCTCCCTGACCACTCTGCCTGCTTACCAGGGCATCTGTGTGGCTGAGAAGGAGTCCAGGGAAGACCAGAGGGCCAGCCTAATGAGCGCCAGGTACACGTGAAGCCACAAAGCGGAGCGCCACCCCCCCCCCCCCCCCCGCCCAGGCAAATTTCCTCTGGAATTAAAACAGAGAAAGCTTATCAGAAGAGCCTTTAAGAAAAAAAAAGTGTGCTGAAAGAGGAAAGAGAAGACTACCTTGGGGGAATGTCGTGCTCTTTTATTTGCCCATAATCCTGCCGACTGGGCCAATTGTCGAGCTAGGGCTGGGTCCTGGAGCTCACAGACCCTCAAGCCCGTTGTCCAGACTGGGTCACAAAGGCTTCACACGCCAGGCTGGGTCACCAGACCCCTCACATGCAGGTCTATGAGCCAGGTAACCGGCAAAAATGTCCTTGGAGCCCTAGGTTTGAGAGCACGGCCTGCGTGGATGCCTGAGGCAGCCAACGCAACAGTGCTGCGCATGCTCACTAACCCCACCCACACACACACTAGTTGCTTACAAAGAACGCGCTGCACCACCCCCAACCGGACCCACGGCAAGGGGGCCTGATTACGTTATTCCATTTTCCCAACAGGGAGCAACAGCCCCCACTCGTCCTTCAATTTCTTACTTATGAGAATGCTGAAAAGCACCTGCCCAGGGCTGGGGCCAGCCTCTCCCAAGCAATTCTAGGTCTGGGGGTTCATCACAAGGAAAGATCAAGGACATTTCTTGTGGCTCTTTTATTTAAATTTTATAATTAGGAACAATTGTAAACAACCTAAATGGCTAACAAGAGGGGACTGGTTAAATGAGGAACAGTGTATCAAAAGGCGAATCTCTCGGCAACCTTAGAAATGACCTTGGAGAATAATTGATGACATAGAAACAATGTGATATTCTGGTAATAAAAAAGCAGGTCACTTTAAGGGGGAAATGGTGTACGTAGAACACGAAGTTCCCACACACAGGCACCCCCAGCGCCCCCCAGCACACATGCCCTGAAAGGAGATGCACCAACTGTGAGAAGGTGGTCATGGGTGGATGTTGGAATACCTCGTTTTTTCTTCTTCTTTGGCTTATATGCAATCTCTCAATTGTTTACAAAAATCTTGTATTACTCTTACAAGAAAATTAACTTTATTTAAAATCTAAGTTTCTGACGATCAGAAAACTTTCTGTGTTTCAGCATTAATGACCACATTTATTTTAGGATTATAGAATTCTTTGTGGTCTCCTCAGTCTTTGGAAAGAACTATGTAAGGCCAGCAGCTCTTCTTCATGTCAGTGCCAATGATATGATGTAGCTGTGCCTATAGAATCCCCCCAGGTGTCCCTGTCAAGGCAGAGGTATGCCACGTGGGGGCAGGGGCTAGGGAGAGGAAGAGAAAAAAAGCACTAAGAGAAAGAGAAGGGAGAAGAAAATAAGAAACTTTATGTAACACATGTAATAGTGACCCATAGTTATTTTCATCACCCCAGGTCACTTTTATCTCACCTAACAGATCCCAGTTTATGCTCTGAACAGGACATAATAAAGGCACTTATGTGCCTTATATTTAGAAGATATGTCTGTTCTTATAATGAGTTCATTTTTTTGTTGTTTTTGACTTAAATAATGACCGCCAGCATGACTGTGTGATATAGAGGAATTCTTTTACTTAGTACTCGTTTTCACTGATGTGAATAGTGGGGAGAGCGGACCCCATCCCCCACCACGCACACACACCTGGCTCCTGGGGTTGCTGGTAAGAGTGCAACACATCCTTTAATTGCCCCCCTTCTGCATACAGACACCAGCATGGGGCTGCCTCCCCTACGGCTCCTGGTCTAGGGCATAGAACAGGGTAGTTTCCAAGCTTCTGTGTTGGGTGGCTGTTTCAGGAGGAAGCTCTGTAACAGACGCAGCCCAGAGGCAGAGCCTGCAGCTGAGGCCCCAACCCCCTGCACTCTTCTCTTGAATCCGCAGTGCCAAAGCCCTTCTTGGACTGTCCTAAAGTCGCTCTGGTGTTAGCTGTGACTGCCCACCTCAGATTTCAGCCAGCTGACTCCTGGGCATTGTCCCACGAGTGTCTGGCAAGGAGGGGGCTCCCAGCCCCAGGCCTGCCCCTGGGGGTGGGGTATAGTTTCCCTGAAGAAAGAAGCAGTCAGGCTTGAGAAGAGCTGAGGGGGGACTTTGAGAAAGCTGAGCCGAGGACAAGGAACTGTGGTGCCCACATGACAAGGGACCTTCTGAAAGGCCTCACCAGCTTCTAGGCTCTTCCTTGATCTCCAGAAACAGCCTTCCAAAGAGTAAGTAAGGAAAATAATTTTCTCTCTACCCTTCGTGTGTTCTTAGCCGGAACGCCTTGGAACAAAAGACAGATAAACAAAAGAACAACAAACAAGTCTAATAACATGTGCACCTCCTGCACACACGGGAGATGACCCAGGGACACTAGGAAATCTCTGGAGTAGGCCTCAGAGCAAAAGCAAAGCTCTGGGCTCAATGCCAGAGCATTTTCTGAAACAAAGAAGCAAGGGTATGGGGGAAACCTGGGTATGGGGAGGTGGCCAGGAAAAGCCCAGAAAACAAGCATAAGATTGATTATGCAGATTTCAGAGACACTAAAAAAAAGCTCCAAATTTTAACAAGTTTAGTTTAAAGATCAAATTGGCTTTTATTAGCGATTCATGAATCAGGGAACATCCTCTCTAAAAACAGAAGCAGCTCCGCTGGGCATGCAGTTGGCCTTTGTAAGGTAACTTGAGCAGGAACAAGGAAACAATACTAATAAAGTGGATTGGGTACCATCAGGTGACCTTACCTGCCAGGATTAAAGTAGAAGGGACTTCTTAGCCTGCCCGCCCAGGCTGACTGGGCCCTTTCCAGTCAGTTGCTGTGAATCTCCTGTTTTTGGGAAAACTGGTCTTTTGGGGAGTTTTCCTGCTTCCTTAAGTTTCAGTTTGATTACATGGCACTTAGCACAAGTGACTCCGTCCAGGTCTGGTGTGTTGGGGTCCAGTGCAAGAGCTCAGTCCCAAACAACGGCATCCGGTGCCTTTTATTCAACAGAAGCCTTCTCCACTGCTAAGTCTCTTGCTGGAGCAGAGAGGGAGACACTTCTGCACAGAGATTTCTTTTACAGATGTGAATTTTTCTACAAAAGGGCAACTTTCTTGTCATATTTTGATCTCTGACAGTCGCATCCTGCTTGACATTCTCCCCACTCCACATGACTCACATGCTCTGTCTTGGAGTGGGAGGGGACCTAGCATGCCTGCCTAACGTTCGTCCCTCCTGCCTCCTGATGTTCATTCCTCCTCCCGGTGCGGGGGAAGGCTGCCACAGGCCGGGCTGTGCCCAGGGTCCTGGGTCAGGGTCGGGCCTGGGCATGCCTGGGGGCAGAACAGGTCCTGGCTGCGGCATGCGCCTGTCTCTCTCAGTATCACAGAGAAAAGGAGGACAGATATTTCTTGTTCTGTTTTCAAAAACTCAGAGACCAAAACCAAAACACAGATCTGGAACAAACATTTTGATTCAGTTCGGGAAATATATTCTGAGCCCCCCTGTAGGAAGCAGACACTGGCAGGCACGAGATAGACAGATGACGGAGACACAAGATGGCTGTGAGCTTCCAGTGGTTTGTCCCTGGCCGCCAGCCTGGGCAAGGGCATGCCCACCACGGCCAGGGCTCCTGCAGAACCTCAGCACCCTCAGGCCCATGCACGCCGACATCTAACCCATGGGGTCATGAAACCTCTATGTTCATGCACCAGCCACTGTTCATCCTTTTTTTCAGTAACTGTCCATTGAACTTCTTCCATGTGCCAAGTGCTATGCTAGATCCTGCAGCCTCAGCCCAAACAAAGCGGAAGAACCTCATGCGGGGGAGCTGGCCATGTGTCGTGTGCTGCAGTCACCACCTGGGGCTCTCACCTGGAGCCTGCAGCACCTTGCTGTCCTGGTCACTGCATGTGCCATTTACCACTGCTGCCACCATGGTCGTCTCTGAGCGAATCACTGTCACTATTGCTCCTTGCTCTGGGGTGGACAGCCTTAATCTTTCTGTGAACCTGGTTCTGTGGCTCCTGGAGCCTGCCAGAGCTGAGCTTTGTATGTGGGATAGGGTGCCTGCCTGCCACGGGAGTTCATGCCCCTTATTGGTCACGAGGGCCAGTGAGGCCCCGTTTCTCTCCCTTCTCTCTACCCCACCTAGTTCCATTGTGGCTGGGACTGCCTGAAGGCGTAGGGTGTGTGTGTGTGTGTGTGTGTGTGTGTGTGTGTGTGTGTGTGTGTGTGTGTGTGTGTGTGTGTGTGTGTGTGTGTGTGTGTGTGTGTGTGTGTGTGTGTGTGTGTGTTTAGTTCCATTGTGGCTGGGACTGCCTGAAGGCGTAGGGTGTGTGTGTGTGTGTGTGTGTGTGTGTGTGTGTGTGTGTGTGTGTGTGTGTGTGTGTGTGTGTGTGTGTGTGTGTGTGTGTGTGTGTGTGTGTGTGTGTGTGTGTGTTTAGTTCCATTGTGGCTGGGACTGCCTGAAGGCGTAGGGTGTGTGTGTGTGTGTGTGTGTGTGTGTGTGTGTGTGTGTGTGTGTGTGTGTGTGTGTGTGTGTGTTTTATGAAATGTGTCGCCCACCAAGTGTCTATCTGCAGAAATTGGGGGGGACAAGCCCCACCTCGTTTTCAAGGAAGTATCTTTCATGCCTAACCACTCCATTTGCAGTTACTGAAATCTCTCCATAAACATTCCTTCCGCACTTCCCAGAACAATAAACAGGCAAGAACAGCTGCATAAATGTCCAAAAATGTAAATACATCCATGAATGGCTCTGGAAAGTTTCAACCTGAAAAGTAGCACCACCATTATTTGTTGGTGTGACAGAATCCAGGCACCTCTCTTTTTTGAACTTGGCTTATGCCGAGCTAGTTTGAGCATGGAGATGAACCAAGTCCCCAGTCAGGGAACTGCCCCCGTAGTGACCAGAGCCTCAGCAGCATGTTAACCATCATGCTTTGAGGGAGGAGGCGAGCAAGTGCTTCCTGCGTGCTGGCCTAGGCTTTTTGCAGTTAAGATCCCCTAGATTCATCACATCACTCTGCTTTAAGTCACAGGCTAAAAATACACAAAAAATGCAACACAGCAGAATGCCGACAGGTCAATATCACTCCCCGCACCGCAGATATTGTGTACCCTTATTTTCTCTTCCTTAAGTCGCATCAAATGTACTCTCAGAGCCTCATCCACACCAGTGCACACTGCTGGTGACAGCTTGGTAATGCTCCACCTAGAGTCATTTGTTGCAGTGGACATTTTCAGCCAGCGAGGTGAAGCATTAACTGGTGATATGTCAAGCCTCGGTAAGGAGCTGAGGGACAATTTGGAGTGATGAATGCCCTGCTAGCCCCGGGGTTTGCACATGAGGCCGCTCCCAGATGGGCCCCATCTGTTGCTGTAGACAATGAGCTGTAATTAGGTCCCTATCATTCTAAGGCCACTGTCATTCTAAAGCCATTTGCAACCACCGTGTGGCTGGACTCTAGGAAAAGCCTGACTCCCCTGTGGAGGGGCGATGCTGCTCCCCACTCGCCCTCACTGTGTGCCCAGGTGGCCAATGTGACAAGCCTCGGAGAGCTCCTGTGCTGTCTGGGTCTGGCTGGGCTTAGCCAATGGTAGGAACCAGCCGGAGATCAGGACACAGGAGAAGAGTGAGGCCAGGTCCTCAGGTGCCCATGTCCTCCCTGCAGGGCTGCTGTAGGTTGGCTGTGTCCCCCTCTAGGGAAGGCCCCAGTCTGGTCAGGAGTCCCTCTCCACTCAGAGCCCCTCTCCTTGCCCATATGGCCTGGGGGTGTGATGACTCCCACCGTTGCCAGCTCCAGCGTCCTGCGCTGTCCCTTGGTGGTTTCCCTAAATGCTGCCCACACCTTTTTCCTTGGTGGGAACTCTCCTCCAATTACCTAGGTTGAGTGTGGCGTCCTTCATACTTGGACTCTGACTGACCCAGTGTCTTCAGAAGCAGTGAGAGAGAGAATTAGTCCCCTGTCCCACCCCCAGCCCTCACCGCATTGCGGCTGGGAATGAAAGGAAGGGGTGTGGATCTTTGAGGGGCAGGGATCCCGGCGCTGCTGCTGCTACGGATATGGCCAGGAGATTGTCTTAAACCATGGGATGGCCTGGCACCCACTGTGTGGCACCACATGTGAGCCTCCAGGCTCTGGTGTGCTGCAGGTTGGGTGGTTCTGGGGGCTCAGTGATGCTAGGGAGAGAATTTCCCAGCGTGCTGGTGGAGTGGGTGTCCAGAGTCCTGATTAAATAATTATAAAGGAAATAAAGAAATCGATATGTCCTGCACAACTGTGTCCCTAGAGTGAGACACGCACCTGCTTTAATAACGATACCTTCCGTTTATTGAGCTCTTTCCACGCACAAGGCACCGTCGCGGCAACAGCTGGCCCATGGTAGGGCAGGCGTCGGAACCCACGCCAACTAACTGCAGAGTCGCGTTCTTCAGTGCCATGCTCTTTGTCCCCGTCTCTCGAGGGTATGTGGAACACACACGAGTGTGGCGGTAGAACAAGCTCCCTCCGGGAAGCAGAGGGAAGGAAGGTGCTCACCGTTACCCCTGTACACTTCCTCCACTCTTCGCTTGTCTGTTCTTCTGCCCCTGGAGGAGGTGAGGACAGATGGGGACCTCTACGCTGCAGGAGTGCGAGTTCCAGGGCGAGCCCAGCTGCAGGCGGGAGCTTCGCGGGGCGCCGGCGCCGCCCAGGTTGCTGGAAACGTCCTGTTCTCTTGAGCGCTGCTTGGAATCCTCAAGGGGCCAACAGGAAAGCGGGACACATGAAAAGACACTGAAGAGGGAGGCGACAGGCACGTGCCCCAGTGGCCTGGCTCTTCAGAGGGCAGATTCTCCTGCCCACTGCTCAGCAAGTCTGGACCTCACTTCCGCTCACTCGCATACTCACGAGTATTGAAAGTGAGGAGTCACGCGCCCTCCATCTCCTGCACGACCAGATGAGGTGGGGTCCTCATTACTTTCCCAGGTGACTCAAGTGCATCCCGGGTGGCTCAGCTGGGAAAAATGTCAGAGAGGCGGGTGTGCCGTGAAGCGTCTCCTACACCACTTAGGGAGAGGGGGGAGCAGCAGCAGCAGCAGCAGCAGCAGCAGCAGCAGCAGCAGCAGCAGCAGGAGCAGCAGCAGCAGCAGGAGCAGCAGCAGCAGCAGCAGCAGGAGCAGCAGCAGCAGCAGCAGCAGGAGCAGCAGCAGCAGCAGCAGCAGCAGCAGCAGCAGCAGCAGGAGCAGGAGCAGCAGCAGCAGCAGCAGCAGGAGCAGCAGCAGCAGCAGCAGCAGGAGCAGCAGCAGCAGCAGCAGCAGCAGGAGCAGGAGCAGCAGCAGCAGCAGCAGCAGGAGCAGCAGCAGCAGCAGCAGCAGGAGCAGCAGCAGCAGCAGCAGCAGGAGCAGGAGCAGCAGCAGCAGCAGCAGCAGGAGCAGGAGCAGCAGCAGCAGGAGCAGCAGGAGCAGCAGCAGCAGCAGGAGCAGCAGGAGCAGCAGCAGCAGCAGCAGCAGGAGCAGCAGCAGCAGCAGCAGCAGCAGCAGCAGCAGCAGCAGCAGCAGCAGCAGCAGCAGCAGCAGCAGCAGCAGCAGCAGCAGCAGCAGCAGCAGCCTGGGTTGGAAGCCGCCGCGCGGGCACTGCCTGCAGGGCTGCCCGGAGCGCACGGCGCGGGGCTCGCGGCAGAGGTGCCGGAGCGCCGGGCTGGAGGAGAACCGAGGCCGGGCCGCAGGGAAGCCCCTCACCGCGGCCCCGCTGCTTCCTTCGCCCGGTGCGCCCAGGTCCCGGCGTGAAACTCCCTCTCCTGAAGTTGCCTGAAATAGATTCTGTTTTCCCACTTAAGTCTTTTAAACCGTTTCTAGAGGTTGGCAGATTTTACGTCGGTGAAAATCTCATTACATACAAATGTATTCTCATCCTTCGAGTGGGCCCAATTTATCTTTGCATGGGGAGTTGAGCCCGGTGTCCTCCGAGATCAGAGAGTGACGCTTTGAAAATGTGAATTCCTTACTTAGCCTGAGTCAGTGAACAGGACTCTGCAGAGGGAATTAGCTATGTGTGCCCCAAACGGATAGCAGCAAAGAGGACGTGGAAATTGAAGTATAAATACACGAGCCCCTCATTTAATTAATCACTTTAATGGGCATACTAATGAGAAGAAACGCATTCGTATTAGTACTAATTGTACTGGAGGATAAATATTATTAACTTTAGTTAGTGGTAATAACATGGGTTCACCAGGTCAGTGGGCAGCTGAGGGTGTAACTAAGCTGTCGGGCTCAGGCTCACGCTCTGCAAACCTGTTGTACAGACTGGGTCACAGACCCCTCACATGCGGGTCACAAGCTAGGTAGTTGGGAAAGATCCCAGAAGCCATTGGCAGAGTTGACAGGTTCATTCCAACGTGAGCTCAGTCCTCAGCTTTCTCAGCAGCAGCAGCAGCAGCTGACAGCAGCCTCTAGCAGCAGAGGCAGCGGTGGCCTCCAGGGGCATCCCGGGGGCCCTGGCAGCAACAGCCTCCAGCACCATTAGCAGCTTCCCCATGACCACCCCCCTAAATCCCCCACCCCCCAGCATCCTTGGGACTGGGGCGCTGTGAATCAGAGTTGCTCATCCTTTATTCTTAAGTGCAATAACCAAGGAACACCTGGGTGCCAGTCATAACTCAGGAACACCTGGGTGCTCACACGCATCTACATCAGACAGTAGCCAAGGCACACCTGGGTGCATGTGCACAGTTATCATTTACATCAAATGCTCAGCAAGATTCCAAACCCCTGAGGGATCCTGACCATTTACTTTCACTTTCCCTAGACAAGCTCTCCCCAGGCACCTATTCAGGGTGGCTGGGAGGGAGGTGCCAGGACTGTAGCCCTCAGACTAGTTCCCAGGACTTCTTCCATGCATCTGGGGCCTCAGGACATGAGGCATGTGGACTCATGAACATCAGTAGATGTTTATAACACTCTCAGTCATGTGAGCCGAAGGTACAACAGTGTTGGGCCCCCAGAACTGCCTGAGAACATGGACTCGGCGCGTTTTCTGTTGCTACACCTCTGTGGCATCACAGTGAGGTAGCCACCAAGGTCATGAGGCTGACGTTGGTGAGGCTGTGGATGAGGAGCAGCTGTATGCTGGTGCTGGCTCAGAGAAGATCTGTGCAGACACTTAGCCGACAAAGGATGAGCTCTCGTGGGGGTGTCCTGGATTGTAAATAGGAGGGATTTCACCAAAGGAGTAAGTTCCACTTTGAGGACAGAAACTCCAAATGAGTCAGAGAATGGAGAGAAGGACCAAGCACGCCATTATTACATTTGGAGAAAGCAGCGATATGCTTCGTTTAGAAAACGTCCCCCTTCTTCTTCCCTCAAAGGCATTTGTAACAATCCCCTCTTAATGGTGCATGAAGAAACTGGAGATCAGAATCCTTTGTGTTCCTTCCTTTGTCATGACCTGACACAGTATGTTATTTAAACCTTACCCTATGCAACCATAACGTATTTTGAGAGTTCTGTTTGTTCATTTGCTCATTCATTCATTTAGCGAACTCTCCCAGTTCGCCTCGTACGTGAGAGGTGCTATGTGACGGCGCACAAACCTGAGCGTTCATTTCTCACAGTGGCTTCTCATTATCTTAAAAAACCATTGTTTCTGACATAGGAAGGAGAGATTTCCAGATGAAATCCATGTCAGTGATTCATTCCCGACCCCCAGCTTGACTTTTAATCACCCTGTTTTATCTTTAGCTGCTCTCTAGCTTTGTACAGTACAATTACAAGTTTGGGTCTAGTACAGTGTGGAAACTGTTGTCTCCTGAATAGTGAAATTGTTAAGAAAAACAAATGAAAACCACCAGCAGCTTTCAAGTCCCAGAAGGGGTTAACTGCAGATGCTGGCCTTAGTGTGTGCTCAGCACCTGTGCACAGTTGCAGCCATGTGGGCCCTCCTGAGAAGGGAGTCTTGGAAGCACAGACCCGCAGCTGTTACTGTGATAACTAATGCTTATTTTCTGTGATCAAGTCGAAGTTACTCCTGGCCCCTAACTGGTGGCACCAGCCTGGCCAAGTGCTGATGGGGAGTTTCTATAGCTACGGTGAGGAGAATAGGTTGATTTTGATGCCCTTAGCATATGAAGAGAATTTAGGAATGGGGGTGCAAATTGGTTCTGCAGGCAAAGGGCAGGAGGAGTGGCACGTTAACGAGAAAAACACATAGAATTTCTAAATTTGGAAGCTGGATGTCCCCCTAATTGTCAGATCCTGAAACTCGTCCAGTTGTGTATCTTCATAATCTTGAGATAAGGGGAAACATGGAAAATTGAAACCATGTAGGAAAACACTGAATCACACCACATAAAAATTAAATGGCATGAAAAGTCATATGTAAGGGTTAAAAGGAAAACTGAAGAAAATATTTGTAATATATATGACAAAGTATTAATATCCTTAATATAGAGTTTTTATATGTTAATATGACAAAGGAAAACAATCCTATAGAAAATTAGGTCAAGTACATAAAACTAGTAATTTACCAAGCAATAGAGAAAAAGATGTCATTAACCTTATTAAATTGTGCCCAACCTCACTAGTTATAAAAGAAATGCAAAGGAAAACAGCAATGTTGAAAAAAATAATATTGAGGCATCATTTTTTCTTATGGGTTGGTAAAAATCAGAAGTTGGCAGTGCCCAATGCTGGTGACAATGGAGGAAAATAACAACTTCCTGTACTGTTGGTGAGAGTACAAATTAGGTCAGATTGCTGGAGGGCAGCTGTGATAGTTAATTTAATGTGTCAACTTAACTGGGCCATGGGGTGCCCAGATATTTGGTCATACATCTTTCTGGATGCTTCAGGAAGGGTGTTTTTGGATGAGATTAGCATTTGAATTGGTAGGCTGCCTAAAGCAGGTGGACTGCCCTAATGTGGGTGGGCCTCGTCCAATCAGGTGATGGCCTGAATAGAACAAAAGGCCGATACTACACCGAGTAAGAGAGAATTCTTTTGCCTGATGGTCTTCACACTGGAACATTGGCTCTGCCTGGTTCCACAGCAGCCTGTTTGTCTTTGAACTCAATCTGGACATTGACTCTGCATATTTTGGACTTGCCAGCCTCTGTAACTGAGTGAGCCAATACTTATCATAAATCAATCTCTCTCTCTCTCTCTCTCTCTCGTATGTCTCCTGTTGGTTCTGTTTCTCTGGAGAACCCTGACTAACCTTGACAAATACAGCAGTTTAACAATGTCTTAGAATTTGGAATGAGCATGCCATTTGTTGTAGAAATTTCACACGTAGATCTCTGTTCTAAGATGTTTGATAATTATGAAAAGATATAGAGGCAAGGACTTTAATCAGACTTATTTATAGTAGAAAAAAATGTAAGCAAACTAAATGCTCACCACCTACGGAGTTTTACTTAATAAATTACTGTATATCAAAGCAACATAACATCATTCGGTCATTAAGATGAAATAGAGCTATGTTTATTGACTTAGTAAAATGCCTGCAACATATATTGAGTACAAAAAGCGTATTATAAAATAATGCGTACAGTAGGACTCCACTGATGTAAATGGTATGTTATTTGCTCATGTACTGTGCAGAGAGCTGTCTGGAAATATATCCACGAAATGTTAACATTAGACCCAGTGGGTCATCTGTGGGTGCTGGAAGATGGGGCAGTTATTATTTTATGCTTTGTACTTTCCTGGATGATTATGTTTTATAGTGAATGTGTATAATTTTTAATCAGAAAAAAGGAAAATTATTTTCAGTTAAATAATAAATCTCCACAGAGGCTCAATGGCGGAGCTGTAAGTACAACTTCACATCGTGGATTCTCTGTCAGTCTTCTCTCACCTTGCTGGACTGCTGCTTTCCCTCCCACTAGCAGTCCAAACCTTAGGTTTGGCCCATGGGTGGTGAGTATGGTGGGAGGCAGGGGATGCTCTATTAGAAACTTCTAGGACTTCCCTGGTGAAAAATGAGAAGGTTCCCAGGTCCCCTCCATCCATTTGTGGAGAATTTCCACATCTTCTTCTGAACATCACCTTGTCAACAATGACAACAATGACAAAAACACCTGCTGTCCAAGTGGACACATCATTTCCAGTTTGGAATTCTGTTTTAGTAGAAGCATCAAGATAACACAGTCATGTGTCGCTTAATGGCAGAGATATGCTCTGAGCAGCACGTAAGTAGACAGCGTCGTTGTGCGAACATCACAGAGTGTTCTCACACAGACCTGGCTGGTACAGCCTGCTGCACACCTGGCCTACATGGTGCGGCCTACGCCTCCCAGGCCACACCTGTACAGCACGGCACTGTACTGAATACTGCAGGCAACTGTAACCCAAGGGTAAGTATTTGCGTATCTAAACATAGAAAAAGTGTAGTAAGAATACAGTAGTATAATTTCACCTGAACACCATTGTATATGCAGCCTGTCATTGACTGAAATGTCTTTAGGCAGCACATGACTGTAATTGGAGGTATGGCCATTCTGCTTGACATTAGTCTCAAACGGTTACAATCACATGGCAAAGATTCCTGTTTTCCCTTAATAATTCATATTTGAGCTGCCAAATGCTCTCGTTTTAGAAGTTGATCATGCATGTCGAGGCTGTTTACATCTTCAGCCTCTGGCACCCTTTGACACTATGCTGCTTTCCTAAGTTTGTTACAGGTTGTATCAAGTGTGCTTTCCTGTATCTGTCCTAACCTCGTCTGTTTTATACTTCAGGTAGGGGCGCTCTGCAGGGTTTGATCTTGAGCCCTGGTTCAGCTGGAACATGCTATACTTTTCAACCTTTTGTCTTCTCAAGGTTTTTATCTCTTTTGACAAACGTTCTCAGTTGTTGTATTCTGCCTTTATGTGGCAACCTCTCAGTAGTCTAACTCCAGTTCCATTGAATCTTTTTAAAATCACAGCAGCCAGATCTTCCCGAAGAGAAAATGAACGATGATTTGTACAGGGATGACATTAGAAGAGTTGAGCTTGATGGGATGGCTGACCAACCAGAGTGGAATCGGGTGCAGAAGCCTCCTGTTGCACCAGGCACCAGGTGCTAGCACTCAGGGGGCTGAACAGGTTGCAGTCCAGGAGATCCTGGTGGAGGACCTGGACATCTCAAGGCAACGGTGGGGACACCTGGGGCGCTTGCAAACCTGGTATTTCCAACAGATAAGGAAGTATTTCAATATTTTAACGACAAATGGAAAGCCTTGGATAATGTTTTCCGTCTTTTTTCCAACATTGTACTGCCGTAAGGCTTGCATTTCAAACATGAGAACTGATTTCTAATTCAGATTTCTTGCCAAGTACTCAACGGAGACTCCAGCCAAGTGGAGCCAGTGTTTGGGGCACTTTCAAGAGTGTGGGTCGATGGCTCCCAGCACGTTGAATATTTAAGTCCACACTTTGAACCACTTCTTCTAATTATAGTGTCTGATCTAAACACACAACACAGATGCTTCAAGTGCCAACACCTGATAACCTATACACTGAATGATATTAGGCTGAAACAGAAAGAAGTTAGGCAACAGTTCCAGTCTTTTAAAAACAGTCTTTTAAAGAAAACTGAATCCATGATTTACAACCCTGGAACTATGTGTCATTTGATCTCCAATAACCCCAAGGATCACGGGGTTCACAAAAGAAATTTTTATTTAAGAATAAAATAAAATTGGCTAATCCTGTACTCCACGTCAGCTTCCTGTCTTGCTTTCTTCCTTTTTAATTGTGAATCTCCACTTCATTTTCAGTCTCCTCCCCGCAAATGGTCCTGTCATCAGGACCATTCATCCTCTTCCTATGTTTTCATTTCTTCCTCTTTCTAGCTAGGGTGTTTGTGTTCTAGGTGGTGCCATGGGCATGAGACACAGGAGGCAGGAAAGCCAGCCGTTGGGATTTGCAGGAGACAGATGCCAGTAAGGAAGCATTACATGAATGATTAGCCTTTGAATCAGGGAGCAAATACCACCCCCTTCCAGCCTTTGCCTCTGTCTGTTCTGATGATTGATGTGGAGGACAGAGATCTGGCTGTTGGCCATTCCATAAAGGACAGCTGGTTAGAGGACAAGAATCCTTCTGGGGTTAGTAAGTCAAAACCTCAAGGGAATAGTCCTGGGCCCCAAGTCATGCAGTGAGATTCCTTTCTTAAGATTGGAATTACTGTCCTAAAAGCTACATGTTAGAGTCAACTTTGGGTCCTTTCTAGGGATAGAGTGGAAGGCACGCTGGGTGCAGGGATGTGTGGGAATGAATGAAGTTCTGTGTGTGCCTGTGAGTGCATGTTTATGTGTGTGCGCGTGTGTGCAGGCATGTGTGCGTGTCTATTTGGAGAGTAGCAAGGGTTGATCGGGGGTCAAGTGTGAACCCTTTCCTAAGTGTGTTGTTAGCACACACAGAAAGGCAGCGTTTTAACCAGAATCACTTTGCACACACCTGGGAGCTAAGTGCTCCTGGTAGGAAAGCGTACTGCTGGAGCACCCCCAGCTAGGCTTACCTGAGGACACTCTGTTCTGTGCCAGCACAGAGATAAACCGTGGAGAAGTAAACCAGTCACTCAGCTGGATTATTAAACCAGGGAAAAGGTTGGATTCGGGCTTTTGAGCACACAGTAACACCCACCTCCACTTGGAGTAGACACACAGAAAAGTTCGAATTAAATAATATTTAAGTGAGCAAAAAAAATCAAGAAATACCATCAGACTCTATGTAATGCTTCAGGGATTTTGTCAAGGTTTGTGTTTTTGATAACACATCTTCCCTTTTCTAACCATGCTTTTTATATTCTTCAGAGACACCATGAAAGGTGAAAAGGGGTCAACATTTTTTTGACAAATATCTGCCTATCTAGACATGAAAATAGTTAATTTGATTTCTTTTGAACCTAGGTCCTGCATAATTTTAAGATGTTTAGCAGCATTTTGAAATCGTTAGGCTGAGATGGCACTGAGCTGCTGAGCACGCAGGTCTAAAAGGGTGGTCCCCATCAAACTCACACGCATACATGGCTTACGTTCTGCAGTGAGCCCAGCCTAGTGAGAGAGAAAGGACGGTCATATTTGCCAGTTTTAAGAGGACAGCTGACACGTTGCAAATAAGCTTTTGCAACCACATTCAGAGCTTGGAAACCAGTTTAGATAACACGTGAAGTAATTAGCTATAAAAGCCTGATGACTTTCGGGTGGAGGAGAAGATAGAGAACAGAGTTGGAAGGCAACAGGGTCCACAGGCAGGGTGTAGGGAGGCCACTGGGCATGTCCAGGTTAGGCGTGTCCCAATTCAAATGTAAAACTTTTTGTTTATTGTGCTCGTATGCAGATTGAGTGATCACTCACAGGCTTTAGCATCAGAACTTAATGAAAGCATTAAGTTGGACATAAATATATCAATATATAATGCATTTATGTAATATATTTCTCATGTAATATACTATGTATATATATTGATCTATCTACTGGTTATAAACTTGTCTGGGAATTTCACATATGCGCACTTTTGAAACGGGGGAACAGAACACATTTGTTAAATTCAAGAGCTTCTTTAATTATGGTGTGAAGCTACACTTGAACTTTGGAAATGATAAAATTTGGTTACCCTTAGTGAAACACAATTTCCTGTTTGGGGGACTGGGAGGAAGAAAGCCTTTTTAAAAAGGCTTGTTGAAATCTCTTAAAAGTGTTCTTGGACATTAAGAAAACAGCAGTTGGCTTTGTTAAGTGCAAATGTGGTGGAAACACAAGGATTATATTTCACCTAAAGTACACATGAAGTTCAACAGTCACAGTAAAGTTAGAAAGAATCCAGGAAGGGAGATATTTGGTTTTGTTGAACTAAAATAGTTGAAAAATAAATGGTGACATTTGACAAAATCAAGATGTCACTATGTTTGTCAGCCTCCCTGGAATTGAATTCTCACCTGTATAAAATCAGACGCCTTGTTCTCTAGTTCATTCCATGGTACTGGATCATTATAATTTATGAAAACATGGAAGGTTTGAAGGCAATACAGACTGACCAGTAAAACTCTCCAGACACACAGGGAGCGACCTTGGAATTAATGGATTCTTTGGCGCTTTGTTGGGACTACAGTAAAGATGTTGTTAGAGGCACAAAGAACTGACACTCTCCAAATCAGGAAGCTATCCCTTCCCGATTTAGAAGATATCCAGAAAATAACATGTCGCAAGAAAATGCTACCAATCCCCCCAAAAATTAACTTGGCAAGGGGCGGCTGCCATCCAAAGTAAAAGTCAAAAGGATAAAGTAGATGACAAACCTTCCTAAGCACATTGAGAGGAACTAACTCGAGGGGTTCCCTTTTCTCCATGTGTCCTTACTGGTTTACATGCAGGTTGTCTTATGCTCAGGCTGCTATAACAAACTACCATATACCGGGAGGCTTATAAACAGCAGAAACTTATCTCTCACAGTTCTGGGTTCTGGAAGTTCAAGGTCAAGGCCTTGGCAGATCTGGTGTCTGTGAAGGCCTGTTTCCCAGTTGACAGGTATCACCTTCGTGCTGTGTCCTCACGTGGTGGAAGAGGTGAGGGAGCTCTCTGGGGCCTCTTTTATAAGGGCACTAAACTCCTAAAACCGTCACATTGGTGATTAAGTTTTTGATGTATGAATTTTGAAGAACACAAACATTCAGACCATAGAAAAGGTTTTGTACTATCTTGAAAAAAAAGAAGGCATCTACTTAACAGCTGATAATTATCTACTGTGACAAATATATTCTTAAAATGCACAATATTTACCTTTTACTCCATGATCACCTACTTTTGTTAAAAAAAATCATTTGGGGAAAGACATCCCAATTACTATTCTACTTGGGACAGGAATCAGAAGGCTGAGTAGAGTCAAAACGTATTTTCTATTGTGAAGCTATTGATTGATTTTAGAAACCTGAAGGTAGGCAGGAAGTAGAAAAAGGAGGTCAGATGATAAAAGCAAAACAACAACAAAACAAAATCCTATTTCTTTCTTTCAAAAACTAACCTCTCCAAAAAAGGGTGAATCAGCCAGTGGTGGGGGAGTTTGAGGAGTGGAGGTCAAGGATCACTTCCAAGGGCTCTGGAATCCAGTGTGGAAAAGCCAACTAACTCAATAGAACAGCCAGGCTCTAGGTATTTGGTGTCAAACTACACTCTCTCCATCAATGACAATAGTGCTCAAGTACTCCTTTATTCTAGAAACGTTGTTAAGAGTCACTCTGTTGTCCCACTGTGCTAGCACATCATGGATGGGTGGGTGAAGGTATCAAGGTAAATAATTTTTCCTGCTTTAATTTCTTGTTTTGACATAATTAGGCATAACCCAAAGGAGGAATTTTAACACTGAATGTTACTAACTCCATGTTCTTTGTGTGATTAATATTTTCCTCTTACTTCTGTCAGTGGGCTCTGAAAGGATCACTGATTGTAAACTCCTTTGGCTTAAGGAATTCTGGTCAACACTCCAGAACTAATGTGCGGATCTGAAAAACATGTGTGCGTTGGACGACTGTGTCCCTGAAAAAGGCAAACAAAGAGAAACAAGGCAGGAATGTCCGCAGCTTCTCTGTTGTCAGGTTCTGGGATATTTATGGAAAGCCCACTTTTCTGAGTAGGCTGTTTTCAATAACATTCCAGAAGCAAGAAACTCAAGGTTTGTTTTGCTGAAACTGGAAAGAAAAGTGTGGGAGGGAGGGGAAGGGGACCAAGTGGAGCAAACAGCTCGAGCAAAGGCTGATGACCTCCACTGGGTTCGGAAGGACTGCACGTTGTCAGGAACCCTGAACCAGCACTGCTGGGCCAAGGCCTCTGGTGCTTGCATGCTTTTCTCAGGCCTTCTGATCTGAATTGACCACACTGGCCTTGGGTTCTCCTCCAAGGCTGCCCATCTGCAAATGGGGTCCCCTGCACACAGTTTTTGAGGCTGTTTGTCTCACTCAATGTGTCCCCACCGTCCCCTGTTGCCTTGAGCGGTCTCTGCTTCACATACTCATCATCATCACCCCCCACCCCCCACCCCCCGGCTGCTGTAGGCATGGGAGCTTGCAACCCATGGGCCCTGTCTTGAAAGTCGTAGCAGTAGTGAATTCATTCTGAGCAGGTTCCAATGGGACGCACAAATAGGGACAGGAGGGTACTTGCCTCTGATATATCCCATTGGCACCTACCCTGCAGTCTTTCTTGAGTGCACAGCCCTGACTTTATTATAACTTACAGCAATTCCGGCTTGACCTAGCCACGCAGTTCCACCCACCGGCGACTCCTAACCCACTCCAGCCTCATGGTGGGCTTCCTGGAGGCTCTTTGGGAAAAAAGGGGTCCTTGTGGCACATGCCAGACCACCTCTCCTGCCCCGTCCACCACAGCTACACACACGCTGAGAGCCGACCTAGTAGCCATCTGTACATGCTGAGTTCTCTGCAAGGCTGACAGAGCCGTCCACGCCATCCAATTCCAGCCTGGGGCTGCTCTAACTCTTACAGAGATCTGCAGATCAGAGTGGAGACCACACTGCCTAAGAACTAGGTAGAAAAGCAGATTACAGAAGAGTGGTGAATCAGAGCTTTGGCCTGTGTCTGTGACTGGGGCTTGGCCATTTTATGAGTCAGTTTTCTGTCACTAATAACAGAATACCTGAAACTGGACAATGTATAAAGAAAAGAGGTTTATTTCTTAAAATCTTGAAGGCTGTGAATTCCACGGTCCGGGGGCCACATCTGGTGAGGGCCTTTTTGTTAGTGCAGATTCTCCGAGGAGTCCCCAGGTGGCGCAGAGGATCACACAGCAGGGGCTGAGCAAAAGCACGCTCCCTTCCTCTCCTTATAAATCCTCAGTCTACTCCCTGATAACCCATTGAACCATTAACCCATTAGTCCATCAGTGGATTAATCTGTTCATGAGGGCATAGTCCTCATGATCCAATCACCTCTAAAATGCCGCACTTTTCAAAGACCATCTGAGAGTACTTCAAAAAGTTCATGAAAAGATTTGTATTATCTTTTAACTTTATTTTTCTATGAATTTTTGAAGTACTCTCATATTGGGGATTAAGTTCCAACATGTGCTTTGGAGGGACAAACATTCAAGCCACAGCAGCCATCAGGCATGAGCTGACTCTGCAGCTTGAAAAGGGGGACAGGGCACTTTCCCCTCCAGTGCCTGGGTGTTGGCAGACACCCAGGCCTATGGCTATCACCCACCCCTTACGGGATGGGAGGGCGTTTTCTTAAATCTCATGTACTGGAAATTTAATTTTCTCCATAAGAAAAATTTTGGTGCCTGTTCTTAAGAAACATTTTTTTTCTGATTATAAAAGTGTTGCCTACTAATTTTAGAAATAAAAAATTACCAGTGCTGCCACCATCCAGCATCAGTCATTGTTAACAGTGTGGCTAATTTCTTTCCAATCTTTTTCTTTCCACACATGTCAGTACTAGATATATGAACTGAACTGGAATCTAGGAAAGCAGTCAAGTCGAATAACACAAAACAGTTCAAATAAAACAAAATGCTGTCAAGTGAAAAGTAAGGTATCTTGCTTCAACTTGAACCCCTCCTACACACGACGGTGGTGTTCCCCAGGAAGAGACACCTGCACCTGTTTCTAGGTGTTGTTCTAACACAATTTAAAGCATATGTTAATTCCTCTCGGACTTAGACTGTGCCTATTAACTTTCCACAGTGTAAGTGAAGAGTTTGGCTCGCTAACGCTTTCCCCGTCTTCTCTGTCCCTCTCCATTCTTCACTATTTATTTTAATTCCTCTGTTTTACTTGTGTAATTTTCAACAATGCGCTTAGGCCTGATTCCTTATTCCACTGCATCTAATCGTCTCCTCTTGCTTTCCTCCCGGTGAGGGAAGTGGAGGACAGCAGTGGCCCGACACTACCCTGCAGCTCCCTGCCTCTGCCGTCCCTGCTCAGCTGCTCCGCTGCTTTCCTGGGATACTGCTCGTGACACTCGCGTTCTCCTCCTCAGCTATATTGAATTGCTGTATCTGAAGGTTATATACTGAAAACCATGAAGTTTTATAATACTATGAGGGTGCAAAAATTATTAGTGAGATGAACCAAGTAGCAAGGTTGCATGTAGAAGAAGGTATTGACCTGTATCACTCAACCTGTTGCTCCTGAAGGAGAAAGACCTAAATTTTTTGGTCTGCTGTTGTGGTTCCCAAACTGTGGAATGCAGGGCCCTGGGGCACCACAGCAAACTCTCAGAGCCCCTGGGGTGCTTCATGTGCTAGGGGCAAGGTTGTGACACCGGACATCTGGCCCACACCACATGGATGACATCTCGAGGTAGTCTGTGTTCCGACACGAGATGGTATGCTGTTTGGTGTCAAAGGCAGTCACTGTAGTAAAATCAAATTAAAAGAAAGAAAACAAGAGTGATGCTGTATTAGTTTACGAGGGCTGCCATAACAAAGTACCACAGACTGGGGGGCTTAACCAACAGAATTTTATTTTCTCAGTTCTAAGAGCTGGAAGTCTAAGATCAAAGTGTCAGCAGATTAATTTCTCCTGAGGCCTCTCTCCTTGACTTTCAGATGGCTGTTGAAGGGGATCAGGATGTGTCACCCCAAAATACGTCACTTTGGTATAAGGACTATTTTGAGCTGAAGATAATTGAGAACCAACAAATACAGGAAGACCTCTATGCCCTTCATTTTCTTATCTGCCTATAAGCGGGGCACACATTTCCCTTTGACCCCCTCTCACCCCTGTACCAGGAACATGGGAACACGCAGGCCCAGTGTTGCCAGCTCTTCCCATTTTTCCAGAGAGTCTGGAAATGCAGAGTGCAGGTGATGGCAGACCTGCTTTCTGTACTCTGCAGATGAATTAGTACAGTTGGCTCTAAGTGTCCATGCGTTTCAATTCCTGGATTCAATCAACTGTGAATTGAAAATATATTTTTTAAAAAATCAATGAAAAGCAATACAATATTAAAAAATAGTACAGGTAAAAAAACAATAGAGTACAACAGTTATTCACATAGCATTTACATGATATTAGGTATTATGAGTAATCTAGAGAAGATTTAAAGTATATGGGACGAGGCGCATAGGTTATTTGCAAATACTGCGCCATTTTGTATCAGGGACATGAGTGTCCGTGGATTTTGCTGTCAGCGGGGTGTCCTGGAACCAATCCCCCGTGGATAATGAGGGACAGCTGTATTATGTTTTTAATTGCTATTCTCTTACAACCCCTCAATAGTACTGTGGGATAGGTTCACTTCCTCCGGGTTGCACTTGCAAGACTTCCCCAACTGAACTCTTTTTAAAAACATGTTTTCTGACATTTCTGTAATTCTTTTGAGAGCAGATGGGTCCCAGATAACCTACGCCAGACAACGCCCAGCACCCGCTCCGTGCTGACTGTTCTATTTTGGTTTGGAGTCCTCCTGCTCCCTCCCTGTTCTGCAAAGAAATTTTATCTAAGCCTTTGCTAAGAGGACAACCTTCCCGAAACAGAAGCAGAGAGACTGGTGAGCAACGGCTGGGGGCCTGGGGTGGGGGGTCTTTAAAAGCTGCAGGTGCAGCTCGTCATCACAAGGGGCAACTGGCCGTGCTCCAGCAGCCCTACTTGAAAAACAGCCGTGATGTAGTAACACCAACAGGAAATGGAATGGACCCTCTCCACGGTTTGGTCACTTGTCCCTGCAGGGCAGTGAATACACCAAGCCACACTGCCCCAAAGGGCCTGCAGGGGCCGCCCACCTTCCAAGGCCTCTCCTTCTGCTGAATATCAAAAGACCACCGAGAACGAGACTGCAGGAGAGTTTGGTGGAACACTCATCCTAACTCGTATGTGGAAACAGTGTGGCCTAATCCACGCGTGAGCAGCCAGGGTTTGCACACCTGGTGTACCTTGAAGATGTACTTAAAACCCTGCTGCTTTTCTCTACTTCAGAGAGCTTAGGCGGCAAGTGCAAGAAATCGGACCCATCTTTTCCAAAGTTGTGCATACTCTCCTTGTGATGTAATTGCAATAATAGAAGACTGAAAGCAGCTTAAATGTCTAATAGTGGGAGATGTCTAATAAATGATGATACACCCGTAAGACAGGTAACCTGTAGCCAGCCACATAAGAATATGTTCTCCCATCATATGAACTGAAAAAGTTGGATATAAAAATGCATAAGGAACACAGTCCCACTCTTGTCATATAAAAACACACATGTACGCAGAAAAAAGACTGAAAGGGTGTACCCTAATGTTACCAATATCATCTTTGAATGATAAGATTGTAGGTAACTTTTATCTTTTTCTTAAAAATTTTATTTAGTTTCCTTTCTTTAACAATAAATATTTATTATTTACATAACAAAATTTATTTTAAAGTTTGCATATGAATTTTTATCATACATATACGTTTTCATGAAAGTCAATCAACAGGAATATCAAGAATTTCAAGTACATCTCATCATTTGTTCTTTTTTTGTCTTTTGTGGATTTTTCTTTCTTTTTCTAATTTTATTCTCAATTGACAAATAATTGTATGTATTTATGGGGCACAGTGTGATGTTTTGGCATATGTACACTGATCATTTGTTCTTTACTGGAAGTAAAAAATGGACCCATTTTATACTGAATGGCCCCATTATATACTGAATCCTATTCCATAATAAATAGCACTTGAAGCAAGTTTTTATTATGAATAAAAAAGTGAAAACCTGTGCTATGTTCATGGAATGAAGGAACCGTGAAAGCTTACTGTGCTGACTGTAGCCCCTTCTCCTTTCAGAACTCCTTTCCTTGTTACCCAGCCTGCTCCACATCTGGGAGGCCAGCCTGGCCTGTACACACTCAACCAGTGGCCTCCACGACTTGGCTGCCAGTTGGGTCTGGCCAGTTGGGAGCCCTGCTGGGAGATGGGAGAGAGTGAAGTTGGGATGTTTTTACTTCCCTAGAGCCCTCCCTGCGAGGTTGCTATTCTTCGTTGTGTATTTCTTTATGGAGAGCCACGGCTCTGCCAGGTGGCCTCTTTGTGACTATTGCCTTTCTCTCTGGGTTGTGGTGATCATTTCTTTCTTTGCCCCTTCAGTTCCTGGAGTGGTACCGTTGCTGACCCTGAGGAGCTTTGTCATTGCTTGTTAAAGCCATCCTCTTATTAAACTCGCTTCTTTCAGAGTGCCCTCTCTTTCCTGCCTGGACCCTGGCTGGCACAGTTACTTTTGTGCTCAGCTTCCAACCTTTTCCTCTGGAGTCTGAATCAAGCAAACCAACTTGCATGCTCTGCAGACAGAAAAAGCAATGCCACCAAATGTAAAACTCGGTGCTGTAAAGGAGGAAAAAGCCACAGGAAGAGAGGCATCCGAAGAAAGAGACAGTCACCTTCTTTGGGTAAAGATTTGTATTCAACCTAAATTCATAGACAGGCCGAGCAAACAAAACAAGGAACAGAAGGAATAAGAACTATTTTGAGCATCATTTATTTGGCAACAAATTAGAGATGAAAAAGGATCAGCCACCAGACTTTCTTCCTTCCTAAATTCATGCTCCTGGGGCGGCCCGACATCAAGCCCAGAACATATTTTTCTCAGGCCCTCACAGTCCTCACCTCCTCATCTGGGGTTTTTACCCTAAAGACGACCTATTTGTCCTGACCTGTCTACATGAGGGGTGTGACCGTGAGGTCAGGTGGAACAGGTGTGGCTCAGAACGCAGGCTCAGAAGCTCTGCTGCAAATTCCATCTGCTCTTCAAGGTGCTGCCCAAAGTCTCCTGCTTCTGTGAAGTCCCAGCTCTTCTCTGAGCTCTGATACAACTCATACTGGTGTGATTTTTTAATGTGCATCTTCTTTCTTAATTAGTCATTAAACTCTGAGATCACCAACCTTACAGGAATGCACCTCTTAGCATTTCCGAGGGTGTTGGGTGCAAACAGGTATTCCGTAGACCCCAGCCAATTAACAGACAGGTGATTTGTCTGTGGCCCATGTGAAGTAGAAATAACACCCAAACATAATAACCAGCATACACTTTACCGTGTACCAGCCACTGTACTGTATTTGCAGAGACTACAAACATCTCTGAGTTAGGTGGTATCCCTATTCCTATTTTATAGATCATGGAACTGGGCTTAGAAAAGCTCGGTAACTTACTAATAGTCACACAATCATAAATGGTGGGGACTGAAACCCAGGTTTTTAACCTCTCAGCCATTCTGCCTTTTCTCTTTGCTGACCATGCCCACCCCTCCATAATAACGTGATGACAATTGTAGTGAACTGCTCCATCGCAGGGGGAGGGGGTGACTGTGCTTTAACAGGCCACTTTCATGAGATCAAGAGGACCTGAGCTCATCGATGTCTGCACCTGTGAGGGGAACACCAGCCGTCTTGCCCACACTAGGACTCCCTCACGTGAGTTCACAGCTACGCACACGTGCCCCGCACCCTCAGGATGGCCAGCGTGAGACCAGAGAGGCCGCTCACACCCTCTCCAGCAGCCTCTGCCTGAACTCTTCCTCAACTGGGGGCTGATCGTCCTTTTTCTGGCTTGGTCCTCTGCTTTAGCTTATGGTAGAAGCTCTATTGAACTCCCAATTTTAGCATCAGACAGAAAAGAGACTGTCTAAAAAATTCCGCTAATGGTGCATTTCGGCCAAGCAGCCTGAGGACGTCTCCTTGGTCCAGGCGTTTCTTTTAGCATCCACTTTGGGCACTCCTGAGGCAGCTCCCACTCTGTGCCCGCTCAGGTTCGGCCATCCACCGTTCACACTTGGATCAATGAAATGAGATGAAAATAGCTCTTAGGGTGTAGGTAGGATTTGGGCCACAAAACCGTATACGATACCTGGTCACTAAACACTTTTCCCGAAGCCCTGAGATGGAAAGTCTGACTTCAAGTTTTTTGAGGTGGTCCTGAGATTTTAATTTTTGTAAGAACATGCATAGGTCGATTAATTCTCGATATTCTCTGTCATTGAAGAGTGTGAGCTCAAAAGTCATGACCTGAGGCAGAGTGAGAGAAAAACCGTGAGCCTGAACACAGGAGGCCCCAGTTAAATCTGGTTAAATTTGGGTGTGAGAGAGTCTGAGGAAAAGGACTTTGGGTTGCGGTGTGTCGTTTAAAAACATACCTTTTCTGAGAACTTGTGGGCAATTTAAATTCTGGCCATCACCAATCACATTCCTCAGGCTCAGAAAACATGGAAACACATGCAAAAATGTTCCTTAGGTTTTTTCCTCAGAACAAGAAGGAATTATTTGAGATGGAAAGTAAGCAGAGCTATCAGAACATCGGCCTGGGTTCACTTCACTATTTTTAACTAACCAGAAGAAAAATATATGGCCCTGTTTTCTTTACTTGATTGACATAAAGAACACTTTTAGAGAAATACACATTCCCCACTAGATACCTTTGTGACCGCGTCTCTCTAGCTGCACCCGTGAGCCTCCTGTGAGGTCTGCACAACACCTCCAAGAGACCCCAGGAAGTAGGAACCCCCCAGTCCATTTCCCACGTGTGTCTTTTTTCTCATGGTGGTAAAATATATATAATGTAGAATTTACCGTTTTGACCATTTCTAAGTGGACAGTTCCATGGCATTAAGCACATTCACTCTGCTGTGTAACCATCACCACGACCCATCTCCAGAACTTTCTCATCTTCTCAAACTGAAGTTCTGTGTCCAGTAAACACTAGCTCTGCATTTGCTACCCCTCCCCCAGCCCCTGGCACCCACCATCCTACTTTCCGTCTCTGTGAATTTAACCACTCGAGGTACCTCACGTCAGTGGACTCACACAGTATTTATCCTTTTGTGGACAAATGGCTTATCTCCCTCAGCACAATGCCCTCAAGGTTCATCCATGTTGTAGCATGTGCCAGCATCTCCTTCATTTTTAAGGCTGATAATATTCCATGGTAGGAATTTACCACATTTTTCTTATGTGTTCATCCTTCGAGGGACACGTCGTTTCTACCCTTTAGCTATTGTGAATAGCGCTGCTATGAACATGGGTGTACAGATGTCTGTTTGAATCCGTGCTTTCAGTTCTTTCAGGTATATACCTAGGAATGGAGCTGCTTGATCAAATGGTAACTCTGTGTTTAACTTTTCTAGGATGTATAAAAATAGAAGGGTTAGAGAGGTTTGGGGAGGGGGAGAGAATATATTGACCATGATAGAGTAGATAGTATTGGACTAACACTTTTGCTGAAAACAATACACAGTAAAGTGTTTGAAGACATTGGAATGTAACGAACACATGCAGGACTAGATACAAGACAATCTCTGAGAGGAGGGAGCAAACTGGGGTGAGTTCCACAGTTGCCTGCTCTTTCCTGGATGGCATTTGCCAACCCTCTGCCTGGGTGAAGAGGGCATTCAGCCAGAGTCCCACTGGGCTGAAGAAACAGAGGTTGAAGTTCATGGCTACAAAGGTGGATGCCTGAGAGGCAAAATCACAGGAAGGAAGGAACTGCAGAGAAATGAAGCAAAAATTCTACATATGCTTTTCCTTGAAACATTTACCTACTCTTAAGGTGGGCATGTATTGGTCAAACCTAAGAAATCAGCAGAAAATTGCAGCTTGGAGGTAAAAGAGATGACCAAGGATTCCAGCAGCCACAGGGTCCTTGGGAGAGAAAGACTGGAGTTTAAGGCCCATGAAGGCGGAGAGGCATTGGTGATGCAGAATCTTGGTTGAGCCCCCAGAAGGGCCCTGTTTTAGGAATAAGGGATACATACAGAGGAAAGGGAAAAGCTGAAACAGGCCAGTGTTGGCTGCATAGCATTAATCATGACGGGGTCACAATGATTACTAGACATGCTCTCTGTCTGCAGCTGAGAAATTAATCCAGCTCTCAGGAAGACAACATCTTCCACATCCTCTATGATTTTTCATATGCAATTTCCAGAATTCAAAATAAATCATAAATATACTAAAATCAAGACCAAATGACTGAAAACTAAGAGAAAAAAGTGGACATAAGTCTCAAAAATAATTTAGATATTATCATACAGAGATTTTAATGTAACTAAGATTAATATGCTATACTTAAATGAATGATTTTAACAAAATTAGACTCAGCATAAGAAAAGATGGGTGAACTAAAGACAGGAGAAGAAAACAGTCTGGATTGAAGCACAGAGAGGAAAAAAGATGGAAAACACAAAAAGGGACATAAAAGACAGGGCATGATGAAAAGGACTAACGTATGGATGACTGGATTCCCAGGAGGAAAAAAGGAAAGAGAAAGAATGGAACAATATTTTTTAAAAATAATGCTTTAAAAAATAGTCTACAAGATTAATAAAAGGCAGCAGAGCACAGATTCGAGTATCTTGGGGAATGCCAGCAGATAATGATAATACTGATCACACCTGGTCACATCATAGTTCAGTGGGTGACAGGAAAAGATAAAGAAAAACTTTAAGAGCAGAGAAAATAAAAACATGTATTATCTTCAAAGTAGTAACAGTAAGACTGATGACTGACTTTAATAAAAGTCTGACCAAATGACATTTTTACAGTGTTGAAAGAAAAAAAAATGCCAACAAGACATTTCTAAATAAACATAACACCCTCACTAAAAAAAGTACTGAAGAGATTATTTTTTTCAGGCAGAAAAATAAATGATTTCAGAAGGAAGTAAGAAATACAAAAGGAGTGAAGATCACCTGTAAGGGTAAATTCGAAGGCACATAAAATTAATAATAATGATAATTTATAAGGTTTAAAATATGGGTAAGGTGTATGACAGCAATAGCACACACACACACACACACACACGCACCACACACACGCACGCACCACACAGACATACACACACACGTGCCCCCCCCACACACCACACACACACACATACACGCACCACACACACACACGCATGCACCACACACACATACACACCCACATGCACCACACACACACACACACGCACCCTCCACACACACACACGCACCACACACACACACACACGCACCACACACACACACACGTGCACCCCCCCACACACACGCACCCCCCCACACACGCACCACACACACCACACACACACACACGCACCACACACACACACACACACGCACCACACACACACACGTGCGCGCACCACACACACACGCACCACACACACACAAAACAAAAACGTGGTAATGGGGCATTCTAAAGGAATGTGTGTTCATTTCTGTCTTCCTGGGATCCACTGCACTCTTCAGGCCCTCTGAGTCTTCTAAACACCCAGGCCAAATAATCCTGAAGTTAATTTTCTAACCACAGTTATCCAGATCCTGTTTTGTTTGCCCTTTCCTTTCCAAGTCTTCAGTTGGAGTCCCTTAGGTTTTGGGGGGGTGGAGCAGAAAAGCCTTCCAGGGTCAGGAATTTCCCTCGGTTGTGGTCTGAAGACCGTCCTGTGTGGTAAGAGGCCCATAGTCACCACAACTTCACGGCCACTGCCAGGGCCCCTTCTCCCCCCGCCCCATCCCAAGGATCGGCAGGGCAGGAGGAGGACTGCAGTGAGAAATGCAGACATCCTGTCCCCTGATGGTCACTCAGTGACACTGGCCGTTGGTTCTTCTCCAGTGTTTGTCATGGATCCCACCCCTCGCATGCCCTCCATGTTAACCGTGCATCAGAAGTTGTCATTATCTGTGAGACCTTGCTGGGCGGCACGTGCCATAAGGACAGTGAATGGCACACTTGCACGCCTTTTGAGCTTTGACAGAAGTGCATCCAGTTCTCAAGTCTAAAGTGATCCCGGCCCTCTCACTTTGTGATCAGTAGTGCACGGAACAGAAGAGGCTGTTAATGACAGCAGGGACATTTTGGTGTGTGGCCTGTGCCAGGGAGAGAACCTAGTGTCTTCTTAGCTAAGCTGACCAACTTCCTCCGGGCTGCCTACATCTACAGGCCGTGTTGGAATGACCCCTCCAGTCACCCTCTGAGAGAGGGTTTGGAGGGAAAGCAAGACTTTTTTTTTCTTCAGAATGTTTACAGGGCACAGTGAGCCTGCTCCCTGGGGCTGATTCTTTCCATGACCCTTTCACCAGCCCTTCTTCAAGTCCACGCACTTGGAGGGAGGCCATACTTCTGCTTTTCCAATTCTAAAAGCTGCTGCAGATCCCCTTTCCATGAAGTCATTTGGCAGAATTTGCATGTTGTTAACAGCCATTGAAGTGAAGTCTCTTAAAATAGGCTTTTGGGACTCTGGGCACTGATGTCCTCAGAGCCCAGCGACACAAGTATCTAGGAGAGTTCACATAAAAATAGACAGGTGTGAGCATCTGCACCCGTCCCCTGATGCGTGCTCACCACTTCCTCTCAGCTGTCAGCGCCTGTCCTCTGACGGCGACCTCCTCCCGATTATCCACCTTCTCCCTATGACCCACCTCCTCCTTCTTAACTCCTACTTTCTCTCCTCCTCGTGGCAGAACCACTGGATGGTTCCTGGCCAACAAATGATGAAATCCGGCATCTGGTTTCCCAGGGCCTAGCATTTGGGAGACTGTGGCACCTCAAGTTAGACAGTTATTCTTTAGAAACATGATCCGGGTGGGTATGTAGGCTGGGTCTGTGTGTATAAGCAGCCTCAAGGTTAGGATAGTAAATAGAGCTTTGAACAGCCTAGCAAGCAGGGAGACATTAAACTTGGTCAAGTTTTGAGGCAGCTGGTTGATGCTACTGTGCTCTTTTTCTGGGACTCTAACAGTGATCTCTCCCTCCTCACTTCTGAGCAAGTGTAAAGGAAACCCTCGCCTGGCCGGCATTCCTGCCCCATCAGGGCCGCCATGTCCTGCTGTGCGTACGGTGCACTGCTCAAGATCCGAGGGCACCATTCCCACAGATGATGAGATGAATGATGTCCCCAGCATGGTGCAGTATGGCAGCCCTCCCACCCATGACTTCCTACTCCCTTTCCCCAGTTCTTCCTGTTCCTTAGATCCTGATGGGCTGATTTGGCAGGTAGGAATGCTGAGGACTTCAAGATATGGGGAGTTTGAACTAAAAGGAGCTTTCCTGTTCCTTCCTTCTGCCCTATTTCAAGTTGTGTTTGTTACCCATGCCATCTCCCTGCTTTCCCTTTAAAGATTTATTTTTAAATCTTTTTCAAAAAATCTTGGACTTAAGAGGTGATTGATCTTGAAGTTCGAGAACTCACTAAGGGCTGCTGGCAAAAGCAAGTACTCTCCTGTAGCCACACTTTCTTTCCCAGTGTCGTCCTCTCTGTCCATCTGCTTAAGAAAGAGAGGGACCTGGAGGCTGTCAGCCATCAAGAGAGGCTGTCTGAGACCCTAACAATGACAGAGCTGAGGCCAGCGTTAACTGAAAGCTCCTTAAGTTGGAGGGGATCTGAGAGGTCGTCTCCAACAGGACTTCACCAGTGAAAGGAATGCAGTTCCTCATGATTACTCTAGAGACTAAACACTCACCGTCTCACCAGAGTACAGGCCATTACTCTCTTTGTCTTGTCATTTGATGTTCTCTGAGACAAAGTTATATCGAGCTAAAATCTACCTGATCCCTGACTTCAAGGGCCTACCATGTGCCAGGCGTGGTGCCGGCAGCTGGGGACGTGGAGGTGAGTAAGACACACACGCTGACTCCTGGGAGGTCACAGTCGGTGATGATTACATGAAGGGATGACCACAGAGCATGGACAGGCAGAGCACCAGGGGCACGCAAACAAAGCCCCTGCCTCGGCCAAGGGCTCTGAGGCTGACTGAGCTGGGTTTCGAGCCTTTTGTTTTCTGGAAACGCTCATTATAAGCTATTCTTTGTCCACACAACATCTCTGTAATTTTCTAATGTCATGATTGTATCACACATTCATCTCCTGTCTCCAATTTCATCATCCTCATGGCCTTCAAGCAGGAATTTTTCCATCATGGGAATTTTCCTAAACTAAGCGCAGTATTCCCGATGTGATCCATTTTGTGCTGCATGCAGGAGACCATTATTTCCTAAGACCTTGATGTTCTGTTGACATGGCCAATGAACACATCTTATATTTTAGAAGTCATCATTTGATGGTCAAAACCCTACACCCTTCTGCCCAAATCCTTTCTGGATGAACAACTGCCAACTCGGGAACTCTCCCTCCTTACTTTTTACTTCAAAGCAGCACAGAATGACCCGGTCATCTGCCCTCTGCTTGGCACCTTGTGCTGCTTACAGTGGCTTATGGTCCACGTCACCAGTGTGGGTACTTCCTGGGGAGAGACCTAAGTGCTGCAAGGGCTTAGAACTTGAACCTCACTGTACTCATTTCTTTGACAGTGGTCTGGGGACCTGGGGGTCTGAGTCACATGCATAATGCCTCCCTGGAGGTGATATGTCCAGTGCATATCACAGCCCCTGATCTAACTCTGTAATGCTGTTGGAAAGAGAAATAAGTTTGTCTTTAAAAAAAAAAAAAAAAAAACTTTAGGCCCTTTCACACTTAAAACTTAGATTCATTGTAATTTGCTAGTTATGTTCTTTATTCATAAAATTATATCAATTGTTTATTTTTCACAAAGTAAAACACATGCTAGAAATGACATGGTTTGTAACAAAAAGGACAGCTCCATGCCGTGCTCCTCCTTAACCCCACCTCCCAGAGACAGACGCTCATACTACCTCTTTTCTAGTTCTCCTCGTACTTAGCCCCATTTTATCCAATAACTTTATACTGCTACTTCTTGCTTTTTTAATTTTTCAAATGTTTCTTGACTTTAAAATTTTGTTTAGGTCCTACCTACTGTCTTGCTCCTGTGACAGAGAAGCATCAATTAATTTAAACCTCACAACTCCCTCACACCCCTTTATTTTGCCTTCCTGTCCCTTCAGTATCCTGTTATCAAAAATGTCTGTTAAATCAATATATGGTGAGTATAATTATGACTCTGTAAATATTATACGCACTGAGGCTTATTATTATTTTTTGCTGTGATTGTATTTTTTTTTCTTTTCATAATTTAACAATTGCCTCATTTCCACCCTATTTGCTTGTTTTTCTATTACCTGTCATTGATTCATTCCCAAATTCTCCACTGGGAATGTACATCTCGTGAAAAACTGGTACTTTATCAGTTTAATCCCCTCTCCTGTGTTTACATCCCTCCTGCAGCCCTCTGTCATCCTGTTCCAAACTGCACTGATCACATTCTAGCCGCAGAGAGATTTCCCTTCGCCTTCCTCATCGGAATTCCTTTTCCTCTCTCCTGGCTTGGATCTCTTGATTCCTGGATCCCACACCCTCCTCTTTTTTGTAGTATTTACTCATTTTGGTGGGAGACATTCTCACATAGCTTCTTGCGAAAGAGTGCATGAGAGCTTGAATGCCTGAGGGCATATGTGGCTGTCATTGGGCTGGGTATAAAATTCTAAGATGGAAATCATTTTCCCTCAGGATTTTGAAGTCTTTTAAGTTTCAGTTTTTTGTTGAGAAATTCAATGCCATTCTTATTTGCACCCGTTGAATGTCATCTGGCTGGTTTTGAGTTTTTCTTTCTGGAGGAATTTAGGAGTTCTCTTTGTCCCAGGGGACAAAGAAAGTTTACCATGATGAGTCTTGGTTTGAATTATTTGGGGTTGTTTTAGTATTGAATGTGTCTCCTTTAGTTCTGGGAATTTTTCTTGTGTTATCTCTTTGATTATTTTCCCACCCCCATTTGCTCTCTGTTCTTTCTGGAACGTCTATCATTTTGAATGGATCCAATAATTTTTTCATTTTTTTCTTTCTAGTTTTCTTCTTTTTGTATTTTTATTGTTTTTTAGGATATTTCTTCCATTTTTAACTTCCAACCATTTTAACTAAATTTTCATTTCTGCTATCATAATTTTATTTTATAGCTTTATTTTGGTCTTCTAATGCTTTGTATTGAACCCTTTGCTTGTTTTATGAATATAATAACTTCCCTTACCTCTCAGCATATTAACTTTAGTTATTGTTTCTAAATGTCCTTCTACTTCTCTGTTTTCTGTGAGCTTGTTTTCCTGTCTGGTTTACTTGCTGCCTTTCATGTTATAGATTTTTCTTAAATCTTTTATCTTTGGCTGCACATTCTTAAGCTTCAAACTTCAGAAGCCTTAGCTAAATCCCCTTTATTCCTCACAGCACACGCAGCTATTACTCATTTTATATAAGCCAGAATGACCTTTGAAAAGAAAATCAAGTTCAATTTTTAATTCATTTTAATTCAATTTAAATTGAGTATTAAATGTCTGGTACTGCTTTTGAAAAGTATTTTAAGAGTCAAAACTTCCATTTTCTAAAGCCTGAAGTACATGTTTCTAAGCCAGACTCTAAAATGTTCTTAAAAATAAATGTTCCTGGTTGTGCTTTATATAAGATTTTAGTCCCTATGGCCAGAGATCATCTTGCAGGAAAGCATGATGCTGTGGTTGCGGAGAAGAAGCATAGAGTGGAAAATGGGAGGACAGAGAATGAAGCTGGGTCAGGGAGGAGGCTTAGAAATTAGCTCTAGAAACAAGGAGAGGGAAGTGGCTCCGCAGGTCGGAGGCCTGTCCCCATGCAGGACTGAGGGCAGGAGCAGGCACCATGACACACTCAGTGCATGCCCAGTGCCCATGGTGTGCTCTTTACACAGATTATCATCTCATTTAACCTTTACAATGTTGCATAAAGTTTTCTTGTTCTGCAGGTGAGGAAAATGAGGCAAAGCAAAATGCTTAATTCTACATAAAAGTAGCAAACTGCAGAATTGGAATTCAAGCCTAGTTTCGCCTGACTCCAAAACCCATGTCCTTGAACTACTTGGCCTCCAGGCTGGATTCTAATGCCTCTTCCAAGGGTGACACCATGAACTTCTGTACTGGTGACTTCAGAAATAAGAGATAGAAACAGAGCTACAGTTTTTAGTGTGATTCCTTATTCAGAAATGTGTGTTTTCATACTTTTTTACTTTTGGACTTCTGGCCCCAATTAGGCAATATCAGCTCTTCATAGAGTTTACTGAAACACCATTCCTATTTTAAGACGTATCTTTAATTATAATTATGCTGAACTCTCTCCTAAGACAAGCAACAGCTGCTTATTGCCCGTTATCTAGGGTGCTGCTTGCACAAATCCACACTCTCTGGATCCTGGGAGTTCTCAGCCAGTCACTTTGCTGACGGTTCGGTTAGTCAGAGGTGACGAGCTATGCATGAAGCCCCTTCAGACTGTGGTCCCAGGAGCGCATCACACACCAGGGCACCTGAGGCAAGATCAGAAATTTTCAAGGATTTCACACTCTGCTCCAGGAAGTAAAGTATGGAAATAAAAACCCATTTTAAGCACATTTGTGGCTGCACTTTTGGCAGTATCAGAAGAAGGAGGACAAACTTGCAGCTTTTGGTTGCTTCATACTTGTGAATTACCAGTTTATGTTATTTTATCTGGTTTATTTCACACACTCAGGCTCTGTAGTTAATTGCACACTGAACTGAGATCAGAACTTCTAAATCATAAATGGTGGGTAATCTGCCAGAAAAGGGAGAGAGCAAATTCCTCCTGCCCCTTTGTCCAGTAAATGTGAGATCCCATTTCTTGTACAAGAAAAGTTAAATACATGACTGAATACTTACTTTGAAGTTTTGAAACCCCAGTACAGAATTATCTTTGTTGTCCTCCTGTGTTCTGCCAGTATCTCACAACAGAAATCAGGCAAGTTCCCTCTTGTTCCCTCTAGGGGTAGAAAGATCTTGAAAGCATCAGGGATTTGCATGGCTGGACTCCCTGGCAGGGCAGAGATGGAATCGTTGCCTCTCCAGGACCCATCAGACTGTCTTCCTAATCTGAGCAACCAAGCCCACACTTGCAAGGAAGGGTTTGCAGTTAGAATCTATGGTCTTCTCATTCTGCAGCTTGTGCAGCAAACAACTGTCGCCCCATCCTGGAGGGGTAAAAGAATGTGTCCTAGTCTTTAGGGCAGGGCAGACCCTGAGGGGAGGCAGTGGCCCAAGCCGTTATTATAAATAGTCAGCTCCCCTCTCCAAATAGAGGCATGCGTGACTATCTCAAGTTGCATGTTAACAGAGTTCTACGGAAAGCAAAGTTTCCAGTCGCCTTTTTGATAAACACATTCTTGGACAGGGCAGCCTGCTACCTAATGAGGGACCCTGGGAAGATATTTTGCGCAAGTCTGAGGCCATCTGTCTGTACTCTGTGCTCACAGTTTGAAGTACTCTCTAGTTTAATTCTCAGGAGTGGTGAGTTGGGATCCAGCTGGCAGTTCTGATCAATCTGTCAGCCCTCTAATTTTGAGTCAGGTGGGGAGCCACATCCAGGCTGTGGAACTTTCCATGGCTTTTCCTCAGGCATGACAATACCCGCTACCATCACAGCTACAGGGAGGTGAAAATGGGTCAGGGAATCTCTTTCAAAGCCCCCAGCCCCAGATTTATGACACACACAATCACACACACGCACGCACAGACACACACACACACAGACACACACACACAGACACACACTCTCCTCATTCCCCACCCCAAGCTCTCTCCCTGAGGAATACTGTTTCTAAGATTTTATCTCAAACAAACATCAGAAAAAATTTTGAATCTCCATCACCTAATTATGGTTCACGTCTGCCCGCTGCCTCCACAGCGAGTGATACACACCCTCATATCTAAATAGGACATTTTCGTGCTCTGTTATGATCTCAGAGATCCCAATGCAAATAATCCTATTCCTTCATTTAGAGATTTAAATCTATAAGAAAGGAGAAAACCAGACATGTTGGTAATAACTTAAAGCAAAATCAATAATGAGATTGTCAAATACACGAAATAATTCAATATCATCTCTCATATTATGAATATGTTTTTGTAGAAAGTAGTTTTTGCATAGAAAAATAGGCTTTTTTAACAACAGAAAGGTGAAATAATTATCACGTGAAGAACACATAGAGAATAACTGATGTAAGGAGATCGTTGAGGATCCCCAAAGGGACCTTCAAAGGCAGTGTCCTCATCATTGCCCCAGCCAGGAAGATAGCAGTGGGTGGACGCCCTCACCGGCCTCAGCCTGCCAACAGGACAGCACTGACAACAGCTACTGGCTCTCGTCCTGGGCAGACACATTGCTTGTCAATTCCATGCTCTTGAGCGTTCTGAAGTGGAAACAGAAGGGAAGACTTGGTATCTGGGAACACAGTGCAAGTCTTTTCTGAATTGTCTAAAGAAGACAGTTTTGGGGTAGGAAGAAGCCTGGACTTGTGCGGTGTCCAGCTTTGCCACACACTAGCTGGGTGGCCTGGAGTGTGTCCACGCACCTCTCAGGTTCTTCATCTGAAGTTTGGGTGATAATACCGTTGTCTCAAGGCTGTCATGATATTGAGATGAAGTAATCTGAGAAGTGTTTTGTCTAGTGCCAAACACATAGATCCTGAAAGACTTGTTGAATCAAAATTCAGTGAAAATAACACTTATCTCTACTCCTTGAAGTAGCCGAAACACTGGAAATTTCTGAATCCGAAATCCTTGGAAATGAGAGATGTTTTACTAGTATAAGAGATCCAGTGATCAAAGATGTCATCTCCATACTCCTACAGTTACAGGGAGTTAGGGAACACTGAAGAATCTGAAATCACAGACCTAAAAAAAAAAAAAAGAAAGAAAGAAAAAGACAAAAATGGGAACTATACAAGAGAAAGCCAAATGGAAGTAAAATCAAAATACTATCTTTTCATAGAAACTGCAGAAGACAAAAATTACACCACCTCCTAGGTTCCCATGCTCACCAGATAATAAACACCCAGGACATATGATTCTGACCTGGGATGTACCAAAAAATGTAATCTCTTTAATTTTACCTTCATTACATCTGGCTTTCTTCTGCACTCCCACCCACAGTTAGTGAGACCTGGTTATTTCCATATCAAAGTGAGTTTAAAGTTTAGTCTGATCCAGTATCCTAATCAGTCTACTTAAGAAGTGCTCAGCCTCTCATTGTAAAGCTTACATGCTCTCAGATAGCTTCCCCCTTCCTCTTCTGTTTCTCTATAGGGATGGGAGGTGGCTTATGCAGCAACCACGTGGTATTGGGGGAAGCAGGGTGTTGGGATCCCAGGGTGCTCTTTCTCTGTCCTTTGGTTGCTGGGAACATGTCTTGTCCACCTGATTGCTGCATGCCTTGTAGATTTTCACAGTTGTTTTATGTGCAGTGATGTAACTTGTGATCTGTTCTTTAGGTAGGGCCTGGTGATGTTTCTGAATGACTCAGTTTTACCTTGGCTCCTGCTGGGGACCATGGGAATTGAGGAACCAAACAGAACTGAATTCCTAAGGTTTTTCTCTTTGCCTCATAGGTCCCCAAATAGGTGCTAGAGAAGCTGAAAATCTAGAAACACTGATATGTGGGGACAAAAAAGCTCCAAGAATAGCCTGTTCTCTCTAGCCAATGAACCAAGAAAGGGGCAGCCTAGCAAAGTAAAAGGATGGGAAAGATGTTCAGTGCAAATATCAATTTAAAAGAAGCAGGAGTGGCTACATTAAAATTAAATAATGCATATTTCAGAGCAAAGAATATTGAGAGGGACAGGAATGTGTAAGAATCAGTCCATCAAGAAGACATAGCAATCCTAAATGTGTACGCAACAAACAACAGAGCTGCAAAATACATGAAGCAAAAATAGACAAATTCACAATTTTACTTGGAGACTTAAACACCCTTCTCTCAACAATTGAAAGAACAACTAGACAGAAAGCCAGCAAGGATATGGAAGAATGAAACAGCACCATCAAACAACAGGATCTATTCAACACTTATAGAGCACTTCATCCAACAACAACAGTATATATACATTTTAAAGCACACACAGAAGATATACCACCCAAGACAGATTATATCTTGGGCCATAGAACAAACCTTAATACATTTACAATAACTTAAATCACACAGAGTATGTACTTTGACCACAATGGAGTCAAACAAGAAACCAACTGTAGAAAGATAATAGAAAAATCTTCAAAAACTTGGAAACTAAACATCACACTCCTAGAAAATTTATGGGTCAAAGAGTAAGTCTTGGGGGAAATAAAAAATACATTGAACTCAATCGAAATGAAAATACAACATATCAAAATTTGTGGGACACAGCTAAATCAATGCTGAGAGAGAAATTTAGAGCACTAAATGCATATATTAGAAAAGAGAAAAAGTCTCAAATCAGTCATCTAAGGTCCCATCTCAACAAAGTAGAAAAAGAAAAAGCCAAATAAACCCAAAGCAAGCAGAATAAAGGAAACAATAAAGATAAGGGCAGAAATCAATGAAGCTGAAAAAGAAACAATAGAGAAAATTAATGAAACAAATAGCTGGTTCTTTGAAAAGATCAATAAAACAGGCAAACCTCTAGCAATACTGACAAAGAGAAAAAGAGAGAAGACACATCTAACCAATATCAGAAATATCATGACAGACCCTGCAGACATCAAAAGGATAATAAGAGAATACTATGAACAACTGTACACACAAATTTAACAACTCAGAAGAAGTGGACCAATTCCTAAGAGCACACAAACTACCCCAATTCACCTGATATAAAATAGGTAATTTGAGTAGTTCTACAATTGTTAAGGAAATAGATTTTGAAATTTAACCCCCTACCCCAAATCTCCAGACCCATATGGCTTAACTGGAGAATTCTACTAAATGTTAAAAAAAGATTTAACACAAATTCCACACAATGTCCTCCAGATAATAAAAGAGGTGGAAACACTTCTCAATTTATTTTATAAAGCTAGTCCCAACCTAGTCCAACCCCAGAGGATGTCAGCTGTAGACACTGACCATCCCATTGTTGTCATCTGGTGACAGCATTGTCACACATGCAACATAGCACATTTGGTTGAAGTGAATGAAGAAAATCGGGGGTCACACAGATATTTAGTTGAAAAAGGGAGGGGTATTTTATTAGACTTTAGACAATTGTGGATAATGTGCTTTGATTCTAAACTAAAACTTGACAAGTGCCAACTTCTTAAGGTGAGTTCTGATGTAGAAGTGGAAACCATATTAATGAACTTTTGTACTCTTACATCAAAATTTATTGGTCTGTCTGGCACTTTGAATAGATCTTTCATCCTTATGTGATTTTATGACTTCATGCATTGGTTGTTTGGAAAAATATTGGCTCACTGAGTTATGAGGATATATAAAATATCCAAAACAGTGCAATCACACCATATAAAAAAATCACATTGACTAATAATAGCTCCACCCATAACAACAGAGAAGTTTTTATCCATTTGAAGCTGTGAAGATCACGATGGTGGACACAAGTTTTCCAAAATTCTGATATTTGCTTGAAATTTAAAATTTTATTATTGGCAACAAATGCCATTAGTAGTATTCCTTGAAAAGTCAGGTTCATTCTATTCATTTTCAAGAAAATGTCCACCAAACACCCATTCTGAATAACCATAGTTTGTCACATATCCTTTCGTAAACATGGTGTTCCTGAAAAAGTGGCTAGTTCAGCTGGCACCTCAAGTAATCACACAAGTGCTTTTCCTTGAGACAACCACACTGCTTTAATAGGCAGCAGGAGTGATTTTTACATACTTCCCATTCTATCACACAGAGTTTTAATGAGAAGTGTTCTGGAGAGTTCAGATTTAATAAAATCAATCATTTTTACTGATTCAGGAGGACATCTTAAAGTGAAACTGTTCATTTTTCCTGTGAGTGCAAACAGAATGTGTGACTAGAAGTGAAGAATAGAATGACCTCTAGTGTGGCTGGGTGACACTGCACTGATTTACATTAAGATGCCAGCAATTTTATCCATTATTGTTTTTGCAATAATGTTTTAGTATTATTATAAAGAATAGTTTTGATCTTCAGGACTCCTTGAAAGAATCTTGGGGACCCTCCCCCCGAGGCCTGCAGACCCCACTTTGAGAACCGCTCTTGGATATTAGAATACTTCCGTCTTCGTCTGGGATGTTCTTTCACACTTGAATTGACTGGAAAATATACAGTGAATGTCCGTGCACGCAGTTGAACGCGGGGGAGATCCCGTGGATAAATGTCTTCACCTGCATAGCTCTTACCGTCTAGTGGGGAAGCCAAGGAAACAGACCAAGAAAGAATGAGCAAATTGGAGGCATGGACTGTGAAGACCATAGAGGTTCCTGACTTCTCCTTTGAAATTCCTTTTTTTGCTTATAATCAGCATCACGCAATGTACTAATTTACTTTATTGCCTTGTATTTTTTGCTGATGTTACATGTGTCAACATTGTCCTTAATGGGATCCTTTCTGATCTTGGCTTCTATGTTTTGGCCTGTTCAGAATCACTGAAATTGCAGGGCCACAGTTGAAATCCCTCAGTACTTATTCACCTCAACAACAGTCAAAAGCTCAAGTCCAGACAGTTTCAAGCCCTGTCCAGGGTCTGTGGGAAAATATACCATGTCCCACGAGCATTGGGAACCTGAAATAGGATACCAGAACTCTCAGACATCAGTTTTATTTTTGTTGACATAAAATAACAAAGTGATCTTTCCAAGACTCTGATTTCTTTCTATATGAGACTAGGGATTATACCAATCTGCATGGTTTTACCACGTTATAAATTGGTACCGTATAAGCTAATGAGTAAAAACATGGGCTTATCATCAAACAGGCCTGAGATCTGATTTCAGCTTCATTTCGCAGCAGCTGGGAGCACTTGGACAAATGAGCCTCAATTTTATTATTGGTAAATGGGGATAGTTACATTTAACCCCTAGGTTTGTTAGATGATTAGATGGTATAACTCACGTAAGGTACTACCCCCATCCTTACGATAGAGATTTTTCTGGCCTGGGCAGGAATTATTTTTAATTAATTATTTTGATGGCCATAGCCCTTCATTCACTCTCTTCGAAGGGTCCTGGGCTTCCACGTGGACTTCAGTAATCAATAGGCTCCGTAATAACTGCTTGATGAATATCTGCCGCGCACCCATCCCTCTGCTGGGCATTTTGGGGAGTCAAACAAACTGAACACAGACCCTTGACCTTGAGAAGTAAATAAGCTAGCATGCGAAACAGAATTTATAGAGGCCATGAAACCAATTACAGAGTCTTAAAAGCTGGACAAGAACTTTGGGGGTTATCTGTTACATCTTCTAGCCAATGAAGAAAGTAATTTACTATGGAAGATAAGCAAAAAAAAGGCCAGCAGCAAGCTGAACAGACATTACCAGCAGCCTGCCAATGATGGCTAATAATGGCAACACTGGTTGAATCCTTATTATGTGTCAGGCATTTTTCTTTGTGTTTTACATACATGAGAGTACTTCAAAAAGTTCATGGAAAAATACAGTTTAAAGACAGTGCCAAATTTCCACGAACTTTTTGAAGTACCTTGTATTACTTATTTACTCCTCCTGTCAACCCTATGAGATAGCTATTATTATCACTTTTTTCAGAAGGGGAAACTAAGGCACAAAATACTTAAGTAAATGTTCAGAGCAACTATCTTAAAACAGAACATCAAATGACATTTTACGCTACTCAGCATTTTTTCAAGGTCATTTCATGCTGGACTCTAGCCTGTCTGCTTCCGGTGGGGTCGGTGCTGACCCCAGTCCAGCAGGAAGGGTGTGGAGTGTGACCCTGGGAGAGAGAACCCGAGTGAGTCACCGGCAGAGAAGAAAAGCAAGTCTAGATCTTTCGAACGTTCCCATGTCAAAGTGGCAGTGATGTTGCCATGGTTTGGAGCATTAGGGAAATTTCTTAATATTGACATTATAGATATTGGAGAACAAAATGAGAAAAAAGGCTCTAAAACTCCGTTTTGCTTCACAAAAGTAACACTGATTTTACGTATATACTTGAACTTCGAACGTCTCCGTTTCCCACAGCAGTCACAGTCCCGCAGCCTCACATGCATGGCAGTGAACACTTGTGCAATTTCATTTGACTCCATTAGTAAACTCCACATGTTCTAGATTTTCCAAGAATAATCCAGTTTCCAAGTTTCGGCCCAGCTGTCTCGGTAAGTTGTTAAGACGCCTCACCGAGGCGATTCTGCGTCTGGAGAAGACCTGAAGCCGCCCACAAGCCCGCGCTCGGCCCGACGCCGCCGGCTTGCTGGGCTCGCTGGCCTCCTGCACCGCGGCGCCACGACGGCGGGGACAGGAGCGAAGGCGGACGGTTCCTGTGTCTCTGTCCGTGTGCAGGCGGACCCTCAGTGACGTCTGGAAGCAGGGACTGTTCGGGATGTGCCTGGCATGAGAGGTGGAGGCCGTGGCGGCGGGAACCAGGACCCCTCGCCGGCGGGGGCGCCCACCCGGGCCGCGGCCACAGCCCTCGGCGGCCCCTGCCCGGGACCTGCGCATGCGCGGCGGGGGCGGCCTTCAGCCGGGGCGTCACTGACGCGGGGTGCCGGGGTCTGGGCTCCCCGTGGGACGAGGTGGCGTCGGTGTCGCCGCGCCTGCCCTCCCCGCGTGCCCTGCCCGCCCCTGCGTCCCCGGCTCCTCGCAGGCCCCCGCCCCGCTCGCCCTCGGACCCCGTCCCAGGCCCTGCCTCCGGGGAGGCGACGTCTCACCATCCTGCGTCTGTCACCTGCCGCCTGCGTCTGTCACCTGCCGCCTGCGTCTGTCACCTGCCCACTCTGACACGTGGGACGACACAAGAAAGGTAGAGTCAGTTCATTCACGTCGCGGCCGCCTTGAGAACACAGTTGACCCTTGAGCGACACGGGCGGGAGCGCGCGGGTCACGCACACGCGCTTCTTTTCGGTACGTCCGGCCGGGCCTGTGCCGGCGGCGCCACGTGCGCGGGTTCAGCCGCCCCGGACGGAGACGCGCGGCTGCGGCCCGCGGGTGGCACTGAGCTCCGCGGTGTCGGTGTCTGCGGGCGTCCCTGGAAACGGGTACCCGGGTGACTGTAGTTACGTTTCTGTAGGAGGATCCTGACGAACGAATTACCCGATGAGAACTTAGTGCAGCGACCGCGCGGAGGTAGGAGATGTGCAGATCCTGACTGAGGCAGGGCGGACCCCTCTCTCCTTCAAGCCCACGTTCTTTAAATATTAGTGGCACGTCTGTCCGGCAGAGCAGGTGAGATTTGCTCGGGACAGGGTCCGTCAGAGGGGACGCCAGGGAAAGACGCCTTGCCGCGCCTGTGCTGCTCGGAATGACTCAGGCCTGTTTCCAAAACGACGTCCCCCTTCCAGAAAAACAGAATCCTGAAAGGAACTGGCCCGGCCCAGTGTGGCGAGTGATTTCTGGAGAACGACCTTTTGGGATGAATTTTCTCGTTTTCTAACGTCTGTCGTCACCCTGAGTGGTTTACCCGAGTGTATCCCTTCCGTCCTCCCGTAGGAGGAGACACAGTAATACCATGAGAGGGGTTGACTTTCTCCACCACCTGCTCTTCCCATTGGAATGTTATTGCTTTATGACAGGCCATCGCCCCAGGGAAGCCGGCAGGCTCACCGTGCCCTTAATTACAGTCTGTTCGTGCACTAAGAGGTTGAAGAGCAAGGAGGAGGTGGGCAGGGCTTCTATGGCAGACTGGCTTGGCTCTCAGTCTGCCCCGAAGGTGAACTGAGGGCACCTCACACGGTGTTCCTGACTCTATGTACCCAGGAATACTAGAGTCCTAAAAGCTGATGCCACCGCCTCCACCACGCAGAGGTTCATGGCAGCGGGAGGCTGGCGATGGGCCTGGGACATGTGATGGGCAGAGACCATAGATCAGTTGTAAATGTGCTTCTACAGTTCAGAGATGACCTATATGCTTAATTTTCATAGACTGAACTTTAGAAACCCTACATATCTACTTCCAATTTATTTTTTAAAAAGAAATTATGGGGATCTTTGGAAAGACAATGCCTGATCAAACCGTCTTCAGGAACTGTGCTGAGAAGGCCAGATTGAAGTGAAGCCTTTGGCTGGAAGTGCTTGGTGGTGCTAGTGAAGCTGTCTGCGGAGGTGACAACGTGGACAGGACTTCTCTTAAGGACAGAAGATAATGGAATGTATTTTGTTTAAATCAACACCTTCTAAAGAGCTCTCTATTTGCACCTCTTGTATATGGTCCCCTTTTCCTTCTTTCTTGGCTTCTTTTGGTTTGGTTATTCTTTATTACTCTTTTCTTTCCCTCTATGTATTTGGATATTATACTATTTTAATCTTTATTTAAAATCAACTTCATTGCGTATATTTGAGGCTTACAACATGAGGTTATAGGACACACGTAGATAGTAAAATGATTACTATAGTGAAGTGAATTAACATAACCATCATCTCACACAGTTACTTTTTTTGTGTGGCAGATGCTAAAATAGACTTACTTAACAAAAAGCCCTAGTACAATTTATTAACTATAGTCCTCATGTTGTACATTAGATTTCTAAAGTTGTTTATCCTACTTTACTCAGATTTAGTGGTTACTCTAGAGATTGTAACATGCATCCTTGATTTATCAAATCTAATATTAACACTCTCTGCCCATACAGTACAATTATTTTAGGGTACTTTAACATTATTTTTTCCCTTGTAATTCATATGCCATTGTTATCATACATTTTAAGTCTCTCTGTATTTTTATCATGAAAAAATTTTGTTTCATGCAGTCAATTTTTATTAAATTAACAACGTTTTGTTGCTCTTTATTCCTTCCTGCAATTTCAAACTTCCTTTGGGATACTTTTATTTCTACCTGGAGAACACATTTAATATTTTCTTTAATACAGGACTGCTGTTCACAAATAATTTTCAGTTTGTCTGAAAATATGTCTTCCTTCTTTAAGGATATTTTCACTGGATATAAAACTCCAAGGTTGTTTTAAAGATTATACTCACTATATTATTCCATTGTTTGGGGGTTTCATTTTTGCTAAAGAAAAGTCATTTGGTATTCTAAATAGTGTTCCCATCTTTTTCTTTGGTTTCTTTAAAAGTTTTCTCTTTATGTTTATTTTCAGTTTTTTAAGGTTTTGCTAGGTATGAGTTACTGTTTGTTTATTGTTTGTGCTTCATGGGATTTCTTGAGTTGGTGGCTTGAAGTCTTTCATCACTTTTGCATAGTCTTGGCCATTATCACCTTAAACATTGCTGCTGCCTTGTTCTCTCTCTTCTTTCTTTATGGGACTCCAGTACTATGTACTTTCTCACTTTATCCTGTATGGTTCTATCTTTTTCTGTATTTTCTATCCTTTTGTCTTTTAATGCTTGACTCTGGGTAATTTTTCTGACCTGTCTTCTGGTTCATTATCCTCTCTTCAGCTGTGACCATTTTGCCATTAAATTCTAGTTATTCTAGAATAACTATTATTCCATTAAGTTCTAGTATTGAATTTGTTTTTTATAAATTTATAAATTTTTGTTCTAGAATTTACTTTTTAAAATAGTTTTCATTTTCTGCTGAAATTCTCCATCTTGTTTTCACCTACAAACATAGTAAGAAAGGTTTTTTTAAGTCTGTTTGATAACACTAAAATCTGCAGTCTCTGTAGGCCTATTTGCATTATCTGTTATTTCTGTTTGTTCTGATTGTCTTGTTTCTCATGTACCTGGTTAGTTTTGCTTGTGTGCCAGAATTTTATTTGTAAAATCATTCATAAAAATAACTTGAGCATTTGTGATCTGCGTCTCCCTGTTTCATCATCACATCTTTTCTGAATCTTTTTTGTTGTTTCAAATGCATTGTTAATATTTTCATCCACCATGCCATTATCTTCAAGTCATCTTTTTACTTAATTATCTTTAATCCCCAAAGTTTGAAATGGTGGAAATATAAATGGACAGGTAGTCTTCTTCGTATCACTATCCGTGCTCAGTTTTCCTTGGTTAGAAGCACCACCTCCTGTCTCAAGTGTCTCAAATGTTTCTCCTTGACCAAAGGAGCCATGAGCCCCCAACAGCCCAGCCCTCCTACAGCAGAGCCCCATGAGCCTCGTTCCATCAACTGCAGCCAGAGCTTTAGAATATACCACAATGATGGGAGAGACCATGGAAGTCATTGTGTGGAATTATCTTATTCAATAATCAAGGAAACGTGTCGAAGGTTAAGAATAAGACGTTATTTCTCACATATTTGCATTTGAGAAATGTTTCCATATATTGCAGGACTTGATAGATGTCCAGGTGTGAGCTCACAGTTCAATGCCCACAAAACTGAGCAGACATCCTGAGACGAGAGAATGCAGCAGGCAACTGCGTATGGTTTACAAGGAGTTGTCTTATTATTATCTTTATTCTCTGATGGGTGGTTACTTACAGGGAATGAATGGATCAGGCAGACTATCAATCCCAGTGCTGCGCAGCTGCTTTGCCCGAACTCCAGAGGAGAGGAGTTGAAGCTAATAAGGGACTTAGGGACAAAAGTGTAGCTATGCCAAAGGGAGAAGGGCTGCAGAAGTGGAAGATTCCCAGGTCAGATGTGCCTCGCAGCCTCCTTTTTCATATCTCTGGGGTTGCTGGCGATAGTCTCCTTATCTAACACAGTGTAGCATTCTGTTACTTTCCCTTCCTCAATTGCTAAATAACCCGTGCAGGGGAGAGATGGTACTATTGAAGCCAGAGCCCCAAAGGCTGTGAGAATGGAGTTACTTTCTGACCAGCACTCCTGCAACAGACAGTTAAGGATCCCATGGAAGAAGAAGAAATATCCCAGCTTTACTATGTAGGTAAGAGAAGTAAAACATAATTACTTGGCCTATTTTAGTAATATTGCCATAAGTTATTTTAGATGAGCACAGCAGCACGATAAATAATGCCTTTGTATAATTAGAACACATTTGATTCAAGAAGATGCAAAATACTGAAAGAGAGAGCAATAGAACAAGAACAGTGAGGAGAAAGAGCAACGAGTGGACTCCAAGACCTGCCTTCCTGCTGCTTCTCCATTGCTCAAGTCCAAGGACGCTCATCAACTCTCTTCTGGACATGCCAGCCTGGCAAAGTCATACACTATTTTCATTTTTAAAAAATTTGTTTATTAATATTATTTTTAAACATTCTATGATGTTATGAAGCAGTTGGGAGGGAGGGAGAGATGGGAAAGGGGAAGGAAATAGGATGGAAGGAGGAAGGAGGAGGGGTGGGGTTGAGGCCTGTGGCAACCCCCTCATTCCCACAGGGGAGACCAGGGGGCTTCCAGCGGTGGCTCGGTCATTGCCAGGCTGGGTGCAGATGTCGGGGGAGTGTGGCTAAAGCCCTCACCCCCCACCACCCAGCTTGGGAGCTAGGGGCACTTCTTGTGGCAGCTTGGTAGTCTTCACTGGGCTGGTTGTGTATGTCAGGGGGGCATGGCTGAGGCCGTTGACCCCCCACTGCCCTGGGTCGAGAGAGCCTCCAGTGCTTACTGCAGCAGCTCAGTGGTCATTGCTGGGCTGGTTGTGGGTGTTGGGGGGGGGGTGCCCAAGGCCCTCGGCCCCCCACTGCCCCAGCTCAGGAGAGCCCAGGGTGCTTCCTGCAGAGTCTCAATGGTTGTTGCTGGGCTGCTTGTGCATGTCAGGGGGGGTGTGGCGGAGGCCCGAGGGCCCCAACCTTGGGACTGGTTGTGGGTGTCAGGGGTCAAGGCTGAGGTCCCCAACCCTTCCCCATCCCTGGCTTAGTCCTTCTAGGTGTTATAGGTGTTCTTTGGTGATGTGAGACCTTTACTAATTAATATCAAAAATTGTCTCTATTGTGGGTATTTTTTTTTTCAATTATGTGTTGGGTTATTTGCTGTTCCCAACACTTAAACTCTGCACTGGAACTAATTTGTTGTCCTTTACTTATTTCTAAAATGGGAGAACTTCCTGTGGGGACCAGCACTTGAGCCCTGTGGTTGAGCTAAATTGCTGCTTTGCGCTGATATCCTGGGAAAGGCTTTTTTGCAGCTCAGGTTTTAATGGTTGAGTTTGTAGGTACTTCCAGCTCTTGTGAGATCCAGTACAACTGGGTTGTGTGGAAACTCTGGTCTGGGCCTGAGTCTTTCAGCAAACTGTATCCCCTGCAGTTCTATATTCCTGACCAGTATCCTCTGAGTGGTCCTGCACTCATTGTGGAGCAGATCAGCTGTCCTTGCTATGCCCCAGTGCTCCCCTGGTGGGCCTGTCTCCCCCACCACCTGTGCTCCAAACACTTACCATGGGACAAGCCATACCCTGGTCCCTTGTGATGACTCACTGGCCTCTGAGTGGCTGCATTTTTTCAGTTGTCTGTGGCCCCTCTCTCTTATGTGGGTCCACAGGAGCCCTATTAGTGGTCTTGCTGGCCTGGGGGCCACCAAGGCCCTCTTCTCCCCTGCTGCCTCCAAGCAACTACATCCAAAGCACACCTGTGGCTTTTGCTAGCTCTTGCTCTGTGCACTCAGCAGCTCCAGCCTGGAAGTGGCCAGGATTCAAAACGGTTGGAGCGGTTCTTTTTTCTTTCATTGTGGCTTCTCCTGCCTTCATGCACTCCATAGGTCTCAGTTACGCACTATTTTATGCTGTCTATAAATCCCTGCTTCCCAGCACATTCACTCCCTTATCTTGATTCAGTCGCATGCACTCATCTCCCCTCCTTTTCACAAAACTCTGGTCCTGGGGCACTTTATAAGAGGTACTTTCTAGGGTGCATATAATTACAATACCTTATCCCAAGAAACCTTTCCCTATGGGAAAACAAGGCTGTGGTTCTCTTGACATATTCCAGAATCCCAGTGTTGTATGTAATGTTCTTTCCTCCAAGGCCACAGCTGGTCAGACTCAGTCATCTTCCATTGAATTGCTGTGTCTTGTTGTTTGATATATGAGAGAGCTTTAAAAAGTTTGAGGAAAAATGGAATTAAAAGCTAAAAATACAAAATATAAACTTTATTTTCTCAACATAAGCACCATCAAGTTCAAGATACCTTTGAAAACAATGATACCAGCCATTTAGTAGATCCCTAAAGAACTGCATGTCCTGGGAATTTAAACATGTCAATGCAATCATTTTTACATTATTAATTGAAGAAAAATAGGTGCACTTTAAAGATTTTTTAAGATTAGGAAACAAAAAAGCAGTCAGAAGGAGCCAAATATGGACTGTAAGGTGAATGCTTAATGACTTCCCATCAAAACTCATGCAAAATTGGCCTTGTTTGATGACAGGAATGAGCAGGAGCATTGTCATGGTGGAAAAGGACTCTCTGGTGAAGATTCTCTGGGTGTTTTTCTGCTAAAGCTTTGGCTAATTTTTCTCAAAACACTCTTATAATAAGCAGATGTTATTGTTCCTTGGCGCCTCAGAAAGTTACAATCAAAATGCCTTGAGCATCCCAAAAAACTGTTGCCATGACCTTTGCTCTTGACTGGTCTGCTTTTGCTTTGACTGGACCACTTCCACCTCTTGGTAGCCATGGCTTTGATTTTGCTTTGCCTTCAGGATTGTATTGATAAAGCCATGTTTTATCTTCTGTTACAATCCTTCAAAGAAATGATTTAGGATCTCCAGATTTCACTTGTTTAAAATTTCCATTGAAAGCTCTACTATTGTCTGCAGCTGATCTGGATCCAACAATTTTGGCATCCACTGAGCAGAAAGTTTGTTAAGTTGTAATTTTTCAGTCAGCGTTGTATAAGCCAAACTAATTGAGCTGTCTATGGTGTTGGCTTCTGTATCTCATGTTAACCACCAGTCCTCTTCCACAGATGATTTTTTTCTTCCCAAATTGATGTGGATGGTCTGCTGCTATAGGCTTCATCTTCAACATTTTCTTGCCCCTTCTTGAAATGAGTTATCCATTTGTAAACTGCTAATTTCTTTGGGGTGTTGTCCCCATAAACTTTTCATAAAGCATCAGTGATTTCTTTATTCTCCATCCAAGCTTGACATAAATGTAATGTTTGCTGTTGCTTCAATTTCAGCAGAATTCAGATTGCTCTGATAAGGGCTCTTTTCAAACCAATGTCTTATCCTTCTTTGTGCCTCACACTAGCTCCTGCTCAGATATGTTATAACAAGCTAGTATGAGTTTATCTTGGCGCAAAAAATTTTTGCAATCCATGCATAGGTTTTTCACAATATGCATTTTCCTTGAACTTTTTTTTTTTTTTTTTGGTCATTTTTGTGACCGGCACTCAGCCAGTGAGTGCACTGGCTATTCCTATATAGGATCCGAACCCTCCGAACCCGTGGCGGGAGCGTCACCACGCTCCCAGCGCTGCACTCTCCCGAGTGCGCCATGGGCTCGGCCCTTCCTGTGAACTTTTTGAAGACCCCTTGTACATGAGTATGTCATGCAAAGTTTAATCTAAATCCTGCAGAATGTGGATCTGTTGAGATGGAGCCTGAACTAAATGAAAACCTTTGAAACTTTCCCCTTTCCTTAACTTTTTACACACATGTCATTTTATCAAATGTAAATAAATAAATCAACTTTTAATGCCAAGTAGCCTTTGAGGAAATAAATTGGATAAAGATAAATATCTGTTCCTTTAGGTCTTATAAAAAGCTAGCTAATTTAGCATGGAAATTTAGTACCATGACTGGACTCTGCTAACTATAAAGAGCTTTAATGCTTAGCATACTTCCCACCTTGCTGACAATGTAAGGGAAAATTGGTCATTGGCCTTCTTTAGTGTGTATTTACCCACTTAATGAGTCCCATTAAGCCATCAAAATACAAATGCTGGAAATTTGTTTTCCCACTTTCGTTCAGATCATATCTTACGTAGTTAACGGGCCAAGAGCATTTCAGAACTTCTCCAAGGCTGACCTCCCTGAGACGATCGATTGATCTTCCAAAGCAGCTCTTTCTAAGCCAGCCCTCTGCCCCCACTGCCCCTGGGTCAGTCAGACTTCATGAATAATGCACAAAGCTTGGCAGTGAGATCCAGCTGACTTTTATTGGTTTTTACAAAGTTGGCTCCCAGCCTCTGTCTGGCCTCAGAATGAAGCTGCTTTGCACTCCCTCCCACTAGCAGATCCAGAATCAAATCATCTGCTCCTGGGGCTCTGTGTGTTGTCAGATATGGAATATACAAACAAATTCCACTCCAAGATGTCTTGTTCCCAAGGATGGTTTTTAGTTGAAATAAGCACCTCTCCCAATTTTTCACATTTCCAAGGCACTAATTTATCTCCTGTCACTCCTCTCTTCCTCGCTCCATTTTCCTTCTTCCAGATTTACTGCTGAAGCAGTTTAAGGTCTTCCCATGTTACTCATTTCTCAAGTGCATGAAGAGTAAATGCCGAGTTCCATCTGGTTCCAGAGGAGGAATTCAGGGGTGAGTTCGTAGCAATGCTTCCTGTCTGGTTTCTTAAAATTAATTAATTTATATATTTTTATTGAAACATAGTTGGTTATACATATCTGTGGGGTACAGAGTTAAATATCAATTCCTGTGTGCAATATGTGATGCTCTATATTCAACATTAAACAATGTATTATTTTTTGTGGCCTTTTATGCCAATTCCTCCTTTACCCTGCCTCCACCTTTCCCACCTCTGGTACCCTCAGTTCTGTTTTCTCCTTTTGAAAGTTCAATGTATTGTTATGATTGTTCTTTCTTTCTCTTTCCCTTCCTTCCTTCCTTCCTTCCTTCCTTCCTTTCTTTTTCTTTCTTCTTCCTTTCTCCTTCCTTCCTTCCTTCCTTCTCCACTTATGAGTTAAGACATGTGGTATTTCTATTTCTGTGCCTGACTTACTTCACTTAACACAATTTTCTCCAAATTCATCCATGTTACTGTGAAGGGCAGAATTTCATTTTTTTTTTTTTTTTTTTTTTTTTGTGGCTGAGTAGTATTCCATTGTGTAAATATATCACATTTTCCTTATCCAGTCATCTGATGATAGACGTTTAGGCTGATTCCAATTCTTAGCTATTGTAAATAGAGCTGCAGTAAACATGGGAGTGCAGGTATCCCTTGGACATGATGATTTCCATTCCTTTGGGTATATACCCAACAGTGGAATTGCTGCATCGTATGGCAGTTCTATCTTTAGTTGTTTGAGGAACCTCCATACCATTTTCCATAATGGCTGCACCATTTTATAATCCCACCAACAGTGTAGGAGGATTCTCCTTTCTCCCCTTTCTTGCCAGCATTTGTTATTCTTTGTCTTTTTGATAATAGTTAGTCTAACTGGGGTGAGATGATATCCTAAAGTGGTTTTGATTTCCATTTCCCTGATGCTGAGTGATGTTGAACATTTTTTCATATGTCTGTTTGCCATTGTATGTTCCTTTGAATATGCCATTCAGCTCCTTTGCTCATATTTTAATTGGGTTATTTGGGTTTTTGCTGTTAAGTTGTTTGACTTCCTTCTATATTCTGGATATTAATCCTTTGTCAGATGCATAGCTTGCAAATATTTTCTCCCACTCTATAGGTTGTCCTTTCACTCTGATGATTGTTTCCTTTGCTGTGCAGAGGCTTTTTAGTTTGATATAATCCCATTTGTTTATTTTTCCTTTTGTTGCCTGTGGTTTTGGGGTCATATTCATAAGATCTTTGCCCAGTCCTGCTTCCTGAAGTGTTTCCCCTATGTTTTCTTTTAGGAGTTTTATAGTTTCAGGTCTTATATTTAAGGTGTTTAATCCATTTTGAGTTGATTTTGGTATATGGTGAGAGGTACAGGTCTAGTTTCATTCTTCTACATATGGATGTCCAGTTTTCCCAGCACCATTTATTGAAGAGGCAGTCTTTTTCCCAATGTATGTTCTTGTTGCCTTTGTCAAAGATCAGTTGGGTTTTAAGGGTGTGGGTTAACTTCTGGGTTCTCTGTTCTGTTCCATTGGTCTGAGTGTCTGTTTTTATGCCAGTACCATGCTGTTTTGGTTACTGTAACTTTGTAGTATAATTTGAAGTCAGTAGTGTTATGCCTCCAGCTTTATTTGTTTATTTATTTTTGCTCAGGATTACTTTGGCTATTCAGGGTCTTTTGTTGTTCCATATGAAGGTTAGGATTGTTTTTTCTATTTCTGTGAAGAATGTCATTGGTATTTTGAAGGGGATTGCATTGAATCTCTAGACCAAAGGGTAGTATGGACGTTTTCACTATGTTAATTCTTCCAATCCAAGAGCATAGCATGTCTTTCCATCTTTTTGTGTCCTCTTTAATTTCTTTCAACAGTGATTTGTAGTTATCATTGTAGAGATCTTTCACCTCCCTGGTTAAATTGATTCCTAGGGGTTTTTTTGTTTGTTTGGGGGTTTTTGGGGGGTGACTTTTGTAAATGGGCTAGCTTTCTTGATTTCGTTTTCTGCTAGCTTGTTGTGGGAATATTAAAATACTACTAATTTTTGCATGTTGATTTTGTATCCTGCAACTTTACTGAAATCATTTATCAACTCTTAAGAGGTTTTTTTGTAGAATCTTTAGGTTTTTCTATACATACAATCATGTCATCTGCAAACAGACAATTTGAATTTGTCTTTTCCGATTTGGATGCCCTTTATTTCTTTCTCTTGCCTGATTGCTCTGGCTAGTACTGACAATACTATGTTAAGTAGGAGTGGCAAGAATGGGCATCCTTGTCTTGTTCCTATTCTTAAGGGAAAGCTTTCAGCTTTTCCACATTCAGGATGCTATTGGTGGTGGGTTTGTCATATATGGCTTTTCTTGTGTTGAGATAGTTTCTTTCTATACCTAATTTTCCGAGAGTCTTTATCTTGAATGGATGTTGAATTTTGTCAAATGCATTTTCTGCATCTATTGAGATAATCATATGGGTTTTGTCCTTAATTTTGTTGATGTTGTGTATCACACTTATTGACTTGCATATGTTGAACCATCTTTGCATCCCTGGGATGGATCCCACTTGATCATGGTGAATAATTTTTTTCATATGTTGCTGTATTCTGTTTGCTAGTATTTTATTGAAAATTTTTGAGTCTACATTCTTCAAAGATATTGGCCTGTAGTTTTCTTTTCTTGTATTTTTGTCTGGTTTTGGTGTTAGAGTGATGCTGGCCTCATAGGATGAGTTTGGGAGAATGGCCTCTGTTTCAATTTTTTGGAATAGTTTGAAGATAATTGATATTAATTCCTCTTTAAAGGTTTGGTAGAATTCAGAAGTAAAGCCATCTGGTCCGGGGTTTTTCTTTGTTGGGAGACTGCTAATTACTGCTTCAATCTCGTTGTTCGTTATTGGTCTGTTCAAGTTCTCTATTTCTTCCTTGGTGAGTCTTGGTTAGTTTGTGTGTGTCCAGAAATTTATCCATTTCCTCCAAGCTTTCAAATTTGTTGGCATATAGTTGTTTATAATTATCTGTAATGACTTTTTGTATTTTTATGGTATTGGTTGTAATATCTCCTTTTTCATTTTGGATTTTTGTTATTTGGGTCTTATCTCTTCTTTTTTTTTTTTAGTTAGCCTAGCTGATGGTTTGTCTGTTTTGTTTATCTTCTCACAAAACCAACTTTTTGTTTCATTGATCTTTTGTATCATTTTTGGGGTCCCTATTGCATTTTGTTCTGCTCTGATCTTTTATTTCTTTCCTCTACTAATTGTGGGATTGGATTGTTCTTGTTTTTCTAGTTCTTTGAGGTGTAGTGTTAGGTTATTTGAAATCTTTCTATTCTTTTGATGTCTGCATGTATTGCAATAAACTTCCCTCTTAGTACTGATTTTGAAGTGTCCACAGGTTTTAGTATGATGTCTTTATTTTCATTAGTTTCAAGAAATTTTTTGATTTCATGTTTAATTTCTTCTTGGACCTGTATGTCTTTCAGGATCATGTTGTTTAGTTTCCATGCATTTGTATAGTTTCCAGAGTGTTGCTTATTATTGATTTATGGTTTTAATCCATTGTGGTCTAAAAGATACTTGAAATGATTTCAATTTTTAAAAATGTGTTGAGACCTAACATGTGGTCTATCTTGGAGAATGTTCCATTTGCTGATAAGAAGAATGTATATTCTGAAGTTGTTGGATGAAATTTTCTGCAGATATCTGTCAGGTCCAGTTGGTCTAAAGTGTAGTTTGAATCCTGTGTTTCTCTGTTGATTTGTTGCCTAGATGAACTGTCCAATGTTGAGAGAGGGTTCTTCATGTCCCCAGCTATTATCGTGTTTGGGTCTATCTCTTTTTTTAGATCTAATAGTGTTTGCTTTATATATCTGGGTGCTCCAGTGTTGGATGCAGATATATTTATGATTGTTATGTCTTCTTGCTGAATAGATCCCTTTATCATATAATGGCTTTCTTTGTCTCTTTTTATGGTTTTTGGTTTAAAGTCTATTTTATCTGATATAAGAATAGCTACTTCTGCTCACTTTTGATTTCCATTTGTGTGGTATATCTTTTTCCATCCCTTCACTATTAGTCTGTGTGTGTCTTTACTGTTGAAATTAGTCTCCTGAAGACAGCACATAGGTGGGTCTAGCTTTTTAATCCAATCAGCCAATCTGTGTCTTTTGAGTGTAAATTTAATCCATTTACATTCAGTGTTGTTATTGAAAGGTATTGCCTTACTTCTGGTATTTTATCAATTTTCATCTGGATGTTTTATTTATCTTTTGTTCCTTTCTTTCCCTTTTATTGTTTGTCTTTGGTGTTCATTGGTTTTTTAGGTGTTAAGATACAGTTTCTTTCTCTTTCTCATTTGCATTTTCCTGTCAAAATGGTGTAACAGTGGCAGAAGCTGTATTTGTCAATTTCATTACTACATCATCTCTTGGGCACCATGTCTATGGTGCTTTCTCTTAGTACCATTTACCTGGGGATGTGGTCTGTCAAGGAGATTGGCATTGCAGTTCCTCTTCTGATCTCTAATAGGCATTTAGAAGAGACATGCTTTCTCTCCCTCCACCCACATCCCTGCTGGTACCAGCTTCCACCCAAAAATACAATGGTTACTTCATTGGGTGGGGAGCTATTCCTTTTGCTGCAGCTACCTTAAATTTAAATATAAGTAGTTTATATAAATATAAAGTATAAAATATAAGTAGCTTATGTAAGTATAAGTAGCTTATATTTATATACCGATTTAGAATATTTGCATATATTACTTCATTCCAGGCTTACAAACTCTGTGAAGTTTGGGAATTTATTAGAAGCATTTTATAGTTATGGAAATTGAGCCCCAGATTAAGCAATATATTACTAGTTAGTGGTGCTGGATTTGAATCTGTTTCAGGTTCTTTCCTCAATTCCTTTCTAACTGACTTTTTTTGTGACATGAGTCCTGTGCTTTGACTTTTGCCCTGTAGTGACCTGAATGCTTTCAAAGCACTCAATTGTACTTCACAAGCCTGGTCACTCAGCTAAGTGTAGGTGTTGACACATGCATACCCAAGGTGACATTGGCAAATGAGCTTGGGCCGGTCCCCAAACTCTTCTGCTCTGTCTCTGGCAGCAGGCCACAGTTTCCATTCAGCCACCACATGCTCCTGTATGCCCTGGAGCAGGAACAACAGCTGGGTCAGAGGGGGTTGTGCACCAAGCCAGTCCTTACCCTCGGATGCCATTCTACTGCCTCCAGGATAAAAGCCCCACTCCTTGGCAAGGAAGCCATGCCCTCCACCAACCAGTCCTAACCTTTTTCTCCAAACTCCAGCACCCGCCATCCTTTCTGTTACCCTTCTCCCAAACACACCTCTGAACCTTGCCACACTCTTTCACACATTTGTGTCACTATACGTGGGCCCCTATAGCAGGGCCATGTGTTTTTGGCTCACAGTCCTTCCTCCCCTCCCTCCCCATGGTCACTGTGGGTGAAATGGACCTCCCAGCCTACTGATGCTGCCCCTGGCCATATCTCTTGCTCTGGCCAAGGGAATGGGGACAGAAGGGACAGAGTGCCAGTTCTGGGCTAAGGCCTGAAGAGGCACATGGGTTTCTGCTCACGCTCTTGTGCTCCTCCCATCCACCACGAGGAGACATACCCTGAGTAACCACTAATCCCCAAATCTGGAGACATGAGGAGCACAGCTGAATCTAGTCCACAGCCTGCAGTCAAGTCCAGCTGAGCCCAGCAAAGCCCCAGCCGAGTCATGGACCCAGGAGCCAGAAACGAATCTTGCTGTTATAAGCCACTGAGTGTTGGGGCCATTTACTACTAACCTTATTGAATATTAAATGTGAGTTATTTATTATGTCCCTCCAGTATGCACACACACTCAAACACACTTATAAAATTGTTTCCCACCTGAAAAAGCTCCCAGTCATATTTCAAGACTAAATTCAAGGGAAGCTCCCCTGAGGTAGAGTTAGCTCTCCCTCTTCCAGCACTTTGAACAGACTCCCTTCTGAGCATTTCCTACCATCTCCCAGCCTTTTTCTCCCGGTTAGGAGCAGATCTTGGCTTAACACAGTTTGGAACAGAATTTCATAGGCGTAGGGATGGTTGGAGGGGAATGTTGGTAGCTGATCTTGTTTAAATGAAAATGCAGGGCCAGGCTCAGGCAGAGGCAGGAGAGCAGATCCCCAGGAGGCACGGCAACAGTGACTGTCTGCCCTGGCATCTCTGGGGAGCCAGGCCAGGGCACGTGCACTGACGAATGTGGTTCTCATGAGAGGAGTGTAACTAGCCACTGTTTCTACCTCAAGGTGACCTGTGGCCCAGACTCCCCAAGCCAGCCCTTCCCTGGGGAAAGGCCTGGAAGGCTATCATCCTGAGACTTAGAGGAAGTATGACAAAGTGCAATGTCTCAGAGAGATTGGTTAAGCCACAACTTGTGCCTTGTTACCTTAGTATGAATTGACTTATCCAGTGAACTAGCAAAACACAGGGCCCTGGTAGGAGGGGAACAGGTGGATTCATTGGGATGGGGCAAGATAGGGGGCAAGGGGTCCCTGCTGGGGGTGGGCACATCAGGAGCCACAAGGCGACCAGTGGAACCTCTGGCAAATCCAGGGCAGGCAAGGGCCTATGCGATACCCAAACAGAAATTGGCAAGGAAGGATTCTGTAAAGAAAGTCATTATTATGTTGGGTGGCTAGCTGGTATGGTGATTTGGACTGTTGACCTTGGTATTATCAACACCATGCCCTGACCAACTGAGCTAACTGGCCAGCCAAGAAACTTACTTTAAGTGAGCAGATATCCCCTGGGCTATCTGTGAGAGAAAGGGATGATGTAATCGGCCCCGGGCTTGCTGGATCCTGTCCTGGCCATGGGACACAAGTTTCCCTACCATACACACGCACCTCATTCTCTTCTGTCATGCAGAAAGTTCCCCTTGGCTTAACTTTGATTTCTAGATAGTTATATTGCAATGAAATTTCAAATAGAGAAGTTTTCTGCTTTCAGGGTCGAACATCCGACTTTGCATTAACATATGTATATATTCTCTCTCTCTCTCAGAACTTTAAGTGTCCTTCGATGTCCCTGGTTCCCTGGTTTATCTACTGCAGGATGATGGCAGGCACCGAGGGACTTGGCTGGCCCGAGAACCAGCAGTGTGTGTGACGAGTGCCTGGGACTCCCAGCCAGGTTTGGAGCCCCTGCATGCCACCTTCCATACCGACTGAGTGGGCTCGACACCGTCCTGGGGGACTTGCCGCGAGCTGCCTCTGGCAGGCCTCAGCAGCCCGGCGTGCCGGCCCCCAGCCAACAGGAACGACCCCCAGGAGCTGCAGTCTCAGCTCCGGACGGGACCTCTAGTCCTGCCAGGCCTTCTGCACGACGGGCTCTCGAGCAACGTGACCGTGTGCTTGCGCAGAGAGCACCGCTGTGAATTTAGAATTAGCCAAACAGACCTGGGTTTGCAGCAGACCCCCAGGGTGACACGTGTGTCCTGTGGAGGTGGCCGACCTCCCTGAGCCAGTTCTTGTGGTAAACGGTGAGGGCTGTTGCTCCTACGTCCCAGGGTGCTGGCCAGCCCAGAGTCTAGGCACCCGGCGACGCCGCCTTCAGGACGACACTGCCCTGGGGAGCCGCCTGAACTTGGGGCTGAGGGCTGGGGGTCTGCAGGGAGGACTGAGGAGCTCCTCCTGCAGGCGCGGTGTTGCCAGGCGCGAGTCTCCCTCAGTCCTCCCTGCAAACTCAGGAGTTCGATCTGTCACCCCAAGGTCACAGCAGCCGACACAGCCGCCCTCCCTCACTGGCTTGCCTAGGACGCCCAAAGACCCCCGTGCCCTGCACTAGCTCATCTCCCACGCTGCCGCGCTGTGTCATCCATAGCCAGAGCCGGATGGAGTCACTGCCCTGCTAAGAACACCATTTGCTCCGCGAGATTGACGCCGAGCCCTTGGCCTCGCCCAGGAGAGAGGCCCTTCCCCGCCCGGTGGCCGTTGGCGCCCATGCACCCCGCTGTCCCCTGCAATGCCAATGCCGTGTGTAAGCGAGATCTGTCCTCACCCGCACCCCCGCCCCAGCTCTGTGTTCATTCTTCTCTGACAGCTCTCACCGCGGGCGTTTAACTGATGAGTTTGCACGTGTAGTTTGCTAGGAGCTCTTAAAGAAAATCCAGCTCGCCTAATGTTTATTGGACCCCCACTAGCCTGGGGATCTATAAATGCTGTGCTCTGTGAAGGCGGGCCCTGACAGCCACCTGGTGGCCTTGGGCAAGCTGTGCACCTGTGTGCTCAGAATCTTCATTTGCATGATGAGGCTAAAAATAGTATTTCACTCATAAGATTTTTGTGAAAATTAAATGAGTTATGTAGGTACAGTGCTTAGAATAATGCTTGGCTCACAGTAAGAGCCAATAAGATTGGTTGTTACTAACATTACACTCTCAGCAGATGTTAAATTAATATATGAAAACAGAATGAAAAGAAGCCCAATTTAGCCTTTTGCTGCTCACAGACTTTTGGTTCCTTTTCTTCCATATCTAGGAAAAAAATCTGCCCAAAGTAGTTCTTCAACATTTATTGGACGCAAAGAATAAATTAGTTTAAATATCACAGAAAAAAAAATTAGCATGCTAACCCTCAGGACACTGCATACTGGAAGAGGTCAAGTGCCCAAACCATATGCCGTCACTGAACTTTATTTTGTCTTCAAATAAAATCTTTATTTCTTGACTGACAGTCAAGAAATGCAATTGGAACAATTAGCAAATTCAGTGCTGGTGCCAAGTCAGAGAGTGCTGTCCCTTGAGTGTATTTTGGGCTTGTTTTAACCAAATTAGTTTCAGTTTTGGTGAGATTAGATTTGTAATTGTTTTTCAGTAATGTAGAAACACATGACTATGTCATTTATCTTATATCCTCTGAATTTAAGTGTTCTCAAGGGCTCTAGTCACAGACTTAGGAAAAGAAAAGACCAGAAGGGCATTAACATTTATTGAGTTCTGCCATGTGCCAGCCCTGCTGCTCTGCGTTTAAACAATCTCATCTAGGAGACGGGATAAATAAGAGCAGAAATGTTAAATATGTGCGATGAAATTTAAGTATTTCAGGAATGTCTAATGTGACAACCTGGTAGCCCCCATTCTCTCCGTCTGCTTGTGTGCTGATTCACGCCACGGCGCTGTTGGTGTCTGTGTCATGTTCAGCAGGCACTTCAGAGGGCACCAAGGTGGCGAAATTAATCTCTGTGCTCCAAGATGTTTATGTTTGAGAGTAGTGCTAACACGAGTTCACAAATAGCATAAATGGCAACATACGACTTATGAACTAAAACATTTCATGCCCCCAAACTTTAGTCATAATTGCACTTTTGAAATCTGAGGCTAAATTCTGCAATTTGTATGGCAGTAGAATCTACATGCACACTTGCATCTGCTGAATTTGTCGCTAGAATAAGAGAGGAGCTCTGTTTTATCACAGTAAGCATATTGCATGTTTATTATGCTAATTGTCGAAAAAGAATTCTCAGTATTTCAGCTTTTGTTCTTCGGATTTAATAGGGAAAATAAAAGGAAGTCAAATAAAAAAAGGAAGAATAGTGCAAGTAAGTTCTGTATAATTGCTCAGAGCGGCAGACATATATTTCAAAAAATGCGGTTGCAGAACTGTGTAGTTGAAGTTTTAGAAACTATTGGAATGGTAGACCAATAGGTTTTATAATTGCGTATAAAAATTCTGAGAACTATATGAGAACTTGTGTTAGTGTGAAAGCAACCCCAGATATCTAAATACCCTGTTCCTCTGACAGATAGATATGAGCTAGCCAAGTCTTACCCTTCAGGTTGCTTGGCAGTCTTTCTCCAGGAAAAGGTTTCGGGTGAAGTGAGCCTTTTATTGTGCTATATCCTTATATAAAAAGGTTACCCAAATTATAGTGACCTGATGTGGACCAACTAGTAAAAGACTGGGTATATAAAATAGGCAGGTATTTTGGACAGCCTGTTTTAAAAAAAAAGAAAAGAAAAAGGAAAACCAATTCTGCCATCTGGTGTATAAACGGTTCATTACAACTATTTCCCACACCAAACAAAAAATAATAGCTAATCCGTTTATTCCTCATTCATCAAAGATCATTGTGACATGGTGATATTTTGGGGGAGTGTTTTTATCCCTCCAGGTAACTGAATCTTGTTATATATTTTTAAAAATTGTTCATGGTAAAGTTTCTAAAATAATGATCAATTTATTGCTTTATTAAGTGAAGTATGGTGAACCCAATCAAATCTTGCCTTGATAACCCAGCATGTTCATAATAAGCATTAACTACCTCATTTTCTCTGTAATAGACAGCAGAGATAACCTCGGGGTTAAATGAGATTTGCCCCAACTCTAACTGGTGTCTTGGATTGTACTTTTCTAGTTTGCAACACGGAGAGTTTGAACACTACTCTGCACAGAGCCACTGCCCCGCTGCAGAAGCTGGCCGGGCGTTTGGAGCTGAGGTCACCAGAAACCTGAAGCCTCAAGACAGAGATGGTTCGGCTGGAAACAGGTGGCCTCCAGATGCAGCGGCAAACAACAGGTCAAATCAGCAGGGGGCGCTCGTGGGACAGAAACAAATCAATGCTGAAAGTAAGAGAGGAGGGAAGGGTTGAAGTGAGACCAGAGAACTACATGACCCTTGAACAGCATGGGTTTGAACTGCGCAGGTTCACTTATACGTGGATTGTTTTTCAATAAATATTTTGGAAAAACTTTTGGAGATTTGCTACAATTTTTAAAAACTTGTAGACAAACCATGTAACCTAGAAATATCTTTTTTTAATTTTTAAAAGTTAGGCATGCCATGAATGCATAAAATATTTGTAGATACTAGTCTATTTTATCACTACCAGAAAATATACACAAATCTATTGTAAAAAGTTAAAATTTATCAAAATTTATGCACACAAACACTTATAGACTGTACATGGTGTAATTTGTAGTCAAGACAAAGTAAACAAACATAAAGATGCAGCATTAAGTCACAAGTGCATGAAACGAGCCGTGGGACACGGCACTGCCGTCACATTTCGCAGCCAACTCCTGTTGCTGTCCTGGTAAGCTCGTGTTGTGAGATCCGCTTAAAATGCCACGTGTCGCTAATCATACTTACGGAATTCCTTTTTTTCATCTACAATCCTTTTTATCATAAATCTTATTAATACGGAGATTCCAGTAATGCTGTTGAGGATATTTTTATTTAAAACACTTCTTTAAAAATTAACTAGGTAAATCTTGGATTTTTTTTTCCCCAACAGAACAACATACTGTGAAAATTTATTACTAACTACTCTGACAACTAGAGGTAAATTTGTAAAAGCAAAGGACTGGAATCAATTCAGGCATTACAAGCTTACGGTCTGATAAGTATTCAGTTTAGGGACCTTTGCAGTGCCTCCTTATAATTTTATCTAATTCTATGACACGAACATGTTTTTGCCCATCTCACCCACCTGGCCTTAAACTTAATTTCATTTTACAAATGTTTGAAGTTTCTTTAAAACTTCTGTTTATTTTATCATTGCATGAAATCTTCACATGACAATGTGGAGTGACTTTTCCAAATATTTTTTCCATTAAAATTACACACTTCATGTAAAGAGAAAAATAAATCATTAGTTCTTTTCTTCTTAATAATTGCTTGTAAATCATTAATAGGAGTTGATCTTAAAGTAGACTGAATTTAGTGTTTTTGTTTCTTAAAGTTAAGTTTTGCTGTAAGTCCTAAAATTGGTGGCTATAGGTAGGGTGATGATGTATTCCAGTTTTCCCAGGGCAATCCTAGTTTTTGCCTGTTTTCCTGATGTGTCCTGTCTACTTAATGAATGGTCCTTTTACTCTCAAAAAAAAAGTCTCAATTTGGATGATGAATAATATGTTTACCCTGATATTAGGTAGTGTCAACTCACAAGTAAATATCATTTGATCTTCAGATTCAACAAACCCTTCACTTTTCTTGCTGGAAAAAAGTGCTACCTCTTTCTAAAAAATGCAACAGCTTAAGTACATTTTTAAAAAAGATATACATGCTTCTTTCTGTGTAATTTTGGAAATAGTACTCTAAAATGCAAATTTTTGAAAGAATTCCAGTTTGGCAGTTTTTGCAGACAGCCCACCTACTAGAACCCTCTAGTTCTAGAAAACTAGAAAAGCTGGGTTTAACAAAAATAAGTTTGAAAACAGTATGTACTACCAGGCAGCAATCACTTGAGAAGCCTCTAGTCCAGGCAAAGGAGAAGTCCAGAAAGTAAAACCAACATCTGACTCCGCATTCCCGCCTCAAGGCATCTGTCCATACTGAAGAGGAGGCTGAGAAGCTGTGCAGAGCCTGTGGGAGTCTCAGAGGGTTGGGAGGACAGAAGTCAGAGGTCAGGACCACCAACGAAGAGGGCCTGGTAAGCACTCCAGGTTTCCAGTTGTGGTCCCCAAAAGGCTGCAGCCTAGGAAAGACCACAAACCTAAACTAAACCTGAGCTTCAGATTTTTAAAATTAAACTATTAAATTTTAAAATATTAAGAATTTAAGTTTAAAAGTTTGATTTAAAGCCCAGATTTGAATCAAATTAATCTATAAGGGATAAAGCAATATTCTCCTACTCCAGCTGCCTGCCAGAAGCAAAGGTAAATTCTCTCTGGGGAAAAATGACATCATCCAGATCATCAAATTATCTCCATGAATTTTCTTAAACACAATGACTAGCACTCAATTAAAAATAATCAGGTATGCAAAAAGAAAACAATGAACTTAAATAAAAAATAAAGATACAGACAATAGAAATAGACCCACTCGATTTAGATATTAGAATAACCAGACATGAACTTTAAAATAACTATGATTCATAAATTCAATATATTTAACAAAAAAATTGAAGAAATTCATCAGGAAACTGGAAACTATACAAAGGATCAAACAAATATTCTAGAACTCAAAACAATAACGATTAAATTATAAACCTAAATAGAAGGGCTTAAGAGCAGAAATGAGAATTAGTAAATTGAAGTATAGACTGAAAGACCTCAGTGCTTTATCTTTGAAGATAAATAAGAAACTCAAATAATGCAATAGCAACGAAAGAAATAACCTGATTTTTAAAATGGGTGAAGGAACTGAAAAAACATTTTTGAAAAGAAGACATTCAAATGGTCAACAGGTATATGAGAAATTGGTTAACATCACTAACCATCAGGGTAATGCAAATCAAAACCACAATGAGATATCACCTTATGCCTGTTAGAATAGCTGTCATCAAAAATATGAAAGATAGGTGTTAGAGAGAATGTGGAGAAAGGGAACCTTTGTTCACTCTTGGTGGGAATGTAAATTAGTACAGTCATTATGGAAATAGTATGGATGTTCCTTAAAAATTAAAAATAGAACCACCTATGAACCAGCAATCTCACTATCGGGCATATATCCAAAGGGAATGAAATCAGTATGTCAAAGAGATAGCTGCACTCCCATGTTCATTGCAGCACTATTCACAGTAGCCCAGACATGGAAACAACCTAAATGCCCATCAGCAGATGAATGGATAAAGAAAATGTGGTGTATATACACAGTGGAATACTATACAGCCTTAAAAAAGAGGGGAATTCTGACAACAGGATGAACCCGGGGGATGTTATGCTAAGTGAAATAAGGCAGGCACAGAAGGACACACACTGTGTGATCTGATGTGGAATCTAAAAAAGACAAACTCACAGAAGCAGAGAGTAAAGTGTTTGCCAGAGGTTGTTGGGGGGGGGGGGTGATTAGGAAGATGTTGATAAAAAAGGACAAAATCTTAATTAGGAGGAACAAGTTCAAGACATCCATTGTACAACACAGTGACCACAGTTAATAACAATATGTTGTAAACTTGAAAATTGCTAAGAGTAGATTTTTAAGTGTTCTCACTATATACAAAAAATAAGTATGTGAGGTAATGGACATGCTAATTAGCTTGATTTAATCATTCTACAATGTCATGTTGTACACCATAAATATATACAATTTTTATTGGTCAATTAAAAAATAAATTAAAATTTTTGAAATTAAAAACAAATTGTTTGGTAAACCAGAAGGAAGTAAAATTATTTCATTGATGTAATCACCAAATGTGTGCTGTTTATGAAAATATACACAGCTGTTAATATCCCTTAATATCCTCTCAAGTTGAATGTTGCTTTCAAATGCCGTATGTTCTCTTGTAATCCACTGAGGCTATAGTTTTTTATATTATATTGTAGAGAGCACTAACATTTAGAAAGCAAATGTATTTCACAGGGCCTAGTTTCCAAAGCCCTGTACTTTCAGGTTTAGCCTAACCTTTTGGAATTACATATAGAAACGTTAAACTTGCAAAAGACAGGAAACTTTGCCCAGGCTAAAGTCTCTGATACAGATAAAGAATTGTAACACAGCAAAGTTGTTGGCTCAAGGACAGACAAGTTACTTGATTGTTATGTAAACATAATAAGGAAACTGCTGTAGGGAAAGAAATGTTTGCTAAGATCAAGCTTTTGTTGGCGGGTTGACTTAACCTTTTGCAAATTGCATTATGGAATGTCCCTTTGTTATTTCAGTGATGTTACCAGCCTCTATTGTTAAACTATATTTAGCCATAACTCCACTTACGTTCCTTTTCTGTAACTTCCTGGTCTGGAGAATAAATCTGGGGAGAGAACCCCAGTTCATGGTTAATTTCCCAAAGAAGGAATGTGTGGAGTATACTATAAAGCAAATGTACTTCACAGGGCCTGGTTTTCCAAAGCCTTGCAGTTTCAAATATTGACCTAACAAAAACCAGGAAGTTTTCCCCAGTCTATTGAGTCTCTGTTGTAAGATAAAGAGTTGTAACACAGCAAGGCTGCTGGCTCAAAGACAGACAGGCTACTGATTGATATGTAAAGATACTCGGAAATTGCTGTAAAAGGAATGTTTGCTAAGATCAAGGTTTTGTTGGTGGACCACTTAATCTCCTTAATGGAATGTCATCTGACTTGTTTTTACTGAATGTTACAAGCTTCTATTGTTAAACTTGTTAAAACTTTAAGCCCACTTATGTCTCTTCCTGTAACTTCCTGGGCTATATAAATGAGAGAATAAATGCAGGAAGAGAACCCCAATTCGTGGTTAATTTCCCAAATGAAAGAACTGCCTCTCTCTTGAGGGTTCAGGGAAATTAACCACTTCGGGGCTTCTCACTGCTCAGAAGAGATAGGCTTTGAGTAATCCTTTGCAGCTCCATCACCTAGGGGAAGAGGGGTGACAAATCCGTGGGGGGCAAAGCAACAGGAATGCCTCTCTCTCTCGAGATTTCCAGGAAATTAACCCCTTTGGGGTCTGTCACTGCTCAGAAGAAATGGGCTTTGAGTAATCCTTTCTGCATCTCCGTCACCCCGTGTGAGGCAAGGCAACATTATAGTTTATTATAGGTTATAAAAGTGATGACTCTTAAAGAATTCCAAGAAAATGAAAACCTGTAGACTGTCATTGAGTCAGGAATCTAAACATATAAGAAACTACCAATTTTTTTCTCTAAATTGAAGTTAAAAGGAGTTTATTCTTTACTACCACAAACTTGCCCCTGTTGCTCTGCTGGTCTCCATCTCCCTTAACCTGCACACCAGGTGATCCTGCATTTTCACAGTCTCCCTCTCAAATTAGCCCAGCTCTCTCCATCTCTCTACCCCATTCAGAATCAGGTCACCATTCGCTCAACCTGGATTCCTGCGCTATTCCTCCACCTGCACTCCTGCCACTGTGACCATCCTCCTGTGAACGCATGAGCATCCAGCTCAAGCTCCAAGTCCCTCCTCTGCCTGCAGAATGGGGTCAAAATTCCCTGATGTGACTGAGGAGACTTCCTGCCTTCCCCTGGCCTCCACCCTGTCCCTGCCCTGCCTGAGCTCACTGTGACCCCTGTGAGCCCCACACTCCTCCCTTAAAGCTTCAACCTCTGCCCATGCTCTCCCTCTCTCTGGAATATTCTTCCCTAATCATCCCCAAGACCCAAGTGAGGTGCCTCTCCTAGGGTCCTTCAGATGACACGCTATGCTTCTCCCACCACAGCACACATCACACTACATAACAACTGGATGTTTGCTGCTTGTGCCACAAAGCTCTGTGAGCACAGGGGCCGTGTCTGTGTGTCCACGGCTGTGCTCCAGTGCTGCACTGTACCTGGCACGTGCTAGGTGTGTGGTGTGGTACACGCTGCCCAAAGAGTTCAGTGCTTGATAAATATCTGCCAGTGAATGGCTTGACAATGGGAAGAGGACGGGGTAATGGATTTAACTGGGTCCCCCACCCTTTCCCATTCATAGGTTGAAGTCCTTAGCCATGGTACCTCAGAATGTGACCTTATTTGGAAATAGGGTCACTGCAGGTATCATTAGTTAAGTCAGGATGAGGCCATACTGGAGCAGGGTGGTCCCCTAATACAACATAACTGGTGTCCTATAAAAAGGGGACATTTGAACACAGACATACACACTGGGAGAAGCCATATGAGCACTGAGGCAGAGGTGGGGAGACGTGTCTACAGACGGAGGAACACTGAAGCTTGCCACCAGCCACCAGAAGCTGGGACAGAGACAGGCACATTTCCCCCTCGCTGCCCTGAGGAGGAACCAGCTCTGCCCATACCTTGATTTTGGAATTCCAGCCTCCAGAACTGAGACGATAAATGTCTCATGTTGAAGCCACTCAGGCTAATGTGGATGGGAAAGGGAATGACAATCAAAGGAAGCCAGAAGAAATTACTAGCTTTCCTGCCCCCTTCTCCATGCCCAGCTGCTGGAAGGTGCATTTTAAACCCCAGGGCATGTCAGGGCCTGCGAAGGCATCAAAGGCAAGTCTTTCTCCGTGTGAGCGGCTGGAGCCCGCCTGTGCTGCTTCTCCTCATGCTTTTTGGCACACAGATTGGTTTCTGTCATACTGAGAGTCATTCTTCTGACCTCCAGACACTGGCTGACCATCCTCTGCTTGCGAGATCCAGGCTTGCTACTAAAACTCAGGGTAAAGAGGCAGATCTGCATGGGGGCGAGCCACGGGACCTGCAGGGCACGCCAGGGCTTCACACGTCATCTCCCTTCACCTTCCCACAGTCCGCGGTGCCAGTTACCAGGGCATTGCCTCTCGGCTGCAAAGTCACCCTTCAGCACCTGCACTGCAGTAAGGGACAGAACACTTAAGCATTGCTCCTCACCGTGGGCATGATGTTGAGCTTGCCTAGCGGGGGACTCTGGAGGGATGGTATGGGGGAAGAGGCATCTCTCACTGGTTCCAGGGGCTGGGCTCGTCGCCACTGATGAGATTGTGAGGGCTTCCGTGGTGCCCACCAGCCACATGCCCAGAATGTGACCTCATGTGTGGCAGCCCAGCCTAGAAAGGGGCTGTGGCCAGGGAAACTCCCTACCCCACGCTGGAGAAAGCAGGGGCAGAGAATCCTCCAGCAGTAAAAATTCACCTGTAGGCAATTCACAAGGTACCAGAGCATGTTTCTAAGGATCCAGTTTGTCTGTGGCTGAAGCTTAGGGTAGGGAAGCTCTCTGTGGACACGACGTTCTTGAGGGGGGACCTGCCTGAGTCATGCCTGTTGATTCACCGCCTCAGCGCGCCCAAGTGTGCAGCAGAAACTGCCTGCTCCTCCTGGCATCGGTGGCATTCCACCCAACACCGACTCCTGTCCCTCACTCCAGGCCGTCTGCTGGGTCCACGCCCTCCTCGCCATCCATCTTTGTGCTCCTGGCCTCCTCCCTGCCCTCAGAGCCTCACATCTGGACTTGCACAGCAGCCTGAGTGACGGGGCTCTGACTCTGGCCCTCCCGTCCCTCCTGCACGTGGCAACCGAGTCAGTAGCAGACCCTTGCATCTGATCGTATCATTGCCCTTCTCAAAAAGTACAATGCCCTCTCCATCGCCTGGGGGAGGAGTGTGAACTCGTAGAGGCCCTGCCCAGCCCCGGTCTCCTCGGCCCACACTGCAGTGCCCCGGACGCTGGCCTTCCCTGTGTCAGTCCCACTTCCACTCAGGACCCCGGACTCGCCCTGCTCTGTCTACACCCACTCCCTCTCCCCTTTCGGAGATGTCTCTGAAGCAGAGCTCAGACACTGGCTCTTTTCTCAAGCACTGCTGCTGCCTCCCCATGTTCTCTTTAAAACCCTTCCTGCGACCACTGTCCCAGCAGCACGTGGTGACTTGCCGACTTGCCTTCCTCCCTGTCCTGTCCCACCCCAAGCCGGAGCCAAATGCCTGACACAGGGCCTGACGCGTGCTTGAAGGGTGGCGTGCTCCACTCTGCAGAAGGATTATTTGGAGCAAAAGGCACCTGAGAAACAAAAGACATGAGAAAGGCTTTCCACTCGCTTCTATTCCTCCAGGAGACAGCAGGTGACAAGTCCTGCGTGAAAGATGCCTTCCCTGTCCTGGAGAAAAGAAGCATCTTCCACAGTGAGTCACAGCCGAGAGAATTCTGCACAAACAGACCTAGTTAACATAATCCTTACTTCCTCTAGCCCCCCACGTGGTTTAGTTACTTTTTCACAGTTTAGTTACTTTTCCACAATTCAAGTTCAGCACATAATTGTTCCACTCTGTGTCTTTGTGTCTTCATTTCCTTACAAAGGTTCTCACGTCACGTAAAACTGGTGTCTGGATGCTTTTCTCCTGTCACTCTATTTTATATCAGTTTAATTCTCAGGCCAAGCTGGGGACCCTAAAACGGTAGAGGTGAAGTTCTGCCTCCTCCACATGCTCAGTAACCACTGAGTGAACCGAAGGATCAGAAGCTGTTGGTGACAGATGGCACCTTCTAGATTTTCTTGACCTGGTTGAACATTAGAAAACTAGGCCTTTGACATATGCCCAAGTCCCACTCTGAGAGATTCTGGCTTAATTAATTGTGATGAAACTCTTCAGAATTATATATTTCTAGTTTCTCTTCCACATAAGTTCCCATTGCTAAACATGGCACTAACTCCTCATGGGTTGGGACGTTTTATTTCTAATACACCTGATGTGAAATCATATCAAAAGATCTGATGGCTTTGAAGTCCATTTTCTGTTCTCTCCTAAACTGCATACGAGTTTCCTTCTTGAGTAGCTGAATAGACTCTGCACAGGCCCCTGTCACCCGTCATTCCTAAAGAAACAGCTGTGGCTTTCAGAACACGGACTGTGGCTCCAGACAGAACTGAATCTGAACTCTGGCTTCGGGACCGTTTCTCAGCCATGAGGGCTTCAGCCCCTGCTTAGCCTGGCCGAGCTCCAGAGCAGGAGACTCGCTGGTGAGGCCTGGAGGTAATTCATGGAAAACACCCGGCACGGCCCTGCATGGATAGTGCACTTAAAACAGTATGTCATTCCCTTTCATTAGACTTCTCCCTCTTATTCTACTTCTCGTTATTTTTGTAGAGGGGATCCTAAGACTGTTGCCCTAAAACCCTCCCACCCATGAAATATCCTGATTATTTCTCTCCCTCCTCGTTTCCCAGTTCCCTTCGGTTCCTGCATGGGGGGCTCACAGCAGCCTGTCCTCCCAGCAAGTTCCCAGCATGAGCAGGCACCATCCCCTGGTCACCTCTGGAAGACACACATGCAGTATATCTTCTCCAGCAGGCTTTTCTATCCTGCATTTAGCAAATGTTCAAATCAAATATTATTACTACATATTTTTTAAAGAAATAAGCACAGTAGCAACGAAAATAGAATCTCACGTTCTTTGCATCTTGGCATGCTTGTTTTAACTTACCGCAAAACCAGGGATGAGAAATGAAATTTATATATTTATTTATGTGTCCACTTATTTGACAAGATAACTTATCTGAAGAGTTGAGAGTTTAAAAAAATGGTTAAAATGTTATTGAAACTATCTAAGGATGATTTGGAGTCTGGATAATTAATGTTCTGAATCGGATGAGCACATTAGTGATGTTGAATGAGGATTAGGTCTTCTATTCCCCAATGCCCCCCTGCCTTGGGTTGAACGTCCCCCCAAAACTTAGTCCCCACTGTAACTGTCGAGGGTGGGAAATCCTATTACGGTGATTGAAAGATGAGGCCTTGAAGAGGTGATTAGATTGCAGGACCGTGTCATAGTGAGTGGGTTAATAGTGGTGGTCAGGGGCGTGGTTCCGAGGGCTTTGAAAGGGGAGCAGGACGAGTCTCCTGCTCTCTGCTCTGTCATTTTTGCTGTGTGATACTCTGCCATCACTGTCGCCACCACCAAGACCTTCACCGGGTGTGTTCTCTGGACTTTGGACTGTCCAGTCTCAGAAACTGCAAGCAATACATTTCATTTTCTTTATAAAATGCCCAGTTCCATGTACTTTGTTATAAACAACGGAAATGGACTAATACATTAGTACTAATATTAATCGCCCCACACGAAGCAGAACCATGAGGACTCGTAGGGGACTTTGTTGGCAGCGGTGTGGTTGCCTCTTGGCGATGCATTTCACTCATGAAGGAAGCGGTATGGGGGAGGGGAAAGCCCTCACCATACGCCCCCTTTGGAGGTCACTGCGCTCTCTTCTCAGGAAAAATTTGACCCTGCCGTTCAGACAGAGCAACTTCTGAATGCTGGGAAACGTCGGGGAACCACCGAGCTAACTGTTCCCCTTCAAAGCACTGTGAAGAAATACCCTTCCCAAGGGGAGGGGCCGTCAGCAGGGAGATTGTCCCCAAGGCAGGGACGAGAGAGAAGCCTCCAGCTGCTTATGGGGCTGAAGAATCACAGTCCTCCTTGTGCTGCTGGAGTGGAGCAGCGTTAGCCAGAGACACAGCCAAGAAGCTTTATTAGGCACACCTGCAAAAGCAGGCTGTCACCAGCTCGTGAAACAAGGGCAGGGTGTGAGAAACGTCCCTCTTGTTCCTGTCCACATAAAACACAGGACGTGGTGACTGTCCTTTCCACTCCACATGTGCCCACCTCACTTCCCACAGCTTGCAATAGCCAAAAAGTACAGCTAACCTCGTCTGTTTAAAACATAGATGAGTCGAGGTTCCTTGGGTACCTGAGTCCCTTCTTTTTAGCACATCCTTTAATGTTCAGCTTAGCACATCACGTTGGGTGGATGCACAACTTCCTGGTACAGAAAATAGAAAGACAACTGTTTACAGGCAAATGTTATCCTATGAGCAGGTAACTCATTAACAGATAGCTAATAATAAATAGCTATTGTCATCTAAACCTCAAAATTTTGATAAAATGTTTCCAACTTTTAACTGTTGTATTTTTAGTCATTCCTAAAGCAAGTAATTTCATTGAATTCAATGCAAATGCACACTTCAGCAATCTTAGCTCTTACACCAAGACATAGCATTGACAAAAGAAGGCTTTCTGTGGACATTTTAAATTTAACCTTTGTTTATGTGTTTATTCGTTTAATGACTGAGGCCAGTTCTGGGTTCTGCTTGCTTGAAATTTTTTCTGGGATGAAATTCTTGTAGCAAGACTGTGTTCTCTTCTGCTGTCAGTCATTGCACCTGCATTCCGGAATTAGATCCCACCTGTTCACACAGCCCCTCCACTTGCTCTCCAGCCTGTGCTACAAGCTCCCGAGCCATCTGAACGTCGAACTGCCTACTCAGTGGCATCTCAGATTTTGCAACTCAGCATAGTCAATCCCTTTTCCATGATTTTTTCCTCCCTATCTTGTCCCTCCTCTCCTGCCCATCACCAGCGTACCCCACCCCCACCACCTCCCCTGAAAACAAACTTGTATTCGCTACTTTACCACATAGTTGCACAACCAAAAAACCCATGGCCTCCATCCTAGGCTCCACCCTCCCTTACAACCACATGTTCAATTCATTTCAATACCTGTTCGTTTTATTTTTAAATTAATATTATTTTTCGTTGACAAACCATCCCTGTATCCCATTTATGGAGCGCAGTGTGATGTTTCATAGATGTACACAATGCAGAGTGATTTTAATTTGCAGTTGCTTCATCCTCTCCACCTTCATGACCATTGTTTTGTCCTGTCTACTATCATTTTTTGGTTTCAAATAAAATTTTAACTTTTACCATATACTTCAATTGGTAATACAAAGGTACAAAACCCCAAATTCAAAAGGTATAGAACAGTATGCAATGACAAGTAAGTCGCCTCCCCCACTTGAGTCCCCAGCCAGCCTGTGACTCTGCCTCAGGCAACTCATGTTACCAGGTCCTCATGTGTCCTTCCAGTGACAGTCTGATATGTCCAATTACTCCCTCATGTGTGTGTATATATATATATATATTTTTTTTTAAATTAAAGAATCTATCTTGGTGTGCATTCCATGAAGTTCTTCTTTATTCTTTAAACAGCTGCATATCACCCTATTGAAGAAATAAACTGCAATTTATTTAACTAGTCTTTTATTGATAGGCCTTTAGGTTATTGCCAATTTTTTATATCTATTCAATAAATTCATAGCAGTGAAGTTACTAGATGAAAGGCAAAGCTACCGTCCTTTCTCCTGAAAGCAATAGCTTGCTACTTGGTATTCCCTCATCTGCTCTTGACCCCTGTAATACTTTCTCTACTCTACCGCCAGAGTAAGTTTTCCACATGAGTATCCAGTTGAACCAGCACTGCTTGTTGAAAAAGACTATCTTTTCTCTCATTGGATTACCTTACAACTTTGTCAAAAATCTGCTGACTATACCTCTCTCCCTTTATATCTTTATCTATATCATATCTATCCATCCATCCATCCATTACCTATCTATCCATCTACAAACTCTTTTGTTGTATTGATCTATAAGTTTATCCATACTCAAATTTCACACAGTCTTGATTACTGCAACTTTTGCAATCCTGGATCTTTTGCATTTCTATATAATTTTAGAATTAGTTTGTCAATTTCAACCAAAGAGAAAAACAAGGCCAAAATAACAAACACAAACCTTGCTGAGATGTTGACTGGGATTATGCTGAATGTATATAGATCAATTTGACAATTTGGGGAAAATCAATGTGAGAATTACTAATAATATTGAGTCTTACAATCCATGGCATAGTATTTTCCCATTTTTATGTAGGTATCCTTTAGTTTCTCACATCAACATTCTGTAGAGGGAAGAAACAGCACAACCAGGGTCCTTAGGCAGGTTCCAGAGGCAGCCCCCTCTGCCTGCAAGCTGGCAAGAGAGCATGCCTGGGTCCTAATGCAGCAGCCAAGGGCAGCATCCCCAGAAGCACGCTAAAAACACTATGTCCACTCAGGTGGCCCACCACAGCCACCAACACAGCCATGGCTGCTGCAGACGTGGTGGATTCACATTTGTGAATTTCCACACATTTGTGAATTTTCTTAATTTCCTTCTGTTATTGTGGTCAGAGAACATATTTACTGTGATCTTGGTGTTTTTAAGTGTATTAAGACTTATTTTGTGGCCAAAAATAAAAATAATAATAATAAATAAAATATTTTGTAGTTTTTAGTGTATGGGTTTTATAAATTTTTTGTTAAATTTATCACTATTTAAAGTTTTCTGATTCTATTATAAATGGTACATTTCAAAAATTTCGTTTTCCAATTATTGTTAGTGTATAGAGATAAAATTGATTTCATGCATGTATTATATAAACTGTCAGCAAACTAAGCATACAAGGGAACTTTCTTAACCATAATAAAGGGCATCTGTGAAAAACCTACAGCTGCCATTAAAATGAATGGTGAGAGACTGAATGTTTTCTCCCCTAAGACTGAGAACAAGGCAGGAATACCTTTTCTCACCACTCCTGTTCGATATTGTAGTGGAAATCCTAGCCAGTGTAACAAGACAAGAATATATATATATATATATATATATATATATATATATATATATATATATATATATTATATCTCCAAGTTAGAAAGGAGGAAATAAAAAAGTCTTTATTTAAACATGGTATGATTATTTACATAGAAAATCCCAAAGAATATGCAAAAATATTCCTATAACTAGGAAGTAAGTGAGCAGGTTTGCAGGATACAATGTCAATATACAGAGTCAATTATATTCCTATATACCAATAATGAACAATTGAAGCTTGACATTTTGAAAATATTTATGATAGCATCAAAAGAAATAAAAGAATTAGGTATAAGGAATTAGGTATAAGGAAGAGAGAGCCCTCACCACCAGGAACCAAATTGGATGGCACCTTGATCTTGGGGGAAACTCTTCAACACTGTGAGAAATAAATTTCTGATGTTTAAGCCAAATATGTATACAAAAATTTAGGTGCGAATCTAACAAATTTTGTGCAGGATTACTATGCTGAACTGTACAAAACAATAAAGGGAAAAATTAAAGAAGACCTAAATAAGAATGAAGAGATATACCATGTTCACGGACTGGAAGACTCACAACTGTTAAGATGTCAATTCTACCCAAGTTGATATGGAGATTGAACACAATTTTAATCAAAATCCCAGCAAACTTTTCTGTACACATCAATAAACTAATTCTAAAATTTATAAGGAAAGGTGCAGGAACTGGGAGAGCTAAATCATATAGTCAACTGACTTTTGACAAAAGTGCTAAGACAATTCAATAGAGAAAGAATAGTATTTTCAACAATTGTTATTTTTTTCAGCCTCTAAGTCATCATTTATTGATTTATAGAGCACCCATCACATGATTGAGGTGCTTTACAATACAGTAAACATCACAACAGAACTCACACAGTTAAATACTATACAGTAAACAAATTACAGAACTAAAAAAAGACCTGGAATGAAGCAACACTATGTCAAATTTCAAAGATGCTGAGAAGTGGCAGTACAAAAAAAGTAATTCCACCAACTGGAGACCAGAGGGGCAAAGATACACAGGTACCACAACTCAAAGTGGGCAGGTTTGTAGAGAGTGAGTGAGCATATAAAATAAAATTTCACAGGCTGGCCCCGTGGATCACTCGGGAGAGTGCGGTGCTGGGAGCACTGAGGCCACAGGTTCAGAACCTAGATAGGAATGGCCGGTGCACCCACTGGCTGAGCGTGGTTCAGACAGCACCAAGCCAAGCGTTACGATCCCCTTACTGGTCAAAAAATAAATAAATAGATAAAATTTCACAACTGAGAATGAAGGCCATTAGAAATACTATGATACCCAAGGGATCACAGAACTAGCAGAGTAACCTCACAAACATATTATCTTGTAATGATGAGGAAATCAACCTCATATAGATTTTAAACTCAAAAGAAGAGGCCAGAAAGCCAGTGAGATCATCCATCTCCTTGTAAACACAGATTGAAATCTACAAGCCCCCACAAGAACTTGGAATAAATTTAGGAAACAGCCAACAGCTCTATAATCCACAAGACTATGAAGATGTTGTTGATAGTTGGCACCAGGTTAGGGGAATAAATCCTTTTCCTAAAGCAGAGAAGAATCACCCCACACTAATGATGAGGCACTGGTGGGACAAAAGCCACCTGGTTCATTGTCATCTGAGTGTGGACTTAATATCAAATGTAGAGGCATTTCAATTCACATTGTCAGATGAACACTGGGAAAGGCACAGATGATATCTCTGACAGAGGAAAAGAAGTCACAAAATCTTTCTAGGCCTGTGTTTCAGATGTAGCACAGTCAGGGCAGCAGGTGGAAAAGAGCGTGAAGAGAGATGCATTTGTTCCTGGCTTTCCCTTTCACTCTCCTAGATCTACCTTAAAAAAACACATGGTTATACCAAAGTAACTGCATTAAAGTGGCACTTAAGGTTCAAGAATAGTTGTCCCTGAGTTACTACATCACACTTGCTATTTGCTGAAGAGTCAAATCCCAGGTTTGAACTCAAAAGATTGCTAGCAGAACTATAGCAATAGGAGAGCAAAATTCCAACTCAATTTTGCCAAAAGCAACCACCATGTGAACAATTTCTGACTAAAGAGTAAAAGGGATTGAATTCCAAGTCCCTTGTAGGTGTGTACTCCTGGCACTTTTGGGTAACAATTTTTACAGAGTCTTTGGGAAAGAAACATTACAGAATTCTTGAAGAAAATTAAGCTCCAATGAATCAAAGGAAACAATTTTCGCAGTTACTACCTGTTTATGGGTTTTCATAATGTTCACAGGTTTTTACAATGCTTGAGTGGAGAACAGACTGAGATTTAGAAAATTCAGTCTCTACTGTGACTACATCTTCAGCCATATTACTTCTGTTTTAAAAAGGACATACAAAGTTTGTAAAGATCTGGCGTTTTGGCAGGAATCCTTCTACTCTTCTGCCAAAGCACTTCTCCAAACTCCACAAAGCAGAAATGCACCACTGAATCTCACAATCAAACACGTATTTCACCTGGTACTATCTCAAGTTCTATTCCTTATATGCCAAAAACGATTTCCCACTCCCAAGTTCGCAACAAACATAGAGGAGCTAAGGCCTGCCTCGGGGCATGTGCTCATTTACCATTTGCTGAAGTTGTTTTATAAAACTGTGTGATATGAAATATTGTTATGCTCAAACAAATCCAAATGTGCTATGTCAGTAACAGAATCTATATATTAAATAGCAAAGCATTACTCACGTAATGCTTTTAGAGTCACATAAAATCTAGATAGAACCCAATAAATATACTGTCGTGGCCATTTGATTTTCAAGTATTGTTTGTTTGCATAAGGAATCAAACTGAGATTTTTCTAAACTTCACTTCTCTAACATTCAGTATTATAACCTTCATTCAATACAATAAAAGCCAAGAACTTGACAATTACTGGAAAAAAATTATATTTTGGAAGAATTCACTACATAAGGTGACAGAATTCCGAAATCAAATTACATGAAAACATACATCACAATTTCGTTGTACAATAGGTGAGGAAAATCTGCAGTCTAGAAGAACAGAGGCAAAGAAATATGAAAGACTCAGGAGAAGGATAGGGTAAACAGCATTTTTAATAGCAAACCCATAAATTAAGTAGAAAGTCTGTAGCTGTTCATGCTTTATTTATCCAACCTTAACATTAGGCAGCTGAAGGGCAAAAATAAAACCAAATCAGAATTTTGCATTGTTTAGGGTAAATTTCAGTAAGATGAATTCAGAACCAATTCTCAGTTTTCAGGGGTAAAGACTGGGTTCAAGGGCTCTCAATAGCCAAAAAACATTATTGCTACATCCAATACAAGATCTGGGTTCAATTAGAATACAAAAAAAAGGACAAAGCACCTAGTGGAGACCACTCTTCTGAAGTCATCATTTAAAATCAAGTAATTGCTTATTAAGTACTTCAGTATTTAAACTAACTTTCTGGCAGAAAGAAGAGATAAAAGCAAAAGGGAGTATGTCAAAACAAAGAAGATACCAAAGTTTAGTAAGCAAAAAGAGTTTAACGTGAAAAGTGTTTAATGAAGCCTCAATGGTTTAAAGGAAATTAAGTGCTAACTTTTAATCCTAATTGCTTTCCATCTGACAGGCATTAAGGAGTCTTTTAGAACTATAAGAAACAATGCATAGGGAAAGAAAACCTGCTAAAATCTTTTAGGATTTACATGATTCTTATTCTACTACAAGAAAGCATTTGGTACGAGGTGTATTTGTGGGTGTACATGAACAGTATACATATTATCCGGATCATGTTGTGCTATGTACAGGTCTTTACAATTCTTCCTGAAGGTTAAAACAGTTCATTAGAATTCAAAATGCATAATCATCTGTAAGTTGACACTTGTTAGGCTCTTGTCAGCATTGATAACTGGCATGTTTTATTGCAGCCCAGTTCCAGCCAGTGCTTGCCAACTTGTTACAACAGAAGTCCAGCAATAGGTGGGAAGAGTGCAGGAAAAACAGTGCCATGTTTCTCAATTGGAGACCCTGAAATAAGTGCAAGTACTAGCTGCTAAATACATGTCACTCAAAAGCAGTCCCTTGGCTTTTTCTTACACAGTGGGCCACTTTCCTTTTAAATTCTCCATTTCTATCTTTCCTCTGTTCTTTTGCAGCATCAACATGAGCAGGTGAATCTCCATTAGGGTCTGCCAGCATAGAAATGACACTGATGATAGTTTCCACAGTGTGGATAGGAAGCCAGAGTTCATCTGGCTTTTCATAACTATATTTATCTTCCCCAGGCTCATGAATAATAGAAATGCAGACATCGCCATTTTTATCAACATTTGGGGGCCAGATTTCTGTAATAAATTTCACTTTAGAAGGCCAGAGGGGGGCCGGCCCGTGGCTCACTTGGGAGAGTGTGGTGCTGGTAACACCAAGGCCACAGGTTCAGATCCCTATGTAGGGCTGGCCGGTTAGCTCATATGGGAGAGTGTGGTGCTGACAACACCAAGTCAAGGGTCAAGATCCCCTTACCGGTCATCTTGAAAAAAAAAAAAAAAAGAAGAAGGCCGGAGGGGATAATCTTTTGGGAAAGTGAGATGAGCCTTAAAAACATCACCTTCATAAAGTGTATCTGGAGGGCCGATAATAAGAACGTCCCATCGGTAGAGATCATTGTCATCTATTAAACCTGCTGAAAAGCCTTCAACTGGATTTTCGTTGAGTTGTGCCAGCTGTCTTCGCAGTAGCAGTGCCAACTGTAGCTCTGTCATCCTCCCTGCCAAGGGCCTGGGCTGGCACTGGGGCTGTCGAAGGGCTGGGGACAGGCTCTGGGGGCGGCTGGAGCTGGGTGTGCTGAGGAAGCCGGGCCCCGTGACCAGAGCGCTGAAGCCGAGGGGGGACGGGCTGGGGCAGCCGGTCCTCTGCGTTCAGCTATTGTCACAGCGCCTCTTGCACGGTAGGGGAGGGGACGCAGGCCACTGTGGCGCGCACTGCGACTTCCCTCAGCCACTTCCTTCCTTCAACCTGCCCGTTGGACCCCAAAACTGTTTTTTTTTTTAAAAGAATCTTAACACATACCTCAAACCTTACTCAATATTAACTCAACATGGATTACTACCTAAATGTAAAACATAAAACTATAAACCTTCAAAAAGAAAACATAAGAAGAAATTTGCATGACCTAGAGTTGAGCAAAAAGTTTTTAGATATGACTCCAAAAGACAAATTTGACTTTATCAAAGTTAAAAGCTTTTGCTCTGTTCAAAAAGGTACAAGGATAAAAATATAGAGAGATACGAAGAGAATAAAAAGATGCAAACATAATGAAAATACAAGCCACAAACTAAAAGAATATGTTTGCAAATCACATATCTGATAAAGGATTTGTATACAGAATATATAAAGAACACTCAAAGCTCAATTATAAGAAAACAAACAACCCATTTTTCAAAAAAAAAAAAAATGGGCAAAAGATCTGAACAGACACCACTAAAGAAGATATATGGATAGCATATAAGCAAGTGCAAAGATACTCAGCATTACTCGACATTAGGGAAATGCAAATTTAAAGTGCAATGAGATACCACTACACACCTCTTACAATAAATTTTGAAAGAGAAAAGAAAAAAACCTGACAATACCAAGTGCTGACAGGATTGTAGAACAACTGGAATTTTCCTACATTTTTGGTGGGAATACAAAATGGTACTGCCATTTATGGAAACAATTGGGCCATTACTTATAAAGTTAAATATCCCCTTATCATATGTCTCAAAAATCCCACTGTTAGGTATCCTCACATGAATAAAAAAATTATGTTTACATGAAAATTTGTATGAGAATATTTATAGCATCTTTATCTACTGTCATAAAAAATTACAAAGAAGCCAGATGTCCTTCAACAAGTACATGAACAAACTGTCATCTATTCATACAATGGAATATCACTCAGAATTAACAAAAAGACAAGATACTTATTCATGATATAACACGGATAAATCTTCTATTTGTTTTAGTAAGCAAAAGAACTAGACACAAAAGGCCACATAAGGCCACATAAGGCCACATATTGTATGATTCCATTCATATGATAGCCTGGAAAAGGCAAAGCTCCAGGGACAGAAACAGATCAGTGGTTGTTAAAGACTGAGGGTGGCAGAGGAGTTGACTATAAAGGGGCAGTACAAAGGAAATTTGGGGGTGATGGTGCTTGTTTGTGTCATGACTATGGGGTGAAAATTTTGTGCAACTGCCAAAACCCATAGAAGTCTTTACCACAAAGAGTGAATTTTATTGCTTGAATAATATTTTTTTAAATTGACCTAGACATCAGGGAATCCAAGATGGAAAGCAGACTGTGGTAAATATATCTAACTGCATTCCCTATGAATGATATCACCACACAAAAGGGGGTAGGAAAGAAACTGACCTAAGTAACTTAGGAAATTTTTTTTTTTTTTTATGGACACTGGAAGGCTAAAAACAAGAAAAGAACTATACAGAAACACTGTACTCTGGTTGGTATCTTGCTTTTCACAAGGGTGCAGGTTAGCAATTCTGTAACTGCTTTCTATGTACACTTGGGTTGAACAAATAAGTACATACAGTAATACAGATATTAGAGGTAGGTTTCTCACTATTGGAAAAAGAAGTCACAAATAAGCAAAGTGAGGAAGCTGGAATGAACCTTGAGGTCTTTGGAGTGGGAGCTGCTAGTAGGAACTTGTGTTTATTTTAATATATATTCAGTTCATCGCAGCTCTATTGAGAATAGCTAAACTATGGAACCAACCTAAATGTGCATCGATAGACAACTGGATAGGGAAAATGTCGTACACACGCACAACGGAATACTACTCAGCCATAAAAAAGAACAAAATTCTGCCATTCGCAGCAACATGGATGAGCTTAGACAAAATTATGTTAAGTGAAATAAGCCAGACAGAGAAAGAGAAATACCGCATGTCCTTACTCATAAGTGGGTGCTTAGAAAGAAATAAGTAAAGAAAGAAAAGACCACAATAATATGTTAACTTTCTGAATAATAATAATATGTTAACTTTTAATAATAACTTTCAGAAGGAGAGAACAAACCTAAGGATACTAAAGATGGGGGGGAGGGAAGGAAGGGGGTTGGGGAGTGATTGGTCGAGTAAAGGGCATAAGGAATAATTACAATTTGAAATAATGAATATGCTAATAAAAATTGACTTAAAAAAAAAAAAAGAAAAGCAGCGTTCCTCAGAGAACTGGTAGATTCCAGAGCCAGGGCAGAGAAAACACAAGATTAGTCTGGAGCATCTAATAGTTGCAAAAATTAAGAAAGTTCTAGGGGGAGAGGGAGGGAAATGAAGAGGGAGAGAAGGTGGAGGAGGGGAGGGGAGGGGACAGGAAGACGGGGTCTCTTGAAAGGACACAGGAGCCAACCTGGGAATGCTCCCGGTGGCCATGGTTGGACCAACCCGAGGAACAAAATAAAACTTTTAAGTATCAGATTATAGTGCAAAGAACAACATAAATGTCCGTGAGTCCACATGAACATAAATAAATGATTAAATAAATGGGGGATAAGGGGCAGCTCTTTCTTACAGAGGAATTCCAACGAATAAATGCAGAAGGATTGAGTGAAATGGAAAGTCGCCATCAGCACAGCACGTAATAATTGCTGCAGTCAGGATTCGCTAATGAAGGCTAAAACTAGTGGACAAAATTCTAAGGAGAGACAATTTGACACGGCCTCAGGAAACTTAAATATATAAAGAACATTTACGCATAAGCGAAACAGATAACACTTACTGAAGACGCTCTGCTCCGTGCTTAACCTGTGACAATCACAGCCAGCAGCTCCCGAGCACCCGCTCCGTGCTAGGTGCCAACTGTGAAGTCCGGTCTCCCAGCAACGCTGAAATCCTCAGCGCTAGCCCCGCCCCTCCCAAGCCCCGCCCCGCCCCTCCCAAGCCCCGCCCCCGCCGGCCGAGGCCGAGAAGGGCCGCCCTGGGGAGAAACCTGAGGGTCCAGAGGGACCGAGCAGCGGCCGCCGAGGGACGGAAGCGACTCTGGCACAGGGAAGCCGCCTCGGCCCCCAGCCCGGCTGCAGAGTCTCAGAGGAGGGGGTTCTGGTCGTGAACGTCCACGTTCACCTTCACTTCGTGCCTGTCAAGGAAACGGGACCTGGGCCGCGCTGCAGCCCAGACCTGAGGCTGCCCCTCGGCAGCCATCCCTGCTTTGCTTCGAGCTTAGGGGAACCCGGCTCGTGCCCCTGTCTGCTCCCTTCCTGGGGGACCTGACTCCGCGTTCACCCCGGGGCTGGGCCCCGGCGGGGTCCGTGGAGACGCTGCCCTCCCGCTGCAAGGGGATGCTGGGTGTTTCCAACTGCGGGTGTTTATGAGCTGCTCTCAGGCTCTCAGGGAAGAGCAGGGCTCTCAGTCCTACAGATAATCTGCTTTTCCACCCTGCAAGTGCTCAGCACTTTCTCTCCTCCTGTAGGATTTTCTCTTTGCTGAGTTCACTCTCCTTTCTGTGTTTTTCCCTTCTCTGTCCTGCTGGGCTGTCTGAGCCCTTTTGAATCAGGTCAGACGTCTCTGTCCTGCAGGGGGAGGACTTTCAGCCCTTACAGAGCAGGTGCTGCTGGGGATGGGGCACGGGCTGGACTCTGCTCCCTCCCAGGGGGTCGTCAGTCGCTTTTCTGATTCAGACATTGAGCAGCACACACGCTCCTTGGCAAAAGCCATCAGGCTGGAGGAGTGGGTGCCTCGGGTTCAAATGCTGCCACTCTAGATCAAGGTCCATCTGCCAAAATGCCTCTGCCTCTCAATTGAGTTAGCAGGGCTCTCGCAGCTCCTAGGGTCTAGGAATCCCCTCTCCCCACGCCAGGAGGTCATGGTCCCCTTTCCGCCTTCCCTCACTGTTGGGGAGAAGGGTGCAGCACTTGAAACTTGCTTAGGTGTTGCCCATCAGTCTCTCTGCGGGGTTAATGTTGGTGTCCTGAGAATTGCACATCCCCCCCACCCTGCCCGCAGCCCCTCACAGGGGAGGACTCTGTCCCCACCCATCACCACCACCATGACCCTGGACCCAGCCTTCATGTTTCTTTATAAATTGGTGGGATCCTGTCTCCTAAACTTTCTAATTGGGTGTCCCTTTCCAGCGGTCACTATCATGGGGCCAGTGGGACCCGCACATCCAGACTCACGTAACTCTACATCAGGCGTCACACTACTGATTTTGTCACATGGATCAAGCCCAGCAGGTGGTACAGCAGGTGACACAGCAGGAGGAGTTTCACCTGTGGCTCAGGTGTGATGAGATGAGAACGTCCCTCTCTGCTCCTAGTTCTGCCGACCAGGCTGCTGGTCACTCAAATGCCGAGAATGAGGGGTGGAGCCAGTGTGTCTTTGGTGTGGCAGGTGCACATGGGACAGGAAGCCCACAGATCGGCAGCTGATCATTTTTACTTGGATGGAGAGTTTTCAATGTGTGTGACAAAGTCCTATGAAATCTCCCAGGCTGTGGGCTTCTCGGGGAAGAGTAGAGACTTTTGTTTGTTTATTTTTAATAGTGGTAAAAAACACATGACATAAAATTTACTCTTAACCCTTTTCAAAGGTACACTTCAGTGTTAAGTCCATTCCCATTGTTGTGCAACCAATCTCCAGAGCTCTTTTCATCCTGAAAAGCTGCAACTCTGTGCCCACTGAACACCTCCCACTCCCCGTCCCCAGACCCTGGCACCCACCGTTCTGCTTTCTGTCTCTATGACACCGGCTACTCTAGGTGCCTCGTGTTAGTGGAATCATACAGTGCTTGCCCTTCGGGGTCTGGCTTCTTTCATTTAGCACAATGTCCTCAGGGTTCACCCGTGTTGCGGTGCCCGCATTAGCCCGCCCATTCACTGTGGATGGACACGTGGATTGCTTTGAGCTCTGGTGAATGGGGCTGCTACAGGCACAGGTGTGTGACTGTCTCCTAGGCAGTTGACTTTCTGACGCCTGCCATTCGAAGTACATCTCCTGGTGTCAACAGAACGGATGAATGAGGAGCCAGTGAACCTGCAAACTGGAAAGAACTCTCCCCGAACACTGGCGCCACAAAACCGTGTGTGGCTGAGCTCTGAGAGCCTCCATGAATCAGGCCTGATAGGACCAGCTTGTGGGAGAGGTTTCACTTACGTGGATCTAAAGACACCTAAACAAGTAAGCAGCCAGAGCAAGCAGAAAAAGTACACTCATTCCAGAGGCCACGACTTCTTGACAAGCCACCTCTGGTAGCAGCACTGTCCCTGAGACCGTCGGGTAAACGTGCTCTTAATTCGTCTGAGTGCCCTCTGCCATTTTAGTGGGAAGAAGCGAGACCTGCTCCACTCTCATGTCCATTTTGACCCATGAATGTCACAGGAGACCTTACGTCACCCAAGAATCCTGTGATGGAATTTCCAAGGAGCTTGCCTGACTCACCCACCCTCCTCTTGGTGGACCTAGTTTTTAGGCCCACACGTTGTTGAAAGCCCTGCTCAGCATCTTTACAGTGTCTTCCGGAATCAGCAGACCCTCTAGGGAGAAAGTAGCCCCAGAAGCCAGGCACATGTTTCTGGGTTTCCTTCTTTCCCAGATCTTGGCCTGTGATTCCTCACTGCCTTGTTTGCTTCCTGATACCCTCAGTCAGACTTAAATATATATATATATATATTTTTAAATAAATATATGTCACTTAAAAAGCTGCTCAGAATGAATGTATGTGTACACACACAAACACACACACACACATACTCATACTCATACACACACACATTTGAGCAGCTTTTTAAGTTGTCCTCAGCTAGGAATTTGGTCCAAGTGATCTGGTCCATGATTGTTGGAAGTAGTGGTCCTAAAAAATTGACTTTGATATTCCCCGCCTCATGAATGGGAAAAGGCTGCCACTTTTGGAATTTAGTATCAGGAACGTTGGCCCAGCCAATTGAACACTGGCTTTGCCAAGGAGGTTCGTTTGTAGAGCATCACTGTGGGCAATGGTCACCTGGGGAGGGGGTGGCACTCGGCAGTTGATAAAGAAACAGAAATAGCCACAGAGCAAAATAGATTGCCTATTTCTCTGGTTTTCAAATCCTGGAATTCTAAAATATTAATGCTACTGTACATGTGAAGCAGAGCCCCTTCGAGGTCACAATCTCGACCGTCTCTGAAGGGGGTGAATTATCATCGGTGGTTGAGCGGATAAGTTCCAGCAAGTTACACGGCTGGTTCAAGGTCTCATGAGTTAAAGCCCTGCCAGGCTTTGGATTCAGGTCCCCCGGTCCTAGTGGCCATGAAGGTTTCCTCCTGGAGGCACTGCCAGTCCGCATTCCCTCTGGGTGTGTGGGAGCAGGCCCTGTCTCCAAGGAGACTTGAACCAAGTGTCCTTGCTGTCCCTGTGGAAGGAGAAGTGACAGATTGGGGGCCCTGGGAGCTGTG